>NC_041410.2:22688368-23888368 GCF_900747795.2 Erpetoichthys calabaricus | reverse complement strand
TCTTCTCACTGCTTTGAAGCAATCGCATCCTCTCGTGTATGGTGATGATGCACCTTCGTACTATAAGGTGAAGTTCTGGGACAAGCAATTTAAAAAGGACTGAAGGGTTAGAAGTCGATTGAAGATGAAGACAGGATTAAGGGTGATCATCGTGTTATGGTTAACGTTATAGCCAAAGAACTAGGAGTTTCAACTTGAGACAGCTTTCTCAATCATCTATACTCATTTGATGACATCAAAGGTCAGTTCCCCATGGGTTCCACAAATGCCTACAACAGATCAAAAAGCATGTTGCAAGGAATTCAGTCACAAGAACTCGTCAATTGGATTTTCTCTGACAAGGACCTTTTCTTATAGAATGTTACTGGAGATAAAATGAGGGTTCACCACCATGACCCTGAAACCTAGCAAGAGTCCATGCAATGGAAGCATAAGGGATCCCTTACCCCTGAGAAATTCTGCGTGCTGCCATTGGCCAAAAAGTCATGGAGACAGTTGTCTGGAATAAAAAAGCTGTTCTGCTGTTGGAATTCATGCCATACAAGTCAACCCATCATTGGAGAAACTTACGCTTCCACAGTTAAGTCATTACAACATGAGGCCATCAAACAGAAATGTAATGAGAAACTGTCAGCAGGTATGTTGCTGCTTGAATACAAGGTACAATCCCACACATCTCTAATATCAAAGGCTGTGATCAGGGACTAAGACTTCATAGAGCTTAACCATTCACCGCGCAGTCCAGATCTCACCCCTAGTGATTATTTTCTATTTAAAAACCTGAAGAAAATTCCTACGTTGAAGGCACTTTCATAATGATAATGCCATCAAGGAGGCAGTAATGGGTTGGCTGGATGACCAAGATGAATCCTATTCTGAAGGGATTCGATCACTGGAGAGAAAGTGTACCCAGTGTGTTGAAATCAAGGATTATATTGAAAAGCAATGTGGTGAATTTGACCATGAGATGTTATTTTCATAGGTTGACAAATTATTGAACACCGCTCATAAATACTTACCAGTCATAAATAAATATGTAATAGATAGTTGATTGACTCACTTATCAACAAAAACACTATTTCTCATTTAGTTAAAAATCTGACATTTTAACAGTGACAACAACAAAAGCTAAGCACCTAGAAAAAGCAGAAAAAGTCAAGAATTGATCTAAGGCAGGAATGTTTTACTCATGGACATTTGTGCATGTTCGAGTAAGCAGCTCCAGTGACCTAATAATATTATTATTTATCATTTGATTGATGCATTTATCCAACAACATCTAAGATACAATTGGTTACATTTCTGTTGTTTTCCCTATTGGAGAAGAATACCAATACTATAAGCCCTTGGTTTAAAAATAAACTACAAATATTGTAAACAGAAAGACACTTTTTTAATTACATAGTACTTCTGAAACACAGAATTAACCAACGGCATTATAACAGATGCTCATTATCTTATGAAATTTTGTAACATAATTAGTTTATCTACTGTATGTACATCCCTACTCAATACAGCTAACATGAATATAACTTCTCACGTTTATTATAATTTGAGCACAAGTAAATTACTTTAGGCATATGATTCGAACCTCCATTCATACAAATTTCAATGTACAGTCTTACCATAGACACTTACTGAGCAAATTATTAGAAACACCTGCTTATACACGCAATTTTCTAATCAGCCAATCATGTAACAGTGTCGCAAAGCATAAAACCATACAGATACAGGTCAGGAGCCATAGTTAATATTCACAGCAAACAACAAAATGGGGGGAAAATATGCTCTCATTGTTTTCAACCGGGGCATGATTGTTGGTGTCAGACAAGCTGGTTTAAGTATTTCTTTAACTATTGATCTGTTGGGATTTTCACCCACAATAGTCTCTATAGTTTAGTCAGAACTGTGCAAAAAAACAAAAAACATCCAGTGAATGGGGGTTCTGGAAACAGAAAAGCCTTGTTGATGAGAGAGAACAGAGGAGAATGGCCAGACTGGTTCAAGATGACAGAAACACTACAGTAACTCAGATACCAACTCTGTACAATTGTAGAGAGAAGAATAGCATCTCAGAACACACAACACATTGAATCTTTAGCCAGATGGGCTACAACAGCAGCAGACCATGATGAGTTCTATTCCTGTCAGCCAAGAACAGAAAGCTGAGGTTGCAGTCGGCGCAGGCTCACCAAAACTGGACTGTTGAAGACTGGAAAAACATAGCCTGGTCTGATGAATCTTAAATTATGTTTAGGCGCACAGATTGTAGGGTCAAAATTTGGTGCCAACAGCATGAATCCATGCACCAACCTACCTTGTGTCAACAGTCTAGGCTTGCAATGATGGTGTATTGGTGTGGGGAATGTTTTCATGGCACACTTTGGGCCCGTGAATACAAATCAATCATTGTTTGAATGTCACAGCCTGTTTCAGTACTGGTGCTGACCATGAGTGTCAATTAATGCCAATAATTTATTAATCTTCTAATAGCTACTTCCAGCATGATAAGGCACCATGTTACAAAGCAAAAGTTGTCTAAAACTGCGTTCATGAACACGAGTTCAGTATTCTTCAGTGGCCTTCCCAGTCACAGATTCTAAATCAAATAAAACACCTTTGAGATGTGGAAGAACAGGAGATTCGAAGCATGAAGGTGCAGCTCATCTATATTACTAAACCACAGCTGTATACTTATATGCATGGACGCAGGACGCACCGAGGCGCATGCGCACAGCGCCTCAGCGCCCCAGAGTCAAATCCAACAGCTTCCCAGAGTCGGTAGGTGGCGCCCAAACAACACAACCTGTAAACTAAACTTGCTCTAATCCACTGTGCCAGCAGTCAGTGTGACGTATTTGAATCACATAATGGTAATTCAGTATTAAAAGTAAGTTGAATTATGATTCCTAACAGTAAACGACCTCTACCTAACGACACAGCCACAGAAAAACAAAAACGAGACCGCATGGATAAGAACAATAGACGAAGGCTCCTACAACGCGCTTCAGAGACACCAGAAGCAAAGAAGTCACGGCTCCAAAAAGAAAGAGCTCAACTAACGGAAATACAAAAATGAGCCCATATGGATAGAAACAATGAACGAAGGCGCCCACAACGCGCTTCTGAAACAGCAGAGGCAAAGGAGTCACGGCTCCAAAAAGAAAGCGCTCAACGATTAGAAATACAAAAACAAGCCCGTATGGATACGACCTGTAAACTAAACCTGAGGTAAAGCGTGCAGGTAAAGGTTGTACAGTATATATGCACAGATGCCAGAGGCAACAGGCAAGCCGTACACACTACCATCGCTGCCCGAACGCGACCACCCACACCACCACATATACCACCTTCGTTTAGTACTGTGCCCCTCCAAGCCTGGGTCCACCGCCATCGTCACTTCAGCACGTGAACCCGCCGCCGTCAGCAAACGACTTCTAGCTGGCGACACAGCCATAGAAAAACAAAAACGAGACTGCATGGATAAAAACAATAAACGAAGGCGCCTACAACGCGCTTCTGAAACACCAGAACCAGATGAGTCACTGCTCCAGAAAGAAACCACTTCAGTACAAATATGTTTATTTAATTGAATGAAAAATTTCCCAGGACGCACCCACCCTCCATTATTTTTCATCCCTCCAAATATCGGAGGGAACAGAAAGTGATTGGCATTCTTGGATTTGCGATTCTTTCGAGAATCGCGGGGTTACTGGTACTCTGCAGAAACTGAGTGATGCTATATCAACGTGGACCAGAAACTCTAACATTTCCATCACCTTGCGGAATCCATTCCATGAAGAGTTAAGTCTGTTTTGAAAGCAAAAGTATGTCCTACCCTGTATTAGTATAGTGTTCCTAAGAATTTGCTCACCAAGTGTATACCCATGATACAACCTAATAACATGAAAAGACAATGTCAAAGCTACACTGAAGGAGACATATATTTGTTAACTCCACTATTGAAAACAATTAATAAATAAATAACCTCACAGTAAATTACAAAAAAAAAAAAATCTCCTTACAACTTCTTGTGTAAATGACTAGTCAATTTGGGGATTCTCTGCTCTTTACACACCTGCCACATGCAATTTCATTCAAAAGACTAATAGGGGACCCTAAATAGCCATGCTTCTCAGCCTGAATAAATGCTACTTGGAAACCGTTTCTTTTAAAATAATACAGAATTAACAGTTGTCCCAGACAATTAGGATGCTTAAAAGTATTAAGAATATGGCATTTACTATTTACCAATGGTAAACAACATTAAAGATGATGTCACATTACAAGACATCTAGTCATAGGGTATTAGTTTAATTTCATCACTGTTGCCTACATAGATTATTGCATCATACTACTAGCATAAAATAAAGTTACATATGTAACCTTTCATTCATTTATGCAAGCCAGCAGTTTCAACCAGTTGCCTAGATAGGAAAGACTAACTGTAGGTCAGATGCAAATATTTGACACAAAAAAATAAATCAGACCTCAACAGAAAAACTATAATTGTGTTTTTTATAAAAGTATAAAACCAACCCCAGCGTTGCCAATCAACCTAATAACAGCACATCTTGGGACTGTGCCTATTATGAAAATAATTAAATCCTACTATTATGAAAATGAGATTTCATGTTATACTGAAAATAAACAATTATTAAAACAAAAGTAATAAGATATGCGATTTACTTCCCAATTAACAAAGCTAAGAATTGGTACACTCTAAACTAAAAAAGAGAAATATATCATTAATACTTTCAGTAGAAAGAAATTTGGTCTACAGTTTGTAGTAGGGGATGTTCCAATTACGCCTTTTAGGTCTGATACTGGTCACCAGATTAATGACATTAGAGCTGACCGATTATGATTTTTTTTTCCTACACTAAGCTCCTACAAAACAACTCGTATAAAAGCATCATGTTTTAAATTAATGTGTTACTTTGGAATTTTTACAATTAAAATAAGCCGAAGACCACAGGCATTATTTGCTTTTTTTTTTTTTTTTTTATATAAATAAAATGAAATATCGTAGACATATTGTTCAGTGACCATCAAGCTACCAAAATTAATGTTTACTATTCAGTAAGGGCAGTTTCACCTTTATCAATATAAACTTATCTGTATTTTTAAGACAACCTGGTCCTCTTCTCATTCAAAATGTTACCTGCCTTAAGTCAGCATCCCATTACACGACCTGTAGTCAGAGGGGATGTCACACTTGATGACTGCATTGCTGATCTTGTCATCTGAGGATGTCAGATTACACAACTAAACATTGCAAGGGATGACAAATGACACTGACAAATTTCCAGCACAGTGTGATCTTCTACATATATCGTAAGCTCGCCCTTTTTTATGACAGTCAATAACGTGCTGTCTAACAGAGCCAGTGCTGTACAATTACTGTCCAGGTATAGTGAGTTCAGGCTCAACCCTTGCCTTTTTTTATTTTGTCATGGTACATAATGTGCAGGACATCAGATGTTCCTTATTCCTCAGTGCCACATTAAATGTATTGTACTTCCAGGTGAGCGCTCATTGGTTGTCAGCTCTTGTACACACACAGTGCTCACCCCTGTGACTTAAGACAAAATCAACCCTGTTCGGACCAAGTCACTGGGAACATCAGACTATACCACTGGTAGTCACAGAAGCACTGCTCCCAACTTACTGAGTTTGTAAATAAAGTCTGCAACTCAAAATTGCTGAAACTATTAGCAGTAAACATCACAAGTAAATATAAACATCCTTTTCAACACAATGTTACTATCAGCATGGAAAACAAATTAAACAAGTTGTGAACAGACGGCGGCAGCACAGTGGGTAGCGCTGCTGCCTCGCAGTTAGGAGAGTGGAGTTTGCATGTTCTCCCTGTGTCTGCGTGGGTTTTTTCCGGGTACTCTGGTTTCTTCCCACAGTCCAAAGACATGCAGGTTAGGTGTATTGGTGATTCTAAATTGTCCCTAGTGTGTGCTTGGTGTGTGTGTGTGTGTGTGTGTACATGCATTTGTGCGCACACCCTGCCCAGGGTTTGTTACCTGGGATTGGCTCCAGCAGACCCCCATGACCCTGTAGTTAGGATATAGCAGGTTGGATAATGGATGGATGGATGGGTGAGTGAACAGATAGTCAACCCTTCATCTCACATTAGCAAGGAAGTCGAGATGAACTTCCTTCCAAAGCTTTCATTTCTATTTTAGTGCATCCCTATATACATTAACAAATTGTTCTTTAAGAAACTAGACTCAATTATAACCTAATTTATCTGGAATTCGAAACATCCTTGTATTCAAAAGACGACTCCACAAAGACCTAAAGTAGAAGGTGGCATGGAACTACCTTTCAATTTTATTAATGGGCAGCAAATATATAAGCTATAAAGACCTGGAAATATACACAAATTGATGAATTTACACAAGCCTGGTCAGCAAAAGAAATAAACTCTTGCTCTACTTTCTATGCCCTGCTTTGTGCCCTAGTAAATATCATCAATATAGCAATAATCCAATTGTCCACCAGTCACTCACAATATGGAACTAATGCAGGATGCACTTCAAGGCAGAGAAGCTATTATCTGTTGCTCCTCGATACAATAATCACCTATTTCAACCCTGTCAGACCTACACAGTATACTTCTACAGTATTCAGTAATTTTTGGAAATCATTCAGGATTAAAACTCTTGGAGAACTGTATACACATAATGTTTCTGCATGTTAGGAGCAATAACTCTTTAAATTCAACTTCCCAGCAACAGACATTTTTCCACTACTTTTAAATCAGAAATTTTGCTAAAAAAAAACTACCCAATTTTCCACATCTCTCACCCATTTCTACTCTGATCAGTCTTGAACACTCAGACAGCATCTCAACAATATAACAACAATATCTCAAAGAATCTTCCCTTCAAAGATCCTACGGCACGGATGGAAAAGGATCTTTCAATTAATATCTCAGAAAAGGAGTTAAAAGTCAGCTATACATAGAATACACTCCATATATTCCAGATGCACAAAGCATTAAATAATTCAACTTAAAATCTTTAATCAATCATATTTATCTCATTTAAAATTGTCTAATTTAAAAATGTATCCAGGGTAAGATCTCACCTGCAAGCATTTCAATCTAGCTCCAGCCGCACTGGACCACATGTTTTGGGAGTGCACCAAATTATCATTTTGGATAAAATGTATTTGAAGGCCTATCAAACAGCCTTGGTTTCACAATCATTCCAGACCCTTTAACAGCTGTGTTTGGTGCATTCCCAGATGGACTCAAAGTGGAGATGAGCAAATTGTTTATAATTGCCTATACCAAACCACTCTACTAGCAAATAGACGTATCCTGCTCAACTGGAAGAATCCCAATCCACCTTTTCTAAGTCAGTAACTGATGTTCTATGCTGAGCTAGAGTGTCATTTTGCTTCACTTTTCATCACGTTATTATCAACGGAGGTACAAGGTCAATGTTACCACAAAACTCACCTAACTGAAATGGCATTATTTTCCCAATTTGTCCAACTGGGAGCTACCAGTTCAAAGGGCATTCACATAATTACCCACCGAGAACCACATAATTCATGACTGATCCACAGCACTATCACAGCAAGAAAAGCATGTTTACTAGGAGTGTGCAATATGTATTGTCAACAATAATATCAAAATTGTTGTTTTAACGATGTGCAAGCTGAAATTATTGAGTAGATCACTCACTTTGCAAAAAACAATTAAAATCAAGCCTCTTTGTCCGAGTTATGTTACGTCATCAGTGTGAGCCTATCCCAGTGTTCAATGTGTTAACTGTGGGAGGAGGAATTGTACCAGCAGAGTCTGAGCACTCCACTCAACTGTGAATAAAAAACATTAACAGATAAAGGAGTTCAGTGTGGTTTCATTACCTCTTCATGGCGGTTTACACAAAACGGTACATTGTGAGTGAGAATGCAGAAGCTTCAGAGGTTAACCGGATTTAAAGCCAGAGCGCACAAGTACAGCATGTGTGGTAAACACTAGTTACGATGGGATAACTTCAAGTCACATGTGATCGCATTCACTTTCTTTTCTCCTTCATACTGCTTGATCACCTTCACTTTTGTGTTGAGATCAATTGCCTTTATTTCCTGTAACTGTAAGACAATTGTAACTCAATGTAGTTGAAACTGCTGCAGGTAATAAACCGAGATGGAGATGAATGAGTCAATAAATACAGAGCTAGCTTGGTAAAAACTATTGTACGTTTATAAAATGCAATTTAAGTGAAATTGATCTAGCATGGAGCCCCATAGGTGTCAGGTAAAAAAAAATCTGTTCAAACTTTCATAATAAGTATATGCCTATCAGAAACGTTTTATTTTGCAAGGCATCTATTTTGGTTGGGGGTCCACAAATTCAAAGCGGATTTTTTTTCTTTCATTATTTAAGGCACTCGTACAGATCCCCAACTCCTCGCAATGCTCCATCATGCCCCTATGGCTGCAGAATTTGGAGCAGGCGATGAAAAGTGAGGGAGCAAAAAAGAAAAAAAAAAAGTCTTTTAGCAGCTATTCAAGAAAACATAGGAATTCAGTGAAGGCGAGTCTCTGCACACTGCCACTGAAAAAGGTGGACAATGATGGAAATCCACTTGACTGGTAGAAAACACAAGTACATTTCCCCAAACTGGGGTAACTTACAAAATCATACCTGTGCATCCCTGCCTCAAGCAGCCCTTCTGAGTTGCCTTTCAGCACCAGAGGAAATGTTGTATCATATAAAAATGCTGTTTTGAAGCCAAATGCTATAGATACGCTGGTGTTTCTGTCACAAAAATTCCTCAGTAGAATTTCACAATTGTTTTATTTTTTCTGATATCTTTGTGCAATATTGGATAAAACTTGAAGTTAGTAATTTTTTTAATGTTATAGGTTTGGGTTTGTTTCTATGTTTGTGTAATATATGGCAGAAATTGTTTACAAATACTATAGTTTTTTTCCTGTGCAATATTTGACAGAACTTTGGATTTTTACAGTATAGTACAGTAGGTTATATTTTTGTTACTGTCTGTATGCTGCACAAATCACCTTACACCAGAGTAGTTTATGTTTATCCAGACTGTAATGTTCATGACCTATAGTTCAATTATGATTAGTAATTTAGTCCTTTTGGATTCGTATCTTGTTTACTTTAAGGGTAATTGTCTGTTTGAAATGCTCTCATTATAATAGTTTTGTTGGTCTTTTGTGTAAATCCTGTAGGCCACTTTGAAACGGTTTACTCACACTTGCATCATTTGATCTCAGTAATATTTTGAATAGAGATTTTAAAGTTATTTTATTTTACTTCAGCTTTAACTATATAACTAAGACTTATTTTCCCTAACTGCGATTTCCATTAATCTAATTAATAAGCTACAATTAATATCCAATTAACAAGGCCATCCTAGATCAATAAGACTTTCACAAATATGCTTCTAAAGGATGCAAAATATTGTCCAATTATTGTTATTGTCAAAGTCCGAGAAAATATCAAGATATCATTTTTGACAATATCACACACCCGTAATGGTTATAGTTGTATGTTACCCTATAATGAGTGACAAAGGTGACCTCAGCAAGGCAAGCGTATTTAAAGGGCTGGATTTGAATTCTGATTGCTATCGGTGTAGAGTTTTCACATTCCCCCTAATATTGTGATGTTGTTTTTTTTTTTTTCTTAAAAACTTCACTTTTCCACATACATCCCAAAGACATGCATGTCACTTCAATTGGGGATTCTTAATTGATCCTGTGTGGTCATGAGTAGACCCTAAAATGCATACACCATTAAGGATTGGTTCCTACTTTGTGCTTGATGCTGTCAGCATGTTCTTTATCTGCCAATAATCCTGAACTGTGGGTTTGAGAAAGTTGCTATGTAGGTATTTCTTCAGTAGAATCTACAGAATTCATAGGGGAAGCAGAAAACACCTTCTCAAATAATATGCAGCCTCTAAGTAATAGCAGAAAAACCATTACAAGCCTAGCCAGCATGTAATATTACTTCAAGCTCTATCAATAACCACTGCTAATAATATTTTAAACACATCAGAAGAACAAAAATACAATCAGGCTTAACCGACTATGTAGTCAGCTTGGGTTTTGTTCAACTTGTTATGTTTTTAAACCATACAAATAAACACAATTAAAAAAAGCTTTCAGAACAGACATGGAACGGAAGACTGAGCAGAAACATGATCATCTACATAAACAAGTTCAATCAAATGGAGCAACATCTAGACTAAAAAAATTTTGAATATGAATACCAAAAGTCAACGGGTGCCCCAATAAAACAGCCGAGAAAAAAAGATCTATTCTGCATTAAACTGATCACCAAAACTTCTGAACCATGCAGGCAGATGGCTTCTACATACTGCACACTCCAATACAGTATTAATAAATGTTCAAATCATTTTCACCACCTGCCATAGTTGTGTATTTGCTAATTCCCATATACGGGTTTGTTCTGGGTTAAAAAATTATTTACATATAAAGTCAGTTTGCAACACTGCTGAAGTGAACTGAGGCTTCCAAGCTCAACCTGTTATATCAATATTAATTCATAAAATAAATGCAGTCAACATCAGTGATTTACTGCATTCAATATGTACTAAATGCCTCACTGTAAATACAGCAAATTATCTTTAGATACATTTTTTTGGCCAAGTTATAAAAGGCAAATCAATACTGTATATTTCACTCTATTATACAAAAGTATACATTGGGATGCCGGGTGTAAAGCATTACCCCAAATCTAGCAGGTAACTTAATTGTGCAATGGAAACTGACAGATCACAATACTAAAGTGTTATGGGTTTTAACTTATTTCATTTATCAACTGTTGTTTTTGCCATTACTAACAATTTTTATATTGAATACTCTGCCCCCTGCTCGCTTTGCTAGCCCACCCACCCCCAGGTTTGGTTAACCAGATATACAATTTTAAGAGATTGTTATTTTCATGGGAATTGTTACATATGCATTATTTTTACTTTTACTTTAAAACTTAAGTAAAAACAATTATTTGGAATTAACTTTTCTTCAAGATTGCATTGAATTGTGATTCCATGTTTGGACCTACATCGTAACAACACAACGTATAACTGCCTATTGAGTAAATATCGTTTCTTCCTCTCAAATAAAACAACTTTTTCGAATGTCTGTCCATGCTCTTTCTTCTTCACTTAGTCGTTGACATGTTAGCTAGAACGTATAAAATTATTGTCCTGATAAAATTTATAAGAGCCGAGAGTGCAGGAAGTGTGTCTGCCAAAAGCACTCACATGACTAAGAACACAGGAACTGTGTCTGATAAAGTGGTCTTGTTTGAAAATAGTTGTAAGTAGGGCGTGACTTGAAAGAATCTCATGTTAAAAGTCTCCGTCTCACAGGACTTCATACCGCTCCAAAGTTTTTGCAATCTTTTAATTCTCACTGGCAACACAAATTAGACAATCTACAAGTCTTCAACTTAAAGTTTAAATCAGAACAATATATTTGATCTCTTTTCACTGTTCCGTTACTTCATCGAGTAATAATTTCCGTTTGCGCTAATGTGATCTTTCCTATCCTTTTTTTTGAGACTTTTGAATTTTTGTACTTCCATTATCTCTAACCTGCTCTGCATTTGTACCATGCCAACATTTTTTGAATTCTTTAAGATGTTCCACTTTGCCATCTACTTCTTTATTTCTGGCCCCGGGCATGGACTCGTGTTGTGGGATGTATAAGTGTTTCTCTGAGAAAATCAAATCTAGTCTCCTTCCAAGATTTTTTTTTTTTTTTTTATATATAATAGAGAGATATTTGTGTAATCCTTGAGAGAGATTTAAAAACCTATGATGTCAGTAGTCATGCTTTCATTAATTACGCCCAAAATAGAAGTGATACTTCTGAAAAGTCAACAAAACACAAATGGAAATTGTGTTTCCATTGAGTGATTTTATGCAAATAAAGTTTGTTTTATCACCTGAAATTAAAAATGACATGATGGGTGTTGGTTCTGTTACTTCAACTGCATCTGCAATCACTGTGTTAATTTTTAAATCAGAGGTGATGAGAGTGAGTGAATACAGTAAAGGGAAGGCAAACTCCTTATACTTGGTGGAGGCCACGCATTAGGGAATTCTTTGAAATCGTCCACAGTGAATTTACTGAGGAGTTGTGGGTACAAACTTTTAGGATGACCAGCTCAACATTCATGGAATTATGCAGCACAATATGCCCTCTTGTGTCCCCTGGCACAGCATACATGAGGGAGCCAGTCCTGACCAAGAAGTGCATAGCCATCACACTTTATAAACTGGCTACCTGTGCGGAGTACAAGGTTTTTGCCAAGATTTTTGGTGTGGGCAAAAGCACTTTTCACAGGTGTGTATATGGGGCGTGTGAGGCCATATGCTCAGAACTAATGAGGCAATACATCACTTTATCTGACGTGGAAGAGGAACAGCATTTTTCGCAGTGCAATTACGAGGCACACAAAATATCTCAGGTGTACGATGCAATCAACAGCTCACATATCGCTATTCATGTAACAAGTGACGGTTATTGGGACTATGTTAACAGGAATGACTGGACATCTATTGCTCCTCAGGTGGTCGTGACAACACATTAATGATCAGGGACATTTGTGCTAGGTCACCCGGTAGTGCTCATGATGCTGCTGTATTCTCCACATCAAATTTGCACAGATATTTGAAAATTTGTCATGTCATGTGACCTAACTGCAAAAAAAGTGTTTCCATTACAGTTTTGCAAATTATTGCTTGTCAAATCGCCTGAAAAACCACCTCAAGCAAGAGCATTACCTTTTTTACAAAATTTGAGAGTTTTTTTCCCCAAATTCATGTGTTTCCATTACCATTTTTTATTACACAATTTCAAAATACGCATTAAGGAAGTTAATGGAAACACAAATTATTTTACTTTACTATTAACCGTATCTTAAAAAATCTTCAGCACAGCTATCAATTTATTAAAGAAAATAGGAATAAGCAAGAAATTTATTTAAAAATTTGATAAAAATTATATTCTTAACTTCCTATCAAAAAGGAGCAATCAAATGCAGGATCATGAGGGTCTAGATTGAATATCCTAGTAGTAACAGGCAGAAGTCATGGAGTAAATCCAACTAGAATGCCTGATCACCAGAAGACAAACTCATGCATGCAGCCACATCAGCTTATATCAGACCAAAGACTAATTTAAATGTAGTGCACAAAAAGAAAACTAAGGCAGATAAAAGGAGTATCGACCCTTTTATCACCCCACTTGTCCAGGGGCAGGATCATGGGACAGTTGCTGCCTATCCCAAAAATCACCAGGCACAAGTCAGGAAACAAATCCTGAAAAGGGTCTCAGCCCATCACTGGGTGAACACAGGCCAATTTAGCAACACCAATTCACCTAATCTGCAGGTCTTTGGGCGGTGTGGGAGGAAACTTGAGCACCTGGAGGAAAATCACATTGACACAGTGACCACCCAAAGCCCAGTTTCCTTATTGCAACACAGACGTTCTACCATCGTGTCACCATGCCATCCACAAAATGAGTACGTGCAAATGCCAAACAGACAGCGGCCTGACATGAACTGAAATACAGTTCTCCAAAGTTAAGAGTCTGCACTTAACCACATTGCAATTGTGAGAACATGACTTAAAAAATAGGAGAACGTGTATTATTATATACATATAATGATGTAATAACAGACAGAATTGTGTATATCAAAAAAGACGCTATGAGCCAATTTAGAAAAAGTAGCCCAAATCTATATTTGTATATTTCCTGTAATTACTTTACTTGAAAGTTTTCCTTTACACAGGTATTTCAAAAGGTGTTATAATGAATGTATTGCAAGTTATTCTACTGGCAAGGGGTGGAAAACCAGACAAAAGGCAGACTTTTAGAACACTATTAATCATAATTGTTTTATGGTAACAATTTTCTAAACCCCTCATCCCATTACAAGAGATCAGAACCAACTCCAGTAGCAAAAACTCAAAGAAAGAATCAAGCCCGAACAGGATGCACATGTGTGCTGATTTGCATGAAATAATTACAACTACCTTTCAGCTACAATTTTCTGTTTGATTCCAGATCTGGAAACTGAGGGTTGTGTGCATATTTTTTTATTGTCAGCATTACAAAGATGCAAACAATTATCTTTTGTATCAAAACATAACAGTAAATTACAGGTGTAAAATGAATGTAAATTAACCTTTTAAAAAAAAAATAAGATTTTTTTAAAACATTTTCCAAAATAAACTTATTTTTAGTTGATAAATAAAAGGCATGCTCAGATGATTTACATTATGTAGTAAAAGTTACCACAATTGAATATTGTTGCAAAAGAACTCACTAACAATTTGCATATTCAAATTGTCTGTGCTACTTTTGATTAAAATGAAATTCCATTTTTTTTCCAAATTGTACTATTATAATTTAAACTCTCTCTTCCTCTCAATGTATTTTCCTGTGATTAATACTATATACAGTACATCTGATAAACTGAATGAATTGTATGCAGCATAAACAAATTAATTTGCATACACCTTACTCAAATCACTTCTGAAAATGAAGTGCACAGAACAATTTACTTAAACACTGTATGAATAAAGGTACCATGGCATAGAAGTAAGCACTGCTATCTCAGCTCTGTGGTTTAAATCCTAGATGAACAACCTTCTGTGCACAGTTCACATAGTCTCCTCATACAGTAAATATAAATAAAACATATTACATAAATTGTGTATAATTATGCTTGCAGGAAAACGTAGTCATCCAGTGCATATGTGCGTGTCAAATAAAATACTCTATACTACCAAGACAGTGTAAATGGTAGTTGATGTTCACAAACAGCAGATACAACCCGTTCCTACAGAAATTAATGACTCTACAGTCAATCTGGTGGAATCCTTCAAAGTTTGGGCACAACTATCCCAAACAATCTGAGCTGGGACATTAACATTACTTCCATCACTAAGAAGACTCAGCAGAAAATGTACTTTTTACTCTAACAAAAGAAATTAAATATTTGCCAGCCCATCCTAGTACAATTCTACAAACCATAATTTAAAGTGTGATCATATTCTCTACTGTTTTCTGGTTTAGGACAGCAATAGTCCACCCCAAAACTATTTTTTTTTTCAAATTGTACTATTATCATACAAGAGATCTAATAGAAAATAACTGGCTGTGCTGTTCCTCCATACACTGTAGACCTGTATGTATCTAGGATCATAAACCTTGTCAAATGTATCAACATCTTACTGATCTCAACCAGATCATCATTGTTTCAAAAACTCCCCTCTGCTAAACGCTTTAGGTCAATTAAAAATAATACTAACTGACACTTAAACAGTTTCTTTCCCAGCTACACAGCCCGTTGCAAACCCTCGCTTCTTAGTGTATTCTTTAATATACTGTACTGCATGAAGATGTGTGTATATACACACATGCTTCATCTGCACATCCCTTTATCACTGCACTATTCTGTAACTGATTAAAATGTATATTGATTAACATGTTATTTGTAAGTGATGTTGTACTTCAATAGTAATTATTGTTTTTCTTTTTATTAGATCCAAAATGGGATTGTAAAATTATTTCAGCACTTTAAAAAAGTGAAAAAATACATTTAGAAATTAAGCTGACATTAAATCAAAGTATATCCCTGCACCACCCTAAACACAACAGCCGCCAGAAATAAAGTCGTCCACACGTCCTATTATGTTAAAGAGTGTAGCTAGAAGGGAGTTAAGATCCAATGCTTCTTCCCGAATTGAGACCCCTTTAAATTAACGGGAACATGAGTTCCCACACTGTCTCCTTTGCGTGCACCGAGTTTTCAGCCACATGGCAACACCATACTTGTACTGTAGGTATTCGAAAAATGGGCTTGTGTATCCTGTTCCTGCGAAAAGACAATGCTTCCAAATTTTTCAGACTAAAAACTACGACTCATTGGAATGTAGTCATTGATGCAAAACAGCAACTATCTGGTACGATGTATGCTTGCATAAATACATGCATATACTACGTGCACCAAACAATTCAAGGATCCCGTGTTATTTACTTCTTATCTCACGCAGTAAATCATCATTGACCAGCGATTTCCCTCCATCTGCCTGAGGCGATATTTTAGCGTACAGAAAGAAACCTACAAGATCACACACTGAAGCACAGCAGTCTTAAATTAAAACAGCATCGTCGGTTGAACTTTGATATAACATGCAACAACTTATACGTACACAGGCGCCTCTATCAGTGTACGAGAGGCTCCTGCCTGGTACACACTGACTGCAAGGTTTCTTGTACAGTGCAAGGTGAGGAATTCAAGTCTGCTAAAACTCCAAACTATCAGGTGCACCCTGATGTCTTCTTGTGATTGCACCGAAATAGAATTATATATTGTATTCTATGCCTTGTTCCCATTGTATATGTGTTCTGAAACCCTTCTATTTCCTTTTTTATTAATAGAATACTTTCAATCCATCCTGTGTGCCTCTTTTCAAATGAACTGTGAGCAGGAAAAAAACGTTAAAATGCGGTTTAAAAAATCTCATCTGAATTTTTAAAAGCCTCACCTCTTCACTGCCGCTTGAACTGTAACCGGCTTGACGAGATCGGCAACGGTTGGCCGCTAATCCAAGCAGGCGGACAAGCGACGGGTCCTCAAAGGCCGCCAGCCCGAGGTGGCAAGGCCGACTGCCGGCCGCTGAAGCCTCCCCAGTCTCGGACCAACTTCGGCCTAGCTGTAAACGTTTCTCTGATCTAAGACGACTCCGTGGCCCCCACGGGCGGCCAGGAAAGCGACCCCGCGCCACTGCCATGCCGGCCAGTCCAACTCCGACAACTGAGGCCGAGGCCGCTGATCCGCATCCCACCGCCGCCATCATTATTGCAACAACAACATCGAATTCAGGCTTCTACAGCAAGAGGGATGGCGCGCGCTGGAAAAAGTGACGCAAAGTATCCTGGGAAACCGAGTCCTACAGTAGACGGAGGTTGTGGCGACAGTGAAAAGGGTTGGCCCATGTTACAAAAGGCCCCTCCCACTTAGGGGTGGATGTACCGGAAGAGCGCGTGTTTCAACAGTTGAACGAAGCAAGCTGCATCCCGTGATCGAAGTAAAGAATGTTATTAAGATATCCATGCAGATTATATTAAATGTCAACTTCAAGCAACCTTTAGTTAGCATGAAACAGTAAAACAGAGAGCGTTGCTGGGAAATGTAGTTTATGTTCACAGTGTTTTAAGACCGTTTGCGGGGAGCTCGGGTCCTAATTTGGGATGCTTAGGTGGTTTGTCGTGTGGTGGGTGTGGCAACGCGCAGTTTCATCAGTGCATGCTCCCAACCTCCTCCTTCCCAAAATAATGTAGCGCGGTAGCAGGTGCCAATGGATTATCGCTGTTTTCATCGCTCTTTTACCCTGCACACTATCGGCTCGCTGCCACCGATCCATTAGGAATTTGTTTTGCGACTTTGATAGGATTGCCATGTTTGTAATCTCCCCTTCAATTTAAGATAAAGCTGCTCAATTACATGCGGGAATGACAACTCCTACTGTTGATGACTCGCACCCATTCATAATCCTCTCTGTTATGCTGTTATGTATACTGTATCTTCAAAATCCTCGAGTCATCAAAGGAAGATCTGCCATGCATACAGAGAGTCCGTGAGAACTTCTCGAGACAACAATGTGTTTTGAGTAGAGAATAGTATGGAAAAGACACTAGTACCGTCGTTTTCGAACAAACAAGTGATGAGAAAGAGGTATGATACCATCGATGCTCACGAAATTGGTCAATGCATTTTAAAGCATTGAACCATACCTGTTTGAAATTACTTATTTCTTAAGGACTGAAACGTTCTTCAAAGGCATACCACATGCAAAATATAAACGAAGTCCTTTTTCCATGGATACCTGAAAAAGAAAGATTTACGTCGATTTCCATCTATCCATTTTTAACACGCGTATCTACTCCGGTTTTGGTATGGACTATGAACCGGGACCCGTCCAAGGACAATGCGGACACGCAGTTTCACTGCTTGGACTGAGACTCGAACCCTTGAGCCTGGGACTGAGAGATGACTCAGGTAAATGCTGCTCTTTCACTTTATGTTTCCATCTTTGACGTAATATATACAATCAGGACAGGTCAAGTTGGGGAGCATGCACTGGTACGGCGTGTTGCCGCACCTACCACACAACGAAACAGCTTGGGATACTGGTTGGCAACTCCTCAGGCAGACACGCTGCAGTCCCACCTTCCGAAAATGATCCTCTATCTGCCGCAGCCTCGGGGAATCGGTCACATGACCGTAGTTCCGTAACTGACACTCCCTCACTCATTCGAGACTCCGTGAGAAACCGCTCATTCGACACAAAGTCAAACCAGCGGTAACCAAGTTTTCCCCGAAGAGACTCAGTACTAAAGAAATCCAGTCTTCGTCTCAGGTCACTAGATAGAGTCCATGTCTTGCAACCATATAGCAAGACAGGAAGGAGCAGGACTCGTATCTTCCCGCTTTTGCATAGGTATCGGGAGCACTACACACCCCTTTTCTGCGACCTTACAACACCTTCAATAAATTGCTACACATTTGGAGGGTGGCAACGATTTTGATAATCATATTTTGCATATCACATTGCGTATGCCGATTTGTTATTTTAGCAGTTAACAAGTTAAAAATCTGTGATTCGTATTGTGGCAGGATGAAAACTCCACTTTAGAATGAAAACGTGTACCCGCATGATTAAAAAACACACACACAATTTTTCGGGATATCGGTTGAACCGTAAAATACATTTCGTCCTACAATTATGATTTTCTCTCCCACTATTACTTTTACTTCAGAGATACGCTTACTTTCTTCTAAAGTGTCCAATTAGCATTCTATATTTTTCTTAGCCCGAGGTGGGTTGACAATGGTGAGAAATAGAGCTCAAGCTAAAATTAGCATAAGGACACGCCCACTTTCCATTCGGCTCTTTGAAGACAAACACAGACCGGTGGGTTAACCCTTCTGTGCCATCACGCTTCATTTACGCTGCTGTTTCTAACACAGTGATTCAGTTCAACTTCTCAGTGGGGTCCATTATGCATCAGGGAAAAATCTGTTTATTTTTTCCTTCAAGTTTATATTATGTAGAATTTTATGTTACCGACCTCAGGCCTAGGGGAACCTGGGCCAGGTACAAGTCACTGTTGCTACAGGGTGTAGCCACAGCAATATGGTGTAAAGCATAAAAGAAACAGACAGCAGTCCCAAGTCTCAGACCATACTTCTCTGTTCTCTTCTACCTTTATTCTCCTTTTCCCAGAAATATATATATACTTCAATTTCTGCATAGATGAACATGGTAATCAGTGAAAACAATGGTGCAAGCCAATTTACTCTGTATAACAAATAGTGTAAACACATTTACTTTGAGTACTTGATTAGAAACCAATGTCCCCAGAACTCGTTAATTTTCCAAGGATGCAGACATTTCTGTATCCCCACATTGTGTGTAGATAAGATACTAAATCAAAGCAGTCTGACTATTCAAAGCAGGTGACTCTTTAGCAAGACAGGTAAATATTTGTGTCCTGTAGATAGCCATCAGCAATAACCTGTAGCAGAATTTTCCAGAAATTCTGCCTTTTCTTTAAAACACTGGTTTATAGCCCATGACACTAAGCAACACACCAAAATGTCATTTTTTTTAGAATACTGAATTCTAGCACATTACATTTACATAAAAGCAACCAATAGAAACATAGAGAAAGCACACAGAACATGTAAGGCTTGACAAATCTTAAAATGGGCAAAGATCTGAAAAAGCACAGTTTATATTTGACAAATGCAGAGTAGAAGAAATTCGAGACGAGCTACTCTATTCCGCAAGAACTAACTTTGTATGAGATTTTACAGGTTTATATTGCAACAAAATTCACATCTACCATGAAAGTTAAAAATATAACATTCTAAAGCCTGTGTTATTATTCAGTTCAAGGTTGTGAGAGGGCACAGCCCATCCTAGTAGCACTTGTCACAAGGCTTGTAATGTGTAAAACCTGCATACAGCCACCTAATACATACAGGAAAGTTTGGATTCACCTTTTAACCTAAGCTGTTCGTGTTTAGGAATGATGGAGTAAAAGCAGAGTACCTGTAGTCAAAGCCACTTTGACCGCTGGGGGGGTTTTATTGGGTGGGCACATGCAAACTCCATACAGACAACATCTAAGTATGGGATTGAACCCAGGATGATAGATTTTTGAGGCAGCGGTGCTACTCATCATATCAACCTATAGAAAACATTAAAAACACTTTTAAAATATTAAACTGTATTGGGGAAAAAATAAAGAGAAGCCAAGAAACATTTCACTGTTAAACTCTGAACTGCTATACTAAGACCAAACCTGTTCTCCACACCACAAAAAGCACATAACAAGCAGCTCAAGAATGGGAACAGTGGAGAGCAACCAAGACCATGCCAGAATGAAAGGGTAAAATCCTATTCTAATATGCAAAACTTATTAACCCTTTGGACAAGGGGTAGAAAATGTAACATCAGGACTTAATCCAGGTCATCAAAATTCTAAAATAAACACATATAATTGAGGCATCAGACTTTTTCCAGTTAAATAGTGAATTACTTATTTAACAATACCAGTGAAAATTATAAAGAGAAGCCCCATCAAGACAATATTCAAGAATCTCCACTTCACTGAAAGGGTTGTGGGAATCTGGAAGAAATGTGCAAGGTAACTTTGATAGAGTTAAAAATATGAATTTGATATTTAGACAAATCAGCTATTAACTGTCTCTTGTCTGGCCTAATTGACTGAACAGCCTCCACACCTTCGTAAAATTTCTTGCACCATCCTCGTGCAGTTTGAGGGCTCAGAAATTGTAATTTTCCTCCAGAAAGCCAGAGGGCACTGTCGACTAATGCCTTTTCTCTTCCCCTCTCTGCAGACAGAAAGACTGATAATCATGACACATCTGACATCACTAATGGCTTCTGCACTCCTGGACCCGCCAGTACCTGCCCAAGGCCTTTATCACCAGACGCCACGCCACTTTGATCAGTTTTATGGAGACTTGTGTCATTTCGACATTTTCTTTTCCTAAGCGAGCTATTTTGAATATACGGGGTTGGCCCTCATGATGCCCCAAAGATTTATAATCTCTCTTTGTCTTATTATTACAAGGGTTAAATACTAAATTTAAATATAGTTATAAAATCAGTAACATTTAGAACATTCCAATATTAGTGATTAGTTGTAAATAAATTATTATTTTGCCTTCATCAATAGTAAGGTACTAATCACACTCCTCTTTTTCCATTAATGACTGTTAAGGTCCTGTCTCATTTTGACTTTCCCTGTGCCTTCACCCATCCTCCTCTCCTTTCTTTCTTGTGTCTATGTTTAATGTCTCAGACCGCATGCATTTATTTTTTGCCTTTGGCCCTTTTTTCCTGTATCATACTGTGCAATATATTTTTTCATTGCACAAAAAAGGGTTTCTGCTTTAAACATTATGAGTCACCACTACTGTGAAACCTGCAGCCCACTATCATGAACTCTCTGCAACTTGTGATAATTGTTCTGTAAAGGGTGTTGAATAAAATAAAGCTTGTGATCATTCCAGTTCACATTTTGCTCTAACTACCATCTTGCTCTAGTTTTTCAGCATGCTTTATTGCTTGACAGAAACCAGTTTCCTGTGTCTTCCATTTACCATCTGTCATTAGTATATAAGGAAGTGTGGAAATGTACTGCTTATTTTGTTAATAATTACCATTGTACAAGGTGCTATATCCCATCCAAAGTAAAATCTTTCTTTAATTGCTACATGAAGCAGCATTCTGACCTTTTGAAAAATGAAGAGCCAGGTGTAAGGTGCTGAGAGCTGTGCCTCCACATCAACTGCCAAGCTTGGGGATGCCAAACTTGAGTTTTTTTTTTAACATATTGAAAAGCAGGGTCCCCTGAACTTTTATTCATTGAGGATACTCTGAATGGACCATACTACTTTACCAGACCAGCTCTCGACATCACTGAATGGCAAGCCTGTTGCTGAGACGGGGAGAGTAAGAGAATGAGAAGCTTGTGATCAGAAGTTGGTGAATGCATGTGTTTTTCCAGATTCCAGGGAGTTGCATCTCAGCATTAACTGAAACACCATCAGTTGGGACAAGTTATTCAGCTGTCTCTGTGACTTGGGGGGAGGAAGCTCATAGATAAAACATTGTTTTTCATAAGATTTGTCACCCTACATATTGCCTTCCTTATTCTGATTTGTACTGACATAATTTCAAATAAGGTAATTTATGTGGAAAGGCAAGTTAGCCATTTGTTCCACAAGGCTCTATCCTGGGTCCGCTGCTCTTCTCAATCTACATGCTTCCATTAGGTCAGATTATCTCAGGGCACAACGTGAGCTACCACAGCTATGCTGATGACACACAGCTGTATTTATCAATAGCACCTGATGACCCCAAATCTCTTGATTCGCTAACACAATGTCTAACTTGTATCTCAGAATGGATGAATAGTAACTTTCTCAAATTAAATAAAGAAAAAAACGAAATCTTAGTGATTGGCAATAATGGATACAATGAGGCTATTAGAAATAAACTGGATGCATTAGGATTAAAAGTCAAATCGGAGGTAAAAAGCTTAGGGGTAACCGTTGATTGTAATCTGAATTTTAAATCGCATATTAATCAGATCACTAGGACAGCATTTTTTCACCTAAGAAACATAGCAAAAGTTAGACCTCTTATATCATCGAAAGATGCAGAGAAATTAGTTCATGCGTTTGTTTTCAGTCGGCTAGATTACTGTAACGCACTCCTCTCAGGTCTACCCAAAAAAGACATCAATCGTTTGCAACTAGTGCAGAATGCAGCTGCTAGAATCCTTACCAGGAAAAGAAAATCCGAACACATTTTTCCAGTTTTGATGTCACTACACTGGTTACCTGTGTCATTCAGAATTGACTTTAAAATTCTGCTTATGGTTTATAAAGCTTTAAATAATCTCGCCCCGGCTTATATATCGGAATGTCTGACACCTTATATTCCAAATCGTAACCTCAGATCCTCAACTGAGTGTCTCCTTAGAATTCCAAAAGCAAAACTTAAAAGAAGTGGTGAGGCGGCCTTCTGCTGTTATGCACCTAAAATCTGGAATAGCCTGCCAGTAGGAATTTGCCAGGCTAATACAGTGGAGCACTTTAAAAAACTACTGAAAACACATTATTTTAACATGGCCTTCTCATAACTTCACTGTAATTTATTCCTGATACTCTGTATATCCAATTCATTATAATAACTATTCATTCAAAATCTGTACTAACCCCTACTCTCTCTTCTGTTACCTTTTCCGGTGTCCTGTTGGTGGTGGCGTGCGCCACCACCATCTACCCAAAGCACCATGATGTTCCAACAATGATGGATGGATTAAAAGCCAGAAGTCTGTATGACCATCGGCATCAAGTGACTCCGTGAAAAACCCGAACTACAAAGAGGACTATTTCATTTGTGTTAGGTAGAATGCCCAGAGGGGACTGGGCGGTCTCGTGGCCTGGAACCCCTACAGATTTTATTTTTTTCTCCAGCCTTCTGGAGTTTTTTTTTGTTTTTTCTGTCCACCCTGGCCATCGGACCTTACTCCTTTCTATGTTAACTAATGTTGTCTTATTTTAATTTATTTTGTCTTTTATTTTTCTTCTCTTCATTATGTAAAGCACTTTGAGCTACTTTTTGTATGAAAATGTTCTATATAAATAAATGTTGTTGTTATCTACATTACGACAGCAACAACTGCATTTATTTCTAAAGCACATACAAAGAACATTGCTGAAGGTGCTTTTCAAGATGTCAAAGAGATACAAGAAAAGAAAACAATTAGGTAAGAACGATAAATAAATAAATCCATATGTTATAGGGTGGCATGGTGGCGCTGCTGCCTCGCAGTTAGGAGACCCGGGTTCGCTTCCCGGGTCTTACATGCATGGAGTTTGCATATTCACCCAGTGTCTGCGTGGATTTCCTCCGGGTATTCCGGTTTCCTCCCGCAGTCCAAAGACATGCAGGTTAGGTGCATTGGCAATTCTAAATTGTGCTTGGTGTGTGTGTGTGTGTGTGCCCTACGGTGGGCTGGCGCCCTGCTTGGGGTTTGTTTCTTGCCTTGTGCCCTGTGTTGACTGGGATTGGCTCCAGCAGACCCCCGTGACCCTGTAGTTAGGATATAGCGGGTTAGATAATGGATGGACGGATATGAGCTTATATAACACCAGTAACAGCGCACTGCAGAATACACTTGACCTAAGCATTCATAGTTTTCATCCTCTTTCTCTGTACATTTAGTATTTGTTTGATGCGCTTGCTGCTTCCTGAGCAGCTCTTCTTTTCTCCACCCTAGCGGCCCGCTTCTCTCTTCTTTCGTCAGCATCTTTTCACGTTAAAACTGATTAAGTAAGTGTTTATGTTGCAATTACTTAGTACATTTTCTTTAATTTTTCACTTAAGCTTGCACTTAGGTCTTCAATCTGCCTCAAGAATGATTTAAGATATGAAGAGGTAGGGGAAGTGATGGCGAAGGGATGAGAACACCGCCTGTACGCATGTGGGGCCCTGCTGGCCGCTGCCAAGAGTTGATTCTACAATAAAATAAAATAAAAATAAAAAGAGGAATAACCTTGGAGGTCAATCATCACCGTGAAAGCAAATAGTAGACGTCAGGTAATATATGTGTACCAAATTTTAGGTCAATAGTTCAAACGGTTTGCAAGGTACAGGTGATTTAAAATCCTAGACAGACAGACAGCCATGGTAGCGTATTCAATTAGAAGATAGATATATAATTAATAGAAAAGTAGCGTTCTTATATACGATATCCTATTGTAAGTCTCTACAAATGAGTCCGGTGATAAAGTCAGATGGCCGTGAGGACAGAAAAAACAAACAAGCATAAACAAATCTCCAGTTAAGGTTGAAGAAAAAATGAAATCTGCTGGGGTTCCAAGGCCAAAAGACCACCCAGCCCCAACTAGGCATTTTAGCTAACATAAATGTGCCTAAATTATTCTTAATTGCTTCCAGGATTTGTCCCAGAGGATTCAATGCCTTGGGTATAGTGGACAGCTGGGGTACTCGCCTTCATTCAGGCATCACAGTTGGCTGCACAGTGCCTTGATCAAGTGGTGGGAGCGCAGAGTGCCACTACAGAAAAAACTGGAAAAAATTAGGGAAAAGAATATGATGATTCTATGCCTATATAGTCTTAATTATTGTCTATTAAGAGAACAACTAAAATGTAGCTTTGATAAAGGCAAATTAAAAAAGTGGGGTTTTAAGCAGTTTTTAAAAATGTGCCATGGTATTAGCTTAGTGTACCTCTGTTGGTAAAGTATTTCAGATGTTTGGTGCATGACAGCAAAAGGCCGCCTCACCACTTCTTTTATGCTTAGCTCTTAGAATAATAAATAGACTGTTATTAGCTAAGGTTACAGCCTGGAGTGTAGGGGGACAAACATTCCAAGATATGGGAAGGAAAAGGATTATATAAGAATTTATAAGGTTATATAAGGTTTTATATACCCCAAGATCCAGGCCTTTAATGACCTATTAGGCACAGCCATCAGCAGTGTGTCTGTCTGCAGAGAGAGTGTCGACCTCATCGAGAGGTTTACTTACCTCGGCAGCGACATTCATGTTTCTGGTGATTCTTCCTATGAAGTCAGTAGACAGATTGGGAGAGCATGGGGGGTCATGAGGTCGCTGGAAAGGATTGTGTGGCGCTTCTGATATCTCTGCAAATGAACGAAAGTCCAAGTCTTTAGAGTCCTGGTGCTTCCTGTTTTGCTACATGGTTGCAAGACCTGACACTATCAAGTGACCTGAGACAAAGACAGGACTCCTTCAATGCTGTGTCTCTTCGGAGAATCCTTGGGTACTGTTGGTTTGACTGTGTCGAATGAGCGGTTGCTCACAGAGTCCCGAATGAGCCACATTACCTTTATTGTGAGGGAGTGTCAGTTACGACACTGCGGCCATGTGGCGTGATTCCCAGTGGGTGATCTGGCTTACAGGATCCTCATTGTTGGGGACTCAAATGATTGGACCAGGCCAAGGGGACACCCACGTAACACCGGGCTGCGGCAGATAGAGAGTCATTTCCAGAGGGTGGGTTGCCAACCAGGATCCCGAACTGTTTCGTTGTGTGGTGGGTGTGGCAACGCGCTGTACCAGTGCATGCTCCCCAACCTGTCCTGACCTGACCTAACCTACATACCATCAGTAGTGCTGTAAAGTGTAAGGGAAAAGAAAAAAGTGCTTGAAACTGCCTGCCTGTTTTACTAGGACATCATGACTTCATCAGTACCAGCATATTTTATATCAAGAAATGAGATCATATATAACATTTAACTTTGTGCTTTAATGCATCTTATTCTGTAAATGAAATGTTTAGACAAGACTTTTAATGATGAACTATTTTGGAACATTTGAATGTTATTTAGTGGCAGAGGGGTATTGTTAGAATGCACCTTTTATCTGAGTGCTCATTAGTGGGACTGAAATGTTTACTATCTACTATACAGTATGTAAATGAACCAAAGTGACAGTAGGAGTTGTTCTTTTAAGACTAGACAGACAGACAGACAGACAGACAGACAGACAGACAGACAGACAGACAGACAGACAGATAGATAGATAGATAGATAGATAGATAGATAGATAGATAGATAGATAGATAGATAGATAGATAGATAGATAGATAGATAGATAGATAGATACTTTATTAATCCCATGGGGAAATTCACAAATCAAGTACCATTTGATTTACCCTTCACCATATCACTTGCTATGGAGAGCCTTGCTGCTCTCATGGTGAGTCTCCACCAGTTGGTGTAAACACAGGACATCTTTGGATTTCAATTATAATGATGAATCAAAACTTTTTTTATTTACTAAGTACTTTCTGCAACTTAACGTCAACTGTATATTTCAGTTTCTCTGTATTACTAACATTGCTTTATTGTTTCAGTTTATACTTAATTTTCTCTGATAAAAGGCAAATCAGTAAACGTATACATAAGTTACAAGTCTTGTGTAAAATAAGAGAAGGAAAGGAAGGAGAAGTTTTCTTAAGTTGCTAAGGCTGTGTTAAATTTCTTGTTCTTAACTAAGTCTGTTAACCTTCTTTTTAAAATATGTCATTTTATATGAGTATTGCTCATTTAATGCCTTATCAATTCAGATTATATGGAAACGTTAATAAACTGGGTATGCCTCTGTTATAATGTGCTATATTTTTTAAAATTATGTATACAGTATATCGCTCAACAGCATACTTGACCTAGTCGCTGTTCACAAAGGGATTATTTTTTATATATATATCTTCAGTTTTACTCACAAAAGCCAGAAGCCGCTCATCACAGTGCAAGAGACGCCCCAGTCCTGACAGTCGGTGCAGCGGTATACCTCAGCTCATTCAAAGGGATGCACTGCTGTGAAGTTTGCGGCTTTTGTCTTTTGTTCAATCGATTATAGGACACTCTACGACTGAGGTTTGAGTCCAACCGAGACCGCGTGACATGTATTACCATATCATAACAATTAAATCATTACTTTGTTGAAATATTAATGTCAAACTGAGCTGAAAAATCCTGTAAATCAGCCTTGCTGCATTTTCTGGTGGCAACGAGTGTCCTCTTTATGCAGCCTTGCTAACATCAGTGCTGAATTTTCCACTGTAGCTGATGGGAAGTATAACAACGCACACTGCACGATGTGGTATTCTGGGGCGTACACTGGAAATTTGGAAAAGGTAGGTTAAAACCTATAAAAAATCATCGGGAGCGATTTAGCTTTTCGCCTGAATGCTGCTGTGCTGTTATCGACGTGTGTTTTGCTGCCCATCGTTGCCGTATAAGCTGGCATATACCTTCGCCATAGTGACGAGGAGCCAGGGGAAGAAAAGTGCAATTGAATTACTGGGATAGAATTGATAAGGACTTCATTAGGGAGGTTTGGATGTAGGAGAGAACATTATCACGAATGTTTTCACTTGATCTTTGTACGACTTGTATTCGTAATATTCGCGTTTTGTTCGTTATTTGACGTGCTGTAGCATTTTAAATACGCTGCACACTCTTTTTTTGAGTTGTGTTTGCATTCCGTTTCAACTTTATAGTGTATGTGTTACTGATGACTTTCTAACAATCTATATGTACGTTTCGGATATAGTAGTGAAAAACGTTTGACATTTAATACTACGATCATTCACTTTTCGACCGGCGATTCCAGTCCTCCCTTTCTACCTGAGGAGGAGTCAGGAAAGAAGCACTTTAAACTGCGCTGGTTAGAAAATCGACGCTTTTGCTGAACTTGAGATGTGGCGTGCCACCAGTAACGTAAAGTATTATCCATCTATCCATCCGTTCATATTGCTCAACCCTTATCCTTATGAAAATTCTAATTTTCCTGGTTTCTGGGTGTTATGTCAAGCCTTGGATGACAATAAGAACAGACTGGAGTGAAGAGTCCCTGAATAAAAGATACGTAATCCTTTTTAATAAAGATTACTTGTTACAACTAAGTATTTAATAAAGTGTCATGGGCGTTACTAATTATAGACTAATCTGTGCCATGTACTTAGTTGATTGCAACCTATTATGTTCATTGTGCATATTCAAAGTGCATTATTGCAAAAAAAAAAAATGGCTATGTTCGCTGGTAAATGTTTTTTCTTTTGCTATTTTTCTTTTTCATACTTAAATATGTTCATGCTCTATTCCTGATACCACATTTAGGTGTATTCTTAAAATGAGATTTTCAATGTCCATATTATTTCCCTTGTTTATTTACAATAATTCTTAAAATGTTGTAGAGACAATATTAACTTTAAAATACAAGTCGAAGTATTGAAAATTAAAGTAGAAGAGAAAGCAAAAACAACATAATACAGATTACAGAATGGCATACCTGATGAAACACTGAAGTGTGTTCGGTGACTTATTTAACTTGTTTGTTCGGGGACTTATTTAACTTATTTAATTACACGTTTTTATAAAAATTAGTCATATTAAAAATAACAGTCATAACAGAATATAATCATATGTATTAGAAGAACACATAAAATATTTGTTTTTAAATTGCATTTTAAAATATTATGTAGTGAAAAACCGAATCTAAATACACATTAGATTCAACTCAGATGACATATAAATTGCAATGATTTGTACTAGTTGTCGATTGTGGAGAGTCAATGGCCAAATGTAGTTCATATTTAAAACTTAAGTACTCTATGGAAAGTTAAAATCTATGCTGATATCCCCCTGTGCACCCGTAAGCAGCCGACGTGAATGTGACTTCGTGACCACACACATCTATCTATCTATCTATCTATCTATCTATCTATCTATCTATCTATCTATCTATCTATCTATCTATCTATAACAAGGAATGCAAATTGATCATTTGTACGGAGCAAACTCTCATTGAGTGCCTTATAGCGTAGCACCGCCCCGAGACACAATGAGCGCAGAGGACTGGACGTCTTAAACCACATTACCCAGCTTGCTATGCGACACGTATACGTCAATAAAAAACGGAACTACCGGCAGGCGTATTTAGTTTTCGAGCGGAACTAAATGGTAGAATTGTGCTGAAAGTAACGTATATCTCTTTCTAAAAGTAAAAGAAGACAGAAAAAAAAATCTTCGTTATTTGGGACAGCTATTTTGCTTAAATAAGGTGAGAAGTTTTAATATAGTGTGAAAATAACCTTACGGGATATTATGCATATTTATATTTAATACTTCTGGTCTTTTAAGACGGGAACTGTAGGCGTTTCCTCGTAGTGTTAATATGCCTACTTTTGCATTGTTTTAAACGTTTGTACAGTTTCCTTACTTAAAAGAACATGTATAAAGCGTAAATTATTATTGTCATACCCGCTTACTGAAATTATGTGTCGCAATATTCAGTTTCTAATACATTTCACCTTTGAATTCAACTGTTTAGCTCATGTTTCATATAGCATTAGTTATTAATGATAAAATAAGCTTCATGTCCTTAAACATCATTTTGTAGTTCTAAAATTGGGACGGGAGTTTTTTTTTTATTAAAAACGTACACTTTTTCATTTATCACGTAATCTCAAAAATGAACCTTGTCAAAAAATCCATACACCCGCAGTCTATGATGCGTACGAGTTGTCGAGTAATCGGTTTTTATAGAAAGCCATGGACTGCGCCTGAAACTTAAGTACTGTATTTTTAATACATAAAAATGAACGTTAAGTGTCACATTGACAGACTCGCGAGTGTAGTACAAATAGAAAAATGCAGTTTTTGACACACACATCATCATATTAAACATGATTGATAGTATTATGTTCATGTTGGAACAAAAGTTTAAAAAAACATCTGTTCAAATAACTTGGAGCATTGCATCTCTGTCCCACACCATAATAGACAAGAATGTATTCAAACACACAGGTTCATTTTATTTATTTGAAAACACAAATCCACATACTTGTGTTTCAATACTTTCACAGTACTTGAAACCCTGTGAGGGGGGAAAAAAGCCAAAACAAACTCCTTTTAGGCATTTTTTTAGGCCTGTGTAGTCAATACCACTTTTATATGTACTGCATATATAGTGTTAAACAACATGCTAATTTAAAAGGTGACTACATTTATGGTTGACCTCAGCAATTACCATGCTATTAAGACTATATTTTGTGACTATATATATAAAAAGATATAGCACTGTCAAAGTTTTAAAAGACAATGACCATGCTGGCCTGGGTAAGCCATGTTATCTTTGGATGTCTTCTGTTCTGCTTAAAATGGCTGGAACAAACAATATTTTTTACTAGTTACAATATGTTGAAAACAGGAAATCCAAAGCTGATTGCTAAGAGTCCCTTCCAGATATCAAGGCCACCTTGTAAGTTACATATAATATCTTGTATTTAAAAATATTAGAAGCATAAAGCGTGATATTTTAAAGTACCGAAATACAAAGGAAAAGTGAGGGGAGCAGATTTAAAATATCAACAAAGGCTCTGATAAGTGCTGCAAACCAATATGCCTAAAACGGTGAACCTTGCGATTGCTATCACTATATTACATGTTTATAAATGTGAATTTGAGCTGTTCAGCTATAGTGATATAGGGGGGGAAAGACAGCAGGTGTGGTTTTTCTTTTATTTGCCTCTTTGGAAGGTAGTCAAAAGTAAAATTTTCATGTGTATAAAAAAAAAAAAATGTTATCGGCCCTGGTGAACTCTGTCAAGTTAATGAAATAATAGTGTCAGCTTTATGACTGGTTTGGTCAATAGTTCAAACTGATTTAGGCCAGCTGCTCTCAATTTAGAGTTGCATCATGCTCAGAAAATCTCCAGTAAAAATGTAATTTCTATCAATATAAGGGGATTTTATGTCTTTGGGGCTTCACTTAAACAGTAGTCACATTGTCTAAATAAAGAAAATCAAACTTGCTATAAGTGGACATATTATCTAAAGCTCTCTAAGAGTAATATAGTGCATGAAATTTAAATGGCATCAGTCAGGAATGGGACAAAATAGGGATCTATGACAAAACCGCAAGGTGGAAACCACTTTTCATTAGTATCAACAAGAGACCCCATCCGAGTTTCCAAAAATGTTTAATTACATACGAGGGCCCCAGAGAAATTTCTGTAGACCGTTAAACTAAAAGCACAATTTTTGCCATATATGTTCTCTCAAAATCCAATATAATGGGAGGGGTAACACTGCCATTTACAGTCTGAATTTCATGGGAGCAGTCATTGTAGTATCATGGTTTTGGTATGAACTGACTTCAGTATTATGACAGAAATCGGCTATGGTGGTACTGGGGAGGTCTAGACGTGGTTATCGACTAAAAGCATATGATGCGGTTCTATATGACTGATGTAATTTTCAAACCAATTGTGATTTTTTTTTTTTTTTTTTTTTTTTTTTTTTTTATATAAAACATTATGAATAATTATTAACATTATTGATAACTTTGAAAATGTTTTTTCTGTTTTCATACTTTCCCTAGTTTATTATATATAATAGAAGTGAGTTACAAAAAAAAAAAGCTCTCAGGAGCTCTTCAAACAAAATGATTACATCATAAAATGAATACTCTTAATGACCGAGTTAAATACGGCAATCAGACTGTTCAGTAAGTTCTGTATGATGAAGTAAATGTGCTTTTGAGTAAAGATTTTTTAGCTTTTTGTTTATTGCCAATTTTCTCTGTAACATTGCACAGAAAATGTTTTGAATATTGTTTTGGTGGGTATAAGGACACTTTACTGGTTTTAAATAAGCTAATAAATATCTAACATGTATTTGCAGAGGCTGTTGTTTTCTTGTGTTGTCTATAATTCTGACCTTTGTGGGAGAGATGAATCTAGAGAGAGTTCCAAATGAAGAGAAGCTGAACCTCTGCAGGAAATACTATTTGGGTGAGATGTTTACATAAAATCAAATGTGTGTCAACAAATAAGAAACCAAATTCCAGAGGTCATAATAAGTGTATGAAACACACACCAAATCATTTTGTCTAATTTACATACAGTAAATTTGCGGAAAGATTACATTCATTTACAGGCATATGTACTCTGTCTTCAGGCTTTAATAGAAAAGCCATATTTGAACTGTGTGTTAAGCTTATTAGCTCACTGCTACAGCAAAATACTTGCATAGTTCTAGAGAGCCTATAGCTTAGATTTTTTGATTGCAGAAAAAGTTGACTTTGCATAAATCAAAAAATACAAAATTAGTAAATAGAGGTGTGCCAGTCAGGACATTAATAGACAGGAAATACTGGTAGCCCAATAAACTTTCTCCAGTGCTAAAATAGTTTTACTTTAAAGGTGTTGAAACATATATGCATTGTATTACTATAGGTGGATTTGCATTGCTTCCCTTCCTGTGGCTTGTTAACGTGGTTTGGTTCTTCAAGGAAGCTTTCATGAAACCAGCTTACACAGAACAGGCACTGATCAAATCATGTGAGTCTCCTGTTAAACTGATTTTTTTTTTTTTTTTAAATTATGCATAAAGTGAAATTTTATTTTAATGCTATTTCTTCAAAGTTTCAGTTTATTTATATTGCGTTAATAATCTAAAAACAAACAAAAATAAATTCCTATTTATCTTTGAAATCTGTAGTTTGTGTGCAGTCCATTTTGTTTTTCCGCAAAATAGTTCAGAAAAGGAGAATATGGGGATGACTGCACAGAAGTTGAAATAGAAATGCTAAATAAAGTTGGTAATTTACCAGTGGCTCAGTTTACTCCTTTAATATCTGTCAGTGCTTTAGTAAGGGCTTTGGAAACTTGGGTAGCTTTCAGTTTATCTGTAGTTTTCTGATTTCATTTTTACCCATCTGTAAATAATTGAAAAATATACAAAGCTGCATAGCTCTATACTTTAATATGACCATTGTTCAATGATTGATTTAAAAACCTTGGAATCCATCTGTTTGCTTAAAATGCAGGAGTTTGGTGAGATTCAAATTAGTAATTTTTAATTTGTCTCTGAAAATCCTGCAGTAAGTCGCCTATTTATGTGCTGTTGAAATTAGCATAGCTCTATACTTTAATATGACCATTGTTCAATGATTGAGATGGATTCCAAGGTTTTTAATCAGTTTGCTTAAAATGCAGGAGTTTGGTGAGATTCAAATTAGTAATTTTTAATTTGTCTCTGAAAATCCTGCAGTAAGTCGCCTGTTTATGTGCTGTTGAAATTAGCTATTATCGTTTCAGTATAAAAATGATAGTGTGTCTTACAGTGCAGCTGTTGGTTCTGAAGCTGCACTGTTGAATTGCATTAAAAGTAGTCACTTTATAAATTGTGATCAAAATGTTTTGTGATTTATTATATAGTGTAAATAGCACTTCTGTGCTATTTGCAGTTTACTGCAGGATGTTCCAGTACCTTCTAACTTAAATATAATTACATTTTCTGCAGGTAATTTTAATTTGCATAAGTTGACATGCTTCATGTGTTCTGTTGTATTATAACAAGAGCAATTTTAGTAAGATTGAAAGGATACTGACCACATTCAGATGGACCATTTGTCTCTGAATTGAGCAATTTCATGGATTTAGAGTTTCTATAATACTGCCCTGAATGATCCAACCCTTCATTAATAAAATTTGGTTGCTGTTTGACTATAAATCGATTTTTAGTGAATCTAGTCAAACATGGTGAATTTCACTGTTGCATATGTGTTATAATCAGACATTGTGCAACACAACCTTTTATATCCTCCATTTGAAACACATTGATGTACATCTTTTGAAATATACCAGATGTCAAGCTTTTTATTTAGTATTCCTGTGGTCATTGTAGAACACCTTGTAAAGTTGGGCTGTGTGAAGTGAAGTGAAGTGAAGTTAAATGATGTGATTGCTTGCTATTAGAAAATGGCTAAACCCCGTGTTGTTTGCCATGCTAGTGCTGCGTACGTAATGCTTTCAGTCAAGAATTTTTCACTAAAGAAAAAAATTATAGAGCTTTTCTGCAGAGACTATTTTTCTCTGATAATACCAAGGACACGCAGTTAGGTTGACTGTCAGCTGTATATTATCCCAGTACTAGTGATAGTGGACAAGTGAATGGGTTTGCCCTGAGATTGATGGCAGCTTGATCACCGATGATTGTTGCCAGGATATTCTTCAGCTCTTCTTGAATCAGCACTGATGAACACGGGTTTAGAGAATTGATTCTTGGGTGATGAATGCAGAACCACAGTGACAGGAGTTATCAGCAGAATAGTTTTTGATTGAAAGTACCAAGATGTATTTTGCTCTGGTATTTTGTAATGACATGCTTTTTAAAATGGGATGGAACTTGTTAGTTTCTGTATATTAAGGAACTACTTTCATTTTGCATTATGTCAAGTTGGGAAAAGTAAGCCATGGCAGTAAAAGATGTGATAAAGGTTATTTACTTGTTAACAATTATAAATTTTTTGGAGATTTAGTTGTATTAAAAATTCATGTTCTCCTTTAAAGCTCCCAGTATTGCCTTACAAACAGGTGCAACATCTCTTAAAAATTATATATATATATATATATATTTTTAAATTTGAGGATAAACTTACAGGTCACTAAAATGGCTATTAAAAATTGTGCTTAAAGTAGTAGCATCCGATTATACAGCTGAGTTTTATCAATATACAAATTAGAAAATACTGTAGAATGAAGATCCTAATAGCAACTTACAAAGACAAAAGAATTCAACCCCAAGGAATGCCATATCTACTTGCAGAAAGGAATGTGGGAGTACTGTCTTGAAAACCATTTGATAAGTAGGAAGAACAGTGCCTGACTGTTCTGTATTTAGAGTGCAATGGACAACCGTATTAAAAGCTACTGTCACAGTGATTGCTCACAGGAAATGCCCACACAAGGTGGCATCTTCCCATAGTTGCCTGTGTGGTGATTAAAGTCTTTAGTATATACATGGATGGATATAGTGTGGTTTTATAAATTCAAATAGGAAATTGAAGTAGGGGTTGTACTAGAACTGCCATGGGATAAAATTGGTGATTGCAAATGGTAATAAATAGTGATCATGGTGATTTATTTGATTATGCTCCAATTATTTAGAACAAAAACACTAAGATGAAAAAAGAAAAAGCAGATAAAAGTTTGTACTGTTAGCAAATTTATGAAGACAGTAAATAACACATAGAAGTTGATCAAGCTGGAGTGTTTTCTGCTCATGTGCTTAGCGTTCATCCCCTAAATCCACAAAGCTGCAGCATATGTGCCCTACCTTCGATTGCTCCTCCGTGGGATGCATTGTCTGGTGTCTCGGGTCTTGATGACCTGTGTGCACCGACAGAGAGGTTCTGAGGGCTGGTTTCTTTGGTTCTTGAGTTAAGTTTTTCTCAACAGCCAGAGCATGCAACAGTCACATATGGTCTTGGGTTATACTCTTGCCCCTTCCTAACTAAAACCCATAAAAAACCAGTTGAGTCAAGTGTGTTATCTTTCATTTAAGATTCAGTCATAGTATATTTAGTCTGGACTGTGCTGCTACTGCAAGTGAAATTCTGTCTGAGGGGCTTGTATTTAAGTTTTATGATGTAAATCAATCAAATCTGCTATTAATTTAAATTTACTAATGTGTAATGCACAGGTGTGATCTGGTGATAGTACTTGTTCTAGAAGCAGATTCTGCATTTTCTTTATTAGTGAGTGGATGTGCCCCATGATAAACTGTAGTCCTCTTTGTGAATGGTGCCTGACTTGCTGACAGTGCAATAAGGTTAGGCCAGGGGTGGGCAGATTCAGTCCTGGAGGGCCGCAGTGGTTGCAGGTTTTTGTTCCAACCCAGTTGCTTAATTAAAAACCAATCCTTGTCAATTATTTAATTTCATGGCTTCTTAGTGCTTTAACTCTGCCATGTCAGGTCATTCTCATATCCTAGATTTATTTTCCTTTCTAAGGATATCATCCAAATGATTTGAAGTCTAAAACAGATGAGTAATTCTCAGTGCTTCACTTTTTTCTCTTCACTTTCCTTCCAAGTATTTAATAATAAAACCAAATAGTGCGTGATAAATACACGCAGGTGTAAATGGTAACAAGCTAAATGGAGAAATGCTGGCCTCTTTTGTTATTTGCATGGTATTGCTAATTAGGAGCAATTAAAAACCAAGAATACAGCTGTTTAAGACTAAAATAAGCAATAAGGGTTCAAAATCTTAATGAGCGAGACAACTAAAGTGTTACTTGAGCAATAAGGACTTCTTATTAAGCAATTGGGTTGGCGCAAAAACCTGCAGCCACTGCGGCCCTCCAGGACTGAATCTGCCCACCCCTGCGTTAGGCTGTGATGTAGTAGTAAAAGAAAAATTGTAAAACTGATGGGGAGAGAGAGGAATATACTAAAAATCAGCATATTTTGCTTTAGGGGGTTATCATCCATCTATTAATTTATATTCTTAACTTGCTTATCCAGGACAGGGTCACAGTGCAGCTGCATTTTATCCCAGCCATCACCTGTCTCAAGACAGGAACAACACCTGGAAAGCATGCCAGTTGTAGGGGATACATTTAGATACTTTATTAATCCCAAGGGGAAATTCACATTTAGTCCAAATTCCTATTCGTTTTCAACTTTGGATGGGAGCTGGGGTCACTGCATTTTTTGGTTATTGAAATAGACATTGTGTAAAGGACAGCAAGCAAAAAAATAGCATGTGAATGCTGTGTGACTCTAAAATTTGCATGCCTTCATATAAAATTTATCCTGCTATCTGCAGCCCTGTCTGTTTTCAAGGGAATGGGGCTGCATTCACTTCGCAGTGCCTTTGTTCAGCTCCCTTTTTGTTGGTTCTCTATTTTAAGAATGTGAATTCTGATTGAAAATAAATTGATTTAACAAGGTAAGATATTGTATTAGAATGGTCAATTGAATGTTAATTTTTTTTTTGTAGGCTGCAAAGTAAAATTGGACATTACCCTAGAAGTTTTGTGTATTTGTTAGTATTTTATTAGTCTTGTTAAGAAACTGCAATACAACTATTTACCTCTGTAATAACAACTACCATTGAAAAGTGCTTTGATGAATGTCAATTTCCTTGTGTGGGACCCAGTAAAATATCTCCAACAAGCCATACATAAAACTAGGTAAAGCTCATTTCAGTCTTTGTATATAGAAAAGAAAGTGGCATGTAGTAGAAATTCAAAGGGCAATTAAAATGGCTGTTAACCTTCTGGTTTTTTTTTTTTCTTCCTCCTTTAGATGTAAAGAAGTCTATGCTTGGTGTTCTGTTTTGGGTGGCAATACTAACTGCATGGATCACAACATTCCAGCACTTCAGAGCACAATGGGGTGAGGTGGCCGACTATTTGTCTTTCACCATCCCTCTTGGAATTCCCTGAGTGCCACTCCTTGAGACCACGTAATTGAGGAGATTCATGGCAGCCTTTTCAGCAGTAGCCTCAGCCTTCTTTAGGCCACCCAATACCCACATTTCAGTGCCAGAATAAAACCGTGACAGGCAGTTTCCAGTTAAGGGGCTACTTCTTTAGTCAAAATTGGAATTCTCCTTCAAGTACTCCTTAAGGAATTATTTGCATCAAATTGTGTTCAGAAGATAAATGAAAATCAAATTGATCATTACTTTTTAGTTAGATTAATAATCTGTATTTCAGTATATTTTTGTTGTGCTGTTGGTGTAGCCTGCTGTGTAAAGTAATCATTGCTTTAATACGTGTATTTTTTTTTTTTTTTGGGACTTTCATTTTTAGCAATTTTGAAAAATACAATTCAATGTCATACATAGAATTGTGCTTACTGTATTGGTCACTTTGAACCCTCTGTGATAATCCCCTACGGTAGGACTTTTTAATATTCAGCGGTGTTAACATTGGTTTGTCAATTGCTTAACTTTGAGTAAAGGAGGAGGTGACATCCCTGCGCATAAAACAGTTAAGACTATCCATATAACAAGTTGGAAAAGAATAATTACTGGCCCCGCAATTTAGGTTTGTATATTCTGTTTTAATGGGGTAGCAGGTTTGTTCAGGAAAGTATTGGGTTTAGCAGTACTGCTGCATTTGGATACATAGTCTCTAAATAATGAAGGATTTGTGAAATTAATCACAAATTTCTGAAGTTTTCTTTTATATATGTTGCATAGTTTTAATGTTCACAAATAATACAGCTGTTTATACCAATTTTGGGAAAAGGTAAGCGTTAACACAATTTTCACTTGTTGTTGATGCCCATATAGTCTCATAAATATACTGTATAATTCGAGACACTGCTAATCCTGGTACAACATGTTTAGCAAACAATGGTGTATTTACAAAAGTGGCATTGATGGTTACAATGTTTCCATTTTACAGTTTTACTCTTAAAACAGAATTGTCAAGAAGGTTCTTTAAATGTTTTCCGGTACATGTTGTATAATTTTCTTCATCAAGTAAAAGTGGACTTTTGTGTATTGAAGCTTGGCAAAGAGGTTCAACTATGTGGTAGGGGATGAAAAAGTCATTCAGAACACCAAAGTGTTCATTTTCCTAGAGTACAGCTTGAAGATGGAGGAGGCTGTAGTCCTGCCTGAAAAGTGCAGGTGTCTTTCCCACAAATGAAATATTTAACAGATACTAGGGTAGAACACTAATCTAATTTATGGCATTTCGCTTGGTTTGGCAGCCCCTGTACACCTGCTGTGTCTTTTCCTTGTGTCACGGGCTGTTAATAAACTTCATTTTGAAGTGGTAACGTTCTTAATTTTTTTTTTATATAAAGGATTGATATAAAACAGTGCAATACAAAATATCAAAATTGTCAATCAAGTGAAATCAGATTTGGTCATTTTAAAAAGAAGTCAATAAAGGAAAAAAAAAAAGTGTCTTTTAGCTTTATTTCAAGTAAATGGTGAAAAACGGCGTGTTAAATCCTACATTGAACCCAATCCATTGTGTTTATGTATAGTGCTGAGCAGAAGGCATGTGTTCAGTGCACCACGCACTGAACTAAAACAGGCATAGAAGTATTAAGACGATATTTAAAATGTTTTGTGTATTTTCATTATTTACACAAGGTAAGTATAATTTTACAAATTAGCCACGGTAGAGATTTTCATTCATAAACTGGCATAGATGTCATTTTTTTTTTTAAGTGTTAATATGTATTTGCACTAAAAAAAAAAATACATTACAAAAATACTTCAAGGCTGGTATGGAATCCACAGCTTCGAATTATTATAATGAGCAAATTTTATTGGTGTGTTTTTTAAATATATAAATTAGTGCTCTCTTGGAATATTGGCATCCTTGGTACATAAAATCTGAACAGGCCGTGAGGAAACATGTATGTATTGTGCATCGTCCTCATTTTTCATTTAAACTCTTAACAAAAAATCTAACCTTTTAATTCAAGTAAAATAATTAAAAAGCAATTCTCAAACTTTTTTTTTTTCTCACAATACATGGCACCCCTAGAATGTTTTTAGGTTCATCTAAGTGAGTAGGAACACATGAATGCCTGGTCCTTACTTCCTGTGTCACTGGAGTGTAAATATGAGGTGACACACAGTTTAAATTCCTTTATTTGTCAATGACAATGGGAAAGACCTAAGAGTGTTGAGATACACAAATCAAGAAATGGTGGTTAGAAAACAGCTAAACAGTTGAAAAATGCTCATTTCCATTATCGGCACAGTAATGAATACATTCAAAGCAACGGAGTATGTTAGGAATCAGTCCTGAAAGGGATGTGTGTTGGTATTGAGCCCACGTGCAGTGCTGTGGAAGGCCTAAGTAGCCAAAGAATCTCTAAGGATCATAGCTGGAAATCAGGTGCTGTTTGGTTCTTGGCGTCAGAAAATCTCGAAACAATAATCAAATGCCACCTTCACAACCACAAGTTGTTTGGGAGGGCTGCTAGTAAAAACGCCTCTGTGGTCATTAAACACCAGTATCGAGTGCCTACGGTTTGCCAAATGCTACTGGAACTTTGAATGGTATGTAGTTCTATGGGCAGAAATTGAGGTTTAAGCAACAACCACCCGAGGTGGGTTTGGTGAAGAGGAAATGGGAGGCAAGCAGAACAGTACCTCCTCTCCACCATGTAGTGTAGTGTGGTGCTGAATCTTTGATTTGAGACTGCTTGTCTAGCAGCAGCCCTGGACAACTCGTTCAGGTATGTGGTATCCTGAACAGCAAGTAGCAACATATAATAAAACTACAACCTCTCTCTGTCAGAAAACCTAAATTGGGAGGTTGTTGGATCTGGACAGTATTTCAAAGCACACTTCAAAATCAACACAAAATGGTGAAGTAACCATAATCGCCGTTCCATTCCCCTTGACCTAAACTCCAATGAAAACTGAGATGAGATTCTACAAACTTGGCTTTTGAAATCTGACAGAGCTGGAGACGTTCTGCATGAATGGATTTTTAACCAATCATCAAATCTCACTTGCTATGTGTTCTCCCACTAAGAGAAAACTTGGAACTGCTATCTTGTCAAAGTGGGGAAGGCTGCACAAAATCTGAGGGGTGCCAATAATTGTGGAACATGTATTTGTTTCGTCACTAGAATTTGTTTTTTCCTTTCAATTATTTTACTGCAATTAAAGGTTTTTGTTAATTTTGAATGAAAGATGAATTTGATTTTTTTTTTTTGATAAGCCTCAAGGGGAAATTGTCTTTCACATGACCTTTGGGGGTGAGAGCGCAGGATCAGCCATTGTACTGGCACAGTGGAATAGGATCCCTTCTGGCAGTAACAGGATTTGAACTGGCAACCTTCCAGATACCAGCACAGCACCTTAGCTTCAGAGCCACCATGAACAATAAAAGTTTTTCTTCCTACTCTGTTTTGCTTTTATTTATCAAGGGTGCCAATGTTAGTGGAGGGCACTGTATATTTTCTTTTCATTGGGTAGTTGGAGAAATATTTGATGGAATTCAAATATGACGGGTTTAATGAAGTGCTTGCTTACTGGGATTCAATTAAAGTCTGGATGGAAAATATGTGATGAATCAAGACATTATTATTAACACTGCAGTAAACCGTTTTAGCAGGTTAAAAGAATCTTTCCATAAACGCAACATCAGCAAACAGCAGAACAGGACACCCAGTTTTAGGGAAGGGAGAAACGTACATCTGGGTACAGATCAGCAATCCCATCGGATGACTAGTGGCTGCTGTGAGCTCAGCTGCGGAGGGAACTGAACTGTCTTAAGGGTTCAAATCATTCCAAACAGCAAATTTGTGGTAACCACCCCTGGAAGTAAAGGATTCTTACTGATTTGATTTTTTAATCTTCTTATTATAAATGGTATGTTATTTGGCAGTGCTGAAAAAATAATTGACAAGTCCAGAAAACTTTAAAATATTTCAAGGAAATGGTTTTATTATTAAAGTGGCTTTGAGGCTCATCTTTAAGGTAAAGTAACACTTAAAACAATAAATCACACCTTATATTTCTAGCCTAAACTTGGGGATTGGTGGCATGATTGGCACTCCAGCCACTGTAAAAAACCACCCGGATCTCTGGTTGGTTTGCTGTGTGGTAGATCAGCGCATACTCCCAACCCCTCTCTTTCTCGAAGCACACTTGAAAATGAGTATTTTTCATATTCATAATGATACTGTCCTTTCTAATGTGACCAAGGATGGATATTTAAACTGTGAATGTTGTCTTTGACCTGCTGGGAATTTCAGAGTTGGGCTGCACACACAGTTGCCTTTAGGTTAGGATGTTCTAGCAGTGCTGCGTCACTCGCAGTTTTGAAATGTGACTGAAACGGAATGTGCAAGGTTGAAAAAGCAACAAGTGATCAACATTGTCCAGCAGGCTGCTGCTATGTGAATGCCAGGGACATTGTGTGCTGGTGGCAGCTGTTGACCAAATCCAAACACCAGCAGTTCTACTGTTTCTTAGTCCTTGACACTGAAGACTAAAGAGTAATTGATTCAATGTGAAGGCTACTGCTTCCTGAAAAATGACACCACGAGTAATGTGTCGCTATTGATAGTGGCATTTAAAACCATTTGTTGTATCTCATATAAAACATGTAAAAACTGAAAATAGAACTGTCTCAAATGGTTAAATAACAATGGACAACAAAGATTTTGCTTTTTGAACACTATTTCGATTTAGAGACTTTTTGGAGTGTTTTTCTGCAAATTTTCGTCAATATCGCTTTGAATTTTAATTCTGTGTTTGGACTTTCATCGTGACAATGCAATGTTTAACTGCGCGTGATTGAATTTCATTTCTTTCTCTCTATTAAATAAAACAACTTTTTCAAATGTTTGGCTCCGAGATTTGTTAATTGTCTTTGCAAAAGTTATTCTAACGGGAAACTGTTAACATTTTAATATGAATGGCATATCAAGATCTACTTTGTTGTCTAATGTTATCCACGGAAGATTCACTACATTACCTTTCTTGGATACATCCTTTTTTCTACAGTAATTCTTGCGGTGGAAGACCAGACGGTGTTTAACGGTTGTATATATTCTTTGGGATATTGTAAGTTGATGTTTTCATCTTCCGCAACATCACCACCAACTGTTTTAGCCTAGTCTATTGATACGCATTTAACCAATTTGCCATGTTACCGATCATCAATTTTGGCGTCAATTCATTTGACTTCATCGTTTCTCGGTGCTAGGATTGCCCATGTACTCATTTTTCCTGTTGATAACCCTTCGTGATGAAATTCTTCAATAAGATTTGGGCATAATACATCTTCTTTAATTGGGAACTTAAAGTGAGGAAAATGTTAAAATTTATAAGAGTTGAGAGTGCAGGAACTGTGTCTGACAAAAACATTCACACGAATGAGAGGTGAGAGGACCGTAGGCATGGCTGATCATGGTTGAGAGGGGAAAAAATCTCATGGCCAAAGACTTGTCTCGCGGGACTTGAAAAAATCTCTTGAAAAGTCTTGTCTCATCGCAGGATATTTTTATATAATAGAGATATTTAAGTATATATATATACTGCATATATATATATATACAGTACAATAGTTAAAAATGGTGCATCTTAGATTATCTCAAAGTAGTGGCACTGCTACTGTGAATGCAGCTCAGACATACCAAGTACTCCAAATGGGGCAGCCAAGCTGAAGAAAGAACTGGCCGCTACATAGGCAGTTGATTTCAGGGCAGAAAAGCGTGTACCATAAACCACTTTTCGGCCCACCAAAGATAGTTTTGCCTCTTCAGCTAAAACTTGGACTGATGAAAAATTTTGTGATAGCAATAAAAAAGGAGGGTAAAGGATTTCAATAGTTGGGACAGGTGTTTCCACAAATAACTGATGCCAAGATTTAGGAAGGCATTTTTGTTGGGCCACAAATCAGACATGTCATCTGTGACAAGCAGTTCAAAGATCTGCTAGTGGAGCAGAAATCTCATGGCAGGCATTCACGGATGTTGTTGAGAATATCTTTTGTCAGCTACAGAGCACCAAACTACATCCTGCTGGCTGTCAACATGCTTCGAGGATACAAAACCATAAACTGCAAGATGTCGCTAAAGATTTGTTTTCTGCTTTCACATTTGGATTTCTTCCTTGCTAATCTTGGTGCAGTTAGTGACAAACATGGTGAAAGGTTTCATTGCAAAGATAGAAAAGCAGTATCAGAGAAGGGAAATCCATTAATATTGGCCGACAAACAAAATCAGCAGCCAAATACGTTTAGCTCTGTTGAACTAATGCAATGTGTCAGCAACATTAAGTGGTTAAACACTCTAAACTCAATGAATGTTAATTTCATGTTTCTGCAGGTTCCAACATGATACATTCAATCTAAAATTATATTTGTGTTCAACTTGGAGCTGTCTATCACAATCACCAAAAATGTTTCAGGAAGCAAAACTTAGGAAAAACGTGTTATCCAGTGTAATTAGTAACAAAAAATTAATATTAACAGATAATTTTAACATAATGCGAAACACACACACAAAAAAGGGAGTAAGGGATTTACCACTACAGATGACTAATGTGAGAGAATAATTTATATATTTAAGGGTAACATGGTTTGTGCAGGGGCAGCATGGTGGCGCACGGGTTCGCCTCCTGGTTCCTCCCTGCGTGGAGTTTGCATGTTCTCCCCGTGTCTGCGTGGGTTTCCTCCGGGTACTCAGGTTTCCTCCCACAGTCCAAAGACATGCAGGTTAGGTGCATTGCGATTCTAAATTGTCCCTAGTGCGTGCTTGGTGTGTGTGTGTGTGTGTGTGTCCTGCGGTGGGCTGGCGCCCTGCCCAGGGTTTGTTTCCTGCCTTGTGCCTGTGTTGGCTGGGATTGGCTTCAGCAGACCCCCGTGACCCTGTAGTTAGGATATAGCGGGTTGGATAATGGATGGATGGATGGATGGATGGTTTGTGCATGAAGTGGTTTGATGTGCAGTGTAGATTAAAAAGAAATATACAGTATAGCATCTATCTTAGAAGTAGCATAAAACATGTTCAAGGAAACCAGACAGAGGTCAACAGGACAACAAAGAACAAGAAGGTTCTGGGTGATGGTTCAAGAAGTTGGCTGACTATCATGTACCCAGTAAGACTTGACAGATGTCCCGCATACAGGAAATCAAGAAGTATTGGAAAGTATTGTAAGGAGCAAGAAAATAGTGAAATGAGACTTTTATTAAGATATGTTATTTGGACATGTAAGCTGATGAAACGAGATGATGGTTATGCTAGCCAGCGAACCAATCACAGTTAAATGTCAGATGGTTTGTTTGTGTGCATTCATTCAGCAGTGTTATGTAAATTCAGTTGTTTTTAAATAAAGACGTCTGCTCTTATTCTTTGACCACTTGCTGACTACCTCTGCACAGACACTGTCCTTTAGTAGACTGCTGTACAGGGGTGCTCCCTGCTGAAAAGAAATAAAAGACACATTGAGCGAGCTTCCTCCTGCCTGGATCTTCATTTGATTAACTATTTAAATACTCAAAGAGGTCCTGGTTGATTTCTTTCCTTCTTTAATATATACGTACTTTCTATTTATTTCTACCACACTAAGGTTTTTAAATGGCAACTAAGAGAGATTCATCAAGTAAATCTAAAGTGGACAAGAAGCACTTTATTTAATGTGTTTTGCAAATGGAGAACACGTTAAGGTGCTCTAAAAATAAGTAGCTACTGCTTACATGTAGTGCTGCAGTTGTTTCTGTGCTGGCAGGCCCAGTGGCCCACTAGCTTGGGACCAAAAAGGGCCAAAAAGAGATTACAAACACAAGGTCCTATAAAAACAAAGAAAAGTCCTGGACCTGATCAAACTTTACTAGTTACATAAAAGGAAAACAAGGGTGCTATGCCATGGCCCACTCTAATGGGAGACGGACCTGGCCTGGTGCATAGAAGGTTTCAATTGTGCAGTAACATCATGTCAGGAGGAAGATAAGAGGCATCCAGGTAATTATTGACTAGTAACCTAAAAATGGTAGGCATTCCATTTTCTTCAAACATCTCAAAGGAAAGCTCTAAACTGGCCCATTATGAGTGAACGTGAGTGTGTTTGTGGTATGGTGGCTAGTGATGTGAGCTTTGGACTGGTAATTGTCTCACATCCGGTCTCAGATCCCAAACACTCAGATGTGTCCTGTAGTGGGCCAAAACCTAATCCAAAATTAGTTTCATGCTTTGTGCTCAGCGTTACCAGGACAGACGTGAACTTGATAAACTGAGAAGAAAATGGAAGGCTGGTTAAACTAAGGGTCCCTCTATTTAGTAGCATGGCTGACCTAACTAACTCTTCTAAAATTTTTTTTTGACATTTTCATTACCCTTTAATAGGCCACCAATACAAATATTTAACACTTACCCATGTTGCCTATTAAATACGAGTAACAGAATACATCTTAGAATATTTACTATCTCAGAATATTTACTATCTCTTGTCGTACATGTACCTTCAGTGCCTTTCCTTTGTTTCCAAATGTGTCTGAACCTCTGTTGACCTTCAGCCCCTCTGTCGAGCTCATTCCTGTGAAGCCTTCTTCTCAGATTCTGTCATTTGGAGGCGATTTGCTCACCTCTTTTAAGGTCGTACTTCCTCAGATTGCTCGGAGGGATTGGACACACGGACCTTAGAGTTTTATTATATACTATACAGATTGTAAACCTTTATTCTTAAACGTTTTTCAAAGTCAAATATTGGCAATAAGTTTTTGCTTAAACTTCAAGGCTGGGGAGGCTTTTGCAAGTAAACCAACTGCAAAGACTCTAATCCCTTTTCTGTACCTCATTTCTTTATGTTGTTGTAGGTAGCCAAAGTCTACCCCAGTAATTTTGGGAATAAGAAATGAACCCACTCTGAATGGGATGCCAGTCTGTCAGAGGGTACATTCATATCCAGCCAGGTTAGAGCTGTCAATTACCTGAACACATAATTGTTTGAAGTGTAGGAGAGCACCTGTGGATGGGAAGAATGTTCAAAGTCCATATGGATGGTGACCAGGGTGAGAGTTAAAAAACTACGCTATTGAAGAAGTAACACAATAAAGCAGTCAGTCAGTTCTTTACCTCACAAAAGAGAGTACTTGATGTCCTCTTTAAAAGTAGGCCTGTGGTCACATTACACTGGGTGTTGTGTTTGGTGTTCTCGCTCTCTCTCTCTCTCTCTCTCTCTCTCTCTCTCGCTTTCTCTCAGTCTTTTAGCCTCAGACCCTCCCTCTTGACAAGCAGAACTGATCAGAGCAGCACAATGGAAAGAGTTCCCTCATCCTTCTTTTCCAGCCCATGGCCTGGGCAAGGATTGGTCACTCACAGCTGGCCATGGGTCACTGGCCAACTGGGACAATACAGCTGGACACCGATTTCATTCAACATTCCATCAACAGTTCACAGTGGAGCAGCTAAGGTCAGTGTAATAATAATAATAATAATAATAATAATTCTTTACATTTATATATAGCACTTTTCTCAGTACTCAAAGCGCTATCCACACAGGGAGGAACCGGGAAGCGAACCCACAATCTCCACAGTGTAAGATCTGCGGCATGGACGTTTAATTAAAGCAGAAGAGAAATTGTTGTAATTGGTTTTTTTTTAAATTTTATTGTTATACAATATTGAATGACCATCCATCCATCCATCCATTTTCAAACCCTCTTATCCTGAGCAGGGTTGTGGGGATGCCGGAGTCTGTCTCCGCAAGCACTGGGCACAATCCCAGGACAGGCCACCAGTCAGTCACAGTGCGAAAACACACACACACACACACACATGCACACGCGCACACACACACACACACACACACCCCTAGGTTCAATTCGCCTAGCTTGCATGGCTTCAGACTGTGGTAGGAAACCCATATATACATAGGGACAACATGCATGCTCCATGCAGGGACGACCCGGGATGTGAATCCAGGACTCCTCACTGCATGGCAATAGCACTACCACCACCCCAACCGACAGTGAATCACAACAGATTTAATTTGGCTTTTTTGAAACTGATCAACAGAGAGTGATATTGTACTGTAATATCAAAGAGAAAACAGATCTCCACATAAAGCTCTAAATGAACTAGAGATATAAAACACAATAAATAATTGATCACCAAAGTATTCACTCACATCAAGTCAGCATCTAGCTGATGAACATTTGGCAGCCATCACAGCCTCCAGTCTCTGCCCACCATACCACATCTGGACACGGCCAACCTTGTTGTTCTTTGTTGTCCACTTGATCTATTTTTGGTTTCCTGATGTGCCTCAACAGGTTTCTGACATTTATTAACCCTTTTCAACTACTTCTAAGATAAAGTAGATGCTATATTTTAATGTGGAAAGCATAACAAAACACTTTATACGCAATAACTGCACTACCCCTAAATGACTACGCAACCAGTAAGTCTCATTTTTCTTCCACATGGTGCACTGCAAACCTTATGCTGAGGTCTATACGTTGATCATTTAGTTTTCAACTCATCACAGCTACTAATACAACATTGAGTTCTTTGTTTTGCTTAAAGATGAGCTTTTCAAAGTTTTTTAACAATAGGATTTCTATCTTCTCACATTAAACAATTATTTGGTACTCGTGTACTAAATGGACGGCAGTGAAACCTCCCCCACGGAACCCAACACTACAATGGGTAGGGGGAAACCTTATGCAACCTCCCCTCTTTAATTTGGTGCCACGACCTTTGGATCTCTAGTTTTCCAACCCCAGACATGGGGACGCACTCACTCTGAGGCGGCTTAGCATCTCCATGCATGTCTTCAGGGAGAAAAGCCACACAAGCAAAGGCAGAATGTGCAAACTGCACACACACAGAAGGCCCAGCCGATAAACTGAAACAGAATCAATGCAGTTGTTACTGAAGAATCAATTAAAGCATAAAATCCAAACAGCTATAACCAACGGAGAAATGGAAAAGAGAAAAGCTGGAATTTCAGGTATGATTTGATTGCCCAAACTCTGGGATGAGGGGAGAGACGTAAACAGTTGACCCCTGCAAAGTCACGGTTCAGAGTTCGCGGCCTCAGTCGTTTGCGGATTTTTCTTTAGAACCTCACTAATAACTGTTCACAGAAACCGCAAATATCCTCTGCAATTTTTTTATAGCTTTTTTTGTGGCAATATATAATTTTTCATGCATTTTAATGCTAAATTATTAAAAATATAATTTAATAATTTTGTAACATAAACATTAACGTAAATTCAGCTAAATTTCCATATAAATATAATACTGTATACATTTTTTAGTACTGTAGAGAGAACACAAAGCAGCCGTACAGGAAAATGCGGCTTGGGATGGTGAAGTACTATACCCCTGTACTCAGAGGCGGGAGGTTTGAAAGTAGCCAATCTGAGAGCGTTATTCATTTCTCCTTGCTGCCGATTGGCTGCTGCCCTGTGACGCATCTCCAGCAGATGCAGCCCAGCATTCCCACATCATAACAGTTTACCGCGTGTAGCTATCTCGAGTGTTTCACCGAGTGTTCTCGTGTTTTTCGTTTTGCTCTTCTTAAAGCCCTAAGATGCTGCCCAAACGCCCTGCACGTTCTAAGGCTTCTGGCAACGAATCTAAGCATGGGATTCCTACAGTTGTGCTTGAAAGTTTGTGAACCCTTTAGAATTTTCTATATTTCTGCATAAATATGACCTAAAATATCATCAGATTTTCACTCAAGTCCTAAAAGTAGATAAAGAGAAACCAGTTAAACAAATGAGACAAAAATATTATACTTGGTCATTTATTTGTTAAGGAAAATGATCGAATATTACATATTTGTGAGTGGCAAAAGTATGTGAACCTTTGCTTTCAGTATCTGGTGTGACCCCCCCTTTGCAGCAATAACTGCAACTAAACATTTCTGGTAACTGTTGATCAGTCCTGCACATCGGCTTGGAGGAATTTGAGCCCATTCCTCCGTACAGAACAGCTTCAACTTTGGGATGTTGGTGGGTTTCCTCACATTAACTGCTCGTTTCAGGTCCTTCCACAACATTTTCATTGAATTAAGGTCAGGACTTTGACTTGGCCATTTCAAAACATTAACTTTATTCTTCTTTAACCATTCTTTGGTAGAACGACTTGTGCGCTTAGGGTCATTCATTGTCTTGCTGCATTGTCTTGCTGCATGACCCACCTTCTCTGTTCATGGACAGATGTCCTGACATTTTCCTTTAGAATTCTCTGATATAATTCAGAATTCATTGTTCCATCAGTGAAGACAAGACGTCCTGTCCCAGATGCAGCAAAACAGGCCCAAACCATGATACTACCACCACCATGTTTCACAGATGGGATAAGGTTCTTATGCTGGAATGCAGTGTTTTCCTTTCTCCAAACATAATGCTTGTCAATTAAACCAAAAAGTTCTATTTTGGTCTCATCCGTCCACAAAACATTCTTCCAATGGCCTTCTGGTTTGTCCATGTGATCTTTAGCAAAATGCAGACAAGCAGAAATGTTTTATTTAGAGAGCAGTGACTTTCTCCTTGCAACCCTGCCATGCACACCATTGTTGTTCAGTGTTCTCCTGATGGCGTACTGATAAACATGAACATTAGCCAATGTAAGAGAGGCCTTCAGTTGCTTAGAAGTTACCCTGGGGACCTTTGTGACCTCACCAACTATTACACGCCTTGCTCTTGGAGTGATCTTTGTTGGTCAACCACTCCTGGGGAGGGTAACAATGGTCTTGAATTTCCTCCATTTGTACACAATCTGTCTGACTGTGGATTGGTGGAGTCCAAACTCTTTAGAGATGGTTTTGTAACCTTTTCTAGCCTGATGAGCATGAACAATTCTTTTTCTGAGGTCCTCAGAAATCTCCTTTGTTCGTGCCATGATACACTTCCACAAACATGTGTTATGAAGAGCAGACTTTGATACATCCCTGTTCTTTAAATAACACAGGGTGCCCACTCACACCTGATTGTCATCCCATTAATTGAAAAACCCTGACTCTAATTTCACCTTCAAACTAACTGCTAATCCTAGAGGTTCACATACTTTGCCACTCACAAATATGGAATATTCTATCATTTTCCTCAATAAATAAATGACCAAGTATAATATTTTTATCTCATTTGTTTAACTGGTTTCTCTTTATAATAATAATAATTCATTACATTTATATAGCGCTTTTCTAGGTACTCAAAGCGCTATCCACACAGGGAGGAACCAGGAAGCGAACCCACAATCTTCCATAGTCTCCTTACTGCAAAGCAGCAGCACTACCACTCTTTATCTACTTTTAAGACTTGAGTGAAAATCTGATGATGTTTTAGGTCATATTTATACAGAAATATAGAAAATTCTAAAGGGTTCACAAACTTTCAAGCACAACCGTATATGGTTCAGGCTCTCAAAGTTAATAATGGCATTGATGCTGCCATTCAGACATATAAAACCCTCCTCACCACCATGAAAAAACAACGACAGCAACTTCCCATCACAATGTTCTTCAAACCTATCAAGAAAAGCCAGCATGAAACCCCACCAGAAGAAGACCCATCAGAAGATACGAGTCCTCCAGAAGCACCTGAAGAAGGAGCTGTGCAGTCATTATCTTCATTACATACCTTCATCGTACTGCACAGCTTATTCATCATCATTATCATCTTCAATCAATATCATTCATTATTGGTGAGTACCTATACATTTTACTGTATTTTTACTAAATTCAATTATTACTGTATTTACCCTACTTATACCACAGAAAACAACAGCGCATACCTAAGAAAACACGATTGCATGAATTACAGTACATATAGGGGTAACATTGGTATTTTACATTCTAGCACTGCGGCAGACATAGCAGTACAGTACTGTACGGTATGCGGGTTTACCTTTACATTCTTTTTTTGGGGGTAATGTATTAAGCTGAGCTTGAAATGAAATGAAATTGTTTTGGGGGCATATTTAGGGTTTAAACTATAAAAATATACATTTATAGGCATTTTTTTGACCACATCCAAATTTAGCGAATTTTGGGGGTCGACTGTACTACGTTTGGTTGACTAACAGCAGAGATAATGGCAAAAACTGAAGAAAAGCTGGATGAGTGCCTGCAATTTGTATGTGAAAGCAGCACATGAGGATGTGAAGTATTTTAACTCCAGGGTATTCACCACAGCAGCCTCCCCCTCCATTGTCTTCTCTTATCATGAAGATAAAGGCGGTAAGCTGAGCTGATTGTTATCTCTGCAGCAGCACTAGATGCAGGCAGGTATTCACTTCAATTCGACTCTTTCCAAGCCTAAGTCTTAGGCTGTCTGCCTAGGCAGTTGGCTTCATTTTGTGAAGCATATTTGAGTTTAAATTGGCCAGAAAGGCTCTATCAAGTTTTTCCCTGAAATCACTTTTTTGTTATTTGTTGTTTTTTTTTAATTCTTTAACACTCCCTTCTTATTTATTTTTTTTCTATCTGCTGTACTAGTGCTATGCTGTCCACTAATTCAGACTGCCATTCAACTTACATGTTGTGTACGTTCATTTCATCTCTTCACATAAGAACATAAGAAATCTGACAAATGTGAGGAGACCATTCAGTCCATCAAACTTGTGTGTTTAGCTAATAGCCGCAATGCCCCCAATATGTCACCCAGGCATTTCTTAAAGGTTATCGAGGTTTCTGATTCAGCAGCTATTCCACTTGCACTTCAGAACGGGTCATCCACCTGAAGTTAAGCAAGTTCAGGCCCAGCCAGTGCTTGGGTGGGAAAGCTTGGGCTGCTGCTGGAAGAGGTGTTGGTGAGGTCAGCAGGGGGCGCTTATCCTGTGTTCTGTGTGTGGATTCCAATGGCCCAGTGCAGTGACGGTGACACTGTGCTGTAAAAATGGAGCCATCCTCCAGATGAGACAATAAAACAGAGGTCCTAACTCTCGGTGGTCATAAACGATCTCTGGGCATCCTTCGTAAAGAGTGGGGTGGATCCCAAAGTCCAGGCTAAATTGCTCACCACGGCCTAGTCATTCTGGCTCCTAAATCATCCCCTGTCTCTGATTGGCGATCTCTCTCACCCCTTCACCATCTAACAGCTAATGTGTGGTGAGCATACTGGTGCAATAATGGCTGCCATCGCATCATCCAGGTGGATGCTACGCATTAGTGGTGGTTGAAGTAGCTCCCCACTCCTTATGTAAAGCACTTTGAGTAGTGAGAAAAGCGCTATGTAAATGTAAATAATTATTATTATTTTATGTCTTGGTAGTTCCTCAAAACTCTTTGCGTAAAGAAATACTTCCCTGGCTAAGTACTAAATTTACATCCCCTTAATTCCCATTAGTGTCCTCAAGTAAGTCAGTCGCCATTAAGTTGAAAGAATTCTGTTGGTTCTGCTTTATCAATGCCTTTGAGTGTTTTGAAGAGCTGGATTAAGACCCCCCACAGTCTCCTCTGCTGGAGACCAAACAGGCTCAACTCTCAGACATGTCCTTAATGCTGCCTTCCATTTACCTCAGAAGCTGAGATGTCAGAGCAGGGAATGATGTCACACTCAAGGTAACTGCTGTGAAAGAAGTCACCCTCGGGCACACAAAAAGATTTGGGGCACCCACCCATATATTATACCTAGCTGCAAAGGTTAATTGAAATTGCACAGATGCGCTCAGGATGAGTTCTCAACATGAACTGATGAGTAGTGGCAAAGATGGCAGCTTTAAAGGCAACCAGAACCAGAAGTGACATCACTCTTGGGGCCCGAAACCGGAAGTGACATCATTCTTGGACCTGGGACCGAAAGTGCCGTCTTATTGGGAGTCGGAACCAGAAGTGATGTCTTGTATGAGAAATCAGGCAGGATTTCCCGTGTTTGGTGTGCAGAGAAAATAGAGAAAGGTTTAGTGTACCCTACTGCCCCCTGGCCTGGCATGGAATTACCTTCTTTCGGTCCACTCAGCTTCCTCCTACTCGCACATGTGTGACACTGCGTTGCAGTAAAATATTCAGAAAACCAGTCTAGATGAATGCAGGAAAATTAGGTGTGCTTGCTCTTTTCAGACACAAACAACTACTGAACAAGTGGATAACAACACATTACGCGAGTGTTTCACGCATCGAAACACCGTAGCAACATTTCCACATATAGAAGTTGGACAGTACTGTGTGTTCAACTGATTTAATGAAACACAGATAGGCAGAAGTGCTAATAAATGGTTTAATACCTCAGTTTTCATTGCTGCTGATGCACAGTGCAGCTATCTTGAGGATGGGGTTGGTGAGGCTCTCCCGACTTTCTGAGTAGGAAATCCAATTTGTGAAAAATGTCCTACTTGAAACCTGAAAAAGTCTGACTTCCCAGGTTAAATGAAACACAGCACAAGTCATGGGATGAACTTGACTATTTTCTATTGCACTGCTTCAAGTGCTGCTATGTCTTTCTTGCAAGGTGGTGACCAGACATTCGCACAATGCTCCAAATGTGGCCTGGTGCAAGATATTGTTTGAGTATTACATCCCTTGATTTATGTAGTTGCGCTTGTTGAGGGTTTCCAAACAGTTCAAAATAGTTCAAATGCAGCTACCAGACAAGCATTCCAGCACCAATATGACTCGCTGTAGATAAAAACTCCACAGTCCAAGTGTCTTCCATTTAAAGATTTTAGAGGAGACCCTGGAGAGATGGAGATATCCTCTAGAGAGGAGAGGAATGAAGTGAGACCACCATGACAGAATACATGTGTGTGAATGAGAGGGAGGTCAGTGGAATGGTGAGGATGCAGGGAGTAGAGTTGGCGCAGGTGGATGAGTTTAAATACTTGGGATCAACAGTACAGAGTAATGGGGATTGTGGAAGAGAGGTGAAAAAGAGAGTGCAGGCAGGGTGGAATGAGTGGAGAAGAGTGTCAGGAGTAATTTGTGACAAACGGGTATCAGCAAGAGTGAAAGGGAAGGTCTACAGGATGGTAGTGAGACCAGCTATGTTATATGGGTTGGAGACGGTGGCACTGACCAGAAAGCAGGAGACAGAGCTGGAGGTGGCAGAGTTAAAGATGCTAAGATTTGCATTGGGTGTGACGAGGATGGACAGGATTAGAAATGAGGACATTAGAGGGTCAGCTCAAGTTGGACGGCTTAGAGACAAAGTCAGAGAGGCGAGATTGTGTTGGTTTGGACATGTGCAGAGGAGAGATGCTGGGTATATTGGGAGAATGATGCTAAGGATACAGCTGCCAGGCAAGAGGAACAGAGGAAGGCCTAAGAGAAGGTTTATGGATGTGGTGAAAGAGAACATGACTATGGTGAATATAACAGAACAAGACGGAGAGGATAGGAAAGTATGCAAAAAGATGATCCACTGTGGTGACCCCTAACTGGACCAGCATGAAAGAAGAAGAAATGACATTCGAAGCAAACACATCAAACAAAAAATAAGGGAAAAAATTGGTAATACACACAAAAAAGGGAGGAAAAATGGAAACATGGTATTCTGTGGATTAAATATCTAGTTTGTAGTTGTTATCTCAAGTTTGTATATGTTATCTCATCCACCACATCTACATACTGTGATGTGTGGCTCACAGACTTCCAAAAGAGAGAAGGAGGGGAATCCAGGTTTCTGAAAAAATCAGCTTTATAGTTGTGAAGACAGGAATATTCTCAAAGTATTTATTCAAGTGGGAGCCGTCACTCAAACACACGCATAATGGCAGCAGTGACGATGACGTCATCCCTTCGAAGATGAGAAAAAAAAACCAGATAGCCTTCCTGCACCAGAGAGACGACAGACAGTGAGCCCAAGGCCAGGTCAGCGGCCCGTTTTAGACGTTCCCTGTATCACCCATAAGGCAACAGACACGTTACCCTGTGAGAATGCAAACCAATCGTTGTCTACGTTAATAGAATGTCGGCGCGCAGAGGAGTTGGTGGGTGGTTGGGGGTCTCAAAAATCTCACAATACCTTAAGTACAAAACAAACATAACGATCAGAAAATACTCTATGCCCTTAATGCCTGCCTGTCTGTCCAGCAGTTCATGTTTCTCTCTAGCTGACTAACTTCATTCTAAGGGTATTCTACTGTCACACATTACAAACATTCTATTTTCTTTAACTTACAGGGGGGATAAACTGAATCTTCCATTATCTACGTTATGTTATCTATTTTAGATTCAAATTCAAAACCCAGCAAACTAAGATAAATTTACCATTAACATTAACTTAAAGGATTTGGCTCTTACATTTTATATTCAACAGTGTTTACGATGTTACCTAACATTTTATTTGCCTTTTTAATTGCTTCTGTGCATTGCTTGGATCATGAAAACTGCATCAATGTCAACCTCTAAATCCTTTTCAGAGGCTGCTTCCTGTAGGACACTGTCTCCCATCTTGTATATATAACTGACATTTCTTTTGCCCACATGTAGCACTTTTCTACATTAAACTTCATCTTCCAGGTGTTCACCCAGTTCTGACGCTTGTCCAAATCGTCGTTAACCTGCATCCAGCCTTGCAAGCAGGTTCTCCAACTCACAGGGAAAACTTGGGGGGTTGGTGGCAGCACTGGCACTGCAGCCATCGTAAAAAACCTCATACTGTGTTCTAATGTGGTGCTGAGGTGTCACCCGCTGCACCCGGGTCCCAATCCAGGTGGTCTGTCATGTGGTGGGTGCAGCAACATGCTGTCAGCATATGCTCCTAACCTGTCTGCCATTCCTCTAATTTTAGGATCATCCACAAATTTCACAAGTTTACTAATCATACTGAATGTCATTAATGTCAGTCAGCGAAAAGTAAGGGTCCAAGGACAGACCCCTTCCACTGATGACCTCACTCCAGTCTCCTCTTATCTGTACTCTTTGTCTCCTGGCGGTTAAGCAACTTGGGACCTAATTTTGCAGGCTCTCTCTGATGCCTACAGTTTCTCGTTTTGGAATTTATCTTCAGTGTAGGACTGAGACAAAGGCTTCTTGAAAGTCTAAGTAAATTATGTTGAATGTTTTGTGTCAATAATCCCATTTGGTTTTTCTAAAAAATCTAAAAGATTGGTTTGGTAAGATCTTCCTATTATAAAGTCATGGTGGCTGTTATTTAATGTTATTTTCATGTAAGTTTGTTTTCTGTTGGGAAGTCACATTGTCTCCATTTTCTTTTTCTATTATATCATACTCTGTTGTTCCTGGGGTATCACAATGGAACATGCTACTCCATCACACTTCCTCAATCCTGGTTTCAAATCCTAACCTGGACATGATCTGTGAGCAGTTTGCAAAGCCTCCCGATGTCTGTGTGGTGTGAAATGAGTAGCCCGGATACAGACAGATACGGAGACAGCCAAGTCTAAAACACACACGTTTATTTTTCTTCTGCACAACACACAGTCCCGGGATTTGTTCCTGCCTTGCGCCCTATGTTGGCTGGGATTGGCTCCAGCAGACCCCCGTGACCCTGTTTTAGGATATAGTGGGTGGGAAAATTACTGACAACACACAGTGCACCAACCACCACAATAGACTTACAGTCCTCTCTTTCTCTTCTTTCCTTCCACCCGACTCTGGCCCTCTGAATGGAGTGAAGTTGCCCCTTTTACGTTGTACATGGATGTGCTCCAGGTGCGCCCTGATGAACTTCCTGCAGCACCTCCTGGTGTGGCGAAAGTGTTGCATGGGCACCCAGAAGCACCCCAGGTGCCTTTGATGCCCCACCGGGATGCCTGGAGAAGGGAAGGTCCGGGAGAGGCGCAATATCTTCCCCGGGCACAAGAGCAGCCCCCCTGGATTACATCAGGGCCATGGATTGGGAGCTTGGAAGCTCAACCCTGTTTCAGTCCTTGGCCACAGCCAAGGGGGTGCCTGGATGATCCCGGAGCCCTGGATGGCAGCACTTCCGTCACACTAGGAAGTGCTACCGGAAGAGGAACCAAAGGCACATAAAAGGGGCCGCCTCACTCCAGCCGGAGTCAGGTAGAAGAGGATGGAGCTTGTGAGTGGAGGAGTGAGGACGGAAGAGAAGAAGGAAAGAAAAGACTGTGAGCAATAGTGCTGGTGGGTTGTGCACCGTGTGTGAGGTGCAAAGGACTGTGCAGTGAGAAAACAAAATAAATTGAGTGTTTTTTGCATATCTGGCTGTCTCAGTATCTGTCTGCATCCGGGCTTCTTTTACAGTGGATTTTCTTTTCATATTCCAAAAACTTGCTGGTTGGGTTACTGGTGACTCTAATTCAGCATCATGCTGTAATGGTTAATGTACTGCCCTCAGTACCCTGGGTTCAAACCTTCTGCTCAGTCAGTGTGTAGTCTGCACATTCCTACTGTGTTTGCTTGTTTTTTTTTTCCCCACATCTCTAATACAGCTAAGGTTTTTATTGACTCCATTCCCAAAGTCACTCCAGAATGCAAAGAAGATTCCCTGGGGAGGGAGAAAGCACTGTCCATCCAAACTTGGAGCTGCCACCCCTTATCTCAGCAGGAGTTTATGGCTTTATTGTATGGGTCATATCTGGTTACAGATAATGAATAGAGTCCTTAGAGTTATTGGGGACGTGATGCTGATTAGGTTAACTGGTGGGTTTAAACTGGTTTTGTGTAAATGGGGCCAGAGCTGAATCCTGCCTTGTGTTCAACAAACTGACCCCTGTGGTCCTGAACTGGATTAAGCGGGTTTGAAAATGACATGCTATGTGGAAGTATGTGTGAGTGTGCTCTGTTAAGCTGATGTCACATTGTGCAATTTCTAGTCATAGGGTAAGTCAGACTTGCGGACTGCAGTTGCCGATCTCATCGCTGTACCATGTCAATTTATATAACTGTAAATCAGTGGGCACATTTATCACCCGAGTGCCAACCTTCCATTGCAGCTAACTCTCTCCTGTTTGTGACAACCAACCAATGCTGCCTAACAGAGCCAGTACTGTAAGAAGGGTTAACAGCTGCGACAAATTCAGCCACAATCTCGGCCCCTTTGATTTTTCACTTTTCCATTCTATTGTGGTACATAAAGCACAAGACATCAGACAGATGTCCATCTGTACTGTTTGTGAGGTCCAAAACACCCGTGTTCCTTATTCCTTATCACACTGTACTTGCAGATGAGCATTCGTTGGTCATCAGCTCTCATGCACACAGAGCCCACCCCTACAACTAAAGACAAAATCAAAACAGTCTGATTTTGTCGGCACAAGTTGCAGACTAGATGGAGTGAATCACAGGACATGTCATGGCTGGCATTCACGAGAGCGTGCCGTCAACTGCCTCTGATTCACAAAGATTAAAGACTACGGCTGAAAATAGCTGGAAAAGTCATCTAATGTGTCAAGGCCTTTATAGACTGCAAACCACTTCCACGGCTGTCTACTGCTTTGTGACTGGTGCTGTCAGAATAGGAACCAGCTATCCGTAAGCCTGAACTGAATAAACGTGTTAACAAAATAAATAAAAGTGGATGCATTGCTGTTTGCTTTAAAGAACTGCATGATGACTGCCACTGTGAAAGGAACTCAAGAAATTAACAATTCATTGACAGATTGCTTTTGTTGGCCTTTTTATTGTATTGAATGCAGGCACAAATGGAAACAGACAGCTTCACTATAAGCATGGATGTCAGACACTTCGAACCCGATCAACTCAGTGTGAAGGTTTCTAGAGATTTTGTGGAAGTGCATGGGAGACATGAACAAAAGAAGGTGAGGAATTAAGACATAAATCAATGGCAGTGTGTGGGCATACAATTGAGGAAGCGGAGGGGTGTGACATCTACAAAGTTGGAAATCAGCCTGGCTAGAATGGAAGCATTAGAATATTAGGGCAGTTTTTATGTGACAGGCCACTCAGTCCAACAAAGCTTACCAATCCTATCCTCCTAATTTCTCCAAAAATTATATAATTTTGAATTTCCCCAAACTTCTACTATCTATAAAAATACCAGGAAATTTGCTCCATGTATCATTGTTTTGGTTTCCTGTTTGTTTTTTGGGAAATTTACCTTTAACAAATTTTCCATTGTGTTCCCATGTTCTTGATCAGATCTCATTTTAAAATATCAGCTGAGATCCACTGAACTATTTCCTTTCATAATAATAAATAATTCTTTGTATTAATATAGTGCTTTTCTCACTACTCAAAGCGCTCAGCAATTGCAGGTTAAGGGCCTTGCTCAAGGGCCCAACAGAGCAGAATGCCTATTGGCATTTACGGGATTTGAACTGGCAACCTTCCGATTGCCAGTGCAGATGCCTACTTCAGAGCCACCACTCCACCTAAAAACAGTTGAGTTTCCCACGTTTGGGGAAATCACAGGGGTCAGCACACCCGGAGTGCAATGGATGAGCCTCACCGTGGGAGAACCACCTTAGTGATCATGGTATCTCCCCTGCCAGGTAAGTATAATTTTAATTCATAATTTTAATTGTGCCACCTTTTAATCTCAGATTGCTCAAATGGAAATGGTTCAACTCCTTCAATGTCCCCTCATTGCTCATAAACTTTAAGTCCCAGCATCAGCCTAGTCGCTCTTCTCTAGACCTTCTCTAGCTGTGCTATGTCTTTTTTGTAAAATGGAGACCAAGCCTGCACAAAGAACTCACTAGTGTGCTATAAATCTTAAGCATAACCTCCATTGTCTTGTATCCCTCACATTGCGCTATATAACCTAGCACTCTGTTAGCCTATTTGACTGCTTCTGTACACTGTCTGGATGTAGATAGTGACAGGTCCACCAGGACTCCTTCTCATTGTATTCAAGTTTCAGGCCCCCACTGCATATTCAAATTGTACATTTTCACTTCACATTTACTTATAATACATGATATGTACTACAAATTGTGAATCCTGTCCAGGCCTCACTACAATGATTCACTGATTCTACATTATCAATCTCTTCAACTGGTTTAGTACCATCTGCAAACTTAAACCAGGTGGGATGAAATAAGAACACGGCAAGTGGAGTGTGTGCCTGTACTTGAGTCATGAAGATCACAAGTAATAATTAAGATTCCATGCTGCAACACAATGAGTGCATTCACATGCGCTTCAATAACCCAATTCTTCACAGAAACTTGATTTCTAAAATGCCATGGAAACCATTATATCCAATTTGATAAATCGTGCTACTGGCCTCCGAGAAACCTGGCTGACAGAGGTAGATTTCTCGGCGAAAAAAAACGATTATGTGGTCATGTAAACCTGTAACTGGATTACTGTTGAAGGTTCTGTAGTCTGCTGTGAACACGGCCAGGTAAGCAGAACAATGTAGGCCGGAAAAAAGGTTGGTGTGCCAACCCATTTAGAATACACAAATAAAGAAAATTAGCCATTCGGGCAAGCAAACAATCAGGGCTTCTTAAAGCGCTGGTCATTAAACTTTTAGCTGGAATGAGTTGGAACTCTCCTCGTATTATGCTGGGTCCAAAGGAGACGCCACCTTCCAGGTTCGGGCGCCATTTATATAGTTTGGACCAGAAAGGGTGCGAGATTCGTCAGGGCATTGTCCTGTGTTCGGGAAAAGGAGATTATTAATGTCAGTAACTCCTCTCGTTCAAGTGCTTACCTCGCTAGAACCATGAAGATGGCCCCGCAGCGTACATGTGTGACAATGAGCATGCAATCTACGTCCACAAAATACATTTCCAGTGTCAAATGCATTATTCATTCACCTGACTGAAAAAACTCTGTCTCAGTACTTCAGAAATTTGCTAAATTTATGCTTTTGAGACAAATGCACAGTGCTAAACTCAGCGACATAATATCGAGAACAGTAGGGGAAACAGTTAAAAGTAATGTGCGTTACGTACTCTGATTGCTTTTTAAAGTCACAAGTAACCTAATGCAATACTTATCTTTTATTAAAGTGAAAATACCTGTGTCATTATTATTCCAGCGGCACGGGGTGTAAGGCAAGAAGCACACGTACCGTTATGCCAGTCCCTCGCAGGGCACAATCGCACAACCAAGCAGAAATGAGTAAGCTGCATGCAACCTGGCAACAGAAACCTATAAATAAAGCATCAGTTTGACTAAACATATTTATAAAACGCAAGTAAATGATCACAGGTGTCATGCTTAATTTCAGATTCACAGTTGCTGATTAGCGTTTAATAACATAGGAGTGTTTTGCCAAAGGAGAACTCCAGAAGATTCCTTGCACAGGTTAACAAGGATTATTAAGAAATCAGGTTTCTGTCTTAGTCGGACTATTCATCGTATCCTGAATATGTCGTAACCTGAATACGTCTGTGCATGTAAATGCACTAACTGAAATAAGAAAAAAGTCCAAGAAGGGGAATACATTTTGTAACTATCACATTATGTCAAAGTAGCAAGACTTGTCGCTGCCTGCGAGGAATCTGGGATTTGAAATTTTGGAAGTTGGACGATTATACAAAAAAACGAAAGAATACGTCAAGGGTTAAACACTTTTTAATTGCCACTGCATGGTCACTGCCTGCACAGGACTCCCATAGTGCATACAGCTGCCAGCTCTTCCCCAAGTAAGCAACACACACAACTGGCTATCCACATCTAAAACAAAATGTTATTCATCAGACCAGGCCATCTTCTTCCATTGCTGCATGGGCCAGTTCTGAGGTGCACATGCCCATTGTAAGTGATTTCTGTGATGGACAGTGGTCAGCATGGGCACTATGACTGGTCGGCAGGTACGCAGCTCCATTCGCTGCAAACCCTATACTCATGGACAATATTAAGTTTTTCATCAATTTGTGCTACAGTGGCTCTTTCTGTGGGATCGGACCAAACATGCTAGCCTTTGCACCCCACGCTCATCAATGAGCCTTGAGCACACCTGACCCTGTCGCAGGTTTACCAGTTGTCCTTCCTTGGACCACTTTTGGTAGGTACTAACCCTTGCCTACTGGAAACACTCCCACAATGCCTGCCATTTTGGAGTTACTCTGACCCATTCATCTCCCCCATCACATTCTGGCCCTTGTCAAAGTTGCTCAGATCCTTACACTTTTCCATTTTTCCTGCTTGCAACTGTTCATTTGCTATCTAATATATCCCACCTCATTGACAGGTGCCATTGTAACAAGATAATCAACGTTATTTACTTCACCTCTCACTGGTTTTAATGTTGTGGCTGATCAGTGTATATAAACACAGAATTAAAAAGAAATCTTCTGCCATGCATTCTGCCTCCTCCATTTACCTGACAAGCTGATGACCTGACAAGCTGCTTTCAACTAGTAACAGGTTAAAATCAACCCTGGTAATTAATTATTTCTTGGCAGTTTGGTAAACACTGTCTCGTCAGAAAAGTGAATAAAAAGAAATGATTGGCCCCTTTAAAGCATTGTAAAAACAATTGGTGTAAAAGCATTTATCAGGATAATCTAGTCCTTACATTTTCTGATATCTTCATCTAGGATCAACATGGATTGGTGAGCAGAGAGTTCCAAACGCGACACCGGATCCCAAAAGGTGCGGCTGTGTCTGCTATCAGTTCATCACTTTCCTCAGAAGGCATTCTTCGGGTAATAATCCCATTGCTCAACTCCAAGTCCCAAAATGAACATTTGGTACCCATCTCAGTGGGACAGGATATGCTGGAAAAGATCAGAGTGCAAACAAAGGACAGAGAGGCGATATATGTACAAGACAAACTAAGTTTGAAATAAAGTTCTGACTGCACAAAACATTATGGTGTAGGATAGTATCAAGAGCTAGGACATTGCTAAATTCTTTGCATATTAACACCATACTTTATTAAAGTGTGTTAACTTAGCCATTGGTGCTTTTCCACAGCTTAATGAACACAAAAAAGAGACTCTGCGACTCCATGATTTGCTCTGAGGGAAAGGAATGCAGTGTCATGCTACTGTGTGTTTAGGGTTTCCTTGGTGCAAAGATTTATGGGAAACCAACACTGTGGGGGATGGAAGACAGTTTTGGACCCCTTGTTATGTTGTGTTTTTTCATTGGAGTTTCCAATATTTCTAAGCCTTTACAGCACCACTTCAAAACAAATGGTGTAATGAGATCCCCAATAATTTTGCGAAAACCATACAAATCAATACAGGGTCTGTCGGAGTTAACATGTTTATTAAGATGGCCACAAGCATTGATGATGTACTACAAAACACTAGAATTGAAGAAAAACTAGAAGGCTAGTCTCACCTTTCCATACTCTTGTTAAACATCTGTTGAACTGAAACATTCTTGTGTGTGCTAGTCTCTGAACTTCTTCAATGTAATATTGTTAAACATGTCATGGAGTTTGCACAATTCTCCTTGTGTCAGTGTGGCTTTTATCAGGGTACTCCAGTACCCCTGCTATCCTAAACAAATACAAGTTAAACCAAAGTGAACGGCGTGTGTCAAATTGGTTGTGACATTCTGCAAATTTAAAACAGATTAAGTACTTGATAATACTGGTTACTGCAAAAGGTGCAGCATAAAATAAGGGCTTCAGATTTTATTAGCTAATATTACCCCGTTGAGATTTCTAAAGGTAACATTCTAAAAATGGCCAAAAAGATAGAAGGCCGTGTCAGAAAACTAAGAAATGGGGAAAATGAAAGTGCATATAGAATTTAATCGAGAAATGGTTTAGTCAATAAATGAAAAATAGCATTGCATAAAAATAAATTAATTAAAAATAAAAAAAGAAATAATAATAAAATTGGAGCATTTTATTTTTGCTCCATTGTGTACTGGCAGCACAGTGGCTACTCTAGCTTCCTCACAAATCCAGTGTCTGAATTTAAAATACTGTATTTCCTTAGATCAGGTGTCATTTTGGCCCGGACGTTCTGCATGGGCACTGCAGTGAACTAAAGTTCATCTACAGTTACTACCTCACTTTGCGTAGACTTCGAGTTTGGATCTTTCTGGTGTGGAATACAGCCCTGACACAGTTAGTCGGACACCGTAGGTTGTCCCCAACACACGTTTATTCATATTTACAAGTTACAAATAGACAGCACACAACCCAGTGCCCCAGCACCAATTACCCACAAAGTCCAGGCCCCACAACAATGCTTCTCTCTCTTTGGTCCGCCTCCTCTCCTCTCGAGATCTGTCCTTCTCCACTCCCGACTCCAGCCATCGAATGGAGGGGGGCGGCCCTGTTTATATCCACCCGGATGTGCTCCAGGTGCCTCCCAATGAGCTACTGCCGGAATTCCCTGGTGTGGCAGAAGTGCCGGCTATGTACCCGGAAGCACTCAGAGTGTCCCTGGTCTTCTTCCCCCCAGCACTTCCGGGTGTGGCGGAAGTGCTGAGGGCCAGGGCTCCTCAGGCATTGGGGCACCCCCTGGCGGTGACCAGAGGCCCCTAAAGGGTTGAGCTTCCATGCTCCTTTCCTGTGGTCCCCAAAGCCAACAGGGCAGTCACCCCCTTGTGGTCTGGAGGAGGTGTAATCCCTCCTCCGGTCCTTCCGGGCGTCCCAGCTGGGTACCGCCCCCAGCCGCTCGCCACACTGGGTAATGATTGGAAGAAAGGTCATGATAGTCAGTTACAATTTTGTAAGTGGAATTGTATTTTCTTTAAAAGTGGATCATCATTGTCTGATACATGTTGAGATGTTTTGTTGGTAACCCACCTTAATAAATAACTACATGGACAAAACCCTCCTTATTTTTAAAGTAAAAGGTCTGTTCTGCTCCTGACATACGCCAAAGGCAGCTATTGTTTTCTACATTGCTCACATATAGTCAGCTGTCAAACATAAAACACAATAAGAAGTACAATGTGAAATAAACTTTAAAACACGTAAAATATATTTTATTTTAATAAAACACAATATATACAATGTAGAACAAAATTAAATAAATCAATGTTCTGAAATCTTATTTAAGAGTGTTTTTCATTGCCAAATATGAAGATTAAGGATTATATTCAGAAATCTTTGCTTCAACTTCACTGTAAAAAAACAAAAGGAAGAAATAACAAAAATTACATTAGCACTTTGAATTTTTATTAAATATGTCACTTTTTGGTTGAATCTATTATCCTAGTCTGATAGCATCTAGTCTTTTGGAAAACAATACTATGTTAAAACCCAAGGTATTTTATTGCTTATATAGGGGGAAGAATGCCCATTTCTCATTTTAGATGTCAGACTTTTTTTTTTTTTTTATAACTGCAATATGATTTGATGAAACAAAGGAATACTCCACCCAAAAATGATTTTTATATGTTATTTACCCTGTATGTTTTGTAGTGATGGCTGAGAAACATTTAATCTAATTTTTAAAGCAAAATGGACAGAAAAAAAGTTTATGATATACTGTAATAGTAATGCTATACTACAGGAAACAATGTGAGAAATGTAAGATTTTTTTTTTCCTTTTTCCCCATGGAGGTTACTGGTGTTGCATAATCCATGTGTCAGTTATGCAGTCAAATGCTCAAAATGATCAAAAGGACTTTCTCATAATATTCTGTTTATGAACTGTAAATAAGGGGGCGAGACAGATCCCTTACCTGACAATAAACACCCTATAAACCTATGATTAGTACATTTTAAACTGAAGGAAGACATTCAAATATAAAGTCCATGGTAATTAAGAAAACCTGTATATTCCAGATAAAATGAACTCAGATATTTAACAAAACGGGGGTTCAAGTTTTATGGGTTCCCTTTGAATACTCCTGTTGATTGATCCATATTACTAACCGAGAATAAACCAGATATGGACGCAGGGACACGGCGATGGGACCATGAGACGTACTGCGCAGGCGCGCGTCTCATAGACCCGCAAGCGAAGTCGTATCCACTGCAAACGAAGGAGTCACGGACCAAGAATGAAAGAGCTCAACTAACATGAATGAGAAATGAAGCAACAACGCGCCCATAGCTACCACTAACGACACAACCACCCAAAAAAGAGGATTCTGCGCTGCACCAAGAGTCACACGTAAGAGGCTACGGAGGCCCCACAGGTCCACAAAGATAGTATGGAAGCCTCAGACGTCACCACCATATTGTGTGTAGCACTACTGCGGAGTGAAAGCGCAGGCGTCACCGCCATATTGTGAGTGGCACTACTGCGGAGTGAAGTTAGGAATAATGTGCTGCTTGGGATTGTACAAACCGCTGAACGCTTTACACCAAATTCAAACACAATACAGTTTAACAATCCAAACACGAGCCCACCTAGATAAGATCAATGAACGCAGGGGCCTAAACACGCGTCTGAAACTGTGGAAGGAAAGCAGGCACGGGTTCAAAACGAACGAGCTCGACTGACGGATATACAAACACGAGCCTGCCTGGATAAAATCAATGAACGCAGGCGCCTACAACATGCGTCTGAAATGCCGTGGGTAAAGCGGGCACGGCTCCAAAACGAACAAGCTCGACTAATGTATTTCAGGATATCCAACGCCGGGGGTAGGCGAGCGAAGCGAGCAGGGGGCGGAGCCCCCTTGTATCATTATATTGCATGTTCCAAGTTTGTGTGCCACTGATGGACTACAACGAGCTCTGGCCTTGCGTTCATTCCTGTATGGAAATTTATATGGGTCCTGAATATTACGACTTCAAATGTATCTCACGTCAATTATATTATATGTAAAGGAAGGAGTTATATTATATGTAAAGACATGGGTTAAACTTCCAGCCCACCTTTTCTCCATTTCTGGTACTGTACTATCAGTCGTCTATAGGTGACATGCAAATAAGAACTGTATTGCATCTATGTATACATATTGATAAACAGTAACCTCATTGTTATTTATTTACTTTTTCTCAACCCCTTAACTCCAATCTTCCCTACCAAATGATGGAAGAACTTCACTTCCAGCTGTAATCATATGAAAGTATAAGGATTCGATTTTTCTCTTTTTTTACCATTTACAAGAATCAATCTGAGTTACTAACATTTGCAATATACAATCTATTGGAATAAAAAAATTTAAATTATTTCATCAGCATTGTACATAAATAACAAATGCATTCCCGCTGATAGCACAAATTTATTTTGGATTTGGAATATTACAACAAAGTTTGATGTGATATCTATAAATTGTAACTTCTCAGGCAAACTACAAACTCATTTTTTTCTTCATCTCCAGCTCACAGATGCTCCAAGGTTGATTAATACTGAATGTATGATTCGTGAAATGATGTCATCAAAGAGAAAGTGGACAAGCATGAAACCTTAGGTGAAATAGCCTGCCGTGTGCTTTGTGTGTATCTCTCCTGACTAGATAAAGTTCTGCCTGAAGCTCTGTGAGCAAAAACAATGGGCATTGATGACCTTAAAATAAAAAAGTAAGTGGATGCAAAGCATTGCATTTACCTCTGAACAATTACACATCTATAACACCAAGAGCTTTAAACACACATTTGCTAACTGTATTTTCCAACAGTTTTTTAATCTTAAATAGAATTATTGGTTGCCAGTCAAACTACAAATATATGGTCTCAAGCTCAGCTGTATTTATGAAAACACAAGACAAACGTGCATGAAAAGTACTTGAAAGACAGACACCTAACTGGAAACATTTATTCTTGTTAACATTGAATCACAGTAGATTTAATTTGGCTTTTATGATGTTGATCAACAGAAAAAGGATCTTTAATGTAAAAGTGAAAACAGATTTCTTTAAAGTGGTCAAAATTAGTTACAAATATAAAACAAAAAAAAAACTGAATTCATCCAAGGGAGTGAGTACTTTTTAAAGGTGCTGTAAAAATGCATTGCATTGCACAATACCTGAGCTGCTCGTTGACCCAATCTCTCTGTTGCCGTAAGACTTGAAGTAACGGATCATCTTCAAACTCAGCTCCATCAGAATCTTAAAATGTTTAATTAAAAAAAAAAAAAAAGAAAAATGAACTGCAGCAGGATATGAAATGATACACTGCATAAGCTGATATTACAAAGAATCTACTATTTTCCTTGATATTATCCATCCATCCATCCATTGTCTCCCGTTTATCCGAGGTCGGGTCGCGGGGGCAGCAGCTTCAGCAGAGATGCCCAGACTTCCCTCTCCCCGGCCACTTCTTCTAGCTCTTCCGGGAGAATTCCAAGGCGTTCCCAGGCCAGTCGAGAGACATAGTCCCTCCAACGTGTCCTGGGTCTTCCCCGGGGCCTCCTCCCGGTTAGACATGCCCGGAACACCATACCAGGGAGGCGTCCAGGAGGCATCCTGATATGATATTATATACCATAAATGAAAAAAATGACAAACCATACACTTTTCTGAGATTTAAATATAAAGATAATGTGAAATAAAACAGTAGTTACTGTAAAATATTTTCAATACATAATAATGAATTTTATTGGGACTTCCATGTTCTGAACTGCCCATAATCCTAGCAGTGAAGTGTCTTCCTAAAGTGTGGTAAAGTATAACATGCACAGACTACTTCACGTTCACATTGCAGAGATGTAAGAATGAAGGCACATTTATGATAAGTCTTTATACTTACAGAGATTTCCTGGAGAAATATGCCTTAAAATTTCACAGAAAAAGCTACTTTGCTTACCTTATTGTCTTGTATTACAACAGCACAGCGTGAGAAGGCTGTCAAATCTGTAGACTATCTAAAGACACTGCCTTGAGTCAATAGCAGTTCCTCTGGACACCTGCAGCTCTGGAACTTCAATTTAAATGGTTACCAGGCTTTTTTTTTTCACCCCCTTTGATATATACAAAGAGGAACTTAACATCTAATCCATTAAACTTACTTCACGTAGCATTTTCCACCCCAGATCCATTACTCTATTTTCTAACATCCACATTCAGTCCAGGGTTACAGGAAGATTCTGGCAGCAGTGGACTCTAGGTGGGAATCAACCTCTGAAAAAGTCCCAGTCCATCACAGAGCTAGCTCACTTGTGTACCACACTTAACGCAATGTGGAAGTCTTTGGGATGTAGGATGGAAACACAAACATGCAGAACAAGCAAACTCCACTCATTCACTGCCCAGGGTGGGAATATAACTGAGGCCACTTGAAATGTAAGGCAGCAACTGTGCTGTCCTCACCGCCAATCCAACTTCTAAAAAACAATTAAATTCTATCAAAAAAGTGTGGAGCTATACTGAGACAGTCTAAGAGACATGGGATGATGTACTGTCTTTATAACAAAAAAATACAAGGCCTGATTATGTAAAACTTTGTAAAATAAGCTTGTAAAAACTTCTGAAATCAAGGCCTAATTACCAGAACTCACCAAATCCACAGCGACCAACTTATTTATAGTGGAACATTTTGGAATTGTTCATATATAAAGTTCAATAATATTCTTTTTCATTCTGCAAGAGCTTCTTTCAAAATTCAAGAAAACTTTGTAAATTTGGTTTTGAAACTTTGTGCAAATATATACAATGAAAAAAAAATGTGACAGGTAAATAGACAGTCTCCTGACTGGCGCTTACTTTTACTTTGCCATGTGACTTTAAAGAACAGATTCAATTTAGTAATAAGTTCTTTGGCTTTTTTTTCTTCTTGAAATAATCACTGAAGTTTGGAGGCTGCTCCACAAAACATTCACTTCTGCTCTTTCTGTGGCCTTAGCCAGTCTTAGGGGTTAGGATTAGGGTAGGGGATATCAGCTACGAATAGCTACACACAGATACACTAATCCCAGAATTAAATTCTAATTAAATCGTCCTTAACTCAATTGTACGAGATTACTAAAGACAACCTATTAACATTTCTCATTAAGGCCATTAGGGTATATTGTACCTAAGGCCTTAATCCATTCCATCTCCTTCTTAAGCCTATAATTTTTGTTCCAATATGCCTGTTGTTCAACTCCAAAAAATATAGGTAGATGTTCAGACTGTCCAAAATGCTTATATAACTCAGTCTGTTTGGTTTGATCTTCTATTAACCGGAGGTGTTGTATACATCTTGCCTTGATTGAATTTTTTGTTTCACCTATATATACAGTGCATCCGGAAAGTATTCACAGCGCATCACTTTTTCCACATTTTGTTATGTTACAGCCTTATTCCAAAATGGATTAAATTCATTTTTTTCCTCATAATTCTACACACAACACCCCATAATAACAACGTGAAAAAAAAGTTTACTTGAGGTTTTTGCAAATTTATTAAAAATAAAAAAATTGAGAAAGCACATGTACATAAGTATTCACAGCCTTTGCCATGAAGCTCAAAATTGAGCTCAGGTGCATCCTGTTTCCCCTGATCATCCTTGAGATGTTTCTGCAGCTTAATTGGAGTCCACCTGTGGTAAATTCAGTTGATTGGACATGATTTGGAAAGGCACACACCTGTCTATATAAAGGTCCCACAGTTGACAGTTCATGTCAGAGCACAAACCAAGCATGAAGTCAAAGGAATTGTCTGTAGACCTCCGAGACAGGATTGCCTCGAAGCACAAATCTGGGGAAGGTTACAGAAAAATTTCTGCTGCTTTGAAGGTCCCAATGAGCACAGTGGCCTCCATCATCAGTAAGTGGAAGAAGTTCGAAACCACCAGGACTCTTCCTTGAGCTGGTCGACCATCTAAACTGAGCCATCGGGGGAGAAGGGCCTTAGTCAGGGAGGTGACCAAGAATCTGCTGGTCACTCTGTCAGAGCTCCAGATGTCCTCTGTGGAGAGAGAAGAACCTTCTAGAAGGACAACCATCTCTGCAGCAATCCACCAATCAGGCCTGTATGGTAGAGTGGCCAGACAGAAGCCAATCCTTAGTAAAAGGCACATGGCAGCCCACCTGGAGTTTGCCAAAAGGCACCTGAAGGACTCTCAGACCATGAGAAAGAAAATTCTCTGGTCTGATGAGACAAAGATTGAACTCTTTGGTGTGAATGCCAGGCGTCACGTTTGGAGGAAAACAGGCACCGCTCATCACCAGGCCAATACCATCCCTACAGTGAAGCATGGTGCTGGCAGCATCATGCTGTGGGGATGTTTTTCAGCGGCAGGGACTGGGACACCAGTCAGGATAAAGGGAAAGATGACTGCAGCAACGTACAGAGACATCTTGGATGAAAACCTGCTCCAGAGCGCTCTTGATCTCAGACTGGGGGACTGTTCATCTTTCAGCAGGACAATGACCCTAAGCACACAGCCAAGATATCAAATGAGTGGCTTCAGGACAACTCTGTGAATGTTCTTGAGTGGCCCAGCCAGAGCCCAGACTTGAATCCGATTGAATATGTCTGGAGAGATCTTAAAATGGCTGTGCACTGACGCTTCCCATCCAACCTGATGGAGCTTGAGAGGTGCTGCAAAGATGAATGGGCAAAACTGGCCAAGGATAGGTGTGCCAAGCTTGTGGCATCATATTCAAAAAGACTTGAGGCTGTAATTGCTGCCAAAGGTGCATCGACAAAGTATTGAGTAAAGGCTGTGAATACTTATGTACATGTGATTTCTCAGTTTTTTATTTTTAATAAATTTGCAAAAACCTCAAGTAAACTTTTTTCATGTTGTCATTATGAGGTGTTATGTGTACAATTCTGAGGAAAAAAATGAATTTACAGTAATCCCTTCTCCATCGTGGGGGTTGCGTTCCAGAGCCACCCGCGAAATAAGAAAATCCGCGAAGTAGAAACCATATGTTTATATGGTTATTTTTATATTGTCATGCTTGGGTCACAGATTTGCGCAGAAACACAGGAGGTTGTAGAGAGACAGGAACATTATTCAAACACTGCAAACAAACATTTGTCTCTTTTTCAAAAGTTTAAACTGTGCTCCATGACAAGACAGAGATAACAGTTCCATCTCACAATTAAAAGAATGCAAACATATCTTCCTCTTCAAAGGAGTGCACGTTAGGAGCAGAGTCTGTCAGAAAGACAGAGGAAAGCAAACAAATCAATAGGGCTGTTTGCTTTTAAGTATGCGAAGCACCGCGGCACAAAGCTGTTGAAGGCGGCAGCTCACACCCCCTCCGTCAGGAGCAGGGAGAGAGAGAGAGAGAGAGAGAGAGACAGAGTTTGTTTTTCAATCAAAAATCGATACGTGCCCTTCGAGCTTTTAAGTATGCGAAGCACCGTGCAGCATGTCGTTTCAGGAAGCAGCTGCACAAAAGATAGCAACGTGAAGATAATCTTTCAGCATTTTTAGACGAGCGTCCTTATCGTCTAGGTGTGCGAACAGCCCCCTTGCTCAATCTCCCTACGTCAGGATCAGAGAAAGTCAGTGCAAGAGAGACAGAAAAGTAAGCCGGGTAGCTTCTCAGCCATCTGCCAATAGCGTCCCTTGTATGAAATCAACTGGGCAAACCACCTGAGGAAGCATGTACCAGAAATTAAAAGACCCATTGTCCGCAGAAATCCGCGAACCAGCAAAAAATCCGCGACATATATTTAAATATGCTTACATATAAAATCCGCGATGGAGTGAAGCCGCGAAAGGCGAAGCGTGATATAGCGAGGGATTACTGTAATCCATTTTGGAATAAGGCTGTAACATAACAAAATGTGGAAAAAATGATGCGCTGTGAATACTTTCCGGATGCACTGTATATTATTATGCACTTCCTACATTGTATGCCATTCTCAAGTAATCCTGCATAAATTCCATCCCCATTTTCTTTGGCCTCCTTTTTGGTACCCTCCACTCCACCCCATCACAATGACCCTCTTTAGCCAGTCATTCTTTGACTTCTACCCCACAAGCCTAAACTTCTTTTGCTCATTTCTTTTTAACATACCACTTATTGACGCAATTCTGCACTCATCTTTAAAACTTTAGCCTGTTTTAGTTGCATACCAATCCTTTAAATTCTGCAATTGCTTTCCTTTCCACTAACGAAAATAAGCACATCCCATCCACTTCATCTTTTTCATCCTTTCCCACTTTGATTTATGTTTTACCTTCATTTGATGTATATCACACCCCTGGCACCACATATTTTTTAAATAGCATGCTTAAATGTTTCCCTTAATAGAATATAAGCTCCATTAAAGGTCAGATTCGGGAATAACTCATGGGCCTTCTTTCCTGTCACCCTCATTAAAAGTGAGAATGTATATCTTTCCCTCTTTGCCTTCAAAATGTTACTTAATGACAAAACTTTCTTACTTTCTCCAAAAACAAATCCTTTTCCATACCCAGTTCATGCTGAAGTACAGTCAAAGTAAAAGGTATGTGAACCCCTAGGAATTATCTATATTTATGTCTAATTCCCATATAAAACATGGTTGTATCTTCATGTCAGTCACAATAATGAACAAACACAGTCTCCTATAACTAAAGATACACAGATTTTCAGAGAATTTTTGACCACATTGAGAAAAGCCAAGCAAAATGACACCTTTTATTGGCTAACTAGAAAGATTACAATATGCAAGCTTTCGAGGCAACTCAGGCCCCTTCTTCAGGCAAGATGTAATGGCTGTGGATTACATCTTGCCTGAAGAAGGGGCCTGAGTTGCCTCGAAAGCTTGCATATTGTAATCTTTCTAGTTAGCCAATAAAAGGTGTCATTTTGCTTGGCTTTTCTCTACATTCATAATGGCTAACACGGTACAACACCCTAGTACTACTGACCACATTGAATAGGTTGGAAGGTTGGAAAAAGTAAGTGAACCCTAAGCTAATGACTTTTTAAAAAGCTCATTGCAGTCAGAATTTCACACACCTGGAGTCCATTTAATGAAACAAGTTCAGAGGTGTGGCCTAGAATTACTTTGATTGATAAAAAACACTATAAAGTTTTGACAAGAAGCATATCCAGATGGGAATCATGCCTCACACAAAAGAGCTGTCTGAAGAGCTACAATTGAGAATTGTTCATCTACATAAGTCTGGAAAGGGTTACAAAGTCATCTCAAAGATTTTAGATATTCATCAGTCTACTGTTAGGCAAGTTGTCTATAAATGGAGACAATTTGGTATTGTGGCTAATCTGTCTAGAAGTGGGTGCCCTGCCAAGATGACCCCAAGTGCACAATGCAAAGTCAGCATTGAGGTAAAGAAAAACCCTAGAGTGATAGCAATGGACTTGAAGAAGTCATTAGAACTGGCTAACATCTCTGTTCATGAGTCAACTATATGCAAAACATTGAACAAGAAAGGAGTCCATGGCAGGACACCAAGAAGGAAGCCATAGCTATCAAAAAAGAACATTGCTGAACACCTGAAGTTTGCGAAAGAGCACTTGGACACTCCACAACGGTACTGGGAAAATGTTTTGTGGAGTGATGAAACCAAAATTAAACTACTTGGGAGGAACAAGCAGAACTTTATTTGGCGTAAAAAGGGCACTGCATATCAACATCAAAACATCATCCCTACAGTAAAGTATGGTGGAGGGAACATCATGATCTGGGCCTGCTTTGCTGCATCAGGGCCTGGACAGCTTGCCATCACTGAGGGAAAAATTAATTGACAAGTTTATCAACAAATTCTCCAGGATAATGTGAGGGTGTCTGTCCGTCAACTTAAGCTCAGAAGAGGCTGGGTGATGCAACAGGACAATGACCCCAAACATTGCAGCAAATCCACAGCACAATGGCCCAGATCTCAATCCTATTGAGATGGTGTGGAATGACTCGAAGAGAGCCATACACAGAAGACAACTAAAGAATATGGAAGAGTTAAGGCAGTTCTGCAGGGAAGAATGGGCTCAAATCCCCCCCGCACGATGTGCAGGTCTGATCTGCAGTTACAGGAAGCGCCTGGTTGAGCTCATTACTGCCAAAGGAGGGTCAACCAGTTATTAAATCATAAGGTTCACTTACTTTTTCCACTACCACTGTGAACGTTGAATGCGTTTGTAAAATAAACACATGAAAGAGTAGAATTTTTTGTGTTTCATTGGCTTAAGCTCATTGTGTATATCAGTACCTGCGACTTAGATGAAGATCAGATCACTTTTAATGACCAATTCATGCAGTAAACCAGATAAATCCAAAGGGTTCACATACTTTTTACTTTGACTATATACAGTATGTCCAAGCTTATCATTATCTAGTATACTTCTCACACTCAAGTTTTTCACAAAGCTTATGTTCACCATCTCCAAAGTAATTTTTATAGCTCTACATCTTATATGAATCCATGTTTTCCAGCCCATGAATTAAAGACACCTTTATTATATTCATTGTTTGGCCAAATGCCCATTTCTGTCATACCTTCTGCTCCACTGCCTCCTCCTATAATCACCACCTTGGTCTTTCCTGCATTCCCTTCATGCTTTTGCTCCCATATCAAATTACTGTTTGATTAGCTTTTTCAAATGGACCTCATTTTTCACCATCACTAACTCTTTTAAAAGTCTTCCCATATCAGTCTCTATTACTGTTGGTAAAATGCAACAAGGACACTCTAAAGTAATTTAGTTGGATGAAATTTCGTAAAATAGTTTTCTTGCTTTTCATTCCTCAATTAACTGACATAGTAAATTGTTCAAACTGAATTAATTACAATTTGTTCTATGTAAAAATCAATTTTTAAATAAAATATTTTTAACACTATGGCAGTCTTAAGGTAGGAATAAACATGGGGCATATAATAACATCAATGTTTGTGCTAAAATCCCCAAACTTTTATATCTGTCATTCTTACTTTCTTCCAATTCTTTATTTTTATTTTTTTTTAAAGTGACCTAAAATGTGTGAAAAATCTTATTCATTTTCTGAGGTTATGACAGAGTACTAAACAGCAACATAGTATTTCCAAAATACATATTTTTTAAGGGAAAACTGTTAAAATGTTATCACATATAGTATATTGTTTACTTATCCTCTTCTGTTATCAAACAATTTCTTTTTCAAGAGATCTTTAAAATGGAAAATATGAAGTAGGTCATCAGAGTACAATTTAAAATGCATGTCACTTCTAAATAATGTCACCATATGGCAAAAAATCATGTACTGCTATTTCAATACTTTAAACACCATATTTTGAATCAATGAAATGACTTTTGACACAAAACCCGCATCAACACTCAAGCATTTTAAGAAAGAACTTACAGGAAGGTATGAGGCTTGCTTGCAAGGTATGTAACGTGAGCCTTGAAATTTGGTTTCTGTGAAGAGCATGATTGTAGATTAACCTTATTCTTAATGTATAATTTTTGGTACAAGTAATCTAATATAAAAATGGTTTGTGATACTGACACTGACTCTGGTGTTATAAAGAGTCCTTCCGTCAAAAAGGGCCAGCATCTCCTCTACGTATTAATATGATATTCCTCCATACACATTAAAGGTGTCAATTGTAAAAGTTTTTACTTTTCACATCATTACTAGGCCTATATTACCTTCAGCATCCTGTAGAAGTAGCTGGGTGATGATCTCAGGGGGCTGAGCTTCTTCTGCAGCAGGCTCATTGGATTGTTCAGGAGGACAGAGTGGTTTTTGAGAGCGTAGATGTGACGGGGAGTCAGGGGGAGAAAACAGCCTTTCTGAAACAACCTTAAACATGCAAATGAATTAATTACAACTAACAATGAATGATGCTAGTGAATCTGCTTTGAAGTAGTGTCTCATTTAAATAGAGATCCTAATGTGTAAAAGCAAGCTGAAAGGTCACCACTATATACAGGTTTACACTGTCGCAATATCCTACAGTTTTATGCATCTACTCTTGGCCATTTTGGAATATACCTTCCAAGTTTAAACACACTCTTATGCCACACAATTTTAACTTGTACAAGAAAAACTGGGGCAACTCTAAAAAGGAAATGACAGCATAATCTATATAAAAATGAGACAATAAATAATTTAATATACTGTTTATTATTCCATTTTATTTACAATTACGAAAATACATAACTGTCCAGAGGTGGTTCTCATTGCTTTTCATTTATATTATTAAGCTCTCAGTACTAACTGAGAAGGCCAAAATTTAATAAGACCTGCCGTTTCCCACGTAACAGGCTTGTTCGATTTTGCTACAGGATAATACTCTGGCAGTTTGCATGTTCTCCCCGTGTCTGTGTGGGTTTCCTCCGGGCGCTCCGGTTTCCTCCCATAGTCCAAAGATATGCAGGTTAGGTGGATTGGCGATTCTAAATTGGCCCTAGTGTGTGCTTGGTGTGTGGGTGTGTTTGTGTGTGTCCTGCGGTGGGTTGGCACCCTGCCCGGGATTGTTTCCTGCCTTGTGCCCTGTGTTGGCTGGGATTGGTTCCAGCAGACCCCCGTGACCCTGTGTTCGGATTCAGCGGGTTGGAAAATGGATGGATAATACTCTGGCAAAATTACGCCATGTACTGCCCCATTATACCATACTAGCCCATTATAGACTGTATACAGACCTCTTTCATATTTAACCATATGCATAAAGGGCACTAACACTTACTTGCAGAATGCAGATATATAAGGGGGGTGGGGGGAGAAGGAAAGTTGGCTGGCACCCAACAACCTGGCAAAGAACATTCCAAGATGATCTGAAGACCATCAATGTCGCACTTAAAAACAATAAAAGCTACAGCTGTTGAACAAAAGTGATGGAAAACAGTTGTTACTCGATTTACCCGGTTGCGCAGGAGGAACTAAACTAATATTTTTGCTTCCTGCCTTTCTAGTCATTATATATGAAAACTACTTGTATGTGAATGCTTCATAAATCTTTCAAAACACAGCACAACATAAGGACAAGACTATATGGTGTTTGTTTGAAACATGTATATAGACAGCAAGTGTGCCCTGACAATGTATTGAATACTGTATACTACTATACAAATAAGCAATAAATTTACATATTTAGGAAGTGGCACAAAACTACTAATAGTAGATTTTACCAGTCTGTCAAAACTATGAGACTGAATGAGCACAGTATAGTGTTTCCTATATAACGTCAATGCATAAAATTCGTTTTTAACTAGCATACAAGAATTTTAGCTTAATATCCACCAAATCGTATAAATGCTGGCCCAAAATAAACTGGATTTACTGATTAAAAAGATTACTGATACTAAAAAGAAAACAATCAATGTACAGAAATGCCATTCTGTTATATTACATGACAGAAACTGAAAATAAATTTACATTATTTTTACTGTACTCCCAAGTATAAGTCTTTGGCTCACATCCTGTCTTCCTCAGATCCTTTTTATTTATTGAAATAAAGATCTGGTAGAAATACTCATGTATAGGTTTCACAAACGGCCTTTTGTAACTCTCAGCCATGACGAATTATAGCAAATGGGTTCATTCTTCGAAACTCCAGAGAACCAAAGCAGCTTTGTAAAGCTACTAAGAAAACATCCTCTCTGTAAAAGGGGCAGCATCAGTAAGAATCCTACATACAACCATACAATTAAACTTAAAACTGCGAGCGTTGCACAGTGCCTATTGGAAGCCGAGATTGTAGATATGCACAGTACATTAATTGCTGGAGATAACTGAATTTATTGTATAGGTTCATTAATATTCCATAGACTGCATGTGTTAAAAAGTGAATGTGGGCTTTACCTGCCTGTTGATTATTTCAAAAACTGAAGTTCATGGATTGATTTACAAGGAGTACAGTCACCTGCATTCTAAACTGCAATATACTGGATTGTCCTTCATTGTGAATCCCGACCACTGGAATCAAGTTATTAATAATTACACCATGTAAGAAAATGGAGAACATAGTTTGTGTAACAAATTATGTTATATCCATCCATCCATTATCCAACCCGCTATATTCTAACACAGGGTCACGGGGGTTTGCTAGAGCCAATCCCAGCCATCACAGGGCGCAAGGCAAGAAACAAACCCTGGGCGGGGTGCCAGCCCACTGCAGGGCACACAAACACACACACACACACACCCCAAGCACACACTAGGGACAATTAAGGATCACCATTGCACCTAACCTGCATGTCTCTGGACTGTGGGAGGAAACCCATGCAGACATGGGGAGAACATGCAAACTCCACGCAGGGAGGACCCGGGAAGCGAACCCAGGTCTCCTTACTGCGAGGCAGCAGCGCTACCACTGCACCACCGTGCCGCCCACAATTATGATACATTTTCCCAAAAAAACTGTACAAATGAAAATTAAAATTAAAAAAAAAAATTCAGCAATTTTTTTGGAGGAATAGTGTTAATAGAAATGTACATAAATTTCATGTTGTCCTTACAATAAATTATAATAAATCAGAACAGTAGTATAGAGGTTAGCGATGATACTGCTTATGTCCACAGACTAGTGTTCGATTATGTTTATGTGTTAATAATTTTGTGCTACAGAGTAATATTCTTAGATGTACTGTATTGATCAATTCATCGGTGTGCATAAAAGCTTTCAATGAAGATATACATCACACTGATTGACAACATGTACACATTACATTTAACAAAAACTGCTATTAATGTTCTGCCAGAAACAAGGGGAAAAAGTCATCAAAAAAACTGCAGCAAAAGAAATTAAATATACCATATATATTAATTTTTGAGATAATACAGGGAATTTTGCAATACTATTATATCAAGTATATTGGTGCCACATGCGAAAAAATCAAAATTCACATAAAGTATTTTATTTGAGCAAACATTCAAATTCCTTTATTTAGATTAATATTGTGACTACATTATAGTTTCCTTGTTGGCTACTTTTCATTTATCCATATTCTTTTTAATTTGCATATTGTTTCTCTGGGAAAACTGTTTCTATATTTTATTGGAGATGATCTTTGTGGATAATGGGACAGTTGTCAGCATAAAAAGGTGCAGGAATTTAGATATACCTAAAGTTAAATTCACTTCATTTATTATCATCTATTTTATTTTAGAATTACTTACTTGTTCCAGAGCTCTGCGAAGTGGAGAGGGTGCGGCTGTTACCTCCTTTTCTTTCCTTGTCAAATTCACATCCCTCTCTGTGTTTGGTCTCGGTCTTCTTTTTTCTTTAGTCAATGTGCTCTCCACTTCCCTAGAGGTTCTCTTTTTATCGTGTGCAGGTTTACTCTGTTCATTGCGCCCATGCACGCGTGTCAGGCCTACACCATGTATGTTTTGTTTTTGTGAAGGCTTGTGGTTTCCATTGTCTCTGGCAGGAACATCCTTTGCTTTGGTTTGCTGTTTGCTCATTGTAGACTCTAGTTCATCCTTAGGTGTACAAAGCTGAACAGAATTTTTAGAAGCTGCCATACCAAGAGTCAACATTGTTTCATGTAAAGGAAGATGTCTGGGAGTTTTGAATTTTTTCTGTTGCATCCCTAAATCTTGTGGTTTGTCTTTCAAAAATTTTCTATGGTCATCTTCAGAACCAATTTTCCTTGGCTCCTGAAAGGCACAGCCTGTAGAAAATGTATCAGACAACATGGAAGATGCAGAGCTATTTAGATGCTCTTCAGAATTTATTTCTAATGAGTTTTGTTCCTCACTTTCTCTTTGTAATCTCTGCTGCAATTCCTTACTGGATGAGCAATCCATTGAATGTTTCAATGTATCATTAAGGTGTTGCATTCTCTTAACTGTGCCTTTTGATTCAAGTGAACAGTAGTGACCTTCATGTGGACAGGGAAGAACATCACAAAGCAAATGATGATGAGGTGGTACATCAGCTGACTTGTGTTCTAATGAAGGGCTGGCAATAGGATATATATGGTTTACGTTAGACACAGATAATGAGACATTTTCTCGTTTTTCCGAGTTCCTTGTTGGATTAAGTTCTGTCCTATCCACAGCACCCGATAAGACAATGCGGTCTTCTCCCTTCAATGCAAAAAATAACCAGTTAGTTTCCCAAACTAATTTCTGAATATTAATGTAAGAAATCTCACTCCTGCCTCTACAAATATTGTAAAAATAAAGCATGCAGAAAAAGGTCCTTAAATAATTAATTTAGCAATTTGGCAAACTTGATGTAGCTAACTTTAAATTTGGAGTCATGTGATCTCTATTTCAAGAAACATCTAACCTGTAAATCAGTCAAGGAGTATTAAGATGAAAAGTTCAACATTAATTGAAGGCACCAGGCTTTTAAGAACATCCACAGATTCTCACTATCAAGGGTCTGAAAATTTGGTTCTGTGAAGCTTTTGTAAATTGGCAGTGACTGCATAAAAAGAAACCTATGTATTTTAAAGTCCTGCCTCGCAGATGTGAGCAGGGAGCCTCATAATGATGTCTTTTTGATGTACTGTAAATTATAATAAAGAGGACTTTGTGGGTTTGGCTATATTCTTTAAATATAAATTTGGGTAGGACTGCAGGGACACATGAGGCTGTTGGGAGAGTTCTAGAAAGGTTGGCTGCAAGTGTTTTACAAGACATTACATCTCAGAAGTGACACCTGGATGAGGCTTAAAAGCTTCTTCTGGTTTTATTTCAGGTGAACTTGGAATTGAGATAGGAGGTAAAGGCAAGAGCTGAACTGATGGAAGGAGACAGTTCAGCGGCAGTGAGTAAAAGCGCAAAGCTTTTTAAATAAATATTTTGAATATGTCAGTTGTGGGAGATTGCCTTAGATGCTTCACTGGATAATAACGGATTGCACCTGAGGAACAGTAGGCTAGTTGTTTTATTCACATTTATGTTTCACTTTGTGTTCTTCTTGTGCTTAACTCTCAATCATTTGCCTTATTTGTATAATATATGCACCTTCTTCCATAGCTTTGGTCCTTATTTGTGTTCAGGAATGGCAGAAGACTACCTCTTTCAATCCTCTCTATATATTATATAATATTATATATATATATATATATATATATATATATATATAATATTATATATATATATATATAATATTATATATATATATATATATATATATATATATATATATATATATATATATATAATATTATATATATATATAATATTATATATATATATATATATAATATTATATATATATATATATATATATAATATTATATATATATATATATATATAATATTATATATATATATATATATATATATAATATTATATATATATAAATATATATTATATATATATATAATATTATATATAAATATATATTATATATATATATATAATATTATATATAAATATATATATATATATATATAATATTATATATATATATATATATATATATATATATATATATATAATATTATATATAAATATATATTATATATATATATATAATATTATATATAAATATATATATATATATATATAATATTATATATATATATATATATATATATATATATATATATATATATATATATATATATATATATATATATATATATATATATATATATATATATATATATATATATATATATATATAAATAGCGCATCACTTTTTCCACATTTTGTTATGTTACAGCCTTATTCCAAAATGGATTAAATTCATTTTTTTCTCAGAATTCTACACACAACACCCCATAATGACAACGTGAAAAAAGTTTACTTGAGGTTTTTGCAAATTTATTAAAAATAAAAAAACTGAGAAATCCCATGTACATAAGTATTCACAGCCTTTGCTCAATACTTTGTCGATGCACCTTTGGCAGCAATTCCAGCCTCAAGTCTTTTTGAATATGATGCCACAAGCTTGGCACACCTATCCTTGGCCAGTTTCGCCCATTCCTCTTTGCAGCACCTCTCAAGCTCCATCAGGTTGGATTGGAAGCATTGGTGCACAGTCATTTTAAAATCTCTCCAGAAATGTTCAATCAGATTCAAGTCTGGGCTCTGGCTGGGCCACTCAAGGACATTCACAGAGTTGTCCTGAAGCCACTCCTTTGATATCTTGGCTGTGTGCTTAGGGTCGTTGTCCTGCTGAAAGATGAACTGTCACCCCAGTCTGAGGTCAAGATTTGAACATTGCTGCAGTTATCTTTCCCTTTATCCTGACTAGTCTCCCAGTCCCTGCTGCTGAAAATCATCCCCACAGCATGATGCTGCCACCGCCATGCTTCACTGTAGGGATGGTATTGGCCTGGTGATGAGCGGTGCCTGGTTTCCACCAAACATGACGCCTGGCATTCACACCAAAGAGTTCAATCTTTGTCTCATCAGACCAGAGAATTTTCTTTCTCATGGTCTGAGAGTCCTTCAGGTGCCTTTTGGCAAACTCCAGGTGGGCTGCCATGTGCCTTTTACCAAGGATTGGCTTCCGTCTGGCCACTCTACCATACAGGCCTGATTGGTGGATTGCTGCAGAGATGGTTGTCCTTCTTGAAGGTTCTCCTCTCTCCACAGAGGACCTCTGGAGCTCTGACAGAGTGACCATCGGGTTCTTGGTCACCTCCCTGACTAAGGCCCTTCTCCCCCGATTGCTCAGTTTAGATGGCCGGCCAGCTCTAGGAAGAGTCCTGGTGGTTTCGAACTTCTTCCACTTATGGATGATGGAGGCCACTGTGCTCATTGGGACCTTCAAAGCAGCAGAAATTTTTCTGTAGCCTTCCCCAGATTTGTGCCTCGAGACAATCCTGTCTTGGAGGTCTACAGACAATTCCTTTGACTTCCTGCTTGGTTTGTGCTCTGACATGAACTGTCAACGGTGGGACCTCATATAGACAGGTGTGTGCCTTTCCAAATCATGTCCAATCAACTGAATTTACTACAGGTGGACTCCAATTAAGCTGCAGAAACATCTCAAGGATGATCAGGGGAAACAGGATGCACCTGAGCTTCATGGCAAAGGCTGTGAATACTTATGTACATGTGCTTTCTCAATTTTTTTATTTTTAATAAATTTGCAAAAACCTCAAGTAAACTTTATTCATGTTGTCATTATGGGGTGTTTTGTGTAGAATTCTGAGGAAAAAAATTAATTTAATCCATTTTGGAATAAGGCTGTAACATAACAAAATGTGGAAAAAGTGATGCGCTATGAATACTTTACGGATGCACTGTATGTTGATATTGTTTGGCTTTAAAGTTTAAGTTGGAGACTTGTAGATCATCTAATTCGTGTTGTCATCAGGGAAAAGTAGTGTTTCTTCCGAATAAAAAGGCGTATCCAGGAGAAATAAAAGATTTGTTATTTGGTGAAAGTGAAATCCACAAACACTACAGGCAAAATATCCACATCTACAATAATCTGTTCATGCTTGCAGCATTCAAATGGTCAAAACGTAGATTTACATAATTCAGGACCATACGCTATGAGAATCTGTGGTCCCACAACAATTAAAGCTACTACAAGTTTAATTTCAAAGAAACCACAATTCTGTCAGGTTTATATTTATGATCACGGAGAAGAGATGCAACATAGAATAGAAAGAGTTAAACGATTGGACGTATTAGAAATAATACAGCCAATAATGGATACAAACCCATACGTCCAAAAGTACTGCACTTTACACACAATTTATCTGAAAAACACGGACAAATAAGTTTTGTTGGAATTCTGTATGAATCTGAAAGATCACGCTCGCATATATAATAAACCAACGTGTGACGAACTGTCAGCGATAACAGTTTTGAAAGATGGAGATATCCAAGACAGAGCTGATATTCACGTTTATCCAAAAGCACAACATGATTCATCACAAGCGGCAGATCCGGGGAATGACTAGCGCGTAGGGCTTGCACGGGGTTGGTGAGCGAAGTGAGCAAGGGGTAGAGCCCCCTAGTACTAAATAAAAATGTACTAAAATACAGAACTTCATTTAACTTACTAAAAAATACAAATCAGATTATCTTGTATACTCTTTACTCATGTTTGGTTACTCTTCCACTACCTGATTCCTAGTGAAAAAAAAATTAAGTTTGGAAGATCCCCAAAATTTTCACAAAGTACTGTGTAATCCAAAGAAAATTACTGGGACTCAACTTCCAGATATTATTAAAACAATCGTACTACTATAATGTGTAAGCAACTTATGGTAATAGCACAATCTCATCAGTAAAGTGATGAATTAGGTTTTTCATAGGAAATTAATCATGAAGCCCTTGAAATTTGTAAAGGAAGGCAAAGTAGCACAATGGCTAGTATAGCTTCTCCATGGATTCAGAGTTCTAAGTTGAAATACTTAACAAGATTATTGAGACTCCAAAGTCTTCCCAAATTTGCGCAATATTTTTCTCTTGGGTGTTCCATTTGTACTTCCACATCCAAAAAGGTGTGCTGGTTTTGGTAATTGCTGATTCCAAATCATCTCTGTGTCTGTGTGTACATGTATGTGATTGTGAGTGAACCCCGCAATGTACTGGTACCCTGTTTAGGGTTGCTTCCTGTCTCTTGCACCCAGTCCTATGGGGACAGGCTCCAGCTACTTACAAACATGAATTGGATTAATTGGGTCTCAGAAAGGAGTATATGATATGAAATTGATATAAAATGATTTCTGTATATGTAGCATGTCAAACCCTATGAAAAACAGACTTGTGTAGCCCGGACACTAAAAACATTGGCAACTGATGTAAGGATATGCCACTGAAAAAGCAGCTGCTACAAGGCATGTATGAGACTACTTTATTTAAACAACATACCTCTGAAAAGTGAATAATTTTACATGTACATCAGGTATACATGGACATAGAGCTGGTGCACTGCTACAAGTACTTGGGGTTCCGTGTCAGTGACAAACTAGGCAGGTCTTGTAATACAGAGGAAATATAGAAGAAAAGTACAGAAGAGACTCTTTTAATGTGTGTAATGACGTACTTTATATATTTTAAACTTTGTGATGGCCACTGCAGTTTATTATGCTGTGCTGTGCTGGGCTGGTAACATCACAGCAAGAGAGTCCCACTCAATCAACAAGCTAATTAAAAAAGCAAGTTAAGTTATGGAGTGCACTTTTGACCTGCAAAAGGCAGTAGTGGTGGAGAGGATGAATACAAGACTGATGGCCACTTTGAACAATGCTGTTCATCCCTTTAATGACACAGTTACAATGAGTACTTTCAGCCAACAAATTATTCAGCAAAAATGCGTCAAGAAACACTACTGGGGCCCTTTATAGCAACAGTAAAGTGGCTATATAATGCATCACTGGGACTTAACTGTTGAGTCAGAAGTTTTCTTTCTTTTTAGTTATTCTGATATATATTTGAGAGGGGTTTGTTGTTTGTCATAATATAATATTATTTATATATTGGGTTTCTATAAAAAGCCAAATTTCCCCCAGGGAAAAATAAAGTTTGTTCACTCCTCTCATATATATATATATCTTCCTAATTATATTTGTATGCTGTAAAATCATATTTACACAATATCGTTTAAGAAACTTGCCTAGCTTTACTGCAAGGAAACAAACCAACAATGAGCCTTATTCTATCCAATTTAGTCTTATTTCCAAGCTGCTGTCTGCGTAAGTGGACATTATATTAAAAACTGCTTTTTTGTCCTGTTTTTTATTTTAAATGCACAACTATAGGTGAAAGAAGCTGTGATTGGCCCAAATCTATGAAAACCAAACATTAATTGATGTGTAATTCATAGCAATTTTACCACTTGCCAGTGTACCCTGAACAGTACTCAGTTTGCTAAAGTAACAAATAAATGATAACCTGTTCAGAGAGTCTGACAGGCGGTGAATAAGAGTCCCTCCTTGATAAAATAGGAAGAGAGTTTTCTCTTGCAAGCTCCAATTTTCTTCGTAATCTCCACTGATACAAAATATCTTCTTCTGGTCGAACCACTGTTTTTATTGTTCCAAGAGCTGGTCCAGCCATTGAAGTTGTAGGTAGATGAGAAAGGTTTAGGCCACCTGAAGTGGACAAAAGCAGAATTTTAAAGAAAAAAATACCTGCTTTCAAAATAAATAAATAAATACATTTTCTCCTGATATTCTAAAGGTAAAACACATACATTTATTGATAAAGTATTAATAATATTGTTACTGTATAAAGAATGTCTTTTTTAGCTTATTCTAGTATATTGAACAAAATCTGATCAACCTGTTAAGGACCAAACATGATTATAGACTTCTTTAACTGAAAAATGCAGAAATAGCGCGATACATTAGGACCAGTGTCCAATAAAAACAGGATTTCTACATCTTATTCTTTATGTATTTGTGGAATGTGTTCTTGATTTTTGTTTAACCTTCACTCAATTCTCTGCAGTATTGAGAACATTAGAACAATCTAGACGAGAACAGGCCATTTAGTCCAACAAAGCTCGGCAATCCTATCCACTTAATTCTTCTAAAAAAACATCAACTCTTATTCCAAACGTCTTATTCCAAGTGACTATGGTTCTCTGTGTAAAGAAAAACTTCCTAATGTTTGTGCAAAATTTACCCTTAACAAGTTTACATCTGTGTTCCTATGTTCTTGATGAACTCATTTTAAAATAACAGTTTCGATCCACTATACCAATTCACTTCATAATTTTAAACAATTCAATCATGTCACCTCTTAATCTTCTTTTGCTTAAATTGGAAAGGCTCAGCTCTTTTAATCTTTCTTCACAATTCATCCCCTGTAGTCCTGAAATGAGCCTAGTCGCTCTTCTCTGGACCTTTTCCAGAGCTACTATGTCCTTTTAGTAGCCTGGAGACCAAAACTGCACACAGTACTCCAGATGAGGCCTCACCAGTGCATTATAAAGCTTAAGCATAACCTCCTTGGACTTGTACTCCACACATCGTGCTATAAAACCTAACATTCCATTTGCCTTCTTAATTCTGGACACTATCTGAAAGTTTATAGTGTAGAGTTCCATTACGACTCCTAAATCCTTCTCATAAGGTGTACTCTCTATTTTTAGACCTCCCATTGTGTATTCAAAACTCACATTTTTACCCCCCATGTGTAATACCTTACATTTACAGACATTAAATTTCATCTGCCACAAATCTGCCCAAGATTGTATGCTGTCCAAATATTTCTGTAATGATTTAATGAATTCCAAATTATCTGCAAATTCACCTATCTTGGCATCATCTGCAAACTTAACCAGCTTGTTGCTTGTATTCCTATCCAAAAATTTATATATGTTAAAAATAGCAGCGGAACCTAGCACAGACCCCTGTGGGACACCACTCTTAACGTCAGTCAATTCTGATAAGATTTCTTGCAACATAGCCCTCTGCTTCTTGTGTCTGAGCGAATTTTGCCCCCATCTATAAACCTCACCCTAAACACCCACTTCTTTTAGTTTGATGCTCAACCTCTCGTGTGGCACCTTATCACATACTTTCTGAAAGTCCAGATAAATAATATCATAAGCTCCACTTTGATGATATACTTTTGTTGCTTCCTCATAGAATTCCAGCATGTTAGTAAAATATGACCTCCATCTTCTGAACCCATACTGACTGTTCAGAACAACTCCTATACTTGCCATGTGCTGCTCAATCATATTCTTAATAATTCCTTCTATTAATTTTCACGTGATGCACAATTAAGCTTACTGGCCTACAGTTGCTTGGGTCTGCCCGGTCATCCTTTTAAAATAACGGGATAATGTTTGCTATTTTCTTGTCCTTCAGAATCTCCCCAGTATGTGACTTCCAAATACTGTATTCTTCTTATTGGTTTTTCTCATACACCCTACTATTCACTTTGGAGTTATTAGTCGTATACGCCTTATACAGCTGTTTTATCCTTTGCTGCTTCTCTTTTACCTCTTTATTAACCCACTGCATATTTTGTTTTAAATTTCCTATTAATTCTAAATTTAGGTTTGTACCTATCCTGCAATATATGTAAAACATTTTTAAACCTGTTCCACTGCTCCTCGGCTGTCTCCACACTTAAAAGCGTATCCTAGCCAATCCTCCTTAGATTTTGCTGCATCTGCTCAAAATTTGCCCTACCAAAGTTAAACTTAACAATTTTAGTCTTTGCATCCACACTCTTACAAAACTCTGAGAACTGTATTATTATGGTTACTTGACCCTACTGGTTCAATTACCTCTACACCCTCAATTCTATTCTGATTTTAACAAAATACTAAATCCAGACAGGCTTCACCCCATGTTGATGCTTTAACATACTGTGTTAAAAAACAGTCACAGATTACTTCTAAAAACTCCAACATTTGCAAAGTTATCCCAGTTAATATTCAGATAGTTAATGTCCCTCATGACTATAATATCCCAATATCCCTCTGTAAACTTACCTCTTTAATATTACTAAAAAGACGTGTTGAAATTACTGTCTACATTGGGTGGTCTATAACACACTCCTAAAATAAGGCCTCTTTCTTTAACACTTTCTAGGCAAAGCCACATGTCCTCACTAAGGTGGGGCTCATCGTCCAACTGAAGAGGTCTTGCATTTAAATTCTGTTTGTCATAAACAGCAACCCCACCTCCTTTTCTGTTCTGTCTATCCTTTCTATAACATGTGTATCCCTCTATGTTATACTCATTCCCATCTTTGCTATTTAGACAGGCTTCTCTAATTGCTATAATATCATAATTATGCCCAGCTACATATCCAATCCAACCTACTTTCCTTATTTTTGATAATTCTAGCATTAAGGCAAGCTATTTATAATGTGTTAGTCTTTTTACATTTAAATGTTGGGTTAGAATTTACATTACTACACATTTTTATTTTTGCACTATTGTTTGTTCCTTCAGGTATAGTTCTAAACTTGGCCTGTCCTAAACTCCATGCCCCCCTTTTTCCTACTTTATACAATCCTCAACTAACCTACTCATATGCCTTCCAAATACACAGAGCGGAACAGGAAGAGTACCAATGCCCCATAAACCTATACACATTAAGCCTTCTAATCTCATTGATATTACCTGAACTGGCGCATGGCACAGATAGAACTTCAGAGTAAGCTATCTTGTCAGTTCTGCTCCTCAGCTTGGCACCTAACTCTTTTAATTTGAATCAAAGAACTGAGAGACTACTCTTATCTATGTAAAAAAGAAAAGAAGAGCAAGCTAAGGTGGTATTCATCTAACCATTACTGCCAAAAATCCAAATATACATTTCCATGAAGGCCATACAAAGGACACTTAAAATACCAAGTAAAGTTGCACGTTCTCTTACATTTAGACAATTTTTGATATTTACAAGATGGCAGAGGAAGTCTGCAATATAATAACCAAAAAGCATTTCTTCTCTCTTCAGACTTTTAAAACTTTGGCAGCATGATTGTGCTTCAATAGAAATAAAATACTAATTTAATCAAAATGGAAAGGAAAATCTCCATTTGTGATGACTTCACCAGTGTAGCCTTAGACCATGTAGTCGGTGAGGCATATAGTGAAAAACTAATGGCTGGCACAAGTCTGATAAACTTTCTAACACCCACAGAGGTTAAAAAAAGTTACCTGCTGCAGTGTCAAAGAAACTGGGGACCTCAGGCCTACGTTCTGGCTCATCTGAAGGAATGGGAAATGAGATGTCAGAAGAACCCAAGCCATTGGAGCTTACAGGTCCCAATACGCTGATGGTGGTATGGCTACAGAAAAAAAACATTCAGTTAACAGATGTCAAGCAGAAGCATGCATAAGGAAAGTAGAAAAAAAAAATCATTCCAAAAACAGATTTTTAGACAACAAAATTAAAATGATGTACTTAAAATCTTTAGAACCTATACCTTCTTTGCACCAAGTGCTTTGCTTTTTCTTGTAGTTGAAGGATTTCAGGTTCCTCTGGATCATACAGGGAGGTATCAGAATTCTTCTAAAAATAGACCCAAATACAAACAATCAGTAGGCTTCAAGAACCAAGAGTAGTAGTCATTCATTAACCAGTCTTTGTAAAGGGAGAGATCATCTCACATGTGAGTAGCCAGAAATACGTGTGAGGGATAAGAAGGCACAAGTAAAGAAATAACATCATTAAGTGTCGTTACTAATTCTTGCATTTATTTATATATATATATGGGCAGCACGGTGGCGCAGTGGGTAGTGCTGCTGCCTCGCAGTTGGGAGACCTGGGGACCCGGGTTCGCTTCCCGGGTCCTCCCTGCGTGGAGTTTGCATGTTCTCCCCGTGTCTGCGTGGGTTTCCTCCGGGCGCTCCGGTTTCCTCCCACAGTCCAAAGACATGCAGGTTAGGTGGATTGGCGATCCTAAATTGGCCCTAGTGTATGCTTGGTGTGTGGGTGTGTGTCCTGCGGTGGGTTGGCACCCTGCCCGGGATTGGTTCCTGCCTTGTGCCCTGTGTTGGCTGGGATTGGCTCCAGCGGACCCCCGTGACCCTGTGTTCGGATTCAGCGGGTTGGACAATGGATGGATGGATATATATATATATATATATATATATTTGTCTGATTTTGACAAGCTACCATCATTGTGAAGTTGAGGTGCTATATAAAAGTGTGACTATCAATTTTAATGAAAGCATAAAACAAATTTCATGCTTATTCATTTTTGCAACAAATGCATTTATCCTTAGACTGTTTTGATAAAAAGGAAATTAGGAATTGTTTGGTATGCTGTGTAATAAGTTATTTTTTATGTTTTTACTATTTTTCCTCATTATCTCCTTAGCTTTGACTTATTGAGAACATTTTATTCCATACATTACGATATTTGAATGTAAATTATCCAATAGTCAAAATATCCTTATTGACAGGCAACATTCTAATGCATTAAAAATGATCACTTTCAAACCTTTATTGAAGAAATCATTTACTTAATCATACATAGTACTTAATAATTATAAATCAATTTACAATAAGCCATTTCTGCATTTTACTTTTCACCTTAAAAACCACAAACTGTGTTTTGTACTTTATTGTATGCTTTTAATGTCATTGCAATATAACTGAATATGGTTATTATTATTTTACATTCAAGCACAACTTTGAAAATGCTGATCATATCATTCTATTAAACTTGCTTGAAAACTATGCTGAACCACTAATTAATTAAATATCTTTCCTTATGTACAGAAACGTGATGATAGTATACTAGTTTTATGTTCTGAACTTAGACACGGAGTCAATCAAGGTTCAGGACTAAGACAACTATTACTTGTGGAAAACTGCATATGTTATGGCAATGGAAAAAAAAATTAAACTTGTAGATGATACAGAGTTGTCACCATCAGTCAAACGTAATGAGGTTTCTGCTATTATTTTGTATTTAGTTGCATCAATGAGTTACATTACAACTTTCGCAGAGGGATAACTATCTCTTTAAACAAGAAATAAAAACAGAAACTCTATTATTTGTACTGAACACTTCAGGCAATAAAAAGATAGTAAAAATGACTAGCTTGGATGGACTGAACAAATCAAAACACAGGTTTTTTAACAGCAATCTATCCCTTAGCACACAGCTAATTCAATATGCTGCTGCAATGATCATAACTATAGTTAAGAACTATAACCAAAGAAATACATTTCTCAAGTCAGACTTCCCACACTAACTTCCAGCTATGTTTAGGGCTGATTTCTATTTTTCAATTCTGCCTTCTACCTTTAAAAGTTATATAATTCTATCTAATATAGCTTTAAACTATTTTTCCACCCAGTACTTAAAAGAAATTAATGCTGAGTATATTCCAGAGGGTACATTCTATTTGCTGGAGGAATGTCACAATAATTTCTAAGGACAGTTAAAAGTATCTTTCAAAATAAAGTTTCTAGCTATAAACAATTATAAATAAGGCCACATTGATCTCAGATTGAAATCAAGGCTGAAGACTAATTACTTTACTTTAGTGTACCCTTATTAATTCTACAGAGTTGAGTGTTTATGTTGCCCTGATGTTACTGACTTTCTTCTGTTCCATTTTTTTTTTTTCAGTATCCAGCCGTTAAACTCAGTGTCATTGCTACTATGATCAAGCTACCATTCCTGTCCTCAGCATCAGAGAGACATCAGTGGTTACTGATTCAATACTGGCATATGAAACTGTAGGACCAGTCAATTGAACTTTGAGGAGGGAAAAATAAGGAGGAAAAAAAACCCCAAAAAATTTCAATCTCCAAACCCACACAATGTCCTGTCAGTGCAGCGTTTTCTTTTGTTTAACCTGGAAGAATGTATTAGCATCACTCTGTTTACATTTTAACTTTGAAATTAATTTTTAATTAGGTATGAATGGTTATGTATGTAAATGCTGAAAACCTGTAGTTATATTAAATATATAAATCTTAGTAGGTAATCCTTGGTTGAATGACTATCTTGTATTTTTATCCCTTTTCATTTCATCCATATTTGAAAGAAGCAGGATGCATATTGGGAACTAAATTTTACGAGTAGTGCAAGCAAAGATTAGTCAATGAATAATGTCACTTGAGACAGAATAATAATTTACAAATGCGTTTTTGGTGTGGATATCTAAAGGAAAAAAAGAAAGATTCTGTTGGTGCAATTTAACACCACTAAGTACCCTCACCATGTGAAGCATTTGTAAAATTTAAAATTAAACTAATCAAGCAAACCAGCCATTTCTATACATCATTTATATTAATGAAAAAGACCCTGAGGTTAAAATGTTAATGATTGCAAAATAAACACAGCAAAGAAGACTCTTACCAGTGGGCTTAGTTCCTCATCCATAAAACCCAGTCTGCCTCTGAGTGAAAGTGGAGATTTGCCAGTTCTTAGGTGACCAGGAGGGCTTAAAGATGCAGTAGAATGACTAGACACTAGTAGAAGGAGCATAAATTGCAAATTTGGAGTTACATAAAATAAAAAAAAACATGCATTTATGTAAGTTTTGAAGCAATGATAAATAAGGAATCTATTTTAATGACACATAAATATGTCAATATTTCATACCAGTACAGCACTTCAAGATGCTTCAAGATGTTAAGACAGCTTAACAAAACTGAAAACAACTAACAAATATATTTTGGATGAAGAATAAAATTACAATATATAGTATATAAACATTTATAAAAGACAAAGCAATCATAATATATTAATAAACAGAAGTTAAGCTAAGTGATTATGATTTGAGAAAATATTTATTTTAAATTATAATCACACTGCACTATTTCACATTAGCAGTTAAGACATACAGTAGAATAAACAGACACATCCAAAATATGTACATCTAGATATGTGTGCTATAAACATGATAATGTGGTCTATTGCAAACATTGCAAGACATCAAAGGCAACATCAATCATGCTTCTGGGGAAAAAATGTTCTAAAAGTATATATTCCTTTGATCATATTACAGCAGCACTGTGCAAATATCCTCTGAAGGTAGTCTTCTATATCTACTGTGTCATTCATTATGAATGGCAATTCATTTTTCTGATAATAATTTGAAAACTCATATATCATGTATGAAGCATTTACAAATTGAAAACTTTCTTGTTATTACTTTGAAGGACTTTTCACCAGAATGTACATCAAAGGTCAAGCAGCACAAAACTTAATAAACCTGCATTCCATCCAAGCAGAAACTGATTAATTTTATTCAGTTTCAATTTCTATGTTGATAAAATCTATTTCTTCTCTTACTTTTTCTATTAGCGCTTTAAAGCTTGTAAACCATATATCTTTTTCATTTTATTGGGTCATATATTTAAGGATAGACAGAAGATTACTTTAATTAAGAGCATATATGGAGAGTAGGTTTGTAATTTCTGGAATCATATAGCGGCCTTTTATCACAATAAAGACAATCATCACTCTTATCACCCTTATCCTTAAAAACTATAGACGATGAAACTAAAAATAAAAAGGCATATATGTACTAAAAGTTACATTTCAGTTTTAAAAGAAAAATGGGATTTGATCACAAAGTGAACTACCATGTTATTAGGGCTTAAGCCATGAAAATTTAGCACTGACGAGTAATCAAATTGATGTGCAAAGCCACATACTACGTTGTTTCTTTGCCATGAACCAAGGTGAGCTGCCAGAAAGCACTCTAGGCTTCTATTTGTTTTTAAAGTCATGAAAGATTTAGCAGCAATTATATTTCACTTGTCCAATTTTCCTAAGGTAGTAGTCCTCCAAAAGTTACACACGCAGTTCAAAAACAGATAAAGGGAAATCGACAATTTCAAAATATATTGATGAAGATGATGGTGTATGTGTAAGTCACCAGCAGCCAGAGGAAAATAACTGCAGCTGATGATGTAATGATATTAGAAAGAAGAAAAAAAAGAAAAAAAAAAAACTTAAAAGAACTTAACAGTCTCCATAAAGCAGGGGTAAATGTATCCAAAATCATTTATAAGACCAAATAGTAACATGCAAATCTGTCATTAGTACCACATATAGAAAAGACCGATCTGAATATCTTAAAAGTAATGAAATGAGGCAGCAGACTTCTGGAGCAAAGTATTATGCACAGACAAGATAAAAATAAATGTTGTCACACATGTGCACATGGGAGGCAGCTAAAGGGCCTGAATGAGAGCAATTCCACACCAGACTAGGTGGTGGCGGAATACACAGACTCTCTATCTCACTTCTCTGCAGACCAGTTATGGGAAATTCTGCCTGGCCCTGATGACGTCACTTTCGGTTCCGGGCACATCGACGACTTCACTTTCGGTTCAGGCCCCATCAATGATGTCACTTCCGCAGCTTGCCTTTAAAACTGCCATCTTGACAATCTCAAATCAGTTCTGTGTTGGACTCGATCCTGTACACATCTGTACAACTAATGTATTCATTTGCAGCCAGGAATATTATACTTGTGGCTGCCCCCAAACCATTTTTTGTTTGGCTCCATTATTTGTCTGTTGTTGAAAATGTTTACCAGAGTGATGTCAAAGTGAATGTGTGGGGAACAAAATAAACAAGTTATGGTGTAAAGAAGGCTATTTCATCTGTAAAGCATGGCAAAGTTTTTGGGCTTGACCATGCATGGCCAATCAATGTACTGGATCATTCATCTTTTGTAATGAGCTAACCAATGGTTATAGCAGTAGGATAACTTTGGAAGTAGCTTCTTAAGAGAAAAAGTGGAAAGTCTTGTATCACTTTCAGACATGCCATCTGGGAAATTCCCAAATTAATCATTTTAAGAATGTATTTATACCAGAACAGCTGTACCCTTTTCTGAATAGAAAACATTTACACACAAAACTGTCATCGTGAGTATAGGGGTAGAGGTTTTTAAAGATGCTGAAAAGTATCACAACTGACTGACTGAAGAGTTCTTTTGGTTGGTGGACAGCAACCATCAAGTTTTGCATTCATGTACAGTATATTTATGTGTTCTAATTTTGCTAAAATAAGAGTTGAGGTAAATAGATTCAATTGTCCATTATTGCTTTTTAAAAACATCTTTTCTATAACTGAATTATATTTTGACAAATGAAATTTGATCTGATCTTCCTAGTATTAAAAGGAAAAGTAATAAAAATAACATTTGCAATTCCATTTCAAGAATTATTTCAAAACAGGTATCTCCTCTAGATACTAATTTGACGACAGTCTCATGTTAATGTCTCACTCTACTAACTTGTTTAACCACTGATTAATTTAGCTAACAGTAATCTTTGGTTGACATGTTGTTAAAGTCCCCTCATTCCTATTCTGAACCTGCTTAGCTCTTGGAATCTGAAGCCTATACCAATAGCTTTAACTGCAAGACGAAGACATGGCTCTGTCCATCACAATGAACATTCCCTCACCAATACATTCAGCCACACATCGTGGGTTTGTTCAGAGTCACCAATTAATCTGTGACATACTTGTTTGGGATGTAGAAGGCAAAATGGGGTGCCAGAGAAAAAAAAAAAAAAAACTAAACATGCACCTGAAAAATCGGAAACTCCACAGTGACTCAGGGCAGAATTTGACCTCATAACACTAAGGCTGTGATATAACAATTATAATAGCCACCACTTACATTTGTTTTCATTTGTAATTTCTCAGCTCAGCAGTTAATTATTATTATGATTACAGGTAATCCATTTACATAATGTATTTATAATAGTGCAAACTTTGGTATCATTTATCTTAAGTAATAAAGAATGAATTTAAAATATTGATAACTACTATATGCAAAAGAAATTTAAAAAAATGACCACACTATATAGAATTACTTTGAAAATATTTATACAGTATTTGGCAATTTTTTTTTAAATAAAAGTGAAAGTATACAAGAATAATATAAGGACACCATAAACTTGCAAAATGCTACTAGTGACTAATAAAATGATGACTGTAGAATAACATACCTTTTCCAATGCTTGAGGTAGGAGTTGAATTAGAGGGAGGAGATGTTCCCAACCACCAGAATGATCCACCTTTTCCATCAGCCACAACATTTTGTTCACGTTCCTCTCGGCTCTGTGGCCTACCATGGCGGAAACGTTCAATGTACCTACAGTAAGAGAGCCAAGTGTATTAGTTGTGGATTAGTGTGCCAATATTACGCATAAAACAGGCTGTCTAGGCCTCAGCAATTTCATACTGAAATTACAATTTATTCTTAACTTATTTAAAAAAAAATACTTATCTTAAGTTAGTTTTATATACTGTATAATAATATTGTGCATATGGCAACAAACATGTAACAGGTGGAAGTGAGCCTTACAGACCTTGCACTCTTTGAATATTAATAAATTACTGAACATTGCCTTGTCTGCATTTGGAATGGTCATAGTAAACATAGTATATAAACAAATTGAAAGAAGTGAATAAGTGATACTATGAAATGTTTATCGTAATAAGTGAGCAATTGTGATGAATGAGGTAATAGTATTCAAAGCAATTTTTTCAAGTTACTCATATATTAGTTGAAAAACCCAAACATTTCCCGATTTCGTTGCTAAGTTTATTTTGGCATTTTAAATTTCCAGTATCTTCTGTATTGTACACATTTTCTGCCTTATTTTTAATTATGGTATGTTTAATAACATTAACGTAGTTGCTAGTGGAAGTACAAAAAACAGTTCCTCTTTATCTAAAAGGCAAATAGTTTGCCTCCTACAATTCTGCATATGTTAACACAAAATAATTACATATAAAAGACACAAGGACTTTTTTTAAATGCCCATTTACAGTGCATCCGGAAAGTATTCACAGCGCATCACTTTTTCCACATTTTGTTATGTTACAGCCTTATTCCAAAATGGAATAAATTCATTTTTTTCCTCAGAATTCTACACACAACACACCATAATGACAACGTGAAAAAGTTTACTTGAGATTTTTGCAAATTTATTAAAAATAAAAAAATTGAGAAAGCACACATACGTAAGTATTCACAGCCTTTGCCATGCAGCTCAAAATTGAGCTCAGGTGCATCCTGTTTCCCCTGATCATCCTTGAGATGTTTCTGCAGCTTAATTGGAGTCCACCCGTGGTAAATTCAGTTGACTGGACATGATTTGGAAAGGCACACACCTATCTATATAAGGTCCCACAGTTGACAGTTCATGTCAGAGCACGAACCAAGCATGAAGTCAAAGGAATTGTCTGTAGACCTCCGAGACAGGATTGTCTCGAGACACAAATCTGGGGAAGGTTACAGAAAAATTTCTGCTGCTTTGAAGGTCCCAATGAGCACAGAGGCCTCCATCATCCATAAGTGGAAGAAGTTCGAAACTACCAGGACTCTTCCCACAGCTGGCCGGCCATCTAAACTGAGCGATTGGGGGAGAAGGGCCTTAGTCAGGGAGGTGACCAAGAACCCGATGGTCACTCTGTCAGAGCTCCAGATGTCCTCTGTGGAGAGAGGAGAACCTTCCAGAAGGACAACCATCTCTGCAGCAATCCACCAATCAGGCCTGTATGGTAGAGTGGCCAGACGGAAGCCACTCCTTAGTAAAAGGCACATGGCAGCCCGGTGGGAGTTTGCCAAAAGGCACCTGAAGGACTCTCAGACCATGAGAGAGAAAATTCTCTGGTCTGATGAGACAAAGATTGAACTCTTTGGTGTGAATGCCAGGCATCACGTTTGGAGGAAACCAGGCACTGCTCATCACCAAGCCAATACTATCCCTACAGTGAAGCATGGTGATGGCAGCATCATGCTGTGGGGATGTTTTTCAGTGGCAGGGACTGGGAGACTAGTCAGGATAAAGGGAAAGATGATTGCAGCAATGTACAGAGACATCCTGGATGAAAACCTGCTCTAGAGCGCTCTTGACCTCAGACTGGGGCGACGGTTCATCTTTCAGCAGGACAACGACCCTAAGCACACAGCCAAGATATCAAAGGAGTGGCTTCAGGACAACTCTGTGACTGTCCTTGAGTGGCCCAGCCAGAGCCCAGACTTGAATCCGATTTAACATCTCTGGAGAGATCCTAAAATGGCTGTGCACTAACGCTTCCCATTCAACCTGATGGAGCTTGAGAGGTGCTGCAAAGAGGAATGGGCGAAACTGGCCAAGGATAGGTGTGCCAAGCTTGTGGCATCATATTCAAAAAGACTTGAGGCTGGAATTGCTGCCAAAGGTGCATCGACAAAGTATTGAGCAAAGGCTGTGAATACTTATGTACATGTGATTTCTCAGTTTTTTTATTTTTAATAAATTTGCAAAAACCTCAAGTAAACTTTTTCACGTTGTCATTATGGGGTGTTGTGTGTAGAATTTTATAAAAAAATGAATTTAATCCATTTTGGAATAAGGCTGTAACATAACAAAATGTGGAAAAAGTGATGTGCTGTGAATACTTTCCGGATGCACTGTAAATTGTTATGCTTAACATCTCAAACTATATATACATTTTTTTTTTTTTGATGTTAAATTGCATCAGCCCTGCAAACAGTCCTCCACCTTGGCACTCCAGCCACTGCAAAAAACTTTACACAACTCCAAAAACGACAGACAGGACTCCTGCCTGTTCTCCATGGGAGTAGCTCTGCTGCAGCTGCCCATAGGAAGGCTGCTCGCATTATGAAGGGTATGGGGGCAAGCTCTTGGGAGCCTCATCCCCGGAAGAGTCAAAACTGCCAGATAGTCAATGGGGTCAGGTCTGTTGGGGATCGGAACAGCAGCACTCAGGTCCCAATTTGAGGCAGCCCATCCAGGTTGCACAAACGAGAACATCTGTAGAGTTTCTTTGCATCCTTTATTGATTTTTGTAAAGCGTTTGAGTCAGTTGATTGAGCTGCCCTGTGGGACATCCTGAGACTTGGAGGGATCCCACCCGAAGATGCTGGATGTCATGGCCAGCCTGTAAATTGCTACTGGGAGTGCTGTGCAAAGTGGAGCAGAACCTCTGTGTTTTTCTCAGTTGATTCTAGGGTTCGTCAGGGTTGTGTTCTTGCTCCTACTCTGTTCAATGCTTGCATGGAATGGGTGTTGGGCAGTGTCGTGGGGTCCAGCAGCTGTGAGGCATCTGTTGGTGAAGAAAGATTCACGGATCTTGACTATGCCGATGATGCTGCGATGTTCACAGAGTCAATGGAGGTTCTGATCGGGGCTATCGAGAGACTGAGCAAGGAGTCAGAGTATCTGGGCTTGCCAGTGTCTTGCATAAAAACCAAGATCCAGGCCTTTAATGACCTTGAGAGTGTCAACGCTATCAAGAGGTTTACTTACCTCTGCAGTGACTTTCATGTCTCTGTTGACTCTTCCTATGAAGTCAGAAGATGATTTGGGAGAGCATGGGGGGGTGGGGCGGGAGTCATGAGGTTGCTGGAAAGGGGTGTGTGGCACTCCCAGTATCTATGCAAAAGGACAAAGGTCCAAGTCTTTAGAGTCCTGGTGCTTCCTGTTTTGCTGTATGGTTGTGAGATGTGGATGCTGTCTAGTTACTTGAGACGAAGACTCGACTCCTTCGGTACTATGTCTCTTCACAGAATCCTTGGGTACTGCTGGTGTGACTTTATGTCAAACGAACGTTTGCTCACGGAGTCCTGAATGAGGCACATTAACTGCATCATGAAGGAACATCAGTTAGGGCACTATGACCATGTGGTGTGATTCCCCAAGGGTGATCAAGCTCACAGGATCCTCATTGTTGAGGACTCGAGCACCTGAACCAGACCAAGGGGATGCCCATGTAACACTTGGCTGCGGCAGACAGATGGTCATTTCCGGGGGGTAGTACTGGACCATGTGTATGCCTGGGGGGATGCCAACCAGGATTGCGAGCTACTTCATTGTGTGATGGGTGCAACAATGCACTGTACCAATGCATACTCCTCAACCTGACCTGACCTATATATTTTTTTAAAGAAGAGAAGGTGAAAGAATACGTACTTGGCCAATACAGACTCTCTTGAGGTTTGTTCTGATGTTTGGAATATCCCTCCTTTGCTCCTCTGAGCTTCTAGTGAGCTCTCTAGAACACTGCTCGAGTTTTCTCCCTGAGAAGTTGGAGATAACGAAGAGCTTATCTCAGTTGATGGCCATGCCTCATCATAGCTTGCCTGGTCATCACAGGCAAGGGTCTCTTTATGTTGGGAGTCTGTGGCAACAGGGCGTTCTGCTTGAGCAAGAGGAGCAGACTGATGTTTTGTTGGCAAAGGCTGATGTTGTAGAAGCCGAACTGGACTTAAAGCCTGAAATAATAGGGGAAACAAAAAAATGAATATCCTATGCTAAGAAAATGATTTTATGGTTTTACTTCATAAAATAAGGCTTTTCCATTTTTCATGTCCCGAAACGTACCAGTGATGAACTTTAGCAGTAAATGTTCCCTTTTGTTACTTTTAATATCTTTATATTATATGATTATTGCTATTTTTTCTTTCTTGAGTATAATATCACAATGTTTTATGCACTGGAATGGGTGAATAATAACATATCTTACTTTTTTCTCTCTTTCCTAAACAAATATTTTATTTAAGAAATTATTTTATGTTGAACATACAGTAAACTGGTATAAAAAGGACTACACTTAGTTTTTGGGTCCACTGTTTGCATCTGTTTTTTTCAAATAATACCTGGTTAAGTGATCATGAATTCTGAACCTTACCAAGCGAGTAAACTGAAAATTAGACCAATAAGGCTTTCACCATTAGGAACCTGTGCTCATAGCCTATTTTTTACACATAAGTTCTAAAGACTTACTTCAGTTGTTTGAATTTCCTTAGTTTTGTGCAACATCTTCTTTTAATGCAGGTGTATTGCACTGAAGATAAGTTATGAGCACTTACTGATATACACATCAATAACTTCAGTGCATAACAAAATACTGAGAATTGGTGAATATTAAGGAACTGGATGAAACTGATTGTCATAGGACCAAACAGTGCATAGTAAAGAAAGCATTCAAGGGTATACAAAACCATCAAATATGCAGTTAGCACCATATTAAAATCATCTATAACTTACTGCATCCATACATTACATTTATGTACAGCTATTATTTCTCTATAAATAAACTAGCTTTTACAAATGAAGGCTTATATCCATGCAGGATAGATAGGCAGAACTTTATTTGCTCCAAGGGGCAATTTGAGTTTTTACAGAAATATGTAAATAACTAAATACACAAGTATATAGTAAAATAAGTTCAAAAACAAAAAGAAAAGTAGAGAGAACACAGAGCTTCTGAAAAAGGCTGCTGCCTGAACAGCTCATGAAAGTCTATTTTCTCTCCCAGATATTAAAATGTAATGAACTTTTCAAATCATATCTCAGAGCATTTTACTTGTATGTTTCAATTAACAAATGATTTTATATATCCTTTAACTGAAAGACTGATTAAAAACTAATTATTTTGTATCTTTGCAATGAATACTTGTACCGTTTTTCTCTGCTGTTTGGAAATGGGGTTAACTTTTGAAGGGTTGTAGTGGCTTTTGGAGGTGCGTTTTTCAGGAAATGGGTTCCGTTTGGAGAATAAAACACCACTGAAACAAAAAAATTACAAGAAGACTATAAAAAACATGAAATAAAAACTGCTTACAGTATATATCCAGCTTATCTCAATTTAATGTTGATGAATTAGTAATTAATTCTGCAAAATACAGAATTTATCACTGAAAAGTTAAGAAATCATTTGTTATACAGTCAGTGTAATTATATTTTTCTTGCTGTTTCTGAATTGTTAATCAGAATCATCTGAATATTCTTATATTTTCAAACCTTGAAGTATCGGAGTCTTATATTAACTAAAATTATAAAATAATTTAATCTCTAGTATTGCTAGAAAATATGGTAACCCTTCATTTAGCACTAATTCAATAGCAGCACACATTCAATATATATTATTTCATTATTTACTAAACAGAATTTATTTATTATAAATGTTCTGTGAATTTTAGTGAATTTTTACATTTTTTAAGATATGACATATACTTCAACAGCTGTAACAGGAACCAAAGATATTTGTTTCACTACATTAGACTAAAAGACAGGAACCTCTTATTAATGAGTAAGAACTCCATCATAGGACACACTCATGTACATGTCCACACTTAATACCAGTTTAAATCAGAGTCAGAAATTGACCTAACTGAAAAATGTTTTTGATGTGAAACAAAACAAATAATATCTACATAAAAACTAATTCAGACATTGAAAGAACATACTGACAATGTCTGAACTGTAATTATTACTGAGGCTTTGTTACTCAGCCTGTGTCAAATTGTTTTGAGGTACAATAAAACTTCAATTATCCATCAGACATCGGGACCGAGGCCATTACAGATAACAGAAAAGACGGATAAGAAAACAGCTATTTTAAAAATGATATGCAGTAGATTAGTTTAGTGAATAGTACAAAAAAAAAACAAACTACTGGTAAAATTCTGCTACAACAAATATCTTTACAACGAAATTCCCATTACAACAAAGTATTTTATGGTCCCGACAGTTTCCCCATATGACACGAGTCTATAGAAATCTTGTTACTACAAAATCCATTCAGCATACATTCAGCAGATGGTTTCATTACAATGAAGTGCCCAAAAGACTTTGAAATGCTTGAATGAATCAGCCACAAAGCAATTACTTCTGTGGTCACAGCTCAGTTGTGCACAACGATCCCTGAACAGAAACATTGTAATTTATTTTTTCTTTCTTCAAACTTTCCTCGTACTGTTTTTTTGCTGTTTCTGTTTTCAGTGGTTTTCAGTGATACCTTTTGCTTATTGCTCGTCAACATTTGAAAAACATCCATTGGAATTTAACTCATTGTCACCCTTCTATAGAAACGGCACACAAGAAAAAACGATAACAGATCATATTAGAAAAAAAACTTTAAAGTTTTGCAGCTCTCGATTCCGGCAAAAGAAAAAAAGACATTGCCAGTGAATTCGGAATTTCATCATCGACACTGTCAACTTTCAAAAAAAGCAAAAAAAGAAGAAAAATCCCGGGTGGCAAATGTATGCGAACTGCTGCATTTGAAGACATCGAAAAAGCCGTTTTTATGTGGTTCAGTGATGCTCGTTCAAGAAACATTCCGATTAATGCGGCACTCATTCAAGAAAACTGGAGGTTTCTAAATTCTGTTGGGACCTCCCCCAACTGGACAAATGCCGAAAAGCTTCCCGAAGTGCGATCACCCAGTCTGTGGAATACTGTTTATCTGTTGCCTGGGCAACAGCAGGCTCACAGCTATGCTGCGGCTCTTCACCGAAAGCAAACAGATAATATCTCGATGGGTAATGCAAGGAACATTGTAAATGCAGTAAACATTATTATTTGGCCACTAACCTGGTCATAACCCTGCCTGACTGTTGTGTCTGTGTATACAGTGGTGTGAAAAACTATTTGCCCCCTTCCTGATTTCTTATTCTTTTGCATGTTTGTCACACAAAATGTTTCTGATCATCAAACACATTTAACCATTAGTCAAATATAACACAAGTAAACACAAAATACAGTTTGTAAATGGTGGTTTTTATTATTTAGGGAGAAAAAAAAATCCAAACCTACATGGACCTGTGTGAAAAAGTAATTGCCCCCTGAACCTAATAACTGGTTGGGCCACCCTTAGCAGCAATAACTGCAATCAAGCGTTTGCGATAACTTGCAATGAGTCTTTTACAGCGCTCTGGAGGAATTTTGGCCCACTCATCTTTGCAAAATTGTTGTAATTCAGCTTTATTTGAGGGTTTTCTAGCATGAACCGCCTTTTTAAGGTCATGCCATAGCATCTCAATTGGATTCAGGTCAGGACTTTGACTAGGCAAGTCCAAAGTCTTCAGTTTGTTTTTCTTCAGCCATTCAGAGGTGGATTTGCTGGTGTGTTTTGGGTCATTGTCCTGTTGCAGCACCCAAGATCGCTTCAGCTTGAGTTGACGAACAGATGGCCGGACATTCTCCTTCAGGATTTTTTGGTAGACAGTAGAATTCATGGTTCCATCTATCACAGCAAGCCTTCCAGGTCCTGAAGCAGCAAAACAACCCCAGACCATCACACTACCACCACCATATTTTACTGTTGGTATGATGTTCTTTTTCTGAAATGCTGTGTTCCTTTTACGCCAGATGTAACAGGACATTTGCCTTCCAAAAAGTTCAACTTTTGTCTCATCAGTCCACAAGGTATTTTCCCAAAAGTCTTGGCAATCATTGAGATGTTTCTTAGCAAAATTGAGACGAGCCCTAATGTTCTTTTTGCTTAACAGTGGTTTGCGTCTTGGAAATCTGCCATGCAGGCCGTTTTTGCCCAGTCTCTTTCTTATGGTGGAGTCGTGAACACTGACCTTAATTGAGGCAAGTGAGGCCTGCAGTTCTTTAGACGTTGTCCTGGGGTCTTTTGTGACCTCTCGGATGAGTCGTCTCTGCGCTCTTGGGGTAATTTTGGTCGGCCAGCCACTCCTGGGAAGGTTCACCACTGTTCCATGTTTTTGCCATTTGTGGATAATGGCTCTCACTGTGGTTCGCTGGAGTCCCAAACCTTTAGAAATGGCTTTATAACCTTTACCAGACTGATAGATCTCAATTACTTCTGTTCTCATTTGTTCCTGAATTTCTTTGGATCTTGGCATGATGTCTAGCTTTTGAGGTGCTTTTGGTCTACTTCTCTGTATCAGGCAGCTCCTATTTAAGTGATTTCTTGATTGAAACAGGTGTGGCAGTAATCAGGCCTGGGGGTGGCTACGGAAATTGAACTCAGGTGTGATACACCACAGTTAGGTTATTTTTTAACAAGGGGGCAATTACTTTTTTACACAGGGCCATGTAGGTTTGGATTTTTTTTCTCCCTAAATAATAAAAACCACCATTTACAAACTGCATTTTGTGTTTACTTGTGTTATATTTGACTAATGGTTAAATGTGTTTGATGATCAGAAACATTTTGTGTGACAAACATGCAAAAGAATAAGAAATCAGGAAGGGGGCAAATAGTTTTTCACACCACTGTAGGTGATTGGTAGATCATGTTACAATAAATAACCGTGCTGTTCCTGTTTCAAGCTGAATAAAACTGGTTTTACTAAAGTACCGAGACTCAGCCTTGTGTTTTGGGGTGCAAGACAGGGTCTTACAGCGTGACCACGATCTCTTAGATTTGCTTCTGTGGTGCTTCATTGCAGTGCTGTGAGCCTGCGGTTGCCCTGCCCTGGCAACGGACAAACTTCCACAGATGTGGCAATCACGCTTCGGGTTGTGGATTAAATTTTGTACATATTTATGTTTATATCGGTTTATCTGAACAATACATTTCTTGGTTTAAGTAGAGTAAGGATCAGTATTCTTAAATAAGGATTTGTAGTAAAAATCCAACATTTTTAGAACTGCAAACTTTCATGTAGCATCATGCTCAAACTTTTAAAACCTTACTTTAAGTATGAAATTCTGTGTAAAACTACAATTTAAAAAATACCCCTACCTGGATTTCATATTCTTCTTTAAGTAGACAGACAAAACGTTGCAAACAAAACTCTTTCATGAACAGAATTTGAACCTACAATAAAACACAGAATTATAAAAATTACTTGCATCACATGGTCATCAAGTCTCCATATTTACAATTAGATACCATTCCATCCTTAGACGTTTTTAGAACACAAATTTTATTAGGATCAACCAACAAAAGAAACATTCAAGAGTTTGACAATAGCACTTAAAGCTAGATCAAAACTGGGTATTGTTAAAAAATAAAAACAAAGCAAGGTTGGTAATACATAACAGTATTAGCATTGACAATAAGCGGTGGATGTTTATGCGGAACTGAATCTACTAATAATCTAATCTGTAATAATGAATATTTGAAGGTTATTTGGCTATTTGCTTCAGGTGATTCCTGGTGTTAAAGATAGCTGCATTATGATATTTGATAAGCAGTGTAGCTAAGATAACAAACAAATCAACTGTCTTTGCAAAGAAGCTAAAAATTGATTGGCTACAAGGAGACCATCAATCTAGCCAAAGACCTAAAGCATACATAAATATTTACAAACAAAATTGCTGTCTATCAAAAATGAAGACCCAGTCATGTCCAGAGGCAGGAGGTGAGGAGGAAGATAAAGAGAGTGGAACTGAGGGTAGGAACTTTAAATGTTGGCAGTATGGCCGGTAAGGGGAAAGAGTTAGCAGATATAATGAAGAGAAGGAAGGTTGATATATTGTGCGTGCGAGAGACTAAATGAAAGGGGAGTAAGGCCAGGTGGATCGGAGGTGGATTAAAATTGTTCTATCATGGTGTGGCTAGGCAGAGAAATGGAGTAGGGGTTATTCTTAAGGACCAGTATGTCAAGGGTACAGTAATCCCTCCTCGATCGCGGAGGTTGCATTCCAGAACCCCCCGCGAAAGGTGAAAATCCACAAAGTAAAAACCATATGTTCATATGGTTATTTGTATATATTTTAAGCCCTTATAAACTCTCCCACACTATTATAAACATTTCCCGCACAATTATACAGCATAAACCCTTTGATATTAGGTAAGATTCGTTGAAATTATGTATGTAAACAAACTGTTTATATACAGTAAAACCTAAATATTATTTTAAAGATATCGAGCGTCTCCAATATCACATATGTTACAGCCATTACGACAGACAGGCCACCAGCAAAAAATACGTACAATGCAAGAAAAATTGTATACAGTAAAATGTGTGTACAGTGACACTAAACTATGTACATGTAATAAGTACTGTATGTAGAAAATTAATTATGGCTACTCACCAACAATGACACGACGACTTGTCCGATAATGAGGAGTTTAATTTTATTACACAACAAAGGACAGCATTACAGCTCTTCTAAAGGAGCCTCTTCAGGCGATTGTGTAGCACCGCCGTTGTTCTTCTTCCGGCAGTCTTCAATCCAAATCCCTAAAGCAGATTCCATCCGGACTACCGCCTTATTACATCCACTTACAACTCGTTTTGCGCCCTGGTTAAAGGACACTGTGGCCGTAGATCTTATATTCTTTTCCTCCTTTTTAAATAAAAAGAATCGTGGACTCTTTGATGCCGTAATGGCGTCCTGCAGCGGTGTAGCTGTTCTCTTCCTTCAGCATATCCAAAACTTTTACCTTTTCGGCATTCGTTAGCATCTTCCGTTGGTGCTTGGGCACAGCCCCTGAAGCAGTAGCAGGAGCACGTTGATGCTGAATGAGCGAGACGAGACTTCCTGGTTAACGCAGCGGAATCGAATTCGGCGCACCGTCGCTGAGCCAATCAGCACACAGGAACTTAACTGCATGCTCTGATTGGGTAGCTTCTCAGCCATCCGCCAATAGCGTCCCTTGTATGAAATCAACTGGGCAAACCAACTGAGGAAGCATGTACCAGAAGTAAAAAGACCCACTGTCCGCAGAAACCCGCGAAGCAGCGAAAAATCCGCGTTATATATTTAGATATGCTTACATATAAAATCCGCGATAGAGTGAAGCCGCAAAAGTTGAAGCGCGATATAGCGAGGGATTACTGTATTTTGGAGCTGAAAAGGGTGTCAGACTAATGATAATGAAGCTGGAAATTGGAGGTGTGATGATGAATGTTGTTAGTGCATATGCCCCGCAAGTTGGGTATGCAATGGATGAGAAAGAAGATTTTTAGAGTGAGTTGGATGAAGTGATGAACAGTGTGCCCAAAGGAAAGAAAGTGGTGATTGGAGCGGATTTCAATGGACATGTTGGTGAAGGGAACAGAGGAGACGAGGAGGTGACGGGTAGGTATGGTGTCAAGGAGAGGAATGAAGAAGGTCAGAGGATAGTGGATTTTTCCAAAAGGATGGACATGGCTGTGGTGAATACGTATTTTAAGAAGAGGGAGGAACATAGAGAGTGGAGTAAGATGCACACATGTAGATTACATCCTATGCAGGGGAAAGTGTAGTTAAGCAGCATAGGATGGTGGTCTGTAGGAGGACATTGGAGATCAAGAAGAGGAAGAGAGTGAGGGCAGAGCCAAGGATCAAATGGTGGAATTTGAAAAAGGAAAGACTGCAAGGTTGAGTTTAGGGAGAAGGTGAGACAGGCACTGGGTGGCAGTGAAGAATTACCAGACAGTTGGGAAACTACAACAAATCTAGTAAGGATGACAGCAAGAAGGGTGCTTGGCGTGACATTTGGACAGAGGAAGGAGGAAAAAGAAACCTGGTGGTGGAATGGAGAAGTACAGTAGAGTATACAGAGGAAGAGGATGGCAAAGAAGAAGTGGGATAGTCAGAGAGATGCGGAAAGTAGACAAGAGTACAAGGAGATAAGGTTCACAGGTGGCGCAGTGGTAGTGCTGCTGCTTTGCAGTAAGGAGACTGTGGAAGATTGTGGGTTCGCTTCCCGGTTCCTCCCTGTGTGGATAGCGCTTTGAGTACTGAGAAAAAGCGCTATATAAATGTAATGAATTATTATTATTATTATTATTATTATTATTATTAAGAGAGAGGTGGCAAAGGCTAAAGAAAAGGTGTATGATGAGTTGTATGAGAGGTTGGACACTAAGGAGAGAGAAAAGAACCTGTACCGATTGGCTAGACAGAGGGACCGAGCTGGGAAAGATGTGCAGCATTTTAGCGTAACACAGGATAAAGATGGAAACGTACTCACAAGCGAGGAGAGTGTGTTGAGCAGATCGAAAGAGTACTTTGAGAGGCTGATGAATGAAGAGAACGAGAGAGAGAGAAGAGGTTGTGCAAGAGGTGAGACCAGCTACTGTATGTTATATGGGTTGGAGACGGTGGCACTGACCAGAAAGCAGGAGACAGAGCTGGAGGTAGCAGAGTTAAAGATGCTAAGATTTGCATTGGGTGTGACAAGGATGGATAGGATTAGAAATGATTACATTAGAGGGTCAGCTCAAGTTGGACGGTTGGGAGACAAAGTCACAGAGGCAAGATTGTGTTGGTTTGGACATGTGCAAAGGAGAGATGCGGAGTATATTGGGAGAAGGATGTTAAGGATAGAGCTGCCGGGCAAGAGAAAAAGAGGAAGGCCTATGGATATGGTGAGAGAGGACATGCAAGTGATGGGTGTAACACAACAAGATGCAGAGGACAGAAAGATATAGAAGAATGTGATCCACTGTGGCGATCCTTAACGGGAGCAGCCAGAAGAAGAAGAAGAAGAAAATAATATGATCATAAGTTTTTCTTTCGGGTTATACCAGGTAAAGCCAAGTTACCTTTGTACGTGAACTGGAATGTCCTGAATGCAGTTATAAATGGTTATAAACCTCATTATAAAGGGTGTTGTACATATACCACTAAGGCACAGAAATAGTTTTATTTGTGATTGTGATCACAATATCTCAATAAATTTGAAAAAGGTCTGACATGGTTTATTTTGATTTCAATCTTATCAGCAAAAGATGAAATTTAATTTATGAAATATATGTAGGATTTTGTAGAAGACCAAGAAGCATTGGCTATAACAGGCTTAAAATAGTTTCCACCTGGATGACTTTGACACCATATTTTGTCCTTCAAGGTTTCCTGCAGATTAGGAAATAAAACTTACATTACTCCAATTAACAAAGATATTTGTGTTTATTACAGGACTGATCTTGGGCTCCACAGTAATTAAGTTGACCTGACAATAAAAACAGCTTTTAAAGAAGTGAAAAATCAAATTCAACTGACAGTATGTTTGGGCAGGTCCTGTACTTGATGTTGCAAAGGCACATCTGAAAACTGAGAGGATTTCATCATCCATACGACAATATGGAGAGAAGTAATGTACTATATAAAGAGATACCTTTCCTTTTGGTAGTAATGAGAGCTATCAGTCATGTGGGCTTACAGGTGTCAAATGGAGAACCTGGAGAGCTGCAGTGGCTACAAGTTCCTATCACAGTCAATTTCTTAATTTGAAACCAGTTACTGATGCTAGTGGCCTGGACTTCTTTTGCCTTAATAAGAATGGACTTTTTTTTTTTTTTTAAGAAAAAAGACCATTAACTGTTTCTTTTCTTAACCAACAGTCACACAATAATAAGACTTAAACCATGCCAAAAGATGACCAACTAACTCATGAGTTTCAAACTCAGAAAACTGTTAATTTTTTTGTTTCTGAGAGCACCATGCAAATGTTTCATGGACCACAGTAGATAAATAGTTCTCAGTGCTTCACTATTTTCTTTTCAAATATTTTATTGAAACATATTTATCTATCTAGGCTGAACACATAACGCCAGTTTGATCATGTTAGCTGGCCAATCTGCTCACTGGCTTTGTATGTCGTTATTGCTTGGCTGTTAATTTAGATAAAAAGAAACAATTACGCAAAATATGTAAATTAAAATAATACAGTAATTGATCACTAATCAAGAGTCCCTGGCATAGCGAATTTTATTTTGTATGGAATAGAAATCCTGAAGAAGCGGTCTCAGAGGATGTTGAGGAAACCTGAAATAAGCGTTATGGGATAGATAGATGCAGAACCAATCGGGCATTTATTTATTTTCCGCTTTAAGAAGACAATATGGAAAAAATATAAATGGTTGTTAAAATATTAGAAATATCAGTTCAAATTATTTCTGAGGATTTTTGCCACTAATAATAGTTTCTACTTATTTATTTGCTTTTTTTATTATTATTGAAAGCAATGCTTATAAATGTTCACTAATCCTTTAATGATCAAAACCGCATAGCCCAGATCAGATTCACGGTGAACCATAAACTAGCTCAGCGTGGTTGGGCACATATTTCTATGTTTTGGACTATTTTTTGGAAGTTTGCATTCAATTAAGGCTGTGTTTTGACTAATACCACAAAACAATGCGTAGCATTGCCTTACTGGTGTATTTCGAATTAAAAACATGTTTTGTTCCTACAAAAAACATAAACCATAAAAATAACTTACCCTACTGTCACATATTCACTTACTTCAGGAGCTTAGACATTCTAGGAAACAGTTATAGTGCAAGGTTGTGACACTCTTCCTTCTCAACTGAAATCGAACTGAAATGCCCGCTCTTCCGGGACAAGCCTGTCACCAGGCAACAAAGCGGAACATGGCAAGTTAACTACGATTCCCATAATGCAACGGTCCAAGCGAAATGACGTGTATATATAGCGAGTAAATTTTTGTTCATAATATTATTTTAATTGTTGTCGTTTCCATAGTTCAGAAACTGTAGGAGTCAGACTAGCATTAATCCTTTGAAAACAATTTCAAATGATGTCTTCGCTGAAATGTGTTTTTGTACCAATCAAATTAAGGAGAATGGTTGAATAACAACTATTATCACCATTCAGAGTACGAAGGTGGGGACTTGCTCCTCCAATCAAAGTCAAGCTTAAGGTGCGCGCGGAAGAGGAAAGTCTGATATTGGAGTGTCGCTAGGCAGAGAAGAACGCGGGTATTTACTAACATTTTATTTTTGGTTTAGTTTTTAATATTTTAGTTACTTTTATCGCTCAATATGCGGAAAGTCTGAGTGTTGCTCTAGGGATTTTATAGACAGTTATCTAATGAATAATGTACAACGATATCGATGATTTGTGATACAGCGAATCAAAACAAACGTTGGTGTTGCAAAGCATACTTGACATCGGAGGCGCCTCCAGAAGATTTTGAGTGGGGTGGCCAGTGAATATCATGGTGTGGCACATTTAAAGTCTACAACAAAGGGACATTACATTACATTGTAGAAGTTATTAATATCATTGGAGGATTACGTAAAAGAAATATTATATTAAAGAGTGCCGAAAACGCACATTTCATTGGACTATTAAATGCAAACTTGCCAAATTCAAATTTAAAGGAATCATCTGCAGTAGCCTACTGCTTATGAATATTGTACCAAATAATGATAATCAGATACCAATGGGAGTATTTATTCTATATATAATTAAGATTGAGTTATGAATTGGAAAATGTTATTGGTCTACAGTAATGCACCACAAGCCAGATTTAATTTTTAGTTTATTCCTCAGTGAGCAAATCACAGTAAAAACATATCAGACATTTACACTGGGATATACTAACATACAACCATACTTTAATATACACATTTATGTTCTCTGTGCAGCTCCTTGTCAGTCAAGAAATTATGGAAAAAATCCACTTGATAGTTGTCAATATCTGTAAGTAACCTCTACTCCAAAATACTGATTAATTTTAAAGAAGATACCATCCTTACATTGTTTACGTCAAAAGAAACAGACCTGTGTTTTTACTCTTTCTGGGTGCCTTATTGCCTCCTTCTCAGTGACTGCAGATCCTTTCTTTCAAAAACGGAAGATGACTAACATAAAGACATATGGGTTTGACGAAGCGTTTGCAAAATAGTTTCCAGAGGATTTCTACAGGTAGTTGTTATTCTGCTAAATTTTTTGGAGTCGGGGAAGAGGTGCTGGGGCAATTCTTTTCCAAGAATTAAATTTGTTAATTGCAGGGTGTTATACAGTTTACTTATTTTACCCTTTTTTTGCTTTATAATCCATCCATCCATCCTCTTCCGCATATCCGAGGTCGGGTCGCGGGGGCAGCAGCTTGAGCAGAGATGCCTAGACTTCCCCCTCCCCGGCCACTTCTTCTAGCTCTTCCGGGAGAATCCCAAGGCGTTCCCAGGCCAGCCGAGAGACATAGTCCCTCCAGCGTATCCTGGGTCTTCCCCGGGGCCTCCTCCCGGTTATGCTTTATAATATTTATTTAAATTATACATGTGTTATTTGTAAGTCATCGCTGCGGGAAACTTGTTGGATTAGTGTTTGTGTGCTATATATTCATTTCAGATTTTTAACATTTCCTACACCAATGTTAAATTTCGGTATATTTGCTTTTACTAATAAGTTACTGCTTATTTGTGTCCACCTTAATACCAGATTTTTTATTGATTATTTTACTATCCAATGTTACAAGGCTCTTAAAACTGAATTACAGTAGCACTTTTATAACTAAAGAATTTTGTGAAACTCTTGGTATTTAATTATTTTAATTTGATTTGATTATTAATGCTGATATTTTCTTTGCAGTTTGAAGTCATTTAAAGTTTACAATGCTGAATGTGAAAATCAAAACCGAAAAAACAGGTTTGAAAATTATTCTGCATATGTATGTTGATAAAATTTATAAACTCATTTTTAATGTATTTTTAACAAACATTAAGGAAATAGCTTTTTTAAATTATTATTATCCTTTGATGGATTGGTTTCATAATTAGGGCTGTCCTGATGCTTTGTGGATTGGCTACAAGATTCATAACTTTGAAATAAAATAAGTGGGTTTGCAAAGCTTAAATTATTTATTCATTTTGTATAAGAGGTTATCCTCAATCTGAAGTACAGGTAGTACATTATGTTACTAGTGAAATAGTTGGTATTACTTAGAGGTTTTTTTATTGTAAGCAAAACCTTGAGCATTCTAAGGTCAGATTCCAGAAAATCTTTCCACAGCTAGCTTAAAGTAATCCAGTTATTGTTGGCCGTTATTCTATTTTTTTAATTAGATCTGCTAGGTTTGAAGTCATTTTCTTTTGTATCATAAATGCTTTTCTTGTTTTTCCATTTACTTACAGATCTCGAGGCAGCAAGTGCCCGTAACAGACTAGATGCAGTTTTACAGTGCTTGGTGGAAAAAACAGACAGTGAAAGGTTAGAAGGATATCTATAAGAATACCATTTAAGAATACCATTTAATCTTCTGTAACGATTTCTATATTTTTTTTATTTTCTTGAAATGTATAGTAAAAAGCAAATTTAAACTTTGAGTGATCTAATAAGATATATAAAGTGCAGTCTGTATTTATGTGTTTAGTTACTTTCTTTTTGTCTCATTGTTGTTCAGGGACCAGACAGAAGATGATTCGGGAAAGATGGTGTCAGATTCTCATAACAAGTAATACATTTACCCCAAAAATGATTTGTTCCACATGAAAATATTTAGATAGATTTGGAAGTTGATTTTAATTAAAGTAAACGTAAAATTTGAAAATTAATGAGTTAAAGGAATTAGAAAAGTATAATATGAAAAACTGACTTCATATGGGACCATTCTCCTATAAGAATTTTCATCAAAAGTCCTTTGGGCTGTTGATGGTGATGGTGGTGACAAATGCTGTCCTTGGTTGCTGATCCAGAATGTCTGATAAGTTCACAACTGGACTGAGATATGGTGACAAGGACAACCATGGCATGCAGTTTGTATTGTTATGCTCTTTAAATCATTAACTAACCTCTCCTGTGCAGTTGATGAAGACACTGTCATCTTGCAAAATTCTCCTATCAGGGAGCAAAAATTCACCTAAGGTTAAGTGTCATCATTTGGTTTAACTTTTTAACCATTTTTATTTTCATTTACCAGTCATTGTTAGAGAATTAGGAGATCCACACTATTCCAGGAAAATATTCCATATATGGTAACAAAATCATCAGATCACTTCACTGTGGTAATCAGATTTTTATGATTGTAGACAGTAGCTAAGCATAATGACTAAGTGGGTCAGCCTAGCATTTTTATTTGACATAATGTAATTCTTTAAAATTATCTGCTTATCTCGATAACCACACGTGTATCGAAAAACTTAATTCAGTAGAATTTGTAACCTTTATTTTCTCATGTGTTTATTTTTGCGTCAGTTACATAATATAAATGTTGTGCCATTATTTAAAAGATGTACTGTAACTGGTAATTAGAGTCCAACTTGATTTGCATCCTGGGACAGATTCATACATTTTCTAACCTGAAAATCCAGTTCAGGGTCAAGCTGAGGCAGTACCTATGCTGGCGTCAGATGGAGACATGTGTGAGCCAAGACGAATAACTGTTTCTTCATTACAAGATTGTCAGCAGGCAGTTAACATTGGCTTACACAACAACAACATTTATTTATATAGCACATTTTCGTACAAATGATGTAGCTCAAAGTGCTTTACATAATGAAGAAAAGAAAAATAAAAGACAAAGTAAGAAATTAAAATAAGACAATATTACTTAACATAGAATAAGAGTAAGGTCCGATGGCCAGGGAGGACAGAAAAAACAAAAAAAGACTCCAGACGGCTGGAGAAAAAAATAAAATCTGCAGAGGTTCCAGACCATGAGACCACCCAGTCCCCCCTGGGCATTCTACCTCACATAAATGAAACAGTTCTCTTTGTATTTAGGGTTCTCACGGAAGGACTTGATGATGATGGTAATGCAGACTTCTGGCTTTTAATCCATCAATGTTGGAACATCTTGATGCTTTGAGTAGATGGTGGTGGCGCAGGGAAATTGTGTTTCATTAATGTTTTGGAGTTTTATGATGGATCAGCAAAATCATTTGATAGTGCAGTGTATGACATTATATACTTGGGCTTTCAAGAAGCTCTTGTAAGTTTAAAAAATTAGATCATACAGTGATCAGTGTTGGAGCAGCAGTTTTTTTTATTTGAGTAGATAACCGTAATTTAGGTGGATTGATATACCATATAATCTTGAGTAAATAAAATCCATACACAAGAAAAATTTCTTGGATATTCATATATACGAGAAGAATATATACTGTATAGAGTAGTAAATATAAATCATTGTACACAAAAAATAAAAACATACAATATTAAGTACGGACAGCAGAAAATCCACCATACAGTATATTAAAAATTTAAGAATTCCAATAGACCCTTCATTGTTTTCAATGAGGCTGTTCACTAGTAATTAGAACTGTTTTCTGGCATAAAAAAGCTAAGTAAATGCTGGGGGACCCAAAACCCACGCAGTGAAAATGGTACAGTGGATAATGTTGTAGCCTTACATCACCAGCACAATGAATTAGGATATCAGCCATCCGCTGTCTGTGTGGAGAATAAACCTTCATCACATCTGAGCATGTATTATTCTCTAGGTTCTGATTTTTATCCCTCGTCTCCCAAAGGCTTGCTTTTTGGATTAATCTGACTCATACAGTGGAGTGTAGATGTGTGTGCAGATGTGATCTGGGTTGTTTCCTGTCTTTTTCTGACAATGTCAAAATAATAAGTTTTGGCCACCCACTCTGACTTAGATTAAATGTGTTGAAAATATATGGATGCAAATAGTGCTGTGTGGCGCTGTATAGGGAATTCTGGTTTTTAACAAACTTGTGAGACTGTGTCCAATATTCTGTACAATGTTAGGAAAAGGACATAAACCCATTGCGAATAATTCCGAATTCATCCATCCATCCATTTTCCAACCCGCTGAATCCGAACACAGGGTCACGGGGGTCAGCTGGAGCCAATCCCAGCCAACACAGGGCACAAGGCAGGAAACAATCCTGGGCAGGGTGCCAACCCACCGCAGGACACACACAAATTCTATTTCTCTTATTTGCACTGCAAGAGAAGTTTTATTGTGCCTAATCTCTTCATTTTAAGAAAAACAGGGTTAAGTGGTAACGTGATGGACATATTTAATATTTAAAATTGTAAAGCATGTAAGTTGAAAGGATTCTAGTTGCTAAGATGTACAGTATATTTTCATAATGACATGGAAACACAAATATTAAGGGAGGGTAGTGGTAAATTCTGCACAATTAATAGGAAGTATTTTTTTAATCAGAGAGCTATAGGTACATGAAGTAAGGTATTGACGTTTGTAGTTGAACATTGAAAAGAAGCGCAATGTACTATCATCAGTATTTAGCAAACCGATAAATAAGATATGACATGCATTTTTGGGCTGAGCAAAAACTCTTGTTGTGGGTTGATTTTTTTGACACCCACCAGTGTGTAAAAATACACTAAAGTGAAGTTGGAATAAGTACAAATTTAATCAAAGATATGAAGTAACCTTTTCTGAAAGGGAGCTTGACAATGTGATTTGAATCTTACATGGAGCATAACATTACTATGCTGTTAAAGCTTTTGCAGGTTAGTTCTAAGTTGTTTTTGACGAATACATGGTACTTTTATTGTGTACACATGTTTAGTATTGTATCCGCTTTGAACATGGTCATATTCATATGAGCCTGGGAAGTGTGGTCTCCTAATATTGATGTACACAATGTTCTGTTTACATTTGAAAGCTTAATGTGTTGCGTCTGAAATTGTATCCGTTTTAATGATAATACACATTGAACATAAAATATAATTTTAATTACATAAATCTTTCTTTTTCACACCAGAGATTTGTCACCAACCACAGGTGGAAAACGGTAAGTTTACTAACTTTTCTGGGAAATCTCATAGTTGTTCAAGTATCAGAAGCTATCAACTGTAGAATTGTTACTATTCTATTCAAATTTGGAGCATGTCTTTTTTGCATGTGCATCTGCATAATAAGTTTTGTTCCTTCACAGGTGCATAATATGTGAAAATTTGCATAATATGTATGGTAGCATTAAAATATGGATTTTTTTCTTTGTGTTTTTTGGTGTTAAAATGATAGTCAAATGATAGAAATCCTATAATGAATAATATATGTAACATTTTATTAATAAAATATTGCTTCAGTTCTGTAATATATTTTTGTATTACTCTGTAGCCCTTCCACCAGATTCTCTCACCATCGCAGGAAGAAGCGAAAAGAAATGGATGATGGTCTTGCAGAGGGCACACAGAGCAAACCAAGTAAGTTCCTTAGGTTTAGTCAGCTGAAGGCAAAATTTTTCTTAGCCACCACTACAAAATTACATGAGGTAAATAAGATATAAAAAATACATAATTTTTGGGTGGAGTATTCCTTTAAGTTTTTTTCTGCACACTGTTTTTTTTTTTAGATGCCTATGTCATTAAGCTGTTTGATCGCAGTGTGGACCTAGCTCAGTTTAATGACAACACACCACTGTATCCAATCTGCAGAGCCTGGATGAGAAACAGCCCATCAGTGAGAGAAAGGACCAGGTCTCCCAGTCCACCCACAACCTTCAGTGAAGAAGAGGTTTCTGATCTATATGTTTCAGTGTTTATGCAACTTAATAATAACGTCTCATAAAATGACGCCATAATGTATTTAATAGGGACCCTATGGAAAAACTGCAATTTGTACCACCTCACCAGGCTGTAAAGTTTTTGGTCCTCTTGGCAGAAATGCAGTGTAGACAATATTATAGAAAATTCAGAGAAGCTGAATTAGTTTTTGGTGTTTTTGTTTTTTTTTTAATGCCCAAGTGTTTTTGTGAGAAGTGGCCTCTTCTAAGTGATTCAGATTATAAAGGACACACAGGGACTATAAGCAAGTCACTGTTTTAGATTTTGTCATATTTTATGTGTGAAATATAGCATCTTAATACATGTAATTTGATATTTTTGACAGCCGTGCAAAAAAATTAAAAATTCAAAACACAATTTTGTGTACATGTAATTTAAGAACATATTCATTATAAATGGATAAACAAAGTCATTATTAATATGAGCTCACAAGCAAATTTGCATTCAATACAAGTAAAAATTGATACTACAGCAAAGTTGAGTTACACAGTTCAGCTTATGAATGTAGTTGGTCCACAGTACGTTTGTGTAAATATTTAATAGTTTTAAAAAGTTTTTGGTCACTGAGCAATAACCCTACAGAATTTCATTTTTGTTAATGAAAAATGAATTGGTATGATCTGTGGTCTTCAGTTTAATTATTAATATACCACTTTAACATAGAACATAAGATTTGTATGTGGCTGGTTCTGTAGGAGTGTAGTGCTAAACAAAATAAATAAATACATAAAAGGTTAAAGAAAACAAATATGAATTGGACAGTTCTAGTAACATGAAATCCTTATCGCCCTAAAAAATATAAATCTAAGCATCTGTAAAATTAACCAATGTTCTAGGGCTGGGCAGTATGACCAAAATTCTATATCACGGTATTTTTCAAAATAATACCAGTTTCACGGTATTCTTTTCCCCATGCATGAGTGGATGTTAACCACATTTTCCACTGCAATTGCTGCAGTAGACTGGCTAAGAATAACCTATCTCACTGTCATGAGAATTGCACATTGTACAAGAAAACATTTTAATGTGCACACAAGTATTAATACAGGTTTGCATGGTCCTATACAGTGATAGTTTTCAAGGGGGTGGCACTAATGAAGAGAAGGAATCACATTGCATTACAGTTGCAGTCAAAATATAGAACCATTTTATTGAACAAATTTTGCAAACAACATATTTTCAACCATCCAAAGAGGCATTTAAACTTAGTAAATTATTCAGAGGTGCTTGTCAAAAGTTGTATTGCACTGAACATGTCTTAGAAAAGGAATAAAGAGTAAATATTTTTTGTAAACCAACTACACTTTCTGTTAATGTTAACAATCTTTGTCCACTGACATGTTAGCTATATGGATTGTAATGGTGTTGGTTATCTCGATCCACTGCTTGCTTTTTTTGTCGTAAGCAGTCCTCTAGCAAATGCGTCTACAAGTGACGTCTGACTCGTGTGTCCTCTAGATTTTTCAGTTTTACCTGAGGACGTGGAGGGTGCCAATCTTAGTTCCATACATTCATGGTACTTCAAAGCATGCTTGCGGCTAAGGTGGCGCAGCAAATTCCTCGACATCATTTGCAGTAAATAGTTGTTTGGTCCACATCCGACCTTTTAAAACCAAAATCTCCAGACAACAGACGCGGCTCCTTTTTTCGGCAAAAGTTCTTCTGTGTCACCATGTTCAACTTTATTGTCTGTTACAGCTTCAGTTTCAGAATGTTCTCCGTCCATTTTCACCACTCACTCACTGTTGCATGCGTGTTTAATGGTGTAGCAGTGAAAAAAGTCCCCCCTTAAACAGTTTCCCTCTGCGCCACGTTCCGATCATTGTTTAGGCTATTTAAACCGGTATTGTGGTATAAGAAAAATCAATATCATAACAAAAATAAAAAACGGTTTTCGGTATGAACCGGTATACCTCCCAGCACTACAATGTTCCTTCAATGGCAAGAATGAAATTTACAATTTATGTTCGTTCTATCATGTTAAAACATTTACCAAAAAGTGTTTAAAGCAGACATTATATTTAAATTTTTGTTTTTGGTTCAGATTTCATTAATTAATAACCAATAAATAACTAATATTTGATGTATTGTCTCAACAGGTAGCAGATATGCTAAATGGAAAAGCTCAAAACATTTACCGAATGCCTCCACCATCCTGTTGCCCTGTTAATCCATCAGGAGAACCAGTAAATTTGCGAATCCCCTGTCCTCTTCCTGCTCCTGAAAAGCCAGTGTCAAGTGATGTAAGTTAAACAGTTCTTTTGCATTTATCTGTATTAATGTTTATTACAGATTCTTAGACTGCAGAATAATATTCTTTTATTACCCTAACTAAATTAATTTAAAAGTTTCTTGTTTATTGATTTTGCTCTGAAATTAGTTGTTGGGTGAACATAATAGAGTTAATCTCCTATAATTTGTAAAATTTCTTAATGTTTGAACACAGCCTTGTGGCATGCTGCTGTGACATTGAGAAAATTACGTCAGGCTGAAATTTTACAATTTTTATTTTAGAGAAAAATTCATAGTTCCTTGGATATTCAAGAGTGCTTTCCTTTTATACAAGTACTTTTAGTAGTATGGTGATGCTGACATCAGTTTTGGCAAGTGTTTGTGGCCTACTGGCTAAGGCATTGCTCTGTAAAACAGTTATTTAATCTCAGCCTCTGACTCCTTGTGTAATCCTAAGCAAGTCACTAACCTTGTCTAAGATGCAGTATATTAGTAAAAAAAAATATTATACTGTATATAAAATCCAACGTCTGTCTGTCCGTCTGCTTTTCACAAGAGAACTACTTAACGGATTTAGATTGTTTTTTTTTTCTATAATTTGCTTGAACATTCCGGTTGATTTTGCGACCTCTCTCATTGTGGGATGTTTCATTTTTCACTTACGGTACAGATTTACAGACACGCAGGGCCTAAATTTGAACTAAACCACATGCAGATAGTGTTCAAGAGCCCAATAGGATTTTCAATCATATGGTTAAAATAAAAAAAGAAAAATAGTGCTCAATTGTGTCTCCGGCTGCACTTAAATCAAACAACATAATAAATGTAGTGTTCCATAAGGTGTAATTGACAATGTAAGTTAGTGCTGTTTCAGTGTTGTTAACAGTATGAGAAATGTTTTATCTTCTATGCAGTGTTAGCTTACACCATAGAAAAATCCAGAAAGATGATCTTTAAATTAGCTGATGAATCTCATAAAAGAAGAAATGTTAATATTTTTATGTTTAATTAAATCAAATTATTAAAAGTATTGAAGAAAAACAGAATATGGGAAAAAGCCTTCTCTGTTTGACTTGTTAAACAGTTTGGAACGTAAAGTTAAGTATACATCTGTAAGATAATTAACGTAAAACTTGGAATAGTTTAAATTCTAACTTTTGTTTTTTATTTGTAAAACAGCTTTCAGAGTCCACCCCTGCATCCTTATTGTATAATCACATGGAAAGATGGAAGAAAATAAGACAAAGGTGCGTGTAATGGCAATTGTTTGGCTAAACATATCTTTGTCAATTAAATGATTCTGAGAAAAATACTATTTTGAATTCAAAAAATAATTTTTCTCAAGATAATGTTATTTATAAAGTGATAGCAGTTAGGTCATTTTTGGTGATTCATGCTAGAATACACTGTTTTCATTTTAATGTACAGTAATAGGTTTGTGTAATGTATAAAGTTTTTAGCTTTGATAGTGCGTATTTTTTTTTTTTTAACAGTGCAGTTATATAATATTTCCCTTGACTTTTTTTTTCAAAATTAAAGATCTTGAAATGTAACAAAACAATAAAATAAAGCATACATTAAAGAGTTTTTTTTTTTTTTTTTATAACCTTTTTGTTCGGACCACATGTGACTTCTAACTGGGTAGCTACAATTTCACTAATAATAAAGTCATTTCTTTGTTGCATGGTGTCTTGGTTGCTAAAGAAGGCGATGAGCAATAAGTTTGTGAATGAAAAAAACTTCCAGGTCCTTATCTTCTAGTTTTAAAGCAGGTGACTTACACTGCTTAAACTTGATCACATTGATTAATTTAGTGTCTGTCTGCCCTACTCTGCTCATTGATCATGGTCTCTCTTTTAAGCCATTCTTCTTCTGACTTTTTTTAGCAATCCAGCACACTGTAATAGAGAAGTAACAACAGCAGAGTTTGAAGAAAAATGTGGGCAGTCATCTCCTAATTGTGGGTCTAGGAGATGAGAAGGAACACATAGTAGTTATGGAAAGACTGAGCTAAAACATTAGAAGACAAAGTTTTTTAGATTAAAACCATTTTTTTTCCCTGCACTCTTTAGTGCTCGACACAAGCAGTTATTGGACTACTTGGTACCTCAATGTTGTAAAATATCATACTGTGTGTGCTTCTGGAACAGACTTAGGTTAGAGTTTAATTTGCTGTTCCGAGTTGTGGCCACAGTTAGCACCATCTCCCCCCTCTTAGGCCTCGTTCACACTTCTGAGTTCCTTGTGTGTTTTATTTATTTATTGTAGCTATGTAATGCAGGTAATCTGCAACAAACTGGATTATATTCTATAACTAATGTTCACATAAGCAATACAAGTGTCACATATTCTCCATTGTAAAGACGTGATATATTGAAAGTCTCACATACCATCTCCTGTGTTGCTGTTTTTTTTTTTTTTAAATGGATACAGTGCCTGCATAAGTGGGTCCTACACTGGACTGGCATACCCACCAGGGCCGCTCTTAGCTTTGTGCACAATGCGGGCAAGATAAACTGCAGCCCCTCATGACCATAGATTATATTAAGTGGATTTGGGAATGTTGCATTATTTTTAATTTCGCTCAGAATTTATTGAAAATTTGGGAAAATGAGCAGAATTATTGGTGCTAATTTTTGATGTCATATTTTTCAGGTGGAAAGAGGCTTCTAACAAGAATCAAATGCGTTATGCAGAGAGTATGAAGATTCTAAAAGAAATGTATGAGAGGCAATGAAATCTGCACATTATGTCCTAAAGCCCTATTGAGGTTGTATCGTCATGTATAACATATATATACACATATACACACACACACACACACACACACACAAGGGTGGGCAAAAGTAGAATTACAGTTGTTCATATGGAAAAAGACACAGGTTATGATTGCTACACTCAAGCACACTTTAATAATAATAAGACAAATAATATAATTAATAAATAATATTACAAGAATAAACTGTTTTGCATACTCACAACTGTAAACCTATTTTTGCCCACCCATATACACACACACTATATATATATATATATATATATATATATATATATATATATATATATATATATATATATATATATGTATATATATGTGTGTGTGTGTGTGTGTGTGTGTGTGTGTATTTTTATCCCCATAGAAAACATTTAGTTTCTAGCTGGTAGCTGCCATTCAGTTGCTGAAATTCAATATTTGCCTTGTTATAAAGGACATACTGTTGTAAAATTGTATTCATGAAGAGTGAATCAATGTATAAAATGGTGTTTAAAGAAGTGTGCCTAAAGCGTTCATTTAAATTGGTGATAAAAATAGTTGATTCAGTTACATAGCTTGTGCTGTTTAAGTTCTTTCCAAACTACTTCTTGCAGCAAAAGTTTAAAATAACAGAAACCTGTAACATTCTAGAGGAAATGTCACACTGGCTGGTTAAATAATAATTGATTCATTTGGAATTTTGGATTCTATAAACAGCAATTAAACTGTCAGTTAAAGTTTTATATCAACAGCCATTTAATTTGTGAGCATGTTTAATTAAATTTCTAACACTTGATTGTCCAAGTCATTATTTGTGTAAAGTGTTCAAAGTAAGAAATGGCATCAGCGTTAAAGCACATGATGTGATATCACAATGTAAATGAGTTGCTGAAGACCTGCAACTTCAGGAAAAAAAATAGTTAAAGGAATATTCAGATGCTGAAAAAATTGATAAGATAGAAAGAGAAACAACTTTTTTGGCATTTGTTTCTTCAGCATTACAGCCCTAAACCAGGATAATCTGGTTAGGAAGATTAAGTAATGGGAACATCCATCCATTCATTTTCCTTGTATTCTGACAATAGTACTACCCAAGTAAGAGCCAGCAGCTTCAACCCAATTTAATTAACCCCACTTACAAAAAAGTTGGGACAATAAGTGAAAGGCAAATAAAAACAAAAAGGGGTGAATTGTAAATTTTCTTCACCCTATACTAAAATGAAAGCACTACAACACAACATTTGATGTTTTACCTTGTAAATGTCATTGTTTCTCTTTTAAATATATACTTTTGAAATCTGGTGACTGCCATAAGCACCAAAAAAGTTGGGACAGCTGAATACTTGTCACTATATCACTTCACCGTTTCTTTTAATGAAACTTAACCATTTTGTGTCTTCAGTGCTAAAACGCTTAAGTTCAGCAAGCAGAGTTTTTCCCAATTCAGCCATTATGCTGGTCTTCATTTGAACAGGGCCTTCCTTTCCATATTTTGCGCTTCATAATGCGCCACACAGATCAGGACTGTAGGCAGGCCGATCTCGTACCCGCACTCTCTGCATACACAGCCATTCACTTGGAATCTTTCTGGATGGCAGCTTGGGATACTCCCAACGTTTATACATACCTTTCTGCATTAATGGTGCCCACCCAGATGCCATGGGCATTGACACACTACCATGATGAATGCTGGCTTTTGGAGCTGACACTGATAACAGCTTGGATGGTCCTTCTCGCCTTTGACCAGAGAAAACAGCAGCTGTTTTTTTCCCCAAAAAGTATTTGAGATGATGATGTGTTGACCTACATAACACAATTCCATTGTGCTACTTTCCATCTCAAGACGAGAGCAAGCTGAGTAAAGATTTGGCGCTTCTGGACAATGTTGATGTATTTCTGTTGCTTCGGCTACTAAAGCCTTAACTTGCATCTGTGGATGTGGCAGTGAATTCTGTTGACTGACAAAGAATTCCTGAGTCCATGTCATGATATCCATTACAGACACATGACAGTTTGTAGCAGTCCAGTGCTGCTTAGATGTACACCGCCGATATGATGATGATTTATTTATTTTTTTGGTGGGGATTCCAGGAACACCCCCAGCCTAGGCCCAAACCACACTCCATCCCAGACAGAGACATGAATCCACTAAATCAGATAAATGAATTAATAATATATTAAATGGAAATCAAATATAGACAAAAAAAAATCGGACAACCATCCCTTTTTCCCTTCAGCGATAACAAATACAAAGCACAACAATAAAAACCTGCGACACTGTCCATGAACCAGTCCCATTTAACAGATGCAAATGAATCTTGGGTTTGGAATATAAAGTTTTTCCTACCGTTTCTGAAGTGTTTTGTGTTGAGATGCATGGGAGCACTCCGTCTGACGAAGATGATGCAAAACTTGAATCTAATACAACGGTAATGTAGGACAACCACGTAATATCCACAGAGGCAATTGGTGACAGTGCTGATAAACAATGCTGCTCCTTTCTCAGTTTAGCTGGCTCTCTTTTAAAGTTCCCACCAGCCCTTCTTGTCCCCATCAGCCCCTGCCCCAGTTGCTGACATCCAATACCTTCGGGGCAGCTGGTGAATTGGAGTCCATTAAGTTGAAGCCCTGCTACATTCCCCACACCCAGGCTGTTGTGTACGACTGAACCAAAACTTAAAGTTGGCAATTTTAACGGTGTCTATTTTCTTGTTCTCTGGCAATCCCCACTCTACTGAATAGGTCACCGGACCCTTCTGCTGGACTACTGTTGCCGAGCCGAACCACTTCGGAGTCAGTTTTGCATTGAATTTGTCTGGGGCTTTGGAGAGGGGATGATTGTTGATCCAGATTCTCTCCCCAACCGAGAACTGCACAGGCCTATGTCTCTGGTTGTATGACTGAAATTGTCTGGACTGGGATGCCATCATCCTCTCCTTTGTGAAAAATGGTGTAGTGTCTCAAGATGGTCATGAACAGATGTGCCTGGTTTCGGTGGGTCATGACCAAGTACCTTTTCAAGTGGACCGATAAGCTGCCCGCCTAAAGGTAACAATGCCGGGGTTTTACCTTTGACCTTGTGAACCACCAAATTCAATGCAAACTGGAGCTCGGCCAGCCACCTGGTCCATTCCTGCTGGTGTTCTCTGATGAAGGATGCAATCTTCACTTCCAGGGTCCAGTTCACCCACTCAGTGCAATTCGATTGAAGGTGGTACACTATTGTCTTCAGGTGGACCACCCCCCACTGCTTCCAAAATTCTATAGCCTCAGAGCCAGTAAACTGCAGACCCCTATCAGTGACAATACTTTATGGCACCCCTCATTGGGTGAGTATTTTGTCTTTCAGAGTGGAGCATATCTTCTTCATGGTGGCACTGGCCAGGAGAAATAGCTCCACCCACATAGTGAAATAATCCACAACCACCATCAGGTACGTCTTCCTTTCCTTGATTGTTGGAAAGGGTCCCATTAAGACCATAACTAGGCACTCCCCTGGTGTGGTGATAGTCACTGGTTGAAGCTGACCAGAGGGGAGGCCAGGTGGGGTTTTATATTGTTCACAGGTGGTACAAAAGTCTAGACGTGAGACCAAATGTCTTTGCGAATCATCAACCACCATGTCATGTCCTCTGTATATGTGTGTGTATTTATTATAATATGGTTGAAATATTTTGCTGTCAATAACGCAAAGAGTATGCGACACGTGTTTCACCCTAATTTTGGGCTCATCAGACGTACACACTCACTGCACCCCCCTCTCGGGGAATCGAACCTCGGACGTCAGCCACACGTCCCAGATTGGCATAAAATAACAAGCATTAAAGCAATGAAAGAAAAAAAACAGTAAAAGGTATATTTAAATATTAACAGACAAGACATTTTACGTAATTCCCCCAAGAAAAAAACAAGTACATAACAAGAATCAAAGACAAACTTTTACAGATGAGGGTGCGAGATGTTCTCGCCTGAGATAACCCGGTTTCCTCAAATTGGATCACTGTCCTTACAGTTCATGGGCACGGTGCTGCGTGAAGCCCCACGGAGTACGCTGTCAGCCGATGCCAATATCAAAAATGTTCTATCCTACCAGTCTCAAAGGTCGATCGCTCCGGTGAAACAATAAAAAAAAAAGTTCGTCTTCCGAGACGCGTCTCCCTCGTATCTCCGAGTAAAATAAAACCTTCTTCCAGCAGGTGGCGCGCAAGTGGATTCTTGCCGCTCGATGTCTCTCTCTTTCCCCCCTGGTTTTCTGGTTATATCGTCTTCAGCTCCAACCGTCCCATCCGCGCTGTGTCTTCCCTGTAAAGGTGTACTGTATTTCTCCATTTTTGGGGAATCCTCAGCAAACCCATTTCTTGATGTACACCCTGAGGAGACGCAAACTGACTGCGAGACAATAGCACATGTGGCACCCGCTACAAATGAAAGGTGTTTTAGTTTTTAAGTTTAGTGATACAACTTTGGATCTTTTATGGGAGAACTCTGCCTTATTACATTAAGCTTGTTTCTTGTCTATTCCTTAATGCTTCAGTTCATAATTATTTGTCTATGTACACACTACTATGTTTTCATTTGAAAATGGTATTTTAAAACAAAAACAATTTTCATCCACACTAGCGTTTTTGCGTCTTTGCCAAAGTTTCTCCGCCAACAGTAAAATGACCGAAAATGCATCAGACATAGATGTTCGCTTACGCTGGGCATGTGCTCATCAACTGAAGAATTGTTGAAGGGACGGTAATGCTGATGACCACTGGATTTCTCACCAAACTATAGTGACAGATAAATTATTTGCCTTTTACTCATGCATGGATCATTCGGAGTGGTGGCTCTGAGGTTAGGGATCTGCACTGCCGGTTCGAATCCCGTAAATGCCAACAGGGACTGCTCTTTTGGGCCCTTGAGCAAGGCCCTTAACCTGCGATTGCTGAGCGCTTTGAGTAGTGAGAAAAGCGCTATATAAATGGAAAGTATTATTATTCAAAGGGTATAAAATGCAATTTAAATGTGTACAGGTAACCAAAACAACAACGCCATGGAAAGAAACTCTAATGTCCGCTATGTTGTAATGTGGTTGTCTTCTGTGCCGGGTGACCAATCAGGGAAGGGTTACATAATAAGCACAAACCAATCAGTGTGCGATTAGGGTCTATGTTTTCAAAACCCTACGTTTTCACCAATCCCCACTACGGCGCCCAGCCGGCATTTTTAGAAGTATACGGCTCCATTTTCAGGGGTTATAAACACCCGGATAGTGAGACTGAGACTAGTGGCTGCATTTTCAAGCAAAAACAGTAGTAGTGTGGATGTAGTCTTTGCGGACTGTAGAGCTTGCCTTCAGAAACCCTGCTGAGCAGAATTCATTTAGTGATAAATCAGTGAATTTAGAGTTTCCAATTTTTTGCATTCAATTCAACTTCCTTTTAAAAACAACCGTGCATTTATCCTGCAGCACCAGAATCTGCACTTTCAAATTCTCGATTTGTTAAAACTCAGGACTACAGTACAAGAAGAGTGGAGGCTATAATGTCAGCACTGACGGCAAGGTAAGATCCCACCAATCCATCCTTGTATCCATACTGCTTAGCCCAATATAGTTACAAAGAGGCAGAGGGTTCAAGGCAATCACATAGATTATTAAAGAGTGTTCAGTGTTAAATAACTTTGTGATAAGGAATTGATCAAAAGGCATTAAAAGAAATATTAAAGACTAAAAAGGAGTTTGAGGTGTGACATCTGAAATGTAATACTTGTAAGGTGATTTTGCAATGCTTATATTTTTAAATGTGAAATGAAGATAAATTCACATTGATGACATTGAAATATTTTGCAGAAGTAAGCACTTCTGAGGAAAAGGGATTTCATGTGCTTCAAAACACCGGCCTTCTGGTTAAATAAGGAAAGGCAGCTGTTTTGTGGCTATCAGATAAACAAAGAGCAGTTCCTGAGCTGTATGCTTATCACGATGGCATAAGTGGCCTGTAGGTCAAGATAAGCAAACTAAAAGCTGTCGGCAATTTGAGATGGGGCCGTGGCTGCCTTGCTACTCCAGGAGACTCCGTTCCAATCCCAGTTCGCTTACTAGCTCAAAATAATTTAAAATTGTCTGTTTTACATTTTTAGACATCTGTTCGTGCATATAGGATTTTTCCAATATTAATAGATTGAATATGCTCACTATTGGTTGAAATAGTTACGACTTTTGTTTAAATGGCATACATGACTGACAGGATCAAATGCAGTATCGAGGAGGTACAAGACAGGAGTACGACACACCATGGCATGGGCCGTAGGCTCACAATACACTTTCAATGATTTGCTGGTGTGGTGGTTAAGGCTTTGGACTTTAAACTCTTAGGTTGTGCATTGAAATCCTGCAGCTGGCATTGTGTGACCATGAGCAAGTCACTTCACCTGATTGTGCTCCAACTGAAGAAAAAAAAAAAAGAAACACAGCCATTTGTATCTATTAAATGTTGTAAGTTACCTTAGATAAAGGTGTTAGCCAAATAATAATAAATTCACAGCCGTCATGTTTTAGTGTCCCTGTTCCTACTCTGGTGTCTTCTGAGTACTTTGGTTTCCAAACACACCCAAAAGATGTGTGCCCATTCCTAGCTGGTAATGTGAAATGATCCCAGAATGAACAAGGCAGGCATCCCGTCCAAGGTTAGACTTTCTAGCACCCTGTAATGAGCTAAACAGGTTCACAAAATGACTGCACCTCCTTAACAGGGTATAGGCCACAATGGCTCTTTTTTGCTTTTTTTTTTTGTGTTTTATTCTGCTGATCTGTAAAGAAAATATAAATAAAAACACAAGCTGGTATATTCTTTCATGCAAATTGTTTATTGAAAATTTGCTTTTGTAAAATTGCAATATAGCTACTATGTAAAGTAAGGCCAAAATAAAATGAGCAAATAATGGAAGCATTTTAATAATCTTTGTCACATTTTATAGTGTGGCAATTCTACTTTTCAAAATGTCTTTCACCTCATTGCTGAAGTGCTACCATACATTTTAATTCTTATTAATCATTAAATTGCCAAATCAACCAATCACCAAGCTGTCGTAGGAAACAAACAACACAAGGAGAACACGTCAACTCCACACAGCCTAGAAAGTGAACCCAGATCCCTGGCATCTCTTCACTTTGAGACAGCAGAACCAATGGACATTTTTTTACTGAAGCTTTACCATTCCCTTTTTCATGCAAATGATCTGTACTAAGAGTGGACCAAGATGGCAGTTGCCATGTAGAGGAGAGCCATAACTGGACTGCAAAAAACATTTAAACACTGCCCCAGTGCCCACTTCAAGTGAGCCTGCAAAGTGGTATTTGTTGCAAAGGAATAATTGTTTGTTGTGTTAAACTCTTTAGGAGATGTGGTAGGACGACACACAGGAAAGTCACAGGCGTAGCTTAGGCTTGCACCCACTGTGCAACAGAAGTAAAAAAATAATCATTTTTGGCCACCTGTTATAATTTGTTCCAGTTGTCAGATGCCTGATATTTCTGTTTATCATCTCTTACTTGTTATCTTATTTCCATATTGTCTTTGCTTTCCAAGTGAAAGAAATTAAAATTTCACCAATCCATCCATCCATTATCCAACCCGCCACATCCCAACTACAGGGTCACGGGGGTCTGCTGGAGCCAATCCCAGCCAACACAGGGCGCAAGGCTGGAAACAAACCCCGGGCGTGGCGCCAGCCCACTGCAGATTTCACCAATACATTTTTTTCTAAATAAAAACTAAATGTTTCTTTATTGAGTCCACCTTCGTCTTGTATTTAAATTTAACATTTTTATATCCTCTGTGTCATACCTCACACTTAGCTTACGCATATCAGGTTCCACACCATTATGTAAAAGCTTATCACCCAGAAATGTAACAAAAAGACATGAGAATCTCTATGGGGTGTGACTGTAGATGACGCTATACCAATGCTCAACCCGACACAGACAGACAAGGGAGGCACACTTCTAAAAACACAAGTACTTTTATTTTTCTTCACTCGTGGAGAACATCTTCCCCGTTCCCACGAGTCCACAACACACAGTCCAAAGTACTATACTGCACAATACTCTCCTCTTCACTCTCTATCTCCACCACTCCTCTCTGGCAAACTTCATCCACTACCACCCGACTCTGGCTCCTGGAGTGGTGGCTGCTGGATCCTTTTATAGCCCACCTGGAAGTGCTCCAGGTGTTTGATGACCTAATTCCGGGCAGCACCTCAGGGTGTGGAGGAAGAGCTGCTCTGCAGGGCTCAGCAGCAGCTACAGCACCCCCAGGCGGCACCCAAACTCCAACTCTCATGAATCCCTGCAGAAGTTCTAGGCACCGCTGCAACCCAGGGGGGGCTGCCATCTAGCGTTCCGGGGGAGGTACTGTCCCGGCCAGTCTTGTTCCCCTGGTCCATACAGTGAAGAGGCGTCCCGGCTGTCTGTGACAGGGGTCATTACACATAATGGTATCATTGGTGGACCACCACCCAAAAACATCAAGCCAATAGCATGAAAGATCATGGTCAGTCATGTAACAGTGCAACCGATTTGCTGATTGGGCCTCCTGTTTCTTCATCTTTGGTCTGAAGATTGTTTATTTTTTTTAGTATGAACAAATAGTGGGTCTTTTACCTGACCTTTATCCACTTTAATAAAAGGATTAGTGACTGTGTGTTTGTCTAGTTGATATGTCTCTGTTATTGGAACAGCTGGCACTTAACATAAATTAAAACTGCTTTTACAAATCCCATAACAAATGGCATATAACAGAGATATATATGCATTTGTCTCATATACATAGTAATGCATTTTGTAGCTACAAATGCTTGTGTTGTGCAATCCTTTGCAATGACAAATGCAATGCATTTCAGACTACATTCCAATAGATGGTTCATTACAAATGATTGCAAGTGATGAATTTGCTGAAGTCTACATTGATTATTTAAATTTCAACCCCTTAGATGGGTAGCACAGCTAGTTACAGTTATAAAACAACAGTGTATAATCCATAATGTTTCCTCTATGCTATGTTACTCTACCTAAGGTATGGCGGTAGCTGACTACTAATGAAGCACACCTACAGTATATATATATATATATATACAGTATAGTCACACATGCACGTTGAAGGATCGCCTTCTGGGCTCATCAGAGTTATATTATAAGACTTCAGAACAATCGCTTCGCCCTCCCCTCGGCCCGTAGCCTCTGTCTTGGATTTGCGCAAACAAGCGAACTATGATACTTAGCACGATGGGAGAAGTTGCAAAATCAACCGGAATGTTCAAGCCAATTCTAGAAAAGAAGCCGATCTAAATTCATTAAGTAGTTCTCTTGTGAAAAGCGGACAGACAGACAGACAGACAGACAGACAGACAGACAGACAGACAGACAGTTGTTGGATTATATATATATATATATATATATATATATATATATATATATATATATATCAATATTCTGTATATAGAGTATATAAACTACCAACTACAGGGCCAATGTACCTTTTTACATTATCACCATATCTTGTCTCCTTTCAAAATAAAAAAAAGCAAGCATATATGCTTCAAAAATACATTTTTACATGATTAATGTCTTCATTTTAAAAATGTAGTCTTTCTGATGTTTTTCTTAGTGCAAGTACCACAGTTGCTTTTGCTCCACCAGACTGGCATCATCTGTCTCAGCTGCTGATTTATGCCTTGCTGTCAGCCGTCTCATCCTCTCCATGGGTCTGTTCTTGCAGTGGTTCCTTTTCTTTTAAGAAGACTTTCGTAATTCTTTTTCAGATTTTGCCCATTCCGTTCTCTCTTTGAACAGTAAACGGCTAGGACTTCTTTTCTCTTTACAGCAGGTTTTTTATTCATACCAGTTTCACAAATTAGTGTGTTATGTCGATTTGATCTACTTGTTTAATTTGCTTGTCCATTTTTCTTGTCTTATTTTACATTCAGAAAATGATATTTACATGTAAATTCATAAATGTACTTTTTTGCCATGATTTAAATGCTTAGCTTTCATTTAACATATTATTTTTAATTTAAATTTTAGTAGAGTTTGCTCCATTGATCGTATCCAAATGCTGACAGGTGTTTCATTGCTAGCTTTTGTATTCTTTGAGATATTACTTTTGCTTTTTGTGTTTTCAAAGCTATTAAAGATTTTGACTAGTCTCTACCAGGAATGTTGGTAAACTGTCTGTTGTGCAAAGTCGTGCAGCTTTTTCCCACCAAACACCAGACTAAGCTGAGAGACCCTCAGACAGAGACATTGTCTTTGAAGCTTCCGTGACTGGCTTCAGGTCTGTACCCTCAGCCCTTCGTAAAACTGCACTTAGGCCATCCTTCAATGCATCTGTTGAGAATTAGCTAGCAGGATCAAAGAACATCAGTACTAGTTCTGTGGTAAGAAGGGTCTTCATCTTATGAGATTCATTTTCATGTTTATCAATCCACTTAAATGTATTTGTATTACAGTTTTCTCAGTTACAGTATTAGAAGGCAAGTTTAATCATAATTTTTGAATGAAATTAATCATTCCCATTACTTAATAATTCCATGAAAAGTTGTTTTTTTATGTGTGGGTCTGAACATATTAGGAATTAAAACATTAGAACAATTTTAATGAGAACAGGCAATTCAGTATAATGAAACTCTAATCCTATTCTCCAAATTTTTCCAAAATAAAATGAAATTGAGCTTTGAAAGTTGTTCAAATACCACTCTCTACAACACTATCTGGTCATTTATTCCATGCATGTATGGTTTGAACAGACTACTAATGAAGCACTCCTCTTATATATATGGTTAGCGTAGCATACTGTCGTCTAAAGGTTTGTTGTACTTATCACAGTAACATCTTTTCTTCTTCTGCCATTGACGAATTGTGTCTTCTTAAAGCATGTTCTGCATAACCCTGAACAGGACTTCTTGCATGTCCTCCAGAAGGATGGAGACAGGAAAGCATACAACATCGGGTTGATGGAACTGTTGATATAAATTATGTTACCGACAAAAGGATATAAATATGTTACATATTTTTCAGTGATTTCATTTTCTGGCTGAAAGAACTCCAATATTTTCATAAAATGGTACGGAAACCAGCAGAGGAAAAAGATGACAGTGATAGCCACAAAGATTGTGACCATTTTGGAGGCTTTTTGTTTGATTGCATTCTGGTGGCAAGTGATGACAGTGTAGGAGCTGGTGATACTGATGAGTGGGATCAGAAAGCCACCCAGGAAGTGTGCAAAGTTGAAAACATTAGTCCAGTATACATTTACTTTAAAGTTAATGCTGACCTCAAAATAACAATAGGTATTGTTGTTAAAGGTAAAATTTTTCATAAAGACTGCGTAAGGGAGGCTGACCACAAGTGCCAAGGACCAGACAAGCAGGCACACAATGCTAGTATTCCGAGGTATACGATGGTGATGCATCCACACAGGAGCTTCCACCAGCAAGCATCGGTCCACACTGATGACAGACAATAGGAAGATGCTGCTGAACATAGTTGTGTACATGACCAGGGCATTCAAATGGCAGAAAAATGTACCAAAAGGCCACTCATAATACATAAAAATATTAATGATGTCAAAAATCAGAAAGGTGGTGAAGATGAAGTCAGCGAGGGCAAGATTTAAGAACCAGATGGAATTGATGGATTTCTTCATCTTGAACCCAGTAATCCAGATGACAAGGCCATTGCCAGTAGTGCCCACCATGAAAAGAATTGCACAGATTCCAATATTATAGAATGCTGTTATAAAAAAAAACCTTTCTGATGGTATATCACTGAATGTGACATTGGCATCCATCTTCAGAAACCTCTGGAAAAAAAAAGGGGAGAACGTCACTGGGGTGACAGCACTGCTCTGTCAGCTTGAATAGTTTAAGCCTTTGCTGAGAATGCATTGAGAATGTTAACCATAAGGAGTCCATCAGTCAGGCCCAGTGAGACTCATATCAGATTAAAACTATAGACCCGAACCTGCATAATTACCATGGTGGGGCTGGGCAGCCTGTTGGCCGTGGACAGACAAACGTTAACTTGTTCTTTTTGGTGGGGTTTCAAAGTTTCATTTTCTCTGTTATTTCTGTAGACTGGAGTTTTGGACTCCACTGGCCTTATTTCTCTGACAGTATTCAACATTACCATTTACTTTTTATGTGTCTTAAAAGCCTACATTAAATCAAATTAAATTAGCCTGCATTAGATTGAAATTATGCATTATATACTGTATCTCTCTATTATAATAAAGAAATTTTGGGAGATGAGATTTTTTTATCCTGCGACGAGACGTGATCTTTTGAAAAGACTTTTTGGAATGAAGTCCCGTGAGATGGAGACTTTTAACATGAGATTCTTTCAAGTCACGCCCTACTTACAACCATTTTCACACAAGACCACCGTCCTCTCACCTCTCAGTCTTGTGAATGCTTTTGTCAGACACAGTTTCTGCTCTCTCAGCAGATGTATTATGTCCAAATCTTATTGAAGAATTTCATCACGAAGGGTTATCAACAGAACAGGCAATCCTAGCACCTAGAAACGAGGAAGTCAAACGAATTTACGCCAAAAATGTCGATCGGTAACACGGCAAAAATGGTTAAACGCATATCAATAGACTATGCTGAAACAGTTGGTGGTGATCGTGCAGTAGAAGAAAACATCAACTTACAGTATCACAAAGAATATCAACAACCGTTAACACCGTCCAGTTTTCCACTGGACAAATTACTGTAGAAAGAAGGATGTATCCAAGAAAAGTATTACATCTCCCATGGATAACATTAGACAACAAAGGAGATCTTGATATGCCATTCGTATTAAAACATTAACAGTTTCCCATTAGCTTTTGCAAAGACAAATAACAAATCTCAGAACCAAACATTCGAAAAAGTCGTTTTATTAAATAGAGAGAGAAACAAAATGCAATCACGGGCAGTTATACGTCGTGTGGATGCAAATGTAGCACTTCACATAAAAATTAAAATCTGTTTAAATTGTACATTCACATCCCCATATGCGAGCATCAGAACTGCAAAGAGGCTAGCGTGTAGCGCTGGCCAGGGGGTTGGTGAGCGAAGCAAGCAGGGGGCAAAGCCCCCTAGTACTTTACATGTCTTCCATACCAGTAGTGTCTCTACATTAAGTGCCCACCCAGATGTGCAAAATACATTACATACTTTCCTCAATATGTTAACTTATTAAAAAGAACAACCCTCTGCTATGTCATCTTAAGTATTTTTTCCCAATTTTCTGTTATCTGCTCAATCTAATTACGTATTTAGAGAAACTGTGAAATTGTCTTTATGCCGGGTGCTGCTGTTTCTAGGACCAATTGGCCCTTCAGTGTTCTCTATAGCCTTGGGTGTGTGTGTGCATAATTTCCAGTGAAGGTCATCGTCCATATTAAAATAGGATCAATCCACCTTTTCTTTTTTTGGGGGGGGGGGGGCGACAGACCCCAACACCTCATGTGTGTAGCCTTGTTTTTTATTACATCTGTTATAAATGCATAAGATCTTTGCTTTTGTTTTGACTCCTGGTTAGGCATCAGGATCCCATCATTTGATGGAGTTTTTTTCGTGACGTGAGAAGTGTGTGGACGTGCATGTTTTGTTAATCAATTGAAAAGAGGGACAGAATTATTAGCTTAATATTAAGCTAATATTTGCATTAGGGAAGTCTGCATACATATAGGAAAGTTCCGATATGACTCTACCAGTCCTTTCCATGTGACTGGCTGCTCGGCATCATACGGTATAAACTGTGGCCCACCAGGGGTTAGGGTTAGACACGAGTGCAGGTACAACACACCTTTATTTTTTGATGTGGGAACAGCTTCCCACCCTTACAGCAAAGCTCTTCAATAACGAACCCCAGGTTCTTCTTTTCGTCTTTGCACGCCACCACTCCTCCTCCGCAGGCTTTGTCCTCTTCCACCCGACTCTGGCCCTGGAGTAGTGGATGCTGACTCCTTTTATAAGGCACCCGGAAGTGGTCCAGGTGCTTGTTGACCGGCTTCCTGCAGCACTTCCGGGTGTGGTGGAAGCGCTGCAACACAGGGCTCCAACCAAGCCCAAGTGCCCTCTGGCGGTGGCCACTTGCCCCAGCAGGGAGGAGCTTCCAAGCACCAAACCTGTGGTCTTACAGCAAGCCAGGGCAGCTGCCCTCTACTGTCCTGGGGAAGATAATGCCCAGAACACAATCTCTCCTCCGGTTCTTCTGATACAGGGACATCCCAGTCGGGCAAGGCCGTCCATCACAATACAGTGGAATCTCGGTTTGCGAGCATAATTCGTTCCGGAAACGTGCTCGTAGTCCAAAGCACTCGTATATCAAAGTGAATTTCCCCATAAGAAATATTGGAAACTCAGATGATTTGTTCCACAACCCAAAACTATTCATATAAAAATGATTAATACAAAATATAAAGTAAAAATACGTAAAACAAATTAACTTGCACTTTACCTTTGAAAAGAATCATGGCTGGTGTGAGTGAGTTTCTAAACTCTTGTGGGATTCCACCCAACGGGACGACACGCGGAAGAGCGTCCCAAATCAATCGCAGTCTCCCAGCCCTGTAGCAGTTCTCTGTAAAAGCGAATTCGAAAAGATCGCGGACATGCTATAAGCGCCTGCCGTCAATGAGTGATACAAGGAACAAGGAACGTTATAAATGTGCAGGGCCCTGCCTGACTGCTGTGTCTGTGTATAAATAACCGCACTGTTGCTGTTTCAAGCTGAATAAAGCTTGTGTTGCTAAAGTACTGAGACTCAGCTTCGTGTTTTACGGTGCAAGACGGGGACTCGCACGTCACAGCACACACACACACTCAAACACAAGCGTGCGCGAGCACACATACACACACATGACCGCCCGCGTGTGCACACACACACACACACACGACCGCACGCGCACACAGTCACAATGCTAATGCTGTAGTAAACACTCGTACGGATGTTGACTATATGAGTGAGGCACGCCGACTAAGACGGAGATTAGGAGACGATTGCAATCCCGCAGTGAGAGAGAGAGAAGAACCATCGGCTCAGTTGTGATCACATGACGCTCAGCAGACAAAGCGCATACAGTACATACTACTCGTACTGCAAGACCTCGCTCGTTTATCAAGTGAAAATTTATTAAAAATTTTTGCTCGTCTTGCAAAACACTCGTAAACCAAGTTACTCGCAAACCGAGGTTCCACTGTACACTCAATTCATGTCATTCAGATGGTGAAGGAGCCAAACTAAAGTTTTATTTTTAACTATTTTATTTTAATTTCAGAGTTTTGTTTTTGGCATTTTGTCAGATATTTGCTCTGCTGACTTTTCAGTATGCGGGGTGGCCATCCCCAAACCTTTTTCGGTCTGCTGCCTGATATTTTATCACAATGGTAATAAGCTTCTCCTTGGCTGGACTCATACTTAGGGATGCTAAAGAGCGAGAGTGGAATTAGGCATGCATCCAGAAAAAACAAATATGCTTACTTTCTGATTTTTAACTAGATAATCTTCAAAAAAGAGAAGGACTGCAGATTCTTGCTGAACTCAGGATGTTTCTTTCCTCTTGCAATCAGCATACAGAAAAGAGGCACAAGCTCCACCGTGGAGGGTCCCAGTGTTTGCAGACCTGAACTGAGACCAGTCAGTCAGTGGCTAATTGATACCTATAAGAAAAAAAGAATAAAATAGCAGACAAACCATTCAAATCCTGTCCGATTCCAATGTTAGGTTAGGGGAAATAAACACAGAGACCATTAATTCATTAAAAATCTCATTTCATTGAAGACTGAAGTAATACCCTTATCTTAATCTTCATATTCGAATATAAAGAAAAATAAATATTCTGCAAATCATAACTGCTTATCATATCCTTCCCAAAATTGAATGCATTTTATTTTCAATAGGGATAAAATATAACAATTAAAAATGCTAGTATAAATATGACATGAGAACCTTTAACCTAATTGTATACAAAATCTTGTGGATTTTAAACATTTATTCATTTAGCCATTTGGGAGTTTGTATTTGCAACATTCTTATCCATTGACATTTGTAATAACATCTTTGTTTTTTGCTCAGTTTCTGTTTGCTTGTAAGCCGACCATGACTGGAAAATATTCTGATTTTTAAAATGCTCACATAGCGCAGAGCGTTTATTGCCATTTATAATACAGTACATGTGTTGCAACCACCTTTCTTTTAACATATTCTTAGTGTGTCGTATGCATAACTTTCCAAATCATTGCTTCTAATCTTGTATATTTATTTGTAATATATTTGAAATGTCTAAAGTCTGTCTTATGAACAGCGCTTTTCCATTCTAAAGAAGGTGCATGAGTTAGTGACTGGTGACTGTGTTTGTGTGTGCCACGCGGTGGATTGGCACCCACATCCAGAGCTGGCTGCTGCCTTGTACCTGATGTTGGTAAAATGGCCACTAACCGCTCTGGTCCCAAACTAGATAAAGTGGATGTGATAACGAGTGAATGTTTATTTAAATTATTTACACTGACAATGTCATCACTAACTTCAAATATTTAATCCTCCATTTATCCTTTATATCAACCTGCAATACAGAGTCGCAGAAAACTGCAGACATAGCCCATCTACTGTATGTAAAGTCAGGCATTGAACAGGTCCCACACTGGACAGCAGAAGGTTCCTCAACCACCCACCCAGCCTCTCTCATACTGGGACAACTACAATACATTTATTAATCCAAAATACATATTATTAGACTGAGAACAAACCAATGCAGACATCAGGAGAACATACAAATTTCTGATACAAAGTGACCTAAGAACTGAAATCCATGTTCTTACTGTAGGCAGCTAAATGCACGGCTGTTGCTTCACAAGTCTTTATTATTAACATACTGTAACTGCCTACTTGACTTCAGAGTAGAAAAGATTTATGTTTTTATCATTCCCACAATCCCACAAAGTTAAATCACAACTATTGATTTTTTATACAGCTAATATTCTTGACACATCTCATTGCTGGTAGCCATTGTTTTTAATTTATTTTGCATTACATTGTTTTGTACTGGACTTCATCCATCCATCCATCCATTTTCCAACCTGCTGAATCCAAACACAGGGTCACGGGGGTCTGCTGGAGCCAATCCCAGCCAACACAGGGCGCAAGGCAGGAACCAATCCCGGGTAGGGCGCCAACCCACCGCAGGACACACACACACACACACACACACACCAAGTACACACTAGGGACAATAAAGAATCGCCAATGCACCTAACCTGCATGTCTTTGGACTGTGGGAGGAAACCCATGCAGACACGGGGAGAACATGCAAACTACACGCAGGGAGGACCTGGGAAGCGAACCCAGGTCACTGGGCTTCATCAACTTTTAATTACGCCTCTAGTGACCTTTGTGCTGCAGTAGTGCCCTACAGACTTTTAACAATCTGGAATATGGAAAATAATCTTTTTGATGTTTACGCCAATCCTTTACTCACCAGCACACCATATCTTGAGTCCCAATGACTCAAATACTAACAATTTAAATATGCATTAATTTTAATTGCCCATTATAATAGTTAATGTCATACCGTATAGTTCTCAGTCTTGTTGCATCCTCATAAATCTCCAGTCGGCCAACGAAACATGTCCACGTGTGTCTAGACTCACGCGCCCCCATAATGGACTGCCAAACTGGCCTTTCATCTCCTGCTCTAACCCTTCCATTCTGCTGATCATCATACCAAGGATGGTGCAATCTCATTTTCTTTTGTGTATCAAATTATTTTTTTCTTTTATTTTCCAAAAGCAAGAAATTGTAATGACACAATCAAACAAATGATAATAACATAAAAGATATAACCATTTACTTAAAAATCTATTCAGAGAAAACAAAAAAAAAACAAAACAAGATTCAGCAACCAGCCAAGAGGAAGAGAAAAACAAGAAAGACATGAGCAAAACAAAAACTCCTCCATGTTAATTTTTAAATAAAATAGAAAAATGAATAGTGTAAGAGAGGCAATCACAGGCCCACATGCTTATCGCAGAATATCATTAATGAATTTTTCCCTGTTTTAAACAAATGTTTTGAAGATACATTCTAAAAGAGAATTTGATTTTTTCCTATTTTTAGACAATTTAAAATGTTGCCTACCATTGAATTATTCAAGTTGGATCGGGATTTTTTACAATTAAGTCTGAATTAAGTCTGTGTGCCAGCAGTGTGTTGTAGGCTTTTACTGTAACCCCAAGAATGTCTAAGGAATGTGTAACGATGATGTTAATTTAGTGCCATTCCCAAAACATATGGCTTAGTAATGCTGGTGCTACATGCCAACGCTTACAACTGGAATCATCCCTTGGGCATATTTTAGACAATTTTAAACGAGATAAATGTGATCGAAGAAAGATTTTTAGTTGCATTATGGAATGCTTGGCATATCCAGAACTACAATGTGTTCTGCGTATGGCTGAGTTCCACTCCTTTTCTGAGTTGCTAATTGAAAGGTCTCTCTCCCGCTGTTTTCTAGAATTGTTTAAAATATTTTTATATATTGTTGAAATGCTGTCTGAGTCTTCATCATGACTAACCAGTATTGCCTTTGGGATAAATATTTGTGTCAGGTTTGAAAATTTTAACAAGAATTCTAATTTGCAGAAAAAATGCGTGTAGCTCAAAAATGTTACTTTTGTCCTTAAGTTTCAAATATAGTGACTATGTAAAGATCTCTAAGTGTCTTAATCCCTAGCTTTTTCCATAGTTTAAATACTGAGTAGGTTAGAGAAGGCGGAAAAAGGTGAATATCATGTATAGGAACAACAGATAAGATCTTTCTCACCTTAATGTATCTTGCATTGGTTTCATATTTTAAGAACTTGGTGAACGACTAGATTTCTAGTAAACTGACATTAGAGTTTTGACTGGAGTACACAGGAGGGCAGACAAAAGAAAATTTGGAACAAGATTTATTTTCCAATTTTTAATATTTTATTATGTGCATATTTGATGCCCAGTTGTAAAATTGAAAGTTGGGTAGAGCCATGCCACCTTCTGCTTTAGATCTTTGTAGAGTTGCCCTTTGGATGCGTAGCCATTTCAGATTCCAAATGAATGATGTTATGCTTGAGTCTAATTTCTTAAAGAATGATTTGTTGATGTTGTAAAAACATAAAATGATGTAATTGAACAAAATGTATGTGTGTAAGTACAGAAAATAGAACAGAATGATCAAACTTGTTTGTGTTTTGCGTACGTGACAAAAAGCATGTATACTTTCTGGAAGTTTTCTTTCAATGATGTGTGTGACAAGAAAATATACCTTTAGGGTAAGGACTTTACCAATTGGAATAATACAAAATGAGTCAGGACGCTATTTTTATTGCTTACGTGGTCAACGATCAGGAGACTAGAAAGCTATAAAAGAGCAAGGATATCTGCGCTCGAGGCAGATGAAGTGCGGTGTCCTAGGACTGTATTTCTCTGTCATTTTACCCTTGTCTGGTATGTATCAATAAAAGGTTTTTACTAATTTTAATTTTCTTCTCTGTCTTCAGTCACAAAAAGTGTCCACAGTTTTTTGGCGCCCGGACGTGGGGCAAGAGACGGCCGGTCGACTCCTCCAGCGAGACCATTTCAGTGATCCGTCTTACCAGCGGACTGCCGTCAACTTGAGCGCTCCTGCAGCAGAGCATGCAGCTCCGGCAAAAATTAGGACTGCCCTGTCCTGAAACAGTTCTTGCGTGAGGAGCCCCTGGTCTCCTCTTTGCTACATCCACGGTGACTGAACGGATTTCCAGACAGAGCTTGCACACTTCCAGGCTGGGGTAAGCACCGGGGAATTTCCGAACATTTTTTTTATTTATTTTCTAAATTACGGGAGGGCGAGTTTCCTGTTGACCGTCTAGTCATATTCATATCTCAACGGGTTGCTTAAGGTGATGGAGACTTGACCCAAGCAGTTTGACGCATACGAAAGGTCTGACGAAAGGATACTGGCCTCACCCATATCCTAGACTCGGCTGGACGTATTGATGTAGTATTCTGCTGAACCGAATCGGACACGAAGTCACCTGAGCTGGAATCCGGGGATGTGAGCGGACAGGCTAACGGGACGAGTAACGGGGTGGTATATATATATATGGAAACATAAACAGAAAAAGAGCACAGATTGCAGGATTGCTGTTAGGACGGAATAAATAAATCTACATACTAATAGGAATACCGTGTTCTCCTGGGAACTGGGACAGGACCGATAGTTAGGTGTCTCCCCTTGGGACTAAAGAAGGGAACAGTAAGGGAACAGTGAGTGGCACACTTAATACCTCGCTGATTCATACGTACAAGGGATTAGACGAATCAGTATATAGTTGGAAAATTAAATACAGGACCCGGGAGGGCAAGGGGACATAATGGGAACTTATAACAGTAAGCCTGTTAATCGCCGCACAGGGGGATCAAAATCATTAACGCTGGAAGAATTATTTTCGGAGGATCAACAGACGCCCCGTAAAAATGGGTCTCCTAGGAAATTTATAGAAAAGAAGACAGGTTTAGATTTCAAGAAGGCATGTAGGAAATGGAATAGACAGAGTGGTGGGCGTTGGCCGATAGAGGGGACAGGAGATGTAAGTGAAATACAGGAAGCTAGGAAGATCCTGTGTAGGAATAAGCAGGGTTGTTATAATAGTGGACCGTATCGAATGGATATGTTCGATAGATGGGAATTAGTAATAAAAGACAGAAATTTAGAAGCAGTACAGAAACAGAATGAATTGTTGCGGGCAAATGAGGGAAAGGCTAAAAAGGAGAAAGAGGAATTACTAATTACATTACAGAAAGTTCAGACAGGCACTGAACCACAGGCAGACGGGAGGAAAAGGAAGAATAATCCAAATAAAGACCCCCTTTATCCTATTATTTGTTCCTCTCCTCAGTACCAACCTCAGGCACCTCCATTATCCCCTCCTCTATCCCCCATTCCGACTGCCCCCCCTGCACTACAACTGGCAGAAGTTTCCCCTGATGATCCCCCAGGCACAGATCACTATGACCCCTCTACCCATCGTGATGACCCACCCTGTACTAGACAAACCCCCGTCTCCAAATGCACTCGAAGTCAAACCTCCACTCACAAACCAGCTCCAACTTTTTTCTCTTCTGATCCTTCACCCTTACTTACTTGCCCTTTAATAGAAGTTCCCAATCCTCATTATAACCCTGCCCATCCAGCCGGACCCCAAAATCCCACAACAGTTATGATAAATCGGAACTGGGACATCCAAGAACTAAAGGATGTCGTGAATGCACTTCCAGATCCAAAGGAAGTAGGAGGACTAAAATTTGTTGAACAACTTGATCAGTTAGATAGCATGTATAAGCCTAACGCTGCTGAATGGACCCAGGTACTTCGTCGAAAGCTTGGGACCACATGGGCCACTGTTAGCAGGGGTGTCCGCAATGACGTTCCATGGGTATGGAACCCAGCTTTAACTCGAGGACAGGGGATTGGTGGAGAAGGCGAATTTAACCCACAATGGGAGGCGTTGAGACAAAATATTGCAGAAAAATATAAAAAAGGAACGGACTGGTCCCTTATTTCTGCTGCAAAACAAAAGAGAGACGAGACGGTTGATGAATGGGCACATAGGATTCAAGACCTTATGGCTAATCACTCGGGCTTGGAAAATGTTGATGACCGCACCCGAGCTGCAGTTCCACCTTTTGTTTCCGGTTTGCGCCTTGATATACAAAACAAGGTCCGCACTTCCTGTATTGAGTGGGAAAGTGCCGCGTTTGATGAAGTCAAACGACATGCTGAACATGCCGAAAAACAAACTAAGCAGAAGGAATCGGACTCTCATGCCAAATTATTGGCAGCACAGATGAACTATTATACCAGGAATACTCCTGACCGAGGCCGAGGATATGGCATTAGAGGAAGGGGACGAGGACGAGGAAGAGGACGAGGTGGTTTTGGAGCTCCTCCTGCTGACCACAATAAGAATCCTTTTATTCCCTCTCCCTTTAATCCCAATGTTAATTCCTACTCTTGCTACGCCTGTGGTGAAACTGGACATTTTCGTCGGGAGTGCCCTCACAGACAGCAACAGCCCCCACCTCCCCCTATTCCACCTGTTTTTTCTGACACCCCTGACCAACAATACTGGCCATAGGAAAACGCAGGGACCTCCAGCCACTCTTTTCAACTACCTTTGCTCACCCATAATTCAGAGACTGATCCTTTACTGACATTGTTCGTTGATGGCACTGAGACTATTTTCTTAATCGACACTGGTGCCACTCGCTGGCAAAGGTCCCTGCCTCGAACGAGACTGTTACTGTGCTTACTGCTTCTGGACAACCTCACCTTCTTCAAGTATCAAAACCTCTTCAAGTCCAGTCACGTCCTGGCGGACATACCTTACTGCATCGTTTTCTTTTAAATCAGCTCTGTCCAGTTAACCTTTTAGGAAGAGATCTCATGACAAAACTTTCTCTTTCTATTTCTATGACTGACAAAGGTTTTTTCTGTTCTACCCCCAAGTTGTTGTGTCAAATTGCCCCTTACCCCAAACCCTCTTTTGCAGCTTGGACTTTAGATATTTCCCCACACACCATTCTCCTCAAAGCCCTACACTCTTTTTCCCCCTGTCTCTTTCCCAATTTACAGGCCCCTGACATTTTACACTGTACTGCCCAATACTTCCCTATAGAAGTAGACACCCCCTGGCTAGAATCTTTCCTTACTTCTGGTACTCGCCCCGAAACCCTTCACATCTCCTGTGTTTTTATTTCATCCACAAAGGCAGCTGCTTCTGTTCATCTTACATGCTTACAGCATATATATTATCTTGGCGGCTCAGTGCCTCATATTTCCTTAGCTAAATCACGCACTGTTAAATGGGGGGAAATAGGACCATGGGTAGAAAAATGCCTTGAAAGAACAGACTGGTTACAAGTTACTCCGGGTATTTTTGATACTCCTGACCGTTTAATAACTAAAGTGGTGTTTCAAACTGATTTTTTAGTACATCGCGCTTTGTGCCGTCCTTCCTCTTTTGCTTGTTCATTACAAACCACTTTCCCTTCTTGGCTCTCTATGCTCCCTGATTCACTATGGTCCCAGGGAAAGAATGATTATGGAAGGATAGCCCATTGTGAGCCTCTGGTGATCCACCCGAAATCCTCCTTCCGCCCGCACCGTGCCCAATATCCTCTGTCTCCCGAAGCAGAGGCTGGCATCTCCGCCGTACATTCCGATCTCGTCAAACGCGGTGCCATTATTCCAATTGAATACTCTCCAGTCAATTCCCCCATTCTACCTGTAAAAAAGGCTGACGGTTCATGGCGTTTCGTACAAGACTTGCGACAAGTAAATTCTGCCATCTTCCCTAGGGCCCCTATCGTCCCTAATCCTTCCACTATCCTCTCTACTATCCCTCCTTCCGCTCGGTACTTCTCCGTTATTGACCTAGCTAATGCTTTCTTTTCTATCCCTGTACACCCTGATTCTCAATTTTGGTTTGCTTTTACTTTCCAAAACCGCCGTTGGACATGGACCGTCATGCCTCAGGGATACACTGAAGCCCCTTGTGTATATGGACAAGCTCTTGCCCAAAATTTAGAAGGCTTTTGGCCGGACAGAGGTAGTACATTGATACAGTATGTAGATGACATAATGATATGTAGCGCTACGGAAGATGATTGTACAAAAGATACCCAGAAATTGTTGCTGTTTTTGGGGGACAATGGCCATAAAGTTTCTAAAGTTAAGCTGCAGCTAATCAAAACAACTGTAAAATATCTAGGTCATGACATTACGTATGGAACAAGAGCTCTCTCTAGCGATCGCATTACAGCCATCCAAAATCTTCCTAGACCGGTCACAAAACAACAGGTTATGTCTGTTTTAGGTATTCTGGGCTACTGCAGACAGTGGGTTCTAAATTTTACTGAAAGAGCACAGCCGTTGCAACAATTGGCTAATACTCCTGGCATCCCCCTTTCTGGCCAGGTCCAATGGAATGAACAGGCTGAGAAGGCTCTCTGTGACCTCAAAACTGCTCTTCTATCTGCGCCCGCGCTTGGTTTGCCTGATCATTCTCGTCCATTCACTTTGTTCGTGGACGAAAAGCAGGGATTTATGAATGCAGTACTGACGCAACAACATGGAGATAAACAAAGACCGGTGGCTTATTTTTCTAAAAAACTGGATCCAGTGGCCGCAGCACTTCCTCCGTGTCTTCGTGCTGTGGCTGCAACAACAGAAGCTGTATTAGCAAGCACGGATGTAGTTCTCATGAGCCCCCTAACAGTTAAAGTGCCTCACGCTGTACATTCTATCCTAGTACAAGCCAAAACTTCACATCTCACTACTGCTAGGGCAATACACTATCAGAATGTACTCTGTACTTTGTCAAATGTTACAATTGAAAGATGCTCCACTTTAAATCCAGCCACTCTTCTCCCAATTAACAACGAAGGAGAACCACATAATTGCCATGATGAAATAGCAAAGGTTGTAAAACCTAGAGTAGATCTACAGGAAACACCTTTAGAAACTGGAGAAATGATTTTTGTGGATGGATGTTCCTTGCGATTGAAAAATGGAGCACCCTCAACCAGTTACGCAGTGGTCCAAGGGGACCGCCTGCTGGAAGCAAATCGAATTTCATCAAGCTTGAGTGCACAAGCAGCTGAACTCGTAGCACTCACTCGAGCATGTCAGCTGTCTGAAGGGAAGATCGTAACAATTTATACGGATTCCAGGTATGCTTTTGGAGTCTGCCATGATCATGGAGCACTATGGAAACTAAGGGGATTTAAGACCAGTACTGGCAAACCCATCCAACATCAGAAATTGATCGAATCCCTTTTAGAAGCTATAACCAAACCATCGAAGCTAGCGATTGTTAAATGTCAAGCTCACACAGGAAAACAGGATCCTGTTAGCAAAGGAAATGAATTAGCTGACCACTTTGCTAAAGAGGCTGCATATAATAACACCAATTTCTTTATTCCAACAGAGAAATGACCAGGACCCTGATAATCAAATTATTTCTTTACAGAGTGCAGCCACGGATATCGAAAGGAGAAAATGGTCCAAAGAAGGGTCCCTCTCTGATGGAGTCTGGACTCATAAACACACTAACAAACCTTTTCTCCCAAAAGCCTCTTTCCCAGGAATGGCAAAAATCGCCCATGGCCTCGATCACGCAGGTAGAGATGCCATGGTTCGAGATGTTGAAAAACATTGGGAAGCTGTAGGTTTCTCTACATATGCAGAGCAATTTTGCAGACGCTGTGCAATATGTCAAACGTTTAATGTGGGAAAAGGTACCCAGGTAAGTCCCGCCGTTACCCCTAATCCAATGGGTCCGTTTGAACACCTCCAAATGGATTTCATTGAACTAACCCCGTCTAAAGGGTACCGATATTGTCTTGTGATTGTCGATGTGTTCTCCCGATGGGTAGAGGCTTTCCCTTCAAAACACAACGATGCCAAAACAGTAGCTAAAGCACTAATTAAAGAGATTATTCCAAGATGGGGTATCCCTCAAAAGTTACAAACAGATAATGGCACTCATTTTGTGAACTCCGTTATAAATGAATTAACCACCTGGCTCCAAATTAATGTGCACCATTATTGTAAATACCATCCCCAAAGCGGAGGCATCGTAGAACGATGCAATGGCACTTTAAAAGCTAAACTCGCAAAAATTTGTGAACAAACTAATTTATCATGGCCAGATGCACTACCCTTAGCTTTAATGGGACTAAGGGGACGGACACACCGACAACTGGGACTATCGCCGTTTGAGATTCTGACCGGACGTCCCATGCCCATTGGCATGGTTGTAGGAAATGTGAATTTGCATACTGTGGACAATGATCTTCTCTCTAGTCTTGCAGGTCTGCGAACCTCATTGAAGGAAATCCACCAGCAGGTTAATCAAGCCTGGAGGACCAGCCCCCTTTCTAAGGATTTACCAATTCCCTTGGGCACCTGGATCCTGGTTCGAGATACTCGGAGGAAACACTGGCATCAGCCTAGGTGGAGAGGACCATTCCAAATTCTTCTATCCACACCACACGCCGTGAAAGTTGAAGGACTGCCTGCCTGGATCCACGCATCGCATTGCAAGAAATGGCTATCTTAAAAATACTTTTTCTGTTGACTGTTACCCGCACCCTCTCGGGCTACCCAAGGATGGGTGGTGATCTTTATCTTTATAAGGTAAAACAGAACCAGAATCAGAGATACCCGAATATCACAGTCACACAGGGACTCACCACTTCAGTGCAAATTGATTTCTGCTCAATTGTGGACTGTGGAGTCGGACGACAAGAACAATGGACCTGGTCTGATAAATATGTTTGTGTTTCAGCTCCTACGGATTACGAAGACTGGTGCAGTCGGTGGGGTTTAGTCTTTGCAAATACAGGGTCAGATGACTGGGGATATTCTCCTTATAAAAGCCTGCAATACAGCTTGAAGACCCGATTCTCTATAATTAAGGGGCATGCCGTTACTAAATGTGATGAGAATCAATGTAACCCTCTAATTATTACGCTTAAAAACCCTACTGTTCATGATACTGGCACTTATATTCTTGGGGCTTATGTCTCAGGAACTGACCCCTTAGGAAAATTTAATATTAGAGTACAGGACCCCCTTCTTTCACCCTCCAACGTTTCCTTTGAAACCTCCACCCCCACCACCATTCCTTTACCTGACGATTCAGCCCCTATAGTTCGCGTGTTAAATCTAACCACTTTAACAAGCACCTTTTCAGTAGAAACTGGTTATGGGGATCAGAATAGATGGTTGCAGTGGGTTCTCTATTCAGCTAAGCAAGTTAATCGTTCTCATTGTTACGCGTGCGCTGCAGCCCGTTCCCATTTAGCTACAGTCCCTTTCCCATTATCTAACATTTCTGACCCCGCGGGGTTGCCCTGCCTTCTGTACTTATTCACTACTTCCAAGAAACCCCTCTCTGGTTCAAAGTGTTCTAATCTATCTCTGTCTTCCTTTCTCCTCTCCCAAACCACTCCTAGATCAGATATTTGGTGGATGTGCCGTAGGTCCAAATTATTTGCCACCCTTCCCCCTAACTGGTCTGGTACCTGTGCTCCAGTCCAATTAGTAATGCCTTTTAGACTTCTATCCTTACCTCCCTCTCACTCCCCATATTATTCCACCCCTCCTTTTTATTTCCGACATACCCGCTCCCTTTTCCATATGCCTACTAATATCTCCTTACATGGCCCTGGAGTATACATAGATGCTATTGGAGTCCCCAGGGGTGTCCCAGACAGATTTAAAGCTAGGGATCAAGTTGCTGCCGGTTTTGAATCTATTATACCCCAAATTACTATTAATAAGAATGTTGACTGGATTAATTACCTTTATTATAACCAACAACGTTTCCTTAACTTCACCAAAGACGCTATTGAAGGCATACATGAACAGCTTGACCGTACTTCTCTGATGACTTGGCAAAATCGTCTAGCCTTGGACATGTTACTTGCGGAAAAGGGATGCGTCTGTGCTATGTTTGGCGATGCTTGTTGTACATATATTCCTAATAATACCGCGCCAGATGGATCAATAACTCGTGTATTGGCAGGCCTCACTGCTCTCTCTAATGAACTTACCACTAATTCTGGCATTACAAATCCCTGGGATCAGTGGTTTACATCCTCCTTCGGATCCTGGGGACAATGGATAAGATCTGTTTTCATCTCTTTGGTTGTGGCATTTTGCCTCCTCCTCCTGGTTGGCTGTTGTATTATCCCTTTGTTTCGCTATATAATATCTAAGTACTTTACCGCCTCTATGGAAAGGGCATATATGCTACATGAGGAGCACATGTCTCGTATAGCTTCTTCCATTTTCTCCTCCCCATCCCCTTCCCCCCCCCCTTCCCCTTCATCAACCATTTCAATTTAATTATATTGCCCACATCATTTTGTTCAAAAAGGGAGGAGTGTAAAAACATAAAATGATGTAATTGAACAAAATGTATGTGTGTAAGTACAGAAAATAGAACAGAATGATCAAACTTGTTTGTGTTTTGCGTACGTGACAAAAAGCATGTATACTTTCTGGAAGTTTTCTTTCAATGATGTGTGTGACAAGAAAATATACCTTTAGGGTAAGGACTTTACCAATTGGAATAATACAAAATGAGTCAGGACGCTATTTTTATTGCTTACGTGGTCAACGATCAGGAGACTAGAAAGCTATAAAAGAGCAAGGATATCTGCGCTCGAGGCAGATGAAGTGCGGTGTCCTAGGACTGTATTTCTCTGTCATTTTACCCTTGTCTGGTATGTATCAATAAAAGGTTTTTACTAATTTTAATTTTCTTCTCTGTCTTCAGTCACAAAAAGTGTCCACAATGTATATAGTGGATACTCTGGAATAGGAACAGTGGCTTGGAGAAGATCTTCATTTTGACAGTATTAATTCTCCCTGCTAAGGTAAATTGAAGGGTTGACCATCTGTTACCATAATATTTGATTTTTTTCCCATCATGCTTCCAAAATTATATTGAAAAAGATCTTTATATCTACGTATGATAGTTGATCCCAGATATTTAAACTGTTTCGATAAAATGAACAAATAGGCATCAAATCTGGTATGATATACTGGGGAATTCATTCTAAAAAGACCACTTTTATAAAAACTAATTCAGAATCCGAAAATCTTCTGAAATTCTCCTAATAGGTTTAAGAGTGGAGCTAGAGATGATTATGGGTTTGACATATAATGCACCATATCGTCGAGATATAATAATATTTTCTGTTTAGTTCGTTCTATAATAATACCCTTTATCTCTCATTTCTTCCAGAGAAAAAGAGCTAATGGCTCAATAGCTATTGTGAATAGCATTGGCGACACTGGGCACTCTTTTTGAGTATGTTATCTAATGTCAGATAATTTGAGTTAGTGTTATTAATATGGACTGAGGCTTCGGAACTGGTATAAAGTAGTTTTATCCAAGCAGATATGTTTGGCCAAACTGGAATTTGTGGAGTGCAGTAAAACAGAGAGTCCCATTCGACTCTGTCAAAGGCCTTTTCTGCATCTAAACATAATAAGACTTCTGGTGTGTCAGATTTTGAGGGTTAGTATATTACAATAAACTGGTGCCCACGATTTGAGGGTGAGTGTGTGTCTTTAAGTTATTTGGTTAGTCTTTTGATATTACTGAGGGGATAACTTAGTCTGTTCTTTTAGTTAAGCCATTCCCTAGCACAGTGTTTCTCAACCTTTTAGTATTTGCGACCCGAGTTTACATAACAGTTTTAATCGCGCCCCCCCTAACGTTTTTTTGAAAGGATCCCACTAATACCAATTTGTTCTTTTTTAATTAATGATATATCATAGATGCATATTTTATTATACCTACTTAACTTTTATCAACCTTTATCTAACTCTATATTTATTTTTCTAGTATCAGAATGTAGTTTAAGTTAATTTGTTTTGGTTTCAATAGATGTATTTTTCATAGTTCCAATTCGTGTTTTCTATTTTTCACATCTTCGCGCCCCCTTTTTGGTTACTTCGCCCCCCACAGTTTGAGAACCGCCGCCCTAGCATTTTAGCATCATTTAACATTGGCCTATATGACAAACTCTGTAGTACGTCGTTATGTTTCTTTGGAAAAATTGTAATTATTACTTGGCAGAATGTTTGGGTTAACATTTTATTTTCTCTACCTTCTATGAACGTTGTTAATAGTAATGAAGCTAAGGAACTGAATACAAATGAGGTCAAACAGAATGACAGCGCAAAACGTCAATAAAGTAATAACAAGGTCTTACCTTTATTCACAATACCAGTGCTGTAGTCCTGCTCTAATGAGGTCTTCTGTGACTTTGAAGGAGGGGCAAGTTCACCTCTTTGCATTTAAGGCTCCGGAAAAGTTGGGTTTACTTGAAGAAAGATAACAAAATTATTTAAAGGCAATCTGCTGACTATGAGCATTAGTACTGGGTCAAAAGTTTATTACTTACTTAGAAAGAAAGAGAGAGAGAGAAGTTAGGAGCACACGCTGATACAGCACATTGCCGCACCCACCGCATGACAAACCAACTCAGGATCCAGATTAGGATCCGAGTTCAGCCATGCAACGGGTGACACCCCAGCATCACACTAGTTCAGATGGAGTGGAACAGTGTGAGGTTTTTCATGGTGGCTGGAGTACCAATTCTACCACCAACCCCCAAGTTGGGGGCCTACATGCAGGGTTGGATGCAGATTAACGTCATACCACAGGACCAGCAGTTCTCAAACTGGGGTCCACGGTCCCCTAGGTTTCGGTGGGACCATGAGAAATGATTGCATATTTACACTATTTATATTTGTACAATTATTAACCTTTTACCATCCGAGGGGAAGTAAGTGACTGAGCTCCATTGTTACCCTCACCACCTAGACCTGACCACTAATCCGCTGTTCCGTTATTTGCTGCCACCGCATTGTTTTCCCAATGTTATCACTCGGCACAAACCAGCCCTTATTATTTTTATCATAATCAAAAATTATCAATTCTTTTGTAGAATCAAAACACTCGCGAACAGTTTTCATATATTTTAGAAGCAAATAAGAGCGCTAAAGGTGGATACAGATAATCAACAAACAACATATTTTACATTTTTTGTGTTTTTAAGTGATGAAATTGCCCGCTCAATGCAGATGGTTAAGACAAAGCAGATGCATCCATCCCATTAAAATTTTAACTTAAATTTAATAACTAAGATGTACGTAATATTTTCTGAATTAATAATTGTTTGTCAAAAAATGTTTTATTCACAGCAGCCTGTACCTATGCAGTGCCGCACATTGGGTATGTAGCACCCTTGTGCAAATTATTTGGCGCCCCCAATTTTCTTGAAATAATACTGATTTTTAAATTTTTAATAAAAAGGGTCCGCGAGCCATCGAACAATTTTTAAAGGGACCGCCACGCAAGAAATTCTAAAGAAGTTTGAGAACCGCTGCCCAGGACGGAGCAATTGCAGGTTAAGGGTCTTGCTCAAGGGCCCAACAGAGCAGAATCCCTTTTGGCATTTATGGGATTCAAACTGGCAACCTTCAGATTGCCAGTGCAGATCCGTAGCCTCAGAGCCACCACTCTGCAAATTCTAAGACAATTCTAAAAAACACATATAAACCAAACCTCCTTTCTTATGTACTGTAGCGCCTCTACCAGTTGAGTCAATTTTCAATATGTTATAATCTTGTTATAATCAATATGTACTTTTATAAATGTTTTATATATTTATACTGAGGGGAATGAATTATACACAATTTTCTAGAATGCGTAAAGTCTAGCCACATCTGTGTTGTCTGTGTCTTCTGCTTAGCGTCACTGTCCTGTTGTAAACTGAACAATCGGCCCACTCGGACACTTAGAGTTTTGGCCTTACAGTTCAAGCTTGGTTTCATCAGACAAGTAAGTCTTGTTTCTCACAGTCTGAGGCTCCTTTGGGTGGCATTTTTGTGGTTGTCGTTGTTTCAAACTCCATTTAAGAATTCTTGTGCTCTTGAGGACCCTTAATGTCGCTAGAATTTTTGGTAGCCTTCTCCAGATCTGTGCCTTGACACAAGCCTGTCTCAAAGCTTTGCAGGTAATTCCTTTGACCTCATGCCTTGGTTTTTGCTCTGATACACATTGTCAACTGTTGGACCTGCTATAGACTGACGTGTGCCTTTCCAAATTATATCCAGTGTGACAGATAGGGGGCACTACTGAGCCCCTCAAGTGCACAAACACAATCAAGGGAAAAAATAAAGTGCATTTTATTTACTAACTACCTTGCACAGATTATTCATTTTACGCAGAATCACAAGCACCATCCAATATAGTAATTCCGCCACTGCCCTCCAGGCAAGCCTTGTCCTCTACCTCCTGACTCCAACTCGCCTGGATGAGGTTGAGCGGCTTCTTTTATGCCAGACCCAGGAATACTTCCGGTGTCACATGATTACATCCTGGTCAGGTGGAACTTCCTTAAAATGTGTGAGTTCCCTCCCCACAGCTCCCTCTGGTGGCGCCCACATACACTGACAGGGCTGTCCATCAGGACTACAATTCCCAAGGTGCCCAGTGAGTGTATAAATGGAAGCTGTACCCAAGTGATGCTGCCATCTGATGTACTGGGGACTTCCTTCTCTGTCCTTCTTTTATACGTTCCTGGTCAGGGGCACCTGTCCACCCATATCCTTTTCTTATGGCATCCCTTCTGGGTAAGTAACCATCCTCCTTCCTGGTCTGTCCACCTTGGCACCTACTCCAGTCAATGGAATTGACCACAGGTAGACTCCAAACATGTTGTAAAAACATTTTAGTAATGGTCAAAGGAATGGGATGCACTAGATCCAAATGGAGTGTCAAAAGAGCAGGTCTGCATTCTTGTGTCAATGTAATACAAGGGGTGTTCAATTATAAAGAAGAATTTTCATGCTTTGTTCTTATAAATAGTGCAAGGTAGACCCGACTCATTGGGCAAACACATGCATATATGAACTTGTCGATAGTATTGCTAGCTGCTCTAATACCAGCACACACACTTTTTGTCAGTTGTAATCAACATGTTTGAACAGGAGGTACATAGTAGTGTTGCACAGCGCATTATTTTTCAATTTCTGAGTCCTTCCATCTTGGAGTTATTCAAGACTTAAAAAACAGTTTGGGGATGAGTGTCTCTTTCTCTCAGTCTAGAGTGTATGATTGGTGCAAGTCATTCAGAGAGGGACTATCATCTCTTCGGTCCACTTAAGGAATTTTTAGGAGGGAAGAAATTCAAGCCTATGCTGTGCTGTGTAAGAATGGGTCAACATGCAGTCAAAAGACTTCTACTCTTCGGGGATTAAGAAGCTTCCTGAGCACTGGAACAAGTGTATTGTAGCGGCAGGAGATTATATAGAAAAATACTGTGTAAGTCATTTCTTTGTATTCAATAAATAAAGCATAGCGCATAAATTCCTGTTTATATCTGAACACCCCTCATATTTCAGTTTAATAAATTTGCAAAATATCTTAAATCCTGGTAAATCATTAGGTGTTTTTTTTTATATGCAGGAAGAATGAACTTAAATGTTTTTAGCACAAGGCTGCAATATAACAAAATGTAAAACAATGAAAGGGTCTGAATACTTTCTGAACAAGTCCATCCAAGTGTGCATATATTAACACTTGGATTTGTAGTGTGTCTCACTCATCTCTTTATGTAGTGTGTTGTATTTATCCTTGAAGTTCTGAAACAAGTTGAGACGTGATTTCTCTAAATATTATTAGGAACAACATCCTGTTTATTAATATTTTTTTTGGCAGGCGTTGTACACAGCATGGAAAACTATGAACTTATACACTTTAAAATATTTTAATTACTTTTCAAATTTGTTCTCAAGGAAACATCTGTCATTTTAATTTATAGGTGTTTTTTCTTTTTAAACATCTACTGAGCAATCTTGGAGTACACATGAAGTGAAAAGCCTCTGACTGGGAAGCAGCGGGTCAAGAGCGTGAAGGACAGACCAATATGGAGATGGTCGGCTACTGAGCCGAGATAACCTGCAGCTTGGAGGCTCAGGCTCCCTGCACTTCTCTGAAGACCAATGTTGTATTATTACATTATGGACAAATAGTTACTTACTTAGAATTCTACTTTAATTACAATCTTGTGAAGAAATACTATTCAAATTAATTTATTTTATTTATTATGAATTTAATATTTTCTTTATCAGTATGCTGCTGCTGGAGTATGTGAATATCCCCTTGGGATTAATAAAGTATCTATCTATCTATCTATCTATCTATCTATCTATCTATCTATCTATCTATCTATCTATCTATCTATCTATCTATCTATCTATCTATCTATCTATCTATCTATCTATCTATCTATCAAAAGTGGAAATGCATCAACTGATATTAGCAATTAATTCATTCATATACTTTTTCAACAGATTATTCAGGTAATTTTATACAAAAGGAATCTGGTAGATGAATAATGCTTTAACAAATGTCAATATTTTGAAACAGGGGTGCCAGCATTTTCATATGTAATTTCTTCATGCCTGTTAATTCACTTCATTTTATTCCCTTTACTGGTTGTACTACCAATCAGAGATGGATTGAAATTGAAGTAATCAGCGCAGATCTCAACATTAATGTTTGCAGTGCACAATCTATTGGAATGTATTTTGTAATGCATGTATCTAGAAAATGCCTTGCAATTGTCAATACAATAGATGCCACATCACAAAGATTTGTAGTAATAAAATGCATTACAGCAAATGTTTGTGATGCACCATCTGCTAGAATGAAAAATGCAATGCATATGTCGTTGTTAAATGCCATTTGGTATGGGATTCGTAAGAGCAGTGTTAATATTTCTGATGTGCTATCTATTGGAAAGACAAATTAATCTTATTATGGGAGGCTATGAATGACAAAGAATTGTGGGAAATCAAGGTGCAAAGCCCAGCCCATTGACCCATGCTTATTAAAAAGTATTTGCATGTTAAGAACCTGAAAATGAAAATGCAAATTGGAAAATGAAAATGCAAAGTGGAAAATGAAAATTCAATGAGCAGCAGGTGATGCAAGTGTTTTAAAGCCCACTCTTCTTTTTTCTCTCAAGTGTTCTCTGCTGCATTTTGACTTTTTCTCCTTCTCCTCCTCCTCCTCTTCTTCCTGTTTACCTGTCTCTGCAATCTTCGTAGCAAAAATGCCAAGAAATCTACTAAGTTTCCTTTCAATACAGCCAGGAAAAACAAATTAATTAATGAAGTTTGGCTGTTGGGGGTCCACTATTTTTTCAGTTGGACAATGGATCCCTTGGCCCTACCTTGGTGGCACAACTGGATTCAGCATAAGTTAAAACTATTGTGAAAGAAATGTAAAAAGTGTGTAATATAGTCTGGTTAGGTGTCCACTATTTTTTTCAGGACACCTTGGTAGCTCCACTGGATTCAACATAAGTCAGAACCCTAAAGAAATTAAAATAAAATGTGCATAAGAAAGATAGGAAAATTTTAAGAAGAAACCAAATCATAACAGTATTGTTCTGCAAATGACTCAGTGTAGCAGAGAGAAAAAATGTTTTACTAATGACCAGGAAATAGAAGAGGCAAACATCATAATTAGGGACAAAATGAAGGTCAGCAATTAGAAGCTGAAAATAACCATCCCAAATGTTAGTCAAAAATCAAACGTGAAAGTAACTCATGTCACACACGTGCCCATGGGAGCCAGCCACAGAGACCAAAAGAAGGGAATGCCATGCCCAGCCAGGCAGACCAGACACGGGATATCCTACCTGAATATGAAGACGTCACTTCGGCCTCAGCTCTGATGACATCACTTCCTGTCCTGGCCCCAAGGACGACATCACTTCCTATCCCAGCTCGGAGGATGACATCACTTCCACAAACCTCCCTATAAAACCCCACTTCCTTTCTCTGTTGATCAGTTCTGTTTTGGACTCCATTCTGAACATTGTTGTGGTGAATACTTTGTCTTATTTTGCAGCGAAGGTCAAGTAAACGGATGGCTGCCCCAAACCTTTGTTTTGTGTCAAGGCTCATTATTTCACACACGCTAAGGTCTTCTGCCATTAATCAATCTGTTAAACTCTCAACTCCTAACCACTACAATAAACTCTTCTTTGCTTTTAAGAATCCAGAATCTTGGACAACCAGAAAGTATGCGTTAAACCATTGAGTTAATGACATCATGCATCAGGACTTCTGGTTGGCCCACCATGGCAACCATCACAGTAACAGTAAGCAGAAAGTTTTTCAAAATGGCAATGTCATATGAGGAGGAAAAAAACTTTAAGTAAATAATAAAATGTGGATTCAATCGGGGGGAAAAATAAATTTAGCCAGATCATAACATGCAGACACATTCAGATGACTCGATGTACAGCCAACTTTTATTTATTTATATTATTTTTTTAAATGATATATTTATTTTATTTATGTAATTTATAAATTACTGGTAGTATTTATTAAATTACAATACAGAATTGCTAGAGCAAATATTCCCCAGACATGTGTAACCTTTAAAGTCCTGCAGTGAGCCTGCTGAATGTTCCAGAAAAAATACAAATGGAGACAAGAATGGAGTTCAGCTTTAGAGGATACTGTTATGACCAAAGAAAGACAGTCTCAGCATGCAGTAACGACAGCCAGTTTCCAACAGTTTGGAACATGAAACTGCAGAATTAAGAGATCAAAGATTAAGATTAGATTCAAGTTCTTGGAGAGAAGATAGAACGTAAGAGAGATAAGCTCAGCAGCTGCTGCGTAACACCAACAAGTTATTAACTTGTCTATACTCACATGCTAATATGCTGTATATGTTGAACTAATCACAAAAGGTGTTTTAAACAGATATTTTAGTTGGTAGTGTTAGTTAAACTAATTGAGGCAACAGGCTGAGGAAGGTTATAAACTTGTTCGTAACAACAATTTGACAGACAGATGTCAATTAAAGGAGCTGCTGAGAAACCAGAGCAATGCAAGAAGCCCTGTGTGTTGGTTTCTAGAGCTGTTTAGGATGGTTCAAGCTGCTTACTCCATCATTTATTGATTTTTGAAATTGCTTATTTTGGTTGGCAATCCTCCATTGTTGCCTGGAATCCATGGTGTTCTTCATGATTTATATGACATTGGCCGTTTTCCTAGCAAAAACAGGCCTATGGACAATGCTGCAATCATAAGCTAATCCATTCAATGTAGGCTTACCAGAATCTGCTTCTTTCTGATATATGTAAGCCATTTTGCTGATTTCTCAGATTTTTGCCTTTTGATACATTTAATGTGTTTCTTATTTTTGTAGTACTGTGGTCATGCTTATCATGCTTATTATGCCCTTTTGGGGCTTTTATGAACCAAAATAGAAGGGAGTCCCAAAAATGCCCACTATAGGGAGAAATACCATCAAACCCCGGCTAGATATAAGGACAAATACAGGATCTATATCAATTAAAAAGATGTATTCTCTAAAGATAATGAAGCTCTGTGGAGCACAAAAGGCAATAGGAGTTTACTGAAACAATAATGTCAGAGAATAGTCAAAAAACAGAGCAGAAGGTCAAAAATCCAGCGATATCACAAAAAGACAGATATTAAACACGAAATAACCGATAACATGAGTATGTTCCTCCCCTTTAATATGACACACCTAAATTGTCAGTGGTGTAGCCAGTTGGTATTAGAAGTCACAGAATTAGTTCAATGGCGATTACCTGTCTGTTTAAGGGGTTTCACTAGATTGTAGTATAAATGCCCCTGTATATGGAAGGTCCAGGTTGTGTTTAGTCAGTATAGTGGCCTAACCTACACAGAAGAACACAAGAACACTTCAAGCAACTCTGTGAAAAGGTTCACTGAAAAATCAGAGGATGAAAACAAGAAAATATCCATGTAAGTGAATATCCCTTGGAGTTCAAAATGGAAACAATATGGAACAGCTGGAAATCTTCTTAGAGCGGGTCAAGCACTAAAGTGAGTGATCGAGAAGAAGACTAGTGAGGGAGTCTACCAGGAGACCTATGAGAACTCTGAAGGAGATTACAAGCTAGAGTAGCACAGATTGGAGAGACACAGTGCAGACAACAACTCTTGCCCGGGTGCTTCACCAGTCACAGCTTTATGGAAGAACTGCAAAGAAAAAGCTGCTGTTTAAAAAAAAAATGACAGCACGCAGAGAGTTTGCCAGAAGGCACATGTTTTCAATTTCAAATATCGTAAAGTTTAAAAGCAAGCGCTAACAGGCTTGTGGTGGCAGAAATACCTTTCAAAGCCAGCAGATTCCAACTCAAGGGATATAAAAAGTGCATCGGTTGATGTACTGTTGATAGTTGCTGCTCGTGGAGGGTCAATGGCTAGATGTAGCTCATACTTCCTAAACATAAATCTTTTGAATGAAGTCCTTGATGGAGGCATAAAATCTGTGTTTACGTCCACCCACTGGCATTTCAATAACTTGTTTTGCGGTCAAAAACAAGTTGGTTGAACCAGTGATGACGTAGGTGTATTATATAAAAAGTGTCAATACTTATGAGATCGATTATTTAGTGTTTTACGTTTGTAATCCATTTAGATCACCTCGCAGAGATCTGTTTTCACTTTCACATACAAGAAGTTTTTTTTTCTGTTGTTCAGTGTCAGAAAAGCCCAGTTAAGTCCACTGTTATTCATAATTGTTTACCAATAAAAGGTGGAAACTTCCAAGACAGTGAGCACTTTTTATTGGCACTTTATAATAACTCAAAAATAAATCCCTTGAAACAGTTATTAGGATTGTAAAATACATGAAGGCTATTGATTAAAATCATTTCTGTAGATTTTGCTCTACAGAGAAATAGCAGTTGTACTAAAACCACAGCATAACAGGTTGAAGATTATAATTTTTTTTAATAACATATGATTCTTCCATTTTATTTTACACTATATTGCATTATAAAATACCAGTAACGGCGCACTGCATGATAACGTGCAGTGAATACACTTGACTTGAGCATTCCTAGTTTTCGTCCTCTTTCTCTGTACGTTTAGCATTCGTTTGCTCAGAGGCTGATATGCCTGCTGCTTCCTGAGCAGCTCATCTTTTCTCCACCCTTTTGTCAGCATCTTTTCACATTAAAACTGATTAAGTCAGTGATTGTGTTGCAATTACTTAGTAGGTTTTCTTTCATTTTTCACTTAATCTGGCACTTAAATTATTCTTGAGGCAGATTGAAGACTTAAGATATGAAGAGGTAGGGGAAGTGATGGCGAAGGTGGTAGGGAATGAGAACGGCGCCTGTACACATGTGCCACACTGCCACCCTGCTGACTGCGGCCGAGAGTTGATTCTACAATCAATTAAAATAAAAATAAAAAGAGGAATAACCTTGCAGGACAATCATCACCCCAAAAGCGGATAGCAGACGTCACATAGTATACAGTATATATACCAAATTTCAGTTCAATAATACAAACGGTTTACGAGCTACAGGTGATTTAAAATCCTTGACAGACAAACAAACAGCCACTATAGCGTATTATAGAAGAAGACTGGCATGTAAAGAGCCCTGGAAAGTACATTGTGTGAACAGTTTATTATTGGTGTGCACATTTTAATTAAAATATACCCTCAATTTAGATAGTTCATGTACATTTCTTGTTATATAACATTATCTTGATTTATATAATTCATATGCTCATTTGGATATAAATGTTCAATGTCCTCAATTTATCTATTTTGTGTGTACGTTTTGATTAAAATATTCCATTAGCTTAAGTAATTTGTGCATACATTTTGATTAAAATACTCCCTCGATTTCTGAAATTTGTATGCACATTTTGATTAAAACATTCCCACGATTTAGCTATCATGTTTACCTGGGCTCTGCATAGCACTGCTGCTCTTGTTGATGTATACAGGCTGATGTACACAGATTATTATAACTAATTCTAGACTAAAAGCAAATGATCTGCACTGTAGTTTAGTCCGGAGCAGGTTTACTCCATGTCTGCAAAACTATGAGAATATTTTGTGGAACAACTGCAACAAAAATTTTAAAATAAGAACAAAAGCATAAAGTTAACTTACCTTAAGTAACAAACTGATATACTACATATTAACACTAATCTCCAAATTTGGTACATTTCACTGACAACTTTCACATTCTAAATTAAATTTTATTCCTGATAAAATGAAGCTTTAAAACTGACGTAGATGATGTCCATCACCCTGACAGAGCTTGAGAGTCCACTGCTGAAATCACTGCAGAGGTCAGAATAGTTGCAGTATCTCTCATTATAAATGTATGTATGTGACTGTCTTTGAAAGTCTGTTGTTTCAGTAAACTCAGTTTTGATTGGCTCAGAGTAATGCCCCAAGAGTCACTACAATGATGCCAAAACTAATTCCCAAATAACAACACAAAATAACCTTATCATGGTATTTCTGGCCATTAGGTTGTCCATATGCAACAAAAGGCACAGCAGGACTCCATTAACTAAATCGTGAGAGCAATTTTAATTAGAATGTGTGAATGAATAAACTAAATGAAGGGAAGTTTTAATTCAAATGTGTGCACGAATTGTAAATTATTCCCATGATTTATTAATTTTTTTCCTACCCACATCCTCTCCAGGGCTCTGTTAGGTGTGTATTACATTACTCTTAAAAAGTACATCTTTATATGAAGCAGGCATATGGAAACTCATACTCTGAATATTGTACATCATATTTTCAATTTCCATAATGTTGATGTTGTTTATAAACTTGACATTTTAATGTAATTCAACAACATTTGCTGTTTAACAAAAGAAAATAAAGTTTAGCTACAGCAGACTGAACACATGGCTGTCTCACATTTTGGTCTCCACCACTCTTTCACGTCACCTGTCCTCATTCTTTTTCTTGTCAGGACACAAATCCTCTGTGCAATTTGAGGGGCATCTTTGAGTAAAGGTGTGCAGAGATCTGTCCTCAGTGAAGGCGCTCTCCAGCACGAGAAGAATAGACTTCTTAAACACTTGCCGGAAGTCTTCACACATGCAGACGTAGAGGACTGGGTTCAGGCAGCTGTTGAGGAATGCAATGCTTGTCACAATTGGGTTACCTATTTCTATGATCATATCGAGAGTTTCTGAAAGTGTCTTTAATTGCAAGAGCTGAAAGATATGGAAGGGGGCCCAGCAGGTGAAGAAGGCAACGATGACAGCAACAATAGTCTTGAACCGCATTAAGCTCCTCTTGTGCTTCCGGCTGTTGTATCGCCAAATGATAACACAGTAACAAACCAAGATAATAATAAGTGGAATGAGGAAGCCACAGAGAAAACGAGTGATGATCAGACTCCTTTTTCTGTATTTCCAAAGGTTTGTATCGCTAGAATAGTTGTAGCCACACCTGACTCGATCTGGATATATTTTAAGGTCACGAAAGACTGCATGTGGGGTTCCCAGAACAATAGCCAACAACCAGATTAAGAAGCATGCAGTGCCAGCTGTGCGTGGTGAGCGATGGGACTGTGACCAGACGGCAGCCACCACAGCCATGCAGCGGTCAACACTGATGGCTGTCAGCAGAAACACACTGCCGTACATTGTGAGGCAGAGTATGAGAGAGTTGAACTGGCACATGAACTTCCCAAAGATCCAGTTGTAGCTGTTAGCAGTGTAGTAAATTGTGAATGGCAAGAGGGTGGTGAAGATAAAGTCGGCAATGGCCAGGTTAAGGAACCACACAGTGTTGGCTGTCTTCTTCATTCTAAAGCCAGTGATATAGATGACAAGGCCATTTCCGATGCAGCCAAGGATACAGGCAAAGGAGTAAACCACAATGGCAACTGTGTTCACTCTCATGTTCCTGTCTGGTGTGCTGGTGGTGTTATTCATCAGAGTTGATCTGAAAAAAAGGTAAAATACAATACACAATTATTATTGTGAATAGTAAAACACTTCATTTGTGCATTTCAGGTGGCTATCTGAGCTTTGATGTTCTGAAATGATGAGCCCGGACATCTGACTCCATTAAATCTGAGTGACTCTAATCCTCTGGTGCAATCAGGTATTCCACTAATGTCAGTACCTTATATAATCTTTATGGAAATACTTTCATTTTTTACTCTTCAGCAACACTTTTCAGCTGAAATTAGAAATATGGATAATGCACCGATTTCACCACACAGACAAAGTAAAGTGAATTACTAAGTACCATGGAGGACATACGGACACGCCGGTTGGCCGAGGGAACAGCTTTTTGCCCAGCAGGAGACATATAATGGATTGACCAGTGGAAGCTGGAGGCCAAGAGCAGTTAAATTCCCCTTACGAAATGTGGTAGCGGTCCTCCCGAGGCATTCCAGTTTGGACACCCACAGGGGTACATGGGAATTAGAGTCCAGAAGTGCAGTCTTGTCGGGGTCCCTGGGTGCCATTAGAGGGTGCTGTCAGGGGAGGATCTCCCTTGTTTCCATATGACCCAGAAATGCTTCCAAAAGGACACACTGTGGTGCCAGAAATGTTCCCGGGTCCAGGTTAAAAGGAGCCCACCGCCTCACCTGGAGGAGTCAGGGTTGGGAGGCAGCAAGTGGCACTCAACAAGAGGAGCAGAAGGAGAGAATTAGACACTTTATTTGTAATTGTGATTGGTTGTTTCTGCACATTTAGTGATTTATTTGTAATAAAATACTTTATTTTGTACCTGGAACTGTGTTGGGTACTATTGTGTCTGAGGTTTGGGGCTCAGTTGCACCCCTTGTGATCACACCGGATGTACATAATTTTAACACAACATAAGTGCCCTGGGACTGAAGGGTCCATACATGTTTGATATGATAACCGGTATCCATCTCATATGACAAACTGTTTGCTTTTCATTTTTGTTAAAAGCTGAAATTTAAACTTTGGATTAATCTTGGGGAAAATGAAGACGAACGTCTCATTAGTGTCAAATGTGAAATGTTGAATCATTTTAGCCAAATGTATGTTGGCACAGTGGTTAGCACTATTCTCTCACGAATTCTACATCCTGGGTAGAAATCGTCCATTTTTTTGTTAGTGTTTGCATGTTCTCTCTGTCTGCATGAGTTTTCCATGGATTCTCTGGTTGTCCTTCCACATTCTAAAGACAGACATGTTCAGTTAATTGTCCATTCTAAGTTGGGCACATGTAAGTTGAAGTGTTGATCCCATAATTAACCTTCTAGAATATCCCTGAATTGGATTAAGAACATTCCAGAAAATTCTGTCATACAGTACATCCGGAAAGTATTCACAGCACATCACTTTTTCCACATTTTGTTATGTTACAGCCTTATTCCAAAATGGATTAAATTCATTTTTTTCCTCAGAATTCTACACACAACACCCCATAATGACAACGTGAAAAAGGTTTACTTGAGGTTTTTGCAAATTTATTAAAAATAAAAAAATTGAGAAATCACATGTACATAAGTATTCACAGCCTTTGCCATGAAGCTCAAAATTGATCTCAGGTGCATCCTGTTTCCCCTGATCATCCTTGAGATGTTTCTGCAGCTTAATTGGAGTCCACCTGTGGTAAATTCAGTTGATTGGACATGATTTGGAAAGGCACACACCTGTCTATATAAGGTCCCACAGTTGACAGTTCATGTCAGAGCACAAACCAAGCCTGAAGTCAAAGGAATTGTCTGTAGACCTCCGAGACAGGATTGTCTCGAGGCACAAATCTGGGGAAGGTTACAGAAAAATTTCTGCTGCTTTGAAGGTCCCAATGAGCACAGTGGCCTCCATCATCCGTAAGTGGAAGAAGTTCGAAACCACCAGGACTCTTCCTAGAGCTGGCCGGCCATCTAAACTGAGCGATCGGGGGAGAAGGGCCTTAGTCAGGGAGGTGACCAAGAACCTGATGGTCACTCTGTCAGAGCTCCAGAGGTCCTCTGTGGAGAGAGGAGAACCTTCCAGAAGGACAACCATCTCTGCAGCAATCCACCAATCAGGCCTGTATGGTAGAGTGGCCAGACGGAAGCCACTCCTTAGTAAAAGGCACATGGCAGCCCGGTGGGAGTTTGCCAAAAGGCACCTGAAGGACTCTCAGACCATGAGAAAGAAAATTCTCTGGTCTGATGAGACAAAGATTGAACTCTTTGGTGTGAATGCCAGGCGTCACGTTTGTAGGAAACCAGGCACCGCTCATCACCAGGCCAATACCATCCCTACAGTGAAGCATGGTGGTGGCAGCATCATGCTGTGGGGATGTTTTTCAGCGGCAGGAACTGGGAGACTAGTCAGGATAAAGGGAAAGATGATTGCAGCAATGTACAGAGACATCCTGGATGAAAACCTGCTCCAGAGCTCTCTTAACCACAGACTCGGGCAACGGTTCATCTTTCAGCAGGACAACGACCCTAAGCACACAGCCAAGATATCAATGGAATATTTCTGGACAACTCTGTGAATGTCCTTAAGTGGCCCAGCCAGAGCCCAGACTTGAATCCGATTGAACATCTCTGGAGAGATCTTAAAATGGCTGTGCACCGACGCTTCCCATCCAACCTGATGGAGCTTGAGAGGTGCTGCAAAGAGGAATGGACGAAACTGGCCAAGGATAGGTGTGCAAACCTGGTGGCATCATATTTAAAAAGACTTGAGGCTGTAATTGCTGCCAAAGGTGCATCGACAAAGTATTGAGCAAAGGCTGTGAATACTTATGTACATGGGATTTCTCAGTTTTTTTATTTTTAATAAATTTGCAAAAACCTCAAGTAAACTTTTCTCACGTTGTCATTATGGGGTGTTGTGTGTAAAATTCTGAGGAAAAAAACGAATTTAATCCATTTTGGAATAAGGCTGTAACATAACAAAATGTGGAAAAAGTGATGCGCTGTGAATACTTTCCGGATGCACTGTATAATGTTATCTCCTTCTAGACTGATGTCTTTTAGTATGTGAAGCTTTCTGCAGTTTGCTATGTCTAAGACGTGAACTTTAATTTATTTACCGACTCTAAATTCAAGTGTGTGTGTGTGTTGCATTAACTGACATTCTATCATGGTTCCTACCTTACAAATGGTGCTCCTGGAATGTGCTTCAGTCAACCATGACCAACTATTATATGACTATTGTCATCTACTGTGTATTTTTGAAAACATTTCAACGTCCAAAAACCACTTTCACCTCTGTTCAAATGATTTCTCCTGCAGCTAACATACTTCATGCCTTCAAAGTGTGTTATTGCTTAGTTTTACATATTAATCTTTTGACTTTTCTCTATTGTATTTTGTGTTCGTGTTCAGTAAACAAAGCAGGGTACACCACTGATGCCAAGCAATTTGGAATGGGAGATAACCTAGAATCAGCCGAACAACTTTCTGACACTGAGCAGTACATTTCACTCAAGAATGTCCTGATAGTCCTGAGATTTCATTATCACCGACACAGACTCAATTCCGCCATGGATGGTCCCAAGCCTGGCTGAGAAAGGAGGAGGGGTGTGGTGTGTGGCGAGCTACCCCGCCCAGTTAAGCAAAACCTAGCTACAAAAATGCCAACGAGAGATCTCAGTCCTGGGAAGAGATGGGTCTCTGAATAAGAATATTTATGACACCATGTCATGAAAACCAGAAGTCTCTGGAAGTCACAAGACTGACAACCCTTCTTTTGACCAGGGCAGCTAATATTTGGAACATGGAACGTGAGAACCATGAATGAAACAGGGAAGACTTGTCGAGTAGCAGTGGAGATGAAAAACTATAACCTCACCCGGCTTGGAGTCAATGAGACCAGATGGACATAGAACCTAATAGAAGTGACTAGTCTCAGGAGAGATGATATTATACTGCGGACATGAAATGGATAATGTCCCCCAAACCTAAGGAGTTGAGCTGATGTTGTCAGCTCAGAGAGCTCTCATAGGATAGGAAACCCATGGCCCAAGGATCATCACAGCAACATTCCGGACCAAGGAGAAGAAATTCAAGATGAACATCGACAGAAAGGAGGCAGACAAAGACCAGTTCTATGCCAGACTTCAGTCCATCATTGAGAAGTACCCAGAGAGAGAGACATTAACATCCTGATGGGGGACTTCAATTCTAAGATCAGAAAAGACAACACTGGATATGAAGACATCATTGGAGGCCATGGACTAGGGAACATGAATGAGAATGGAGAGAGGCTGGCAGACATGTGTGCACTGAACAGTTTTGTCATCAGTGGCAGTGTTTTTCCTCACAAGAGCATTCACAAAGCCACTTGGGTATTGCCAGATCGCATAACTGAGAACCAGATTGACCACATCCGCATCCGCAAAAATGGAGCTGGAGGTGATACATCATTAGGAGCTAGGGGATAGTGAACCTTTGGTGGGACACTAACACATCATGGAGCACTCTTCTACACATACCCACATCTAATTTTATTAAGCCATTTCAAATCTGTCAATAGCATTTCTGTATGATTTGAAAGGAAACACTTGTAAACATGGGGAGAACATGCAAAACTACACAGACATCAAATGAGGCCGGTGTTCTTGGAGCTGTAAGGCAGAGCAAGGTCAAGAACATAAAAACCTTCTGATAACGGTGAAAAATCACAAACTAATAAATCTTTCTGGCTGAAATGATGAACTCTGCTGCAAATGTCTTGACTCCTTCAAAGTACAGAGGTTATCAACAGTCTCACTGCCTGAGCACACAGAAAATACAGCCGACATGGGGCTTTACTTGGACTGGTGGACACTTGTTTTGTCAGATTCAGTTTGCGACAAGAAAGTCCTTGATACATTTGTCATAAATGTATACACAGAAAATAATATTGCAAATGGAGGAAGTGAAGCAACAGCACTCACCACTTCTATCTCGCTGTGCAAAGTGCAGATAAAGCACTGACAAGGTATGAGGGCACAACCCTCTTTTACTACTAAATGGTAGTAAAATAACCAGAAAACAAACAAAAAAAAAAGAACCAAAACCATGACGGCATCTACTGCATATCTGAAATTCAATTTGCTATATTAAGCAGTAAAATACTTTCAAATGTAAATGTAGTTTTAACTTTTACTGTATGTGGACATGCACGCAACACCCTGTAAAATGAGACAAAAAGGACAGTTGTACATCTTGTAATAGACAATTCCTTTCAGTACTGTAAATCCATTCATACATACATTTGCAAACCAGATGAATTCATTTCTTGGTCACAGGTGACTGGTGCCAGTCCCAGCAGACCTTGGTGGAAGGCAGGAAGCAACACTGGATGGGATGCCAGTCTATTATACCCTTCCTTGAAACCAGGATTCACTTCATGATGGGATTTTCAGCTAGCTTCTCCAGGGCCAGTTCCACTTGTATCTTGCAAGGTGGCACACTTTTCCTGAAAAATATGTTCTTTTCAAAACCAATTAGAACTTTGGCTGGAGGACCAGCTAACAACAATTTATTTTGATTAAGATTGAGAACATTTTCAGTAATCCAGGATCTTAGTTCTACAAGACAATTGTGGAGCCAATTCATTGCAGAATTATTTATAGAAATATAGCCCAGTGTGTCATGAGCATAACATTGAGAAGAAATTTTAAACTACCTAAAAACAGCTCCTATAGGATAAAGATAAATAGAAAATAAAATAGAACCAAGAATGGATCCCTGAGGAACACCACATTTAACAGGAGCAGTAGATGAAAAAGAGGAATTGAAAGTCACTGAAAAGTGTCTACCAGTAAGCAAAGACCTGAACCAGTTAAGAGCAGCCTCTTTAAGCCCCACCAGATGCTCAAGCCATTACAGTAACCAATTACTGTTTATTAATTATGGTGAAGTAACTTGTGTTTTCAGGCATGTGTCACAGACAGAAATCGACCATCACAACTTTGTTGTGTCGTCCTTCACTTGTCTGCTGTATAGACAAGTTAATTTCCTCTAGCTGGCATCAGAAAGCTCACTAATATAAGCACTTCTAATTAATGAAATGTTAACAGATTTATTTAATTAACATTTTCTAATTAAACCAACAAACTTAGAGGTGATGGTTTCGTTCTGGCTAATTGTAAAAAGTGATCTTCTGCATTTGCATTGTTCATTAAGATTTCATTATCAAAATGATTAAAAAAATAGTGATGTTTAGGTGCATCCCCCTTAGCTTGTTGGCAACTGGAGCTGTGGCCTTCAGTAACTAAACTTTGAGAACCCCTGGCTTAGTGAGTCTGATAAAAGGATAAAAGAAGAACGTTTTCAAAGGCTACCAAATTGCAAACTGTGCCTGAAATCTATCGCTGTTTTTTTATTTTTTTTTTTAGGAAAGATGAAGATTCATCACCATCAGGATTAATTAATAGCAGGAAAGAAGCTAATATTAACTTGTTCTGGTCTGAGGGGAAGACTAACATTATGGCTGTAAGAGCCAATCTTAGAAAGTTAAAGTTTTGAGTTAAACTCATATTAATGTTTGCTTAATTTGAATAGAATATAATTTCTTCCATAGTCATAGTCATAGACATGGCGGCACGGTGGCGCAGTGGTTAGCGCTGCTGCCTTGCAGTTGGGTGATCTGGGGACCTGGGTTCGCTTCCCGGGTCCTCCCTGCGTGGAGTTTGCATGTTCTCTCCGTGTCTGCGTGGGTTTCCTCCGGGCGCTCCGGTTTCCTCCCACAGTCCAAAGACATGCAGGTTAGGTGGATTGGCGATTCTAAATTGGCCCTAGTGTGTGCTTGGTGTGTGGCTGTGTTTGTGTGTGTCCTGCGGTGGGTTGGCACCCTGCCCAGGATTGGTTCCTGCCTTGTGCCCTGTGTTGGCTGGGATTGGCTCCAGTAGACCCCCGTGACCCTGTGTTCGGATTCAGCGGGTTGGAAAATGGATGGATGGATAGTCATAGACAATGGTATAGTCCAGGGGTGGGCAAATTCATTCCTGGAGGGCCGCAGTGGCTGCGGGTTTTTGTTCCAACCCAGTTGCTTAATTAGAAAACAATCCTTGCCATTAATTACATTTCATGGCTAGTTAGTGCTTTAACTCTGCTATGTCAGGTCATTCTCATATCTTAGATTTTTTTTTTCCATTCTAAGGATATCATCCAAATACTTTGAAGTGTAAAACGGATGGGTAATTTTCAATCCTTCACTTTTTTCTCTTCTCTTTCCTTCCAAGTATTTAATTAAACCAAATAGTGCATGATAAATACACACAGGAGTAAAGGGTAACAAGCAAAATGGATAACTGCTGGTTTCTTTTGTCATTTGCATCTTACTGCTAATAAGGAGCAATTAAAAACCAAGAATGCAGCTGTTTAAGACTTAAATAAGCAATAAGGGTTCATAATCTTAACGAGGGAGATAACTAAAATGAAACAGAAGTGTTTCTAGAGCAATAAGTGCTTCTTATTAAGCAATTGGGTTGGAACAAAAACCTGCAGCCACTGCGGCCCTCCAGGAATGAATTTGCCCACCCCTGGATAGTCTTTTCCCCCTATAAGTTAGTAAGACATAAAACCTTCTTACTATAACTAAGAAACAGTGTGATAATAGATGCAGTTGTGTTTAGAACAGGTCCCAGTAATCAGGGACTCGAAAGACCCATTTTCTACTCAGAGATGGGATAGGCATACAGTTTTCTGACTGTCGTCTTCGTCTAGAAGTGGTTCAGAAATCTTAAGTAAAGTGTAATGATTTGAGATGTAACAAGATTTAAGCTTTGAACAGAACTTTTCTTAATATTAATTTTTTTCCCTTTTTTGCTATTTTAATTTTCTTTTTTGTGTGAACTGTTTTACTTTGAATTTTAAATAAAACTTTTAAAAAAACGAAGATATTTTGTCTGTGGAATCATTTCGGCATGTCAGGCTTTTGTTTAATCCCATTTTTGAGTTGCAGCTGCTGAACTTTGACAATTCTGGAAAAACGCAGCTACAATGGCAGTCTGGAGTGAGAGCAACACAACCACTCAGAAGCAAGAGGCTAATGTTAGTGAGTCCAGATGATGATGATGATAATGACGGTTCTCAGTTCTCGCCTGATGATGGGCTGCAGTAACCTTATAACATTAAAGTTGAACAGGGGAGCCCACACTTTTTCGTCTTGCGAGCTACTTTTAAAATGACCAGGTCGAAATTATCTACCTACATTAAAAATGCTACATTATTATTATTATTATTATATATATATATATATATATATATATATATATATACAGTATATACTGAGTATACTTTATACATAAAATATATGTTGTCGTACCTTGCATAACTGAATAACCCTTATGGCACAATAACAATTCAATACATTTATGGTCACTACAGTATTTGGATTCCCTTTTTCCCTTTCCCTTTTTCAGACCATTATCTGCAAACCATAGAGATGGTTGTGCATGAAAATCCCAGTAGATGAGCAGTTTTTGGAATACTCAGACCAGCCCATCTGGCTCCAACAACCATGCCACCTTCAAAGTCATTTAAATCACCTTTCTTCATCACTCTGATGCTTGGTTTGAACTTCAGCAGGTCGTCTTGACAATCTCTACATGCCTAAATGTATTGAGTTGCTGCCATGCGATTGGCTGATTAGATATTTGTGTTAAGTAGCAGTTGAACAGGTGTACCTAATAAAGTGGCCGGTGAGTGTATGTACACATTCAGCCATCTGTCTTGTGGGGGTTTGTCTGCCTGACTTCTTATATTGTTTTTGGGGTATGCAGGGTGGTCCAGATCTAATTATGCAACTGTTTGACTGACAACCGTCTCCCCACCATTTTGGAATGCGGGGGGAGGTGCTACCATCTATCGGCAACAAAAAGAATTTTCAGTGAAATCTGTAGGTGCAGGGCAGGTGCTGTGAATTCTCTTTTTCTTAATAAGTTATAGCGTAATGAAAATTACATAATTAGATCTGGACCACGCTATAGTATATTGCATTGATAATGACTATTTGCACTCTCAAAAATAAATGTGCCAGAGTGGTTCTTCAGAGCAATGCCAAAAACACCCATCCACCTTGGGACCAGAAATAGCCCTTATTTATTTAGATTTATAACAAGCTCCACAAATACCCATGAACAGATGATAATAGATTTGTGAAATCCCACTGGGCTCCTGATTTTAAAAGGACTCTTGTTGCATACAATAACTCAGGCTAAGTCCAGGTTTGTGTCATGGGTAGCCCAACATACATTAAAGATTTCAGTTTTTGTCTATACATTATGAAGTTTTTCAAATCAAAGAACAAGCTTCATAAATGCAAATTAACATTTCTCATAACAAAATGGTACTTTGTCAAGCAGAGGTGCTATGAGGAACCACACAACCCAGTAAAAAACCAGAAAGAGCCATTAAAGAGCCAGTCAGCAGAGGTGCTATCGGTGTGCTGTCTAATATTAACATATTGTTTAGTTATTCACTTTGTGAGAGATCAGTGAAGGAGAGGTGTATGTGGTGATGTATGTAGAATACAGTTTAGAGAGGTGTGGGCTATAGAGAAGCTAAAGATGTGCGAGTTCTAACTGGAAAACTTCACTAAACATGCTGATCTCACTAAGCCATGTGCTTTATGAAATAAAGATATTCTATGAAAGGATTATGGTGAGGAAAAGCCCTTGGAAAACAAAGATATGCACATTCTGACTTGAAAGTTCCATAGAAACAGGAAGTGTGGTGTACACACTCTTAAAAATAAAGGTGCCAGAGAGGTTCTTCAGAGCCAGGCCATAGGGGAACCATATATGATTCCCAAAAAGACCCTGAAGGTTCCAGAAAGACCATTTACGTTCCATACAGTATAAATGGGAAGAGATTTGTGAAGTTACAATGGTTCATGATTTTAAAGCACATGCACAGGCTAAATTCAGGTTTTCCTAATCTGTTAGTGTTGTGCCTCCTGAACAATGAAGATTTCAGGCTTTTATTGTTCTACAAATAAGCAAGTTTTTCAAAGCATAAAAAAGTGCTTTGTTGATCAATAGTTCTAAAAGGAACCACACAACCCAGTTACATATATATATATATATATATATATATATACACATCCATCCATTATCCAACCCGCTATATCTACAGGGTCACGGGGGTCTGCTGGAGCCTGCAGCCAACACAGGGCGCAAGGCAGGAAACAAACCGCCGGGCAGGGTGCCAGCCCACTGCAGGGCGCACACACACACACACACACACACACACTAGGGACAATTTAGGATCGCCAATGTACCTAACCTGCATGTCTTTGGACTGTGGGAGGAAACCGGAGCACCCGGAGGAAACCCACGCAGACACGGGGAGAACATGCAAACTCCACGCAGGGAGGACCCAGGAAGAGAACGCAGGTCTCCTAACTGCAAGGCAGCAGTGCTACCCACTGCGTCACCATGCCGCCCCATATATATATATATGTATATATATATATATATATATATATATATATATATATATATATATATGCCATTGAAGAACCAGAGCTTAACACTTTGAATTTCGATCCCAGAGGTGGTGAGTTTAAATCCCACAATTGACACTGTGTGCCCATGAGCAACTCACTTCACCTGCCTGTGCTCCAACTGCATTAAAAAATATAACCAGTTGTATCTCAAATGTTGTAAGCCGTCTTGACGTCAACCAAATAATAAAATAATAATAAAAACATTTACATAAACTACGAAAAGTGCTGTATAAAATAAATAGAAAAATTGAAGCACTATGAAAAAAAATAACGACATCAGCATCAAAATATACAGATTGTGCGAGTTTCGACTGTAAATTGCTATATAAAATAAAAATGTTTAAAACATAGAAAGTTCAAGTGCTATATAAAAAAATGCTGACATTAAAGTGGTAATTTTTTCTGATTGACGACTTCTAAGAAAAGCATTTAAAGCTGCTGGCGTTCACACCGTGACAAATGCCATGAAGACATAAAACTAAATGTGCGAGTTCTGACAGTTAACTCAGTGTTATTTTTGAGAATTAGGTGGATAGGATTGGTGAGCTTTGTTGGTGAATAACCATAACTTTTTTTCCTTTTTGCACAATAACGATATGCAAATATGTGAAACGTAAAACACAAATTGGCTGTATAAAATAAAAAAATTAAAATGTTTTATATAGACTGCTGTGTAAATCAGCATTCGATTTTTACAGATATTACAGTGCTATATAAATGTAAAGAATTATTATTAAAGAATTATTATCCATGCGTTCACTGTTTAAACTCACCTATTCTAAAAATCCCCTTCGGTGTCCCAGTAGCCCGACACAATCCGAATTACATCTGAAACAGCGCAAGAACCAGACGCGGAGTGGGCGGCAGCCTTCCCGAGCTCACACGCCAGCCAGACACAGAGCAGGTTACTGGAGAGTCTGTAACTGACAAAGAAACAAGCCTACAGTGAACATGAAGTGAAACACCCTGAAATAGTTGAGCTCCTTTATTTAACGTCAGACACTTCGGAAACTCGTGCAAATCCAAATTAACAGTTAATGAAACGGTATCTGAAGCTTCGTCCACAGTGAAAGAAAGGTACCTACCTTTTCCCTTTTTGCAACAGCTTTCTTTCTTTCTTTCTTTCTTTCTTTCTTTCTTTCTTTCTTTCTTTCTTTCTTTCTTTCTTTCTTTCTTTCTTTCTTTCTTTCTTATAAAATCCCTGGATTGTCTTTTAGCTAAAAGTCCAATATAAGAGCAGTTCAAAACTTCCGTGCTGATCCGACGTGTGAATGGCGCTTTAAACCAACAGTTGCTTCAATACTTCATCAGATTGCAAAACTCGATTGTTATACATAAACAGGTGTTTGGGGGAACATAAATGTCGCTGCCGGCAGCAGGTTAAACAACAAGTGCTGGTCAGCGTCCCTTGACTGTGTAACATGAAATGCTGAGCTAAATTTAAAAGAACTTTCGGGCTGTATCACCACTATGACAATGGCAGACTGTTATCTGACATGACATTGCCCAATAAAAACAGAGATATGCAAATATATTTGAAATAATCCCCGAGTTCACACCCTTATAAGTACAACGACGATAAAGAAACCTTTGTAGTGTCGATAGGAACCCGCAGCGCAGATGCATAAACAGATCAGCTGAAAAGAGCTGTGCAAAAGACGTCATTTACTGCTATTCTTTATAAACTTCTGTAATCACACGTCCACGTTTTTTTCTTCGCTACTTTCTTTGTTCCTTCCTCATTTGACTTGTTACTGATGACTCCCCTAAAAAAAGACGCGCCGTCAAAAAACGCAGCGGCTGTTCGCATTGCCCTAGAATGAAACTGGCTGGAACTAAACTTCAGGCTAAGATGGAGGGGCTTTAAACAGGGTGGGTGCAGACTTAAACTAATATGTTAAGCCTGAAAACAAAAGAAACAAAATCAGAGAGGCAGTCATATAGCGGTGTTCTTCTCCACTCTTAAAGGTGCCAGAGGGATTTTTCACAGCGATGCTATACGGGAACCATTTTCTTAGTTCTCAAACGATCCATCCGTTATGAAGGTTCCAGAAAGAACCATTTATTTATTTACATCTGTAACATGATTCATATAGCAATTTACTGTGAATAAATGGGAACAAATTTGTGAAATACCAATAAGTCATGATTTTGAAAGGACTCTTCCTGCACACAATATCACAGGCCAAGCCAAGGTTTTCTTAAAATGTTGGTGTCCTGCTGGGTAGCCGATACACCTCAAAGATTTCAGCTATTTGTACATATTAGGAATTTCTCAAAGCAAAAAAGAACTAACTTCATATTCAGAGAACCATTATTTTTAAGTGTCCTTTCAACATTATAAGACAATTTCTAATTTAAGCCTGTCATATTAGAGTTAAGTCAAACTCTTTGACCAATGTACACATTTTGACATTCCATAGGAATTGCATATGGTTTGCCCAAATGAAAATTAATTTGTTATAGTATAACAAGACTCAAAAACAGAAAATTGCACTCATCTTAAAATTTTGACCTTTCACGTATTGCCTGACTTTAGCAGCAGTGATAGATAGATAGATAGATAGATAGATAGATAGATAGATAGATAGATAGATAGATAGATAGAGATAGATAGATAGATAGATAGATAGATAGATAGATAGATATGTAAGTCACTATATAACAGACAAACAAATACATAGTTTGATAGATCTATGTATTTGAACAAAGGTTTATGATTTTCTACATGTATTAGGAAGTAAAAGAGCTATGTTATATGGGTAGGAGACGGTGGCACTGACCAGAAAGCAGGAGACAGAGCTGGAGGTGGCAGAGTTAAAGATGCTAAGATTTGCATTGGGTGTGACGAGGATGGACAGGATTAGAAATGAGGACAAGAGGGTCAGCTCAAGTTGGACGGTTGGGAGATAAAGTCAGAGAGGAGAGATTGCATTGGTTTGGACATGGATGTTAAGGATAGAGCTGCCAGGCAAGAGGAAAAAAGGAAGGCCTAAGAGGAGGTTTATGGATGTGGTGAGAGAAGACATGATGGTGGTGGGTGTGACAGAGCGAGATGTAGAGAACATGAAGATATTGAAGAAGATGATCCACTGTGGAAACCCCAAATGGGAGTAGCTGAAAGAAGAAGAAAGAATTAGGAAGTTTTTCAAAGCAAAAATAAACAACATCTATGCAAAGAACACTCCCCAAAAATAAATGGTGCTTTGTCAATCAATAGTTCTACAATGAATCACACAACCCAGTAATATATATATATATATATATATATCTGCGGTGGGTTGGTACCCTGCCCAGGATTGGTTCCTGCCTTGTGTCCTGTGTTGGCTGGGATTGGCTCCAGCAGACCCCCGTGACCCTGTGTTCGGATTCAGTGGGTTGGAAAATGGATGGATGGATGGATATATATATATATATATATATATATATATATATATATATATATATATATATATATATATAGGTGGTGAGCTTCAATCCTGCAACTGACACTGTGTGATCATGAGCAATTTTTTATCTAGTATAGTAAGTCACTATATGATAGATAGATAGATAGATAGATAGATAGATAGATAGATAGATAGATAGATAGATAGATAGATAGATAGATAGATAGATAGATAGATAGATAGATCAGCATTTTTTCTTGGCCGTGGGGAAGAAAGGAGAAGATCACATTAGTGTCAGCACCCCCTCTCATCGTGGTATTGCTTAGATCAGGGCAGAGCCGGCCCTAGACAATTTCGGGCCCGAAGCAAACTGATACCGAGGGGCCCGACCCCTGCAGCTAGGGGGTCCGGGGCAAAGCTCCAGCCGCCAAGCGATTTCCTACATTCTAAGCTGCAGAAATGCGTTTTCCCGGCATCTACAACCATCACTTTTTGACGATTTCCGTTTGACACTGACAACCATAACCGTAACACACTGACAGGAGCCAGATTTGCAGGCTGTCAGCGCAGACTGTCGTACAAGGTCCTGAGTGAGGGGTATGAGTGATGGATATTGATATTGATTGATGGATATACTGATATGAAGGAAAGTGATGGCTTTACGAAGAGAACGGCCCCTTTTATGCTCTGTCAAGAATGCAGTGCGGCGGAGCGGCCCTGACTGAAGCGTAAGTGGCCGCCTACTAAAGGACAGAGGCACAGATGAGCCGTGGAGGTGGCAACAGGCGCGTGGGCCTGAGTGAAGCGTAATGAAGATTGGAGTGCCGAGTGGAGATGTCCACGTGGAGTAATTAGGTGATGGAATATGTTGCCCATGAATTATATATATAAAAAAATTAGTAATAGAGGTTAGAGTGAAGGAGTCTGTTGCTCCACTGGGCCCTCCGCAGCAGCGTCGCATCACAGGAAAAAAAAAAAACCTTGGGCACAGTGGGGCCCCTCCAGCTGTGGGCCCGAAGCGGTCGGTTTGTTCGCTTCACCCTAAGCCTGGCTCTGATCAGGGGTCCCCAGCTCTGGTCCTGGAAGGCTGCAGTGGCTGCAGGCTTTCATTCAAACTATTTCTCTTAAGTAGTGACCTGTTTTTGCTCCTAATTAACTTCTTTTGAATTCGTTTTTTTTTTTTTACATGATCTTGAAGACTCAGACCCCTCAATTGTTTCTTTTTCCTTAATTAGCAGCCAAACGATAATGAGATACAAAATGAACCAAAACATAACTAGCAAACTGTGACCATCATACAGTATCTGAAAATTAAGAAAGGTGAAGGTCTCAGGAATGCACAATGAAAGCAGCAACAAGCCATGGAATTGAAGAACAAGTTTAATTAACAGCAAGAATCAGAACCTAATTTAGCAACTGCTTGGAGTAAAATTAGTTGGAGTTTGAGGCCCTGATTTAGGTCGTCTTCTGTTGACTCACTCACTTCATATTTTAATTCTGTTTGGGTGCCATTTAAGGAAAGAAATGAAGCAATTCAGAGGAACAATGAAGAAAAATCTTAAAAAACAAGTCAATTAAAATTAATTCAAAAGATGTTAATTAGCAGCAGAAACAGGTCAGTAATTAAAAAAACAAGGTCTTTTCTGCCCATCAATGATTCTACCCGATGTACCCATTAAGTTTATTTTTATTTATCTATTAATCAATTGATTGGATGTGTTTTCTGTTTTGTAAGTCTGTATTCTTACTTTTTATTGTTCTGCTGCTGTATACATTTGAATTTCCCCATGGGATTAATAAACTGTATCTGATCTAATCTAATCTATTTCATGAAGAATCCTAATTTAAAGGAGGAATTTTCCCTTGTTAGATAGGGTGCTGCCATTCAGTCTTCTAGTGAACAGCTCAGATGTCCTTATGTGGCTATGTTGTTACAGAATACATAGCAACACATGTATCAACAATATGATGTTAGTCTTTACCATTCTTCCCAGCATCACTGGTGGCTTCAACCTGCTTTGGCCTGGTGGCACAACCACTGAATCCTGGAAAGGAAAACACACAAAAGTAGTAATTAGCAGCTAGTTTATAAAAAAAACAAACAACAACAACAAATAAGAATAACGGGCAATCTAGCCCCCTGTTCCCTTAAGTGACATACGCGAAGACACAATAATATGACAGGAAAACAAATTTCCGTGGGAAAAAAAAACTTTCATGAAAGAAGAAAGATGGAAAAAAATCTGATGGGAGAAAAAAAGGGAGGAGGAAAATACGCAGAAATAAGCTTGCGTTCTCTTGCAAAACTTTTGAACCACATCATCTGTTGCTGTAATTGCAGTTTCAGTCATTCTAAGTCACCCACTCCCTGACCGGACTCAAACATCCGCGCTACCGACAGGTGAAGGTGTACAGTTTGTGGAATGGCCGTGAAGATGATCTAGGACCACACCTTAGAGGAATAGAGCTGTGATCAGGGAGTAATACGAATTATTTAAAAGTGCGTCAATGTTATTACAGTATGTCTTACATGACAATATAATAATAGTAGGTGATCTAGGTCCACGCTACAGAGGAAAATAAGCTGTGATTAACAAGTAATATGCAATTTTTAAACAATGTTATTAGCGTATGTATTATACGTTAAATATTATTCAGTTCCGGGTCCCACCAACATTTAGTGCAAGATAGGAACCAACCCTAAACGCGATGTCAGTCAAACGCTGCGTCAACTGGGAACAACAACCTGAAAACATACAGTATCAATCCACAAAAACACAGGAAGACCATACAGACTCCACACGGACAGCACCCGCGTTTATGATTCCGACCAATGGCTGGGTCCGTAAGGCAGGAGCTGTAAGTATCTTCTTCAACAACTAATTCTCTTTTCTGTTCAATAAAATTAAATTCGGTAGGTTAAAACATTCTTGTTTATCAAGGCGCCGATAAGAGTTAACGTCACCGTACACGTACATGCGACAGTATTACTGCTATGAGACCCGAGTGCAATGCGATCAGTCGCACGATCTCGCCGGTCCTCAAGACGACACACCGTAATTTCAAGCCAGATACGGAAGAAACAATGAAACAGTCGACAATAACCAGGCATTGAGGATGGAGAGGCCAAAATGTAATGCAGAGATGCAAATGAATGAGCATCCTTCATCAGCCACACATTCCGAATGGTTCAGCCGAACTGTTAATGCACCTGGGCTTCATGTCGAAACTGTAACTGTTTCGTTATTATCGGTGTGCTTAGAGTTTAAAAACAGGTATTATTTTAAATACATTTGCATGTTTCTTTTTTTGTTCAGCAGTGTCATATCGGATTACAGTCTGCTCTTGTCGTGCTGCGGTGATTCACCCTTTTTAATTAACTAGAAGGTCACTTTTAGCTCAGAATCTGAAACAACCAACACAGCCAAGGGATACTGACCAACACTACTTTTACGCGTTTTATAGAAATGACGGCAACAGCTTAATTCAATCCAAACATCAATTTATAGACAGCTATAGAACTTGTCAACTGATGAAGTATTGAAGCAACAGTGGGTTAAATCGGCATTTACACTTTGGATCAGCACGGGAGATTTGAATCGTTCTTTATTAATCTTTTAGCTATCAAGAGAAAATCCAGCAATCTTTTTAGGAAGAAAGAAAGAAAGAAAGAAAGAAAGAAAGAAAGAAAGAAAGAAAGAAAGAAAACGGTAAGGAATCTTTTTTGCTTTGTGGACACAACTTCAGATGCAGTTTCATATGCAGCTAATTTTTAATCGATCGGGATTCAGCTATTTTACAGCGATGCACGCCATGAGTCTCTTGATTTGCGCTTGTTGTGTTAACAGGCGACTCCAAATTGGCCCGTGTGAGGAAGGCCTGTGCGCCACCCTGACCTGGTCTGGGTCTTGCTTTGTCTTAGATGTGGTCCGGACTGTCTTGGGCCACTGGAACACTGAATAGACTCCTTCTTTTTCTTTCGGCTGCTCCCGCTAGGGCAGGGGTCTGCAACCTTCACTATGAAAAGAGCCATTTTGCTCCCTCTTCCTCCAAAGAAAAATAGTCTGGAGCCGCAAAACATAACACAGCTTATAAACTTTTAAAAGTTTTTAATCTTTTTTTAGATTTTACATGTTACAACCACGGAATACAACAAACAGAAGTGCAGTGTGCATGTGTAGGCCTACTTTGAAATAAATGTAACTGAACTCTGCAGGCCTATTTGAGTCCTTCCTATACCTGTATAAAATTAAAATAAAAACTAGCCCACTTTAATATAAATAAAACATTTAGCTGTAGCTTAGCAGCTTTAAAAAAGTAAACATAAAATTCCATTTCAGTGTGCTCTCATCCTCTTCAGGTTTCCCTCTCAGCCAGCAATCAACTGAAGCACCTGAACATACAAAAAAACCTACATCAGCTCCGGGTCTGAAATAAATGTGTTTTTTTTTTTTTTTAAAATATTAGCCTATTAAATGCTATTGTTCTCACCTGTTTAATGTGACTTCTGTTTCTGAAGTTCGCTGCAGATCATCTCTAGCACTTTGAGCTACTTTTTGTATGAAAATGTGCTATATAAATAAATGTTGTTGTTGTTCTATGTCGGGGCTATACGATGTGACTTTGACCTTCACACAGGACTGCAGGCTCATGTGTGAGGTGGGAGAGATATTTGGACTTTATGAAGTTCATTCTTGAGAAAACTTGCTCACATAAGTATGTTGAGCCAAAGATGGACAGGACTCCAAATGCATATTTTTTCATGTTCATATATGTTTCGGGAATGGCACTCCATGTATTGAAAACAAGTTTGTCGGGTTTGGGGAGGTTTTCAATATCAGTCCATTTGTGCTCTTTAGCGAGAGTAGCCTTCTGACGGGCGACTTCTTCAAGATCCGCTGTCAGGCATTTGAACTTGGACACCCATAAATCTTTATCCGCTATGCGGCCAGTTCAATTTCTAGATCGGGCTTACTTACTCCTGTGAATGCGGATGTGTTCAGCAGGGATGGGTCGATGTCCAGGGAAGGAGAGAGTGTTTTTTTTCTTTCTGAACTCACTGAATCTTTCTCTAAATGCAGCTTGCATTGCAATAATTGTACGGTGGAAATAATCACAATTTATGTGAATGTTCACTGCTTTGAACTCTCTCAGGGAGGGGAAGTGAGAGAGTGAACCATGCGCTCAAACACCAAAACATTTAAAGTCAGAGAATAGATGCTCTGATATTTTTATGAACGATTCTTTCAAGTATTCTCCGTCTGTGAACGGCTTACCCCTCCTTACGATCTCTTGAGCTGCCACAAAACTAGCAGCTGTAGTTGATTGTGGAGAAGTGATCCACTTTTTGAAAGTATGTTTGCTCTGTTCAGCTTTCCGTTGCAGTTCTGAAATTGCTCTCTTTCGCTTATCTTCACTTGGGTATTTTTCAGTGAATGCTGAGTGCTTGTTTCGAAAATGTCTTTCAACGTTACATTTTTTGTTGTTCGATAATTTATCGCCACATATTAAGCACACCGGTAAGCCAGCGTCGTTGGCGGTGAAGGCAAATGCTTCTGTCCACGCAGAATTAAACTCTCTGTTCTCTTCTGGGATTTTTCATTTTTGGGATTTATTCATGGTTAGTGCAGGGGTCGCACACTCCAGAAGCCACCTGCAGGTAAAGGCGAGGGCTATAGACGTAGATGTGACGCATATTTTAGTTGACAAATTATAAATAAAAATAAAAATTAGATGTTAAAGTGTATAACAGTAGTAGTAGTAAATAAACATTATATATATTACATATATTATATACAAATTAAATTAAGAAATTGCCGTTATTCATTTTCATGTTTTTTTTTTTTTTTTTTAAGGCCAAAAGGAGCCATTACAAGGAGGCTGAAGAGCCGCATGCGGCTCCAGAGCCGCGGGTTGCCGACCCCTGCGCTAGGGGTTGCCACAGGGGGTCATCTTTTTCCACATTTTTCTGTCCTCTGCATCTTACTCTGTTACACCCACCACCTGTATTTGTATTGTTGTCCGCTTATTGATTTGACAAAATTTTACACCGGATGCCCTTCCTGACGTTACCCTTCCCATTTACCCGGGCTTGGGACCGGCACGAAAAAACACACACTGAATAGACTAAGCGATGGCTCTTGTTCAGAAAGCGGACGCCACTTGGTTTTTTCACAATAATTAAGATTAGGTATATAAGTAGGATTCACATTTCTGTTATCATTTTAGCCCTAAAATAGTGACTTAACATCAGGGACCTATTTTATTGAACTTGAGGTTAGTCTTTCGGCGAGGGAAAGGCCATCTCAAATGGCGTCCGCTTTCTGAACAATACACGATGTATGGATGTAATATTTGTAAAATTCAAACAGCAGTTTATATTAGGAGAATTAGATTCACTTTTGATATATACAGCGAGTATTTGCATTTTATATATATGCGTGTGTGTGAAATGCGTTCATTCCTCCATGTATGTCTTCTTGTGTTCACGTCACCAGAGCTAACCTGACCAATCAAATTGCTCAAAGCCACCAGATACAACACACACCCGCACGCACACACAGCACGCACACACACACACACACAGACCTTATCTTTTTATTATACTAGGGGGGTTTGCCCCCTGCTCGCTTCGCTTGTCAACCCCTGTGTTTGGTTTTCCTGATACACACTTTTAAGATTTTTTTCGAGTAATAATTTCCGTTTGTTTGCACTAGTGCGATCTTTCTCATTTTCCTGCTTTCATATTCTTTAACTTTCTCTGCATTTGTATCGCGCCGTTTTTTTTAGCCTTTCGAATTCCACTGCTTTCATAATAAGATGCAAATTAATAAAGAACCAGCAGTTTTCCATTTAGCTTGTTTCCATTTACAGCTGTGTGTGTTCAGCATGAACTATCTCGTTTAATTAATTTTTATGTTTCTGCCACTACATGTATCTCAGTTTCCACTTGTGTGGTTAATAAAGTCGATCTAATCTAAATAATAATAATAATAATAATAATAACTTTCTTTATATAGCACCTTATTACACATTTACATGCAACTCAAGGTGCTTTCCACCGCATAATCAACAAAAATAATAAAATTATACCATAGTTACTTGGATATTATCATTGATTAATATTACAATATTTTCTAATAAATATAAGTATACTAAATTGAAAGTCAACCTGGGCATTGTTAAAGAAAAGGTAAACACTAAACATCAAAACAATCCTTCACTCTTATCAGAAACAGGTTTATATTGTTTTCTAACTAAAAGCCTTATTCATAAAGATGTCAAGAGATCAACCAGAACTAATTTACATATATATAAAAATACTACTGCGGTGGGTTGGCACCCTGCCCGGGATTGGTTCCTGCCTTGTGCCCTGTGTTGGCTGGGATTGGCTCCAGCAGACCCCTGTGACCCTGTGTTCGGATTCAGCGGGTTGGATAATGGATGGATGGATGGATAAAAATACTAGGGGGCTCTGCTCCCTGCTCGCTTCGCTTGCCAACCCCGGGGGGCGGGCGCTATGCACCAAACACTTTGCATCTCTGCCGCTCGCGTATGTGAATTTCACTTTCACCAAACAACAAATCTTTTTATTATCAGCTTTATATTAACTTCACCTGTTTGCTGTCTGGTACAAATCTTGTAATCAATATTTAACCCACTTCCTATTGTCCAAATGACTTGAAATTTTGCACACTTACTCACTTCCGATGACAATACATGAATCAATAATCAGTTTCACTAATTGATCAATTAATCCATGTTAATTAAGAAATTAAATTTTCATATGAAGACTAGTTCAAGATTTCACCAATAGATGGCGCTAGTAATGGATAGAACTAAAACAAATCCAAGACTAAAAAGTTGAAAATAATATATATATAAAAAGATACTTTTTAAAAAACACGCGTATATTAAGTTAAAAAGTGTACTAAAAGTAAAAAATAACTCTCTCATACATCACTTATAAAATAAAAGTGTGGGCGTTTTTCATCAATCAACATTCAAAAAACACTTCTTAAAATCTTAGCAAAAGCTAAGATACAGAAGGAGAGGAAAACAAAAAACACTAAGATTGGGGCAAAAGGAGAAAAACAAAGCTCTGGAGGGTCACAGCTGGAAGACAGAAGTGAGCAAATCAAATAGTTAAGTCTGATGGTAATCCGTCTCTGCATCATAGAAGTCAGAATGACTTAGGCCAGCTGGGTGCCCACCCTCCACTGGGCACAGTTGATACACTCAGCTACTTTATAAAGGTTTCCAAGGCCTCCTCATTTCCTCCAGCACCTCAGGTGACTGCAGAACAGAAGTTGAATTGAATCTAATGAAATATATAGAAGGAAACTGAAGAGAAAAAAAACCCGCAGGACTGAGAATTATTCCTTTAGGCTTCAAATCATGTTGATGATATCTTTGGAAAAGGAAACAACCTAAGATATAAGATTAACCTGACATGGCAGAGTTAAAACAGTAACAAGCCATGAAACTGAAGTTGTTATTGGCAAGGATGAGTTTCTAATTAAGCAACTAGGCTGGAACAAAAACCTGCGCTCACTGTGGCCCCGCAGGACTGGCGTTCATCACCCCTGTTTTAGTGCACCAGTTAAGCCAGGCATCCTCAACCTTCACTTACTGAGAGCCGCATCTCCACGTGTCAACAAGCTAAGTGGGCTGCGCAGTGAGAAATAAACAGGTTTCCTTGAAAGTGACATTAAATGTTAGGCTTACGTGTAAAATATTTACCTGGTAATGACATCAGTATTTGTTTAATCATTTCTTAAACCAACTCTTCGTGAAATATACCTATGAAGAAGAGCATTGAGCAAAGAGAAACTAGAGCACTTGTTACAATTAGTGAAAACAAAAACCCCAACCCTGATTGCTTAATTAACAATTAAAAATACCCTGAACAATGTACCTTAACAGCTTTCGAAAGCAGTTACCTTTTCATAAGCAACAACTGCTAACATCAGCGGGCTCTCCGACGCCGATTACAGGAGATGAATGCTTCAGTCCAGGAGTCAGGAGAAGGACAGCACAGTGAAGTTCTGATTGTGGATTTTTGCCTGTGAGATTTGCTTCAAAATGTGACTTAATTCACCACATCCCCGTTCAATTATTAATAAACAGCGAATGCATCAATAATGGTTACTGTACTTACCGGCCACACTCAAGATAGATTTTATTTTATTTTTTTTCATTTGATATACCAGATGTGGAAGACTGCGAAGAATCATCCGTATAGTTGGATGGGGTTTGATGAAAACAAAAGAAACGAAAACTCAGAGGAGTGCTTGCACTTCCTGCTCCTTAAGAGACTTTTGTCGAATTACATTTTTTTTTATTGTGATCACACCGGCAGATGAGCAGATGAAGCCGTGATGGGCCTGCTGCTTCATGTATTTGGTGCAGGTGCCCCACGTAGCTCCTCATGCCCCTGATCTCTTTCCCAGTTACCTGTGTACTGGTTAACCTGTGTTAGTAATGATCTCTTTCTTGAATTTTGTTAGAGGCAATATGCATCAATTCAGTGCTTGTTTTCTTTTAATTGGGTTCCATTGATGGCTTTTATTTTTTGCTATTCCAGTCTATTTGGATTACAAATAATTTTTTGGGTGCCCGTTGTTTGGACATGTGGTGATTGCCATGGGAGGCTGTGACCTCAGTATGACGACACAATGGAATAAAAGCTCTTTTGGGGCAATCCATTCTTTATTTGAGCTGCAGATAAAAAAAAAACAACCACTTTGCTAAAATCTTCGTTTCTTTTGTGTAGCATTTATGTACTTAACTTTTGCTCTTCATTTTTTTCCTTGATGCACAGTTTTCTTTGGTTTTCTGGTGTTGACCCACTTCTGCCTTCACGTTCTCCTTCTGATTATTCCAAATAATAATACTAATAAGTTACATTTATTGAGCGCCTTTCACAAACCCAAGGTCGCTTTACATGCAGAGTAAAAAAAAAAAAAAATTCACAGATGACGAAAGTTCATAGAAGAGGAAAGTTTTCAGTTGAGATTTAAAAGTGCAGAAAGAGGAGCAATCTCGGAGAGACTGAGGAAGAGAGTTCCAGAGTTGAGGGGCCATAACACTGGAGGACCTGGAGAGTCTGGTGCGTGGGACAGTAAGGAGATTACTGCGTGAGGACCTGAGAGAGCGACAAGGAGTGTAAGGAGCTAGGAGCTGAGTGAGGTAGAGGGGGGCAAGGTTATGCAGGGCTTTGAAGGTGAGAAGCAGAATCTTGAATTTAATCCTTGATGGAACCGCTAACCAGTGAAGCTGGAAGAGAACAGGGGAGATGTGAGCAAAACGCTTTGTGTGGGTGAGGACTCTGGCTGCGGAGTTCTGAATGTACTGTAGCTTCTGTATAGATTTCGTAGGGAGGCCAATGAAGAGGGAATTACAGTAATCAATACAAGACATTATGAAACAATGAACCAGAGTCTCATCTTCCCAGCAGACATATCGATGTAGGGCCTGTGAGATAAAGTGAAGCACTGCACGATGCTGGACACCAGGGAGTAGCCCTTTGCTTTTGCTCTTTGCATTTGCTTTACATTAAAAGCAATTCCAGAAGCTGTAAAGGGCGTGAGCTTCAGTACCAACCTAATTCTTAGTTCCCACCCAGAGGGCATTTTTTTAATAGTATCATTTAAGCACTTTATCACTGTGGTGCATCATAGCTTATTAGTTATTACAGAGCTAAGTAATGCACCCTGGAGACTTAAAAACAGGAAACCAGCGTTCAAACATTTTTTCTTTAAACATCCTCAATAAGTATAGACTTCTACCAGCAAAATCAGCAGCAACTGTCGTGTTTAATCATCCATTGAATTATGGGAAGAATAAGGAGAGGCCCAACATTCTGTAGAGCATATGAATTACAGCAGAAATGCTCACACATTTTATGTAATGGAGACCACAATGCAGGGACGTGCACAATGGGGTGGCCACAGTTTCACAAGCCCCCTCCACTTTTTCCCTTGTTGTCCCAATTGCCCTTTTGACCCATTAAGACCTCATTAGCAGCATCTAAGCACATCTGAGTGAAAGCGGCAGTGATAAGCAACCTACTGGACCATGTCAAAACTACGCAGGCTACTGTTTACTCTCCCATATGGAAATACAGTATGGTGAACGTCAGCTGAAACGTCTGCACACAAGTGCTTTGCTTGTAATTCGAGTTCTTCTAACTGGCTTGTTGCAGTTATCAGCTGATTCTCACTTTCAAAAAGAGTTAGAGATTTTTGAAACAAATGTTTTCAACAACACACAGCATTTTTTACCTTTCAACTCAAACACGACAAAGCTAAGCTAAGTGTACTAAAAAGGATGACATCTGTGACACTGCATCTCCATGCTGGTTTCCTCTCCATTACTGATTTGTTTGGTAACTCCGACTAAATTAATTAACCTGCCTGTGTGCCAAGGGTATTAAGGGTATAAGCAAACTACAGAGAAACCGCTCTGTACCTGTGAAGGGGGTCAAGGTGGTGTCCACTTTACAAAGGTAACGTATAAAGTAAAGTTGTATGTACTGTACATTAATATCTGTATACTGTTTTTAATTATAAATTTACAGGAGTACATCCACCTATTTTCTTATTCTGACTCTGGGTGTTGGGGTGCCAGAGTGTAGGTTAGGATTAGGGTGGTGAAGATTCTGAATGGGTGCACTCACCATTTTATAGAATCCAATCAACATAACCTGCATTTCATTAGAATGTGGGTAGAAAATCAGAGTGCCTGGAGAGAACCACTGTGAATATGGGTGGAAAGATGCAAATAAATAAACAAAAACAGTGAGGAGTGGACTTCTATCGTCATATCACCTATGCACATATTTGAATATTTAAACTCAGAATAAGCAACAAATTCACTTATCACCAGCAATGAGCTTCAGGTTAAAGCGACACCATTAAGGCCCTCCACAGAGTGAGCCGTGTGGTCTTCATGCTTTATACTCATCTTACAGCAGCAGCGAGCACATCACACCCATCCTGCTCCGTCTTCACTGGCTCCCTGTGTCTACAGAATCGAATATAAAATCCTACTAATAACCTACAAAGCCTTAAATAACCTCGCACCAAACTACATCAGTGACCTTCTCCATCGCTATGTGCCTGCCCGCCCACTAAGGTCATCTGATTCTGGCAATCTTGTTGTACCCCACACTAATGTACACTCCATAGGTGACAGGGCCTTTAACTGTATAGCGCCCAGACTCTGGAATGACCTACCGAAATTAATCAGGTCAGCTAACTCCATGAATTCTTTTAAAAAAACAACTCAAAACTCATCTGTTCAGGAAGGCTTTTAGCTCTACTTGACTTTATTACCCATCTCTCAGTTTACCTGTCTGTCAAGATGCTCATGTAACCGGTGTGTGTGTGTGCGAGACCATCAATTATGTTGTTTGTTAGGCTTGTTCTCTGAATTCACTGTCATAATCTTCTTTATTTATTTATCTTGTTTGTACAACGCTATATACTGTATACCCTGCCATTCTTTCTTATATTCTGTAAGTGCCTTGAGCATGGGAAAGACACTATATAAATGAAATGTATTATTATTATTATTATTACCTGTAGAGTGGTGACAGAGAAAGTGTTCAAGCCGGGTATAAGAGGGAAGTGTTTAAGGCTGAGGTAGATGCTTTTCTTTAATTCTGAATTTACTTAGTTCCACACTGGAAACCTCAACTAACCTGTTGTTATTGTATTTGTAGCGTTTTAATTGAAACATTTGAACATTAAAACAATTTTGAGAAGAACAGGCAATTCAACCCATCAAAGCTTGTCAATAAAATTCAATTAATTTCTGCAAAGTAATGTTGAGTTGAGTTTTGAAGGTCCCTAATGTCCTACTCTCTACCACTCTACTTAATAATTTATTCCATATGTCAATAGTTCTCTGCATGAAGAAAACATTCTGTTTGTTTGAAATGTATCCTTAGCAACTATCCATCTGTGCCCCTGTGTTCTTGTTGAAGAATTTATATTAAAATAACAGCTGCGATCCACTGTACAAATTCCATTCAAAATGATGAACACTTCAGTCATGTCATCACTTAATCTCTGTTTGATTACACTGAAAAGGTTAATCTCTTTCAGTCTTTCCTCAAAACTCAAACCTTGCAGTCCCGGAGTGAGTCTAGTTGCTCTCCTCTGGACTTTCACATGTGTTGCTATGTCTATTTTGTACTGTGGATACCAATAGTGCACACAATATCACAGAACAGGCCTCACTAATTTGATGCAAAACTTAAATATCATCTCCTATGACTTGTATTCCACATCATGATAAATAACTTCACAGCCTATTAGCCTTCTTATTCGCTGCTGTACACTCTCTGGGATGTAGAAAGTGAAGAGTCCACTGTGACTCCTAGGTCCTCCTCATATCACCCATTATTGTGTATTCAAGTCTGACATTTTGAGCTCTCTCCATTTCAATTTGTAATGGCAATTGCCATGGAGGAAGGACAGGCATCCTGACTGGGATGGAGGATAATTTTTTACCTGGCTAGGAGGCCAAAATGGAACGACAGTGGAAGATAACCTGGCCAGAATGCCTGAAAATCTTCATCCCAACTGGGACAGAAGAAAAAGAGATGGACTTGTTAAACATGTGTGCCAGGAACAGCTCATTTTCCCTACATGACAGGTGGAAGTGTTTCTCAGGGCTAGACCCAGTTAGGACACCTGCAAGGTGACATGGGAATTAGAGTCCGGAAACACAACCCTGTCGTGGTCCTTGGGTGCTGCCAGATGGCACTACTGGGGGACTGCCCTGCTTTTCACATGACCAGGAAATGCTTCAGACAACCTTTACCATGACAGCAGAAGTAATCTTGGGTCCAGTTTAAAGAATCCCGCAGCCTCATCTCAGGGAGTCAGAGACAGGAAGCAGCAGGCGACACTCATTTGGAGAAAGATAGGAGGGAAGGAATTGATTGTTTGTTATATTCTTGTAGTAATTTGGTGATTAATTGGAACGTGTTGGTAACAAATAAACACCCTTTATTTGAACCCAGAATTGTGTTAGGTGACATTGTGTCTGTGGTTTGGGTCTCAGTGGTGCCCACAGGTGGTTACAACTGATCATAGGTTATCTGCCATTCCACCTAGTTTGGCATCAGCATTTTGTTCAGCTTTGTATTCTAAACATGAACACAGAATACAAAACAAATAAAGTTGAAAGATGAATATGTAATACTAAGCAATAATACTCCTTGAAAGTAAAGAATGACAGTAATTTATTGTGATGAGTTGGACATTAGTTGTAGGAGAAGCAGAGGTTAATGTGACTTTTCAAAGGCCTACATTTTAAAAACATATACAGTGAATGGTGACAGTCATAATCATGATAAAGATCTATTTACGGGTCACATAAAATTCTGGAATGTTCTCAGTCCAATTTAGGGATATCCTAGTGATACCTAAAAGACCACCACTTCCACTCACATGTGCCCAGTTTGGTACAACCAGTTAAGGTAACACATGTACTGCTTGCGCAAGGCAACAGGAGTTTTTAGAGAGAATAGGATCAGAAAATGGCACCCAGAAGTCAAAATTCATGTATGGGTCCTAACTGGGAAGACAATAATAAATAGCAAAGCTCAAGATTAAAGACCAGAGTGGAAAGGTATACAGTCATCCCTCACCTATCGCGGGGGTTACGTTCCAGAGCCCCCCGCGATAGGTGAAAATCCGCGAAGTAGAGACCTATATTTATTTTATTATTTATACATTTTTTAAGGCTTTATAAACCCTTCCCACACTCTTATAAATCTTTCTCACTCTCTTGTTAACCTTTCCCACACTCTTATAAACACTTCCTATGCTCTTAAACACTTTCTACATTCTTAAACACCGCAGACCAACACTGCACACTGCACGCAGCGATCAGACGTCAATGTGTCTGCACTCGCTTCGTGAAGGGGGGCAGCTGAACTCACGCTGAGCAGAAATGGACTTTGTTCTGCTTCTGCCAAAATGCCTGCTTGTCGCTCTGCGCGTTCGGAAGGAGGAGGAGGAGTGGGGGTGTGTGAGGGCTGAACGCACGTTCACTTAAACCCCCCTCCCCGGAGGCGCAGTACGCTCCTGCCACTTCGCATTGTCAAGGGGGTGGGGAGCTGAATGAACGCTAAGGAGAAGTGGACTTTGTGCTGGCTTTGTGCTGCTTGTCGCTCTGCGTGTCAATAATTTAAAAGCCTGTACAGCACCTATTTTCCTGTCTCACTGTCTTGTCTTGCGTGAAGTTAAAATGTTTTATAATAGTGAGATGTTACTCATATCCTTAGCCCGACATCCACATATCATATGTGTTAACAAAGTGTGTTTTATAAGTTTACATGTGTTTAAAGCATGTGGGATGGGTATTTTAAGGCTTAAACTATAAAAATGTTTATTTAAAATGTCTTTCTATATCGCGGATTTTCTCCTGTTGCTGATGGGAATGGAACATAACTTCCGCGATAGGCAATCACTTGTATTTAAAAACCCGCGAAGTCGTGAATCCACGAAAAGTGAACCGCGAAGTAGCGAGGGATTACTGTAAATCAAAAAGGGTATATGTGACCAGAGCCACAAAATATGAGATATTAATCGGTATCAGAGATCAGAAAAAATAGTTACAACCAAAAAATTAAAATCTATCAATATGAAATGAGCCAAAGATTTTTTCTTTTGTGAATCACACATTGAGCAGTTGGGAATGCTGTGCTAGTGATGTCATGACATGTGACCAATCAATGGGGCATCATGTCCTAACACCCTGTCTCCAACAAGGTGACATCCATGAAGAGAACAAAACAACACTACTGGGGAATATCAATCTTTTAAAAAACGTTAAAAACACAATGAAGCAAAAAATGAATAGATACACTAGATTCCTTGGCCATCACATAACCTGAAAGCATACTTATGTAATTTGTAGAGGACAAGGAACAGTTGTAAAAAACTAAAATCATAAGCATATGTCTTTAGAAAATGGAAAGTGAGTTGGACAACTCAGGGAAAAACTCATCCAGACAAAAATGAACAAGTAACCTCTAGATGGAAATTGGGGGATTCAGAGCCAGCACGTAGAACTTGTGCTATCCCCTCTGTATACTAAAATAAGGAGAAATGCTTCACATTTTGACACTAATTAACCATTCCTCCTGATTTTCCAAAGATTAATCCAAAGCTTTGCTTTCAACTTTCAGTAAAATGAAAAGTAAAAAGTCTGATATGTGGAGATGGATACAAGTTATCATATCAAACGTGCGTGACCTTTTCAGTACTAGCACACTTGTCTTCTGATCAAAATATGTATTATTTACTTTATTATGTCTGTGTGGACATCTTTATATTGCCCCTTGTTCCTTATTTCAATTGGAAAAAGTTGCTCAAATGTGAAAAATGAACATATCTCCATAAAGATTATAGCAGGTAGGCATCGACGTTCTAATACCGACATCAAAGGAATACCTTATTGCACCCGAGGCTTAGGGGTCAGTCAGATTTAATGGAGACAGGTGTCGCAGCCCTTCCAAAGCTCAGTTAGCCACCTAAGGTGCACAAGTGAAGGGTTTTACTATTCACAACAATAATTGTGTTTTGTGTTTTATCATGTTTCAGATCAACTCTGATGGATAATGCCACAAGCACTCCAGACGGGAGCACAATTAATTCTCTCATGAGAATGAACACAGTCGCTGTTGTGGTTTACTCTCTTGCCTGCATCCTTGGCTGCATCGGGAATGGCCTTGTCATTTTTATCACCGGCTTTAGAATGAATAAGACGGCCAACACAGTCTGGTTCCTTAACCTGGCCATTGCCGACTTTATCTTCACCACCTTCTTGCCGTTAACAATTTTCTACACTGCTAATGGCTACAACTGGATCTTTGGGAAGTTCATGTGCCAGTTCAACTCTCTCATACTCTGCCTCACAATGTATGGTAGTGTGTTTCTGCTGACAGCCATCAGTATCGACCGATGCATGGCGGTATTGGCTGCCATCTGGTCACGAACCTACCGCTCACCGCGCACAGCTAGCATAGCATGTCTCATCGTCTGGTTGCTGGCTGTTGTCCTGGGTACGCCACATGCAGTCTTTCGTGACCTTAAAGTATATCCAGATCACGTCATGTGTGGCAACAACTATTCTAGTGATACAAACCTTAGTAAATACAGGGAAAAGACTCTGATCATCACTCGTTTTCTTTGTGGCTTCCTCATCCCCCTTATTATTATCATACTTTGCTACAGTGCCATCATATGGCGATACAAAAAACTACAGCACAAGAGGAACTTCAAGCCATTCAGGATTATTGTCGCCGTCATTGTTGCTTTCTTTATCTGTTGGGCTCCTTTCCATATCATACAGCTGTTGACAATAAAAGAAGCCAAACAAACGGATACTCTTTACAAGGTCATACGGATAGGTAACCCCATTGTGACCAGCATTGCTTTCCTCAACAGCTGTCTGAACCCAGTGCTCTACGTCTGTATGTGTCAGGACTTCCGTAACAAGTTTAAGAAGTCTATCCTGCTGGTGCTGGAAAGCGCCTTCACCGAAGAGGGGCTTATATCTCAGTTGAACCACAGAAGGCCCAACTTCCAAATGGAGACTTTAATTTCTTCACATACAAAAGCCAGCACTTTATAATCCATATGTTCATAGAAGTAAATGCACTTTTCAAATATTCACAAATGTTTTTATTAATCAGTGCCTTATTACTGTCTGTTACATAACACACACAAAAAAATGTCAGCATGAAACAGCAGTCCTGTAATCCTGAATTCTTATGCATGCAAAGATTCAAGTGTGCTAAATAACCAAATAAATGGTCACAAACGGAAGCATTTCCCAGGTATCACATCTACAGAGTGACAGTTTAGGAAGAAAATATGAACAGCTACAAGAATCGACGTACTGTAGACATTATTAGTCATCTATTGTGCTAAGCAGCAATATCAAACTTTCAATAAAGAACTGCATTTGGAACATGGACAACCTGGATTTCTGAAGATACTGTCCCATTGTTAAGTTCAAGAGTAATGATTTGAGTGGCGTAGAAGTGTCATTAGAAGTTAATGCTGCCACCCAACAGTTTCCAGAGTCCTGGTCTTGGCTTCAAACTCAGGCACTAACCCAGGGGTCTGCAACCTTCACTATGAAAAGAGCCATTTTGCTCCCTCTTCCTCCAAAGAAAAATAGTCTGGAGCCGCAAAACATAACACAGCTTATAAACTTTTAAAAGTTTTTAATCTTTTTTTAGATTTTACATGTTACAACCACGGAATACAACAAACAGAAGTGCAGTGTGCATGTGTAGGCCTACTTTGAAATAAATGTAACTGAACTCTGCAGGCCTATTTGAGTCCTTCCTATACCTGTATAAAATTAAAATAAAAACTAGCCCACTTTAATATAAATAAAACATTTAGCTGTAGCTTAGCAGCTTTAAAAAAGTAAACATAAAATTCCATTTCAGTGTGCTCTCATCCTCTTCAGGTTTCCCTCTCAGCCAGCAATCAACTGAAGCACCTGAACATACAAAAAAACCTACATCAGCTCCGGGTCTGAAATAAATGTGTTTTTTTTTTTTTTTTTTAAATATTAGCCTATTAAATGCTATTGTTCTCACCTGTTTAATGTGACTTCTGTTTCTGAAGTTCGCTGCAGATCATCTCTAGCACTTTGAGCTACTTTTTGTATGAAAATGTGCTATATAAATAAATGTTGTTGTTGTTCTATGTCGGGGCTATACGATGTGACTTTGACCTTCACACAGGACTGCAGGCTCATGTGTGAGGTGGGAGAGATATTTGGACTTTATGAAGTTCATTCTTGAGAAAACTTGCTCACATAAGTATGTTGAGCCAAAGATGGACAGGACTCCAAATGCATATTTTTTCATGTTCATATATGTTTCGGGAATGGCACTCCATGTATTGAAAACAAGTTTGTCGGGTTTGGGGAGGTTTTCAATATCAGTCCATTTGTGCTCTTTAGCGAGAGTAGCCTTCTGACGGGCGACTTCTTCAAGATCCGCTGTCAGGCATTTGAACTTGGACACCCATAAATCTTTATCCGCTATGCGGCCAGTTCAATTTCTAGATCGGGCTTACTTACTCCTGTGAATGCGGATGTGTTCAGCAGGGATGGGTCGATGTCCAGGGAAGGAGAGAGTGTTTTTTTTCTTTCTGAACTCACTGAATCTTTCTCTAAATGCAGCTTGCATTGCAATAATTGTACGGTGGAAATAATCACAATTTATGTGAATGTTCACTGCTTTGAACTCTCTCAGGGAGGGGAAGTGAGAGAGTGTACCTTTCTGTACATCTCTGACAAACACTGTCATCATGCGCTCAAACACCAAAACATTTAAAGTCAGAGAATAGATGCTCTGATATTTTTATGAACGATTCTTTCATGTATTCTCCGTCTGTGAACGGCTTACCCCTCCTTACGATCTCTTGAGCTGCCACAAAACTAGCAGCTGTAGTTGATTGTGGAGAAGTGATCCACTTTTTGAAAGTATGTTTGCTCTGTTCAGCTTTCCGTTGCAGTTCCGAAATTGCTCTCTTTCGCTCATCTTCACTTGGGTATTTTTCAGTGAATGCTGAGTGCTTGTTTCGAAAATATCTTTCAACGTTACATTTTTTGTTGTTTGATAATTTATCGCCACATATTAAGCACACCGGTAAGCCAGCGTCGTTGGCGGTGAAGGCAAATGCTTCTGTCCACACAGAATTAAACTCTCTGTTCTCTTCTGGGATTTTTCATTTTTGGGATTTATTCATGGTTAGTGCAGGGGTCGCACACTCCAGAAGCCACCTGCAGGTAAAGGCGAGGGCTATAGACGTAGATGTGACGCATATTTTAGTTGACAAATTATAAATAAAAATAAAAATTAGATGTTAAAGTGTATAACAGTAGTAGTAGTAAATAAACATTATATATATTACATATATTATATAGAGAAAAGCCAAGCAAAATGACACCTTTTATTGGCTAACTAGAAAGATTACAATATGCAAGCTTTCGAGGCAACTCAGGCCCCTTCTTCAGGCAAGATGATTGCCTGAAGAAGGGGCCTGAGTTGCCTCGAAAGCTTGCATATTGTAATCTTTCTAGTTAGCCAATAAAAGGTGTCATTTTGCTTGGCTTTTCTCTACATTCATAATGGCTAACACGGTACAACACCCTAGTACTACATATATTATATACAAATTAAATTAAGAAATTGCCGTTATTCATTTTCATGTTTTTTTTTTTTTTTGTCAAGGCCAAAAGGAGCCATTACAAGGAGGCTGAAGAGCCGCATGCGGCTCCAGAGCCGCGGGTTGCCGACCCCTGCACTAACCATATCTGATCTGCACACTTTACACATGTTATGTTTTCCTCCTGGGTCTCCAATTTTCCTTTCACCTGCCAAGGACATGGATGTTAGGATAGCTAGCATCTCTGAACTAACCATATGTGAATGAGCGTGAGTGTACCCTGCAGTGGACTGGTGCTCTGTTCAAGTTTGTTTTTTGCTTTACACCTGATGCTCCTGACATAGACTCTGGCCAACTCAAAGATGGGATGGATTACGTGGGATCAAAAGTGAGAACATGAGAACAATTTCAATGAAAACAGGTCATTTGCCTCCATGTAAAGAAACTAATATTTGTGCAAAATTCCATAACAAGTGTCATTTGATGGTGATGCCCTCAAAGTATGATACATAGGTGACACAAAATTAGTTACAAGGTCAGAGGAGGTCATTTGATATTCAGTATGTTTGTGCCCTGGAGATTGAAGATGGAGCATCAAACTGCATCCTCCCCAGATTAGAATATTAGAACAATTTTAATGGAAAAATGCCAAATGACAAAGTGTACCAATCTCATTTACCTAATTTCTCCAAAACAACATCAAGTCGAGTTTTGACAGTCACTAAAATCATACTGTCCACCAGACTACTAGTTATTAATTCCATTGGTCTGTAGTTCTTTGTGTCCCAAATGAGGCGCATTACCTGCATTGTGAGGGAGTGTCAGTTACAGCACTATGGCTGCAGGATCCTCATTGTTCAGGACCTGAATGGCTGGACCAGGCCAAGGGGATGCCCACGTAACACCTGGCAATGGTAGATTGAGGGTGATTTCTGGAGGGTTGGACTCAGTCGCGTGTCTGCCTGGGTGGTTGTTACCAGGATCCCGAGCTGTTTCATTGTGTTGTGGGTGAGGCAACGCGCAGTACCACTGCATGCTCCCCAACCTGACCTGACCTCACCTGATAGAAGATGGAACATTAAACTTCATCCTCCTCACCTGCCTTTGACCAACACCAGTACCTTACCTGGGCAGTATGGCGTTACTAGAGGGTGGGCTTCTCATCAGTAATATATGGGACACTATAAATGAATTTACTGAATTGGAGAGCAAGGAGAGTAGGACAACTTTCTGGATTTCAGTCTCACTACTACTAAGGAATGGTTACTGCTTACTACTTGTTCTGGTAATTAAATGAAATGTTAGAAATGTTAGCCAAAAAAATTATCAAATATTGTTAAGTAACTGACAAAATCACAAAAAATGGTAAAATGCAAGGGTAGGGCCTCGAGTATAGCATTATGAAAGCAGAATTCGTTTTACCCAAACATCTCACAGGGTAATATAAAAAATTCAGCTACCGTGTCAACTTCAAAATAAAGGATAATAATTGTGAAACTGGCTACCAAATTTTCAGATGGCCTTACTTTACTAACTACATTCTTCTTGAAGATAAAAAGATATGATCAAAAATTTGAAACAAGAGCAATTGAGAATATTTCTTCATTGACTGACTTATAAGGAACTCTGGATTTAATAAGTGGCTAAGAAAAATCATGGCTGATCTCTCCATCCATCCATTTACTGCTCCCACGTTTTAGTACAAGCTTTAGGGTAGATAAAAGATTTTCATGACACTAATAGATTTAAACAGGGAACTGACCATGGGTGGAGAAAAAAAAGCATAGATCCTGTGAGAATACAAAATTCAACATACAGTGAACAGGCTGGGATTTGAACCAAGTTTCCCAGAACTGTGAGACATTGGCACTGAACCCTGGATCTGCCTGAGTGGCAGAGTTATCATAGATTTTAAACGGTCAGTGAGATATGAAAATAATTTAATATATGTACATGTAAAGGTAGACCTAATGCTAATCCAAAGGTCAAGTGGGTAACTATACCTTAGGAAAGAGGAAAATGGAATCTCCAGCCCAACTCCTCTCTAACCTGTCTGTATCACATCTGAGTAAAGGTCTTGCTAGGAGTGGACCTGGAAATTAATTTACAATTAATTGAAAGCTGAATATAGGTAATATAAATAGTAATCCTTGATGGTTTTCCATGACCCATACTATATGATGAAGGTGGCTACACCTTCTTCGCATGATATGTCTCCTAAGCCATAATGGATTTTAATGCTCAGAATGACTTCTACAAGTTTGAGATGGAAGTACACCCAGCACGCAAGTACCTGTATGTGGAATGTAGCTAAAGTATCAAATTAAAGTTCCACATTCTTTCAGGTACTTACAGAAACATTATCATTATTCATAGGCTATTTTAGAATATTTTTGATTGATGTAAATTGAATTACATAAAGTACTATTAATATTTAAGGTGGGACGTAGTAGAGGGAAGATAACCATAGGTCTCTGGAACTTCACTCAGGTTCTAAAGATAACATGTCATGTTGTTCATCACTTGAGTGCTGACCTTTCTTTCCATTTTAATTAAAGTTCTTACTGATGATTAATTATATATATGTACAGCTTCTTAAAGCACTTCAAGTTTCAAGGCATCTCCAGCAGATCATTGTTATTTTCCCCTAAACTGAGATCTTCAATGGTAGGAATAGCCAGCAAAAAGAAACTGAGCACTCTTTGTTCTTGTAGATTAACATTTAACATGAAAGAGAAATGGTCACTGGGTCTGTTATATAAATGGTATCCGGTGTGATGTATGAGATGTTTAGGTGAAGAAGTTCTAGAAATTGTGGACAGAAAAATAAATGAAAAGAAAAAAGATTATTTAGGCAGCTTTATTTTAGAAATTAGTCACAATAACACTTAAAGTATTTGAAAGGGAGGAGCAATGTAAATGTAATGTAATGTCCGCAGTAATGATCAAGCTGGGATAATCACTTCTTCTTTACTTGTCCATTATTTCCTTGATTTCCTGGGTCACCGAGAAAGTTTGTTTTAAAATATAATACATTTAACTTGTGCTATGCTTGTAATGAAAGAATTAAAAAAATTTCTTCTCCTTTATGGATGCTTTCTCATTTCGTCCATTTTTTATTTTCACAGACCTTGCTCCATTGACACGTTGACTTTTGTCATTCAGTTGTTTATTCTGCTGTGTAACAGACACTGACCATTGCAGTTTTTGAGACATTATGGAATCCACTCAGAAATGGTGGAAAAGCACTCGTGTGACACACAAGGGATACGTAGAGCACACTAAGACCAGCAAGGCTCATTGTGCATGTGTGTATGATGGGGCTGAGAAACCGAGAGTGAACTTAGACAAAACATTAATAAAGTTTTGTGAAAAATGACTTAAATTAATGCACAACAGAATGAAAACCCCTTCTAGTTATGTAAATAAAATCAAACTGACAGAACAGTATGGTCACTGGGTCCCACTGGAGCCCTATTGAGAATTCTACATGAGTCCATGACCTCAGTGCTTCGGTTTCACTTTTCAGACACTCCTCTAAGATTCTGCCACTTCTCTTTGCTAGGCAATGCTACATCATAGTTTATCCCACAGCGCTATGATGTTTAAGCAAGTGGTCACCTGATCTCCCTCTTGGCCATTCGCTTTTGCACCAATCGCCAGCCTCCATCCTTAGTATTTTTTATTTCAGTTTCAGTTTTCTTTTCAGTTACCCATCTCCAGTTATGTAACCTTGAACCCATATGGTAGTAACATGTTACTGGCCATCCTTTTTTTTCTTTAAAGATCTTAATGTGAGGGAGAAAAATAATACAAAATACTTTTGTGTTTGGGCAGCATGGTGGCACAATGGTAGCGCTGCTGCCTCACAGTTAGGAGACCCGGGTTCGCTTCCCGGGTCCTCCCTGCGTGGAGTTTGCATGTTCTCCCCGTGTCTGCGTGGCACTCCGGTTTCCTCCCATAGTCCAAAGACATGCAGGTTAGATGCATTGGTGGTCCTAAATTTGCCCTAGTGTGTGCTTGGTGTGTGGGTGTGTGTGCCCTGCCCAGGGTTTGTTCTTGCCTTGCGCCCTGTGCTGGCTGGGATTGGCTCCAGCAGACCCCCGTGACCCTGTGTTAGGATATAGCAGAGGTTGGACAATGACTGACTGACTGTTAACCATTAGGTAACCCTGTTGCCCCTTAATCAATTTGGTCAATTTAGTTTGTCATTAACAGAAAGTTAGAGTAACAAACTGTGAAAGCCAAACCAGATTAGATATTGTCAGTTAACCTATTAGAGAGAAGAGCAGCCAAAATATCAGGAGATCAAAACAAGAGACATCATGTGCAATAACAGTGGCACAACAATGGACAGGGTTCAGTATTCTGGTGGAGTGGCTTGTCCAGTAGGATTTCTACTGCAGAATCTTAGCTTCAATGCTTGTCATTTTTGCGTTGTGAAAATGCTGAAATGGACACAATGATCCTCCCGTCTACTCAGACAAGCTGTTTTTTCCTAGCTGAACTTGGAATGGTTAGATGAAATGTTTTTAAAAGCATCTTTAAGGTGTATCTTAAAACACCCCAGTCAAGGAACATCCACCATGATGTCACATGTTTCCTCACACAGCACTTTATTTTAGATTCTCTGATGAGACGTACAAAGGACAATGTGAGAAAAAAAGAGAGGAGTCCAAATTTGTGTAAATGTTATCACGTTATGACTCAGGCGCCGCCGAGAGTGGCAGCCTGTTCAGCAGCTCCGTGTACGACTTTATTTTTGTACTTATTTATTTTTCTACTTTTGTTCTTCTCTTTTTTTATTGATCACTCCTATCACTTTATTTTATGAGGATTCGTTCCCTGGACACACTTACTTTTACAACGTGGGCATGGATTTTTACATGCCGAGATTCGTTGTGAATTTTCCCTTGGGATTAATAAAGTATCTATCTATCTATCTATCTATCTATCTATCTATCTATCTATCTATCTATCTATCTATCTATCTATCTATCTATCTATCTATCTATCTATCTATCTATCTATCTATCTATCTATGTCCCCACTGTTCGCTCTTCATCCATCTAAGATCACATATGTGACTGTGATGGCCTTCATTCTTAATCTGAATGATTAGAGGAGAGAGATCGACAGAGAGAAACAGTGAGCGATGCAGGCTAAAGTAATGGCTCTACATGACTGATGGGGTATCCCTTAAACTGAAAGGTGAAAGATTCCAAATGTGGTTCTGAGTGTTCACATAAGTTACAGGAGTTCCTCATAGGCCTAATCATCACTAAATGGGTTATTTCACAAAGAATATGTCGATTAGCTGACTGTCACACATGTACTTATGTGCATTCAAGAGAAAGAAAGCCCACAAAAGGAAGTTGTCTGCAAATACACCAAGTATGAGGCAAGATGTTTCCAACATACAATAGAGTCATGTGTCATGAGAGAATCTTTGAAAGCAAGCTAACAACACTTCTCATATCTTCTGTTCAGTCAAAGATAGGGCAAAACTAGTGCCAGTTTGGTTATCTTATAAAGTATCAAATCAAAGTTTCACATTCTTTCAGGTACTTGCAGAAACATTATCATTATTCAGAGGCTATTTTAGTATAATTTTGATTGACGTAAATTGAGTTACATAAAGTGCTATTGATATTTATGGTGGGACGTAGCAGAGGGAGGATAACCATAGGTCTCTGGAACTTCACTCAGGATCTAAAGATAACATGTCATGTTCATCACTTGAGTGCTGACCTTTCTTTCCATTTTAATTAAAGTTCTTACTGACGATTAATTATGTATATGTACAGCTTTTCAAAGCACTTCAAGTTTCAAGGCATCTCCAGCGGATCATTGTTATTTTCCCCTAAATAGAGATCTTCAATGGTAGGAAGAGCTGGCCAAATAGAAACTGAGCACTCTTTGTTCTTGTAGATTAACATTTAACATGAAAGAGAAATGGTCACTGGGTCTGTTATATAAATGGTATCCGCTGTGATGTATGAGATGTTTAGGTGAAGAAGTTCTAGAAATTGTGGACAGAAAAATAAATGAAAAGAAAAAAGATAACTGAGGCAGCTTTATTTAGAAATTAGTCACAATTACACTTAAAGCATTTGAAAGAGAGGAGCAATGTAAATGTAATGTAATGTCCGCAGTAATGATCAAGCTGGGATAATCGATTCTTTCAAAGGTAAGTTGGGCTGTAAACGAATTGTGATAGTTGGGTCTATTGACACTGTAGATGTGGAGGTTTAGTGGTTATACGGGGTAGGGAGATGAGACAGCAGATACAACTATTCTATTCAATACTGCAAAAGAGGAAGTTCCTCGAGAACAGCCGAGTAAATAAACAGAAAAATGTATTTAGGGCAGAAAAAGGGAAGTATTTCATGCCACACTCTGGAGCAAACTGCCAAATCATGTAGTTCCAATGAAAAACTTGAAACTCGTAATATAGAAAGTAGATCTGTTTAGCTCACAGGAGCCCAGCTTAATAAACTAAGAGGTCTCCTTTTATTTAAAAAGTTACTTATATTCTTCAACTGTTAGGGGCATTATGACATTTACCAATGCAAATAAAGGTTTGAGGCAAGTCTTTAATAATAATAATAATTCTTTACATTTATATAGCGCTTTTCTCACTACTCAAAGCGCTTTACTCCAAGCTTTTAAGTATTTCTGCCTACTTCATCCATCCACTCATCTATCAACTTTCTGATCCCACTTTATCCAGTACTGTACAGGATCTTGACTGAAAGCAATTCCAGCATCATAAGGTGTAAGCAGAGACCAGTTCTGGATGGGATGCCAATTCTTTATCAGACACTCCTATGCAATCATACATTTGCTGACTTGAGCTTTTTAGTATTTGTATGGCCCCAACCAACACTATCACATGCCAGTTAATGACACTAAATCTGGACACTAAAGGGGTGCCCCCATCCAGAGCTGGCTGTTCAACAACAAAAAATAAGGAATTTCCAAAGCAGCTGTCTTCATCCGGTTGTTTCCATAAGGCAGTGCCTCCAGAATCCTCCATCCTAAATCCTCACTGCAAATTCAGTTTTTCAGAAATAGTTTTGCTTGTCTCTAGCGCCTGCCAATGATAATTTCTTCTAACCATCAACGTAAAAAAAGTACCCATGAACCGTAATGATTCTTTTTTTTTTTTTATTGTATTGATTTTATTAAAGTCACACAACATTCCATACAAATAGATCAATTTTACAAAAATAGAATTGAAAACAAATCAACCCTCACCCCTGAGAAAGAGAGCATTGGCAGCAGAATAAAACTTAAAGCTAGTAAAAATAAGTAAATAGATAAATTAATAAGTGAATTTAAGATAAATCGAGAAGGAAAAGAAATGGGGAGATAATCTGCTTCCTCGTGCTTTAAAAGCTTATTCTAAAATGTTATTGATCAGATCCTGCCAGGTTTTGAAAAATTTCTGCACAGATCCTCTAAGTGAGAATTAGATTTTTTCCAGTTTCAAATAATATATAACATCAGTTACCCACTGACTTAAAAGAGGAGAGTTAGGATTCTTCCAGTTTAGTTAAGGCAATTACAGTTTGTTTGTCCTTCTCCTATTTAAGCCCCTCTGGAAGTACCCCAAACACAGCTGTTAGTGGATAAGGAGGGATTGTGACACCAAGGCTGTCTGATTGGTCCAGAATGATGTTAATTTGGTGCAGGCCCAAAACATGTGACCCCAGTGAGGCTGGAACTTGATTGCAGCGTTCACAGGTTGGATCTTGCCCTGGAAACATTTTGGACAATTTTAAGCGAGACAGATTTGCTCGATATATAATTTTGAGTTGAATAATTGTATGGTTTGTGCATATGGAGCTCAAGTGAATGCTCTGCATTGCCAACTTCCACTCCTTTTTTGAGATGTTGAGTGAGGGATTCAATGGTTTTAAATGTTGCAGAAATGCTGACTAAGTCCTCGAAACTGAGCAATATTTTTTCCAGCATAGAGGGAGGTGGGAGGTGAGGAAAATCGGGCAGGTTCTGTTTAACAAAGTTTCTAATTTAAAGGTTAGTGAAAGAAATGTGTTACTGGAAACTTAAATTTAGAATGTAATTGTTCGTAGGATGCAAAGACATTGTCTATGTAAAGATCTCTAAGTGATTTAATCCCAAACGTTTTCCATACATTAAAAACTTCATATGTTTGTGAGGGTTGAAAAAGGTGGTTCTCGTGCAGAGGTGCCACCCATAAAAGATTCTCCATCTTAAAATGCTTCCTACATTGTTGGAACTGCAACAATTCTAAGAAACTTTATTCCCACCACTGACCAAAAGTTATTCTACTATTTTGCCAAAGAATTGCATTACTTTGCAAAAATTATGTGTTATTTGGAAAGACAAATGCAGTATTTCTCAGTAATCATTGCACTGTTTCGCAAAAATACTGCCTTCTGTTGCTGGTAACATAGTATAAACACGTGCATTAGTCATCTGTGATATCTATTGACTGAGTGCAGGTTCAGAGCACTGTGAACAATTCTCAGTTAATTAAAGACTATAGATTATATTAATTACTAAATACAGAACTAGTACACACTTAAATGCAGATTTGCTAAAACATTCAAAAAACAAGGCAGAAGGTGATTACATTTAAATCAAAGTCAACAATATCAGTCCATTAATTAACTGTTGACATTTTGTAGTCTCAATTTAAGATAGTACATTATTACAAAAGACAGCTTTGACCTTAACTTCCAATTTTTCCAGGAGTTATTTCCATGAAGCCTATTGTTACATTGGCACTTACAATTGCAAGAACTAAAAGTATAGATTAGAAATAGCTTGCTCACTTTCTCTCCTCCCCACCCCCCACCAGCCCCTGTGCCTCCCCAATTTGCCTCCCCATGTGAGGCTAGACCACACTTCATAAAGTCCCAGTCCTCTGACATATCTAGACACAGAGTGCGTCCAAAACAAAACAAGCCCCCCATCATATAATTGTGAACAAAACAAAAAAAAAGTGGCCGAGAAGGAAATAGGATATATAATTACGGCATGAGTCTTGTTGCGAGTGGATCAAACAGCAGGTAAGATCATCTTTGCCTTGCCAGGACACGATTCATGATTGCATTCAAGAGAAGTAAAAATGTAGAACTTGCCTTGGATTGACCACTTTCAATTCGGCAGGATATCCGATCTTGGCTTTCTGTAAGCACTGTTTAATGTTGTAAAATGCGACATGTTTAGCAGCTGTTGAAGGAGAAGAAATCAGGGAAAATACAAATGCGGTTATTTTCAAATATAATCTCTTGTGTCTGTCTGAGAAGTAACATTATATTTAACTCAAATTATAATTTGTCAGATCACACAATGAGGCTCCTAGGTTTTGAAGCATTCAATCCACGTATGCGGTAAGCTGCTGCTATCTCGGTCCTCTCCAATTATTTTAGAAAATGGTTCAGCTATGAATTAAACTGGGTTTGGACTTTCACAGTTTTCAGGGGGACCTTTGATTCTGATATTATTCCTTCTGTATCAAACTTCCAATGCAGCTAGACTGTCTCTGAGTACTTTGCCTTCAGAATTTGCAGCTGTTGCTTTTCCGTCAATGGTAGATGCCAGTTGTTCAACTATTTCAATACAAGTCGTGAACATTTTCTTAACATCTTCAAACTGAGCACCAGATTCTCTAAATTTATTCTCAAATTTAGATGCATTTTCCTGTATTTTTTCCCCAATTTTTTCCTTAATTTTTTTAGCATAGCTTTAAAGGTTGCTTCAGAGCAATTACTTAAACATTTCTCCTTGTCTTTAATATCCTGAAAGAGCTTCTCGTTTGTCTTGTGTATGTCCATTATATCTTTACTTGCATCATTTATATCCTTCTTTATATTATTCTTGAGCTCCTTTATGTCCCCTCCAAGAGCAGGGGCCATTGCGACGATCATTATCTTCAGCTCGGACAGATCATTTTGGTCTTCGCAGGTGAAGTAGCAAGCCCAGTTGGAGTTTCTGTTGCTGGCTCACGAGGGGTAATTGACAACATGGAAGGTAACGCCATTTTCAGTTTCAATGAACCTTCTGGATTTGGCGAGTACTCCTGGTTCAACTCACTTGTACATTCGCTCCCACTTTCATTCTCGGCTGGAGACGATGCAGCAGCATCAGGTCGTGGAAGATTTTTACTTTCGCCTATCTATTCCAGGTCAGTCTCTGGCAGGCCATACCTTGAGCTTGAACTTGAGGTCTGTTTAGGCTTGGATGAAGCTTTAGCTGTCTTTTCCGTTTCTTTCTGAGCCTTTTTTTCTGCCACTCATACTTATATATGTTTGAATATACAGTAATGTAATTGAAGCCCCTTGGGTTGAGTAAATACAGGATACCTAGGGATGATAAAAAAAAGAAAAAATAACACCACTCCTAATGGAGTCCCATCTCAGACGTCCATCTCCTGAAACAGATGAGACCATATCCCCCATTAATTAATTGATGAACTACAGCTAACTGATAATGGTGGAGATTAAAACCGTAAAAGAGAAAGTCAAAAATAAAGTCATAGTCCAGGAGACCTCGGCGATTTTTTGGCCGTCTACCTGCTCCTGGGTTTTCTATGGTAGAGTCTGTGCTGGCCATCCAATCTGATGAGAGAATCGTTCCATCCGGGGATTCCAGTGCCCCTTTATCTGAGATGACTTTTCCATATGCAGAAGAACAGCCTGGCAGTAGAGCAGTGGCACCAAGTGCCACATCCAGATACAGAGAAGAGAAACGACATAGAGGGTGTAAGATTGGCGCTATATTGCGCCTGAACCGACACAGATTCACACGGGAGACATGGGTAAAATAAAACAAATATTTATTTTCTTCAGCTGGAGGGAACGTCTTCCCTGTAATCCCTCCAGCCACAACACAGTCCCAAGCACAGTACACTAAGAACGCAATTTAACTTTCTCTTCCTCCACCACTCCCCTCTGGCAACTTCGTCCTCTTCCTCCCAATTCTGGCTGATGAGTGGTGGTCGCTTGCTCCCTTTATTGGGTACCTGGAAGTGCTCCAGGTGCTTGATTGCCGACATCCGGCTGCACTTCCAGGTGTGGCAAAACCAACGCCCAAAAGGGGCTAGCAGCTCCTGCTGCAGCACCTCATGGCGGCGCCTGCAGAACCAAACAGCGCTACACAGAACTCCAATACCCATGAAGCCCTGGGGGAGTCTGAGGCACCGTTGCAACCCAGGGAGGCTGCCATCTAGCTTCGAGGGGAATATACTGGGTTTCCCACCCTTGTCCTCCTGGTATATATAGTGCAGGGGCGTCCCGGCCAGGCATGAGCCCCGGCCATCCATCACAAGGGTTAGTAATGGTTTAAAAATATTGTGATCCTTATATTTCTGTACAAATGATTAACAAACAGAAATGCAGTATGCACAGCAAATCAGCAGCTCTAGTCAGGGTAGGCTAGACCAAAGTAGTAAGTCTTCAGCTGGGATTTAAAAACTGAGACTGAAGGGCCATCTCTTATATTAGCAGGCAGATTCACTCCATGGCCTCAGGGCCCTGTAACTAATAGATCAATCCCCCAGTGTTATTTTATTAATCCTTGGAATCTTAAGTAGGCTGGCATCTTGAGATCTCAATGTGCACTCTGGTTTGTAAGTACTTATAAACTCAGATAAGTAAATAGGGCCTTGGCCATTTAAGGCTTCTGAAGTTAAAAGGAGATTTTTGAAATTAACCCTAAGCTTAACTATGAGCCAGTGTACGGACTTGAGAACTGGAGTTATGTGTTCATGATTTTTGGTTGGTGTAATCATTCTCGTGGCATCAGTTTGAATTAACCTACACACTACATTTAATCTTACAGATTGTGGAATTACTGAAGGAACAAAATAATTAACTGACTACCAGGGAAGATAAAAGAAAAGGCATGAACAACAAGACAAATTAACAAAATAAAATGTGTGCATGGAGTCTTATTGACCCAAGTGTCCTTTTTGGCTGTCATTTCATTTGTGGCTACTTGATGATTTTACTTTGTTGTTTAGCAGTGGTCTGTGCATCTTCTAAGTGAAACAGCACACCTCCTGTTTCTTGTAAAACATGGAAAAAAGTAGTGCTAGGCAATGTTAGCTTCAGCACCTGTGGATGATTTTTTATTTCATCATTTAAAGTCCGAAAGAAACTATTTTTAAAAATATCTTATTAATAAAGGTAAGACCATGTGCCTCTGAACACTAAGTTCCTCCTTCATGATAACAGAAGTTGAGTTTAAAGCTAAATAATTAAAAGTGAATGAATAAAGAAGAGCGACGCTATCAGACTGACCATAGGGGTCATGTGAAACATTGTTGAACAGGAAGGGCGAGGAGTTACATTTAAGGATTGTAAAAATGAGCTGTACAATCCAACCAAGGGGGCATATTTGAGCAGTTTGACATAATGCATGATGTATTGGATTTGTAAGCCACTGCATCCACACACATGGTAAGGGACCTCAACTCAAGGCAATTTAAAGAAGATCAGCAAGAAGTTTCACAGAGTAGAGCACAAATTAGGATAGCGTGTTTCCAAGTCTGATTCTAAAGTACCAACCAATTTATTCATCAAAAGTAAGGCATTGTCAATAGCAACACCTTTGCGGCTCACGGGCCTGCCTAACTGCTTGACTCATTCTCCTGTTCTCCTTCACCATTTATTCTTTACCTTCTGGTTTCTTCTGCCTCCTTGCCCTCCTTATCCTGTAAGTCCAGCTGGCTCCAAGCTTGCAGAAATCAGGGTTTGAAAGCTTTCATAAGGACAGATCTACGAGTACTTCCAGGAGTATATCTGGTATTCTGTTTGCATAGCCAGCATAACCAGCAAGCACCTGTGATCATTAGTAATCTTAAACCTAGGAGATTGTCTTTCAGGAGGCTCCCTCTGATGAACCCAAATAGCTTAGGGGACTACAGTTCTCCTTACCAAGCAGTAGTCTGATATATTAAGATGTCATGCTACTGTTGTTGTGATCTTTTGAAGCGGTGCAACCTTAAACCAAGTCCTTCACTTTACTGTCTTTTCAATCAGAGAATGTTCCCAAAAACCTCCTGGATGGGTTATTGAGATCTTCTCCAGTCTTTGTCCCCAAAAAAACTCTTGAACAAGATACCAAACATCTGGCAGTTCACTTCACTCCACAATTGTGCTTTAGACTGACTATAGAGGTTTCTCCAAGAAACTAAAATAGAAGAATCAAGACAGAAGACAGTTCATTTGTCTTGTCAATTAAACACTGCTCCAGGCACCCCAGAGAAGACAAAGTATAATACAGCATTAAAGGACATGTCAGGGGGTCCATATTAAGTCTTAAAGTCAATAAGCCAGAATGTTCGGATTAAAAAAAAGATTTCATAAGTAATCTTAGCGCTTGGTTTACTTAACACGCCCTAGTGGACAAAAGAAGGTTGAAATGTTGTTGAGGTCATTGCAGGTATTATAGGATCACTAGCCACGTTACCTGATGAACACCATCCTTACCTTAAACCTTAAGTCTTTCTTAATTGAAAAATCTCAGAGCGCATTTATTATACAATTGCAATCAGAATATTACAATTCTATATTCTCTTGGACACTCTATTAGGTTATTACAATCACCCACACAATCAATGGATGTACTTTGACAATTTCTGTTATGAACAGGCATTTTTTATATGATTTTGTTCTTTTATTCATTGAAGCATTCTTTTCAGTAGGAGATATGCATGTATTTTTTCACTCCATTTGGTCTGGTATGGTGGACAGTTTCTAGGCTCAAACAATAAATTCCAGACAGCAATGAACAAATACTGCACTTAATAAAGAGATAAAAAATGAATTTGCTACCACATATTACGGATGTCTCCTGATTTTGCTTGGCTCCATGTCTACATTATATATTGCTACCTTTGTGCTTAGATGAAACCAAAAACATTCACTATCCATTGACTGATCTGATACAGAAGCCCATCTTCTGCATGATGGACCATGCCCCAGAAGTTCTGACATGTAGAGCATTGAGACAGAAAGCTCTTGAGGACTGCCTTGCTCTTGCCAATATGGTTACCATAGTATGAAATTATGATTAAAAGGATCAGGCATGGGTTTCTTCAATCCCAATATGTGAATCTATTACATTAAAAAATGCAGCAATGGCAGTAACTAATATTTTTCAAAGGCTTGAAGTATCTTTTGTAATGCAGTTTGTAAGACAACTAGACAGAAACAAAGGGGGACAGGAAAATGACATAGAAAATGACTGGTAACCAAAGTTCTGCCTCTGTATTCATCAAAGTTTTCTTGACCTGAATGTCTGTTTTCCCATACAGTTGTGTCTTATGATTATATTGAGTTACAAAAGACTGCATATGGAAACCCTAGAAGCTCAGCTGTTAACAATGCAAAGTGAGCATTGTGCAGTCATTGATGGAACTGTGGTTAGATGACAGGCACCACTGACCGGCAACAGTTTACACAAATAACCTCCATCCATCCATCCATTTTCTAACCCGCTGAATCCGAACACAGGGTCACGGGGGTCTGCTGGAGCCAATCCCAGCCAACACAGGGCACAAGGCAGGAAACAATCCTGGGCAGGGTGCCAACCCACCGCAGGACCACAAATAACCTTCCATGTTGAATTGGCTCATGAACTTCAAAAAGCTCCAGGGTGAGCCAAATGCAGCACAGTAAGTGTTGAAATGCAAGAGGACAGTAGATACACAGTCACCATTGGGCAGATTAAGAAACCATACTGTGCAGACAGTCTTCCTCATTCTCAAGCCAGTAATCGAGGTGACAAAGCCATTCTGGACATAGCCAAGGACGCTGGGCAAAGAGGGAGGCACAAAGCATTAATGCGTTTAATGTGATGCAAGATTTGTTTCCAAATGGCATATTTGGGGAGTTATCTAAGACAATCTGAAACAAGCGAAGAAACCATTGAACATTTTTATGATTATGACATTTGGGTCCTACAGTACAGATGTCCATGTTATTTGAAAGAGATATTTGGAAATGTTAATGATTGACTAGTGACATGAGGATGGTGAACTGAATGGACTCTGTTAATTCGGTAAACTTCTTATGTTCTTATGGCTGTGGTAGTCTAACAGTGCAGCATGATTTCACCTCCTACAGCTTGCTTTTCATTTCATTTGATGCTTATGAATGTTTAATGTGATCTTGTTCCGAGTTGATATGTAAGGATGTTTCAGGTTGTATTCTTGGAATGAGGATCAATGGTAAATGTAGACTGATTCACTAAGGTAAGTGGCTCCTCATATGTGACCCTAGCCTAGTCATTGTCAGATTGCCTTTTTTATGGATACTTCATTTCCCTCCACATAAGACATGAACATTAATCTGATTGGTGAAAAGTGAGTGGCATTCCTGTTGAAATAGGCTCCAACTACCTAGAAATCCCAGAAAACGGTACTTAATAAAGCCAGTTTGGAGAACAAAGGGATGCATGATGTACACCTCAATAGATCAAAGAAGAAACTTTGATAATGCAAGGAAATAACAATCAATGCAAGATGAATGATGAAAATGTCCTCTGCTTGCCAAGTCAGTTCTGAATTAAATGTTGAGTCTTTTATAGTTGGGCACAAGGTAGAAAGAGACCAGTCTTGGATGAGGTCCATTCATATTATCAGTCTTTTATTCCAGTATCAGTAGTTAAGAGTTTGTTTAGCCAATCAGTGGAAAAAAATAAAGACACAATGCTGAGATATAAAAGATATTTATTTCTTTTTTGGTGTCAATTGCTTATTTAAATTTTAGTAAAGAAAATAATTAGGTTATGCAAAAACTATAAAAATGATTGCAAAAAAAAAGAAATAAAAAAGAACAAAAACCTTCCCCACTAATGTTACTACAGAATAGGAAAGAAACAGGTATTGCCATTATAATAATAACACAATCAATGATGGCAAAATAAGATTATTAATAATAATAATAATAATAATAATAATAATAATAATAATAAGAAGAAGAAGAAGAAGAAGAAGAAGAAGAAGAAGAAGAAGAAGAAGAAGAAGGGGGTCTCTCTCTGAGTTGCTGTTCCAAAGATTTTTTTTCTTATTTTCTTAGGCTGGGGTCTTATTAAAAAACAGGGTCTGTTAAAGCCCATTGAGGCATTCCTTGTACGAGTTGGGCTATATGAGAAATAAACTGTTGTTATTGTAATAATAATCATAATAATGATAATGGGCAATGATGTGGTGTAGTGCGTTTGATAGCTTGTATGTTCCATGTTCATGTAGACCAGCGTTTCTCAGCCTTTAAGTATTTGCGACCCGAGTTTTCATAACAGTTTTAATCGTGGCCCCCCTACAGTTTTTTTGAAAGTAACCCACTAATACCAATTTGTTCTTTTTTAATTAATGATATATCATAGATGCATATTTTTTCATGCCTACTTAACTTTTATCGACATTTATCTAACTCTATATTTATTTTTCTAGTATCAGAATGTAGTTTAAGTTAATTTGTTTTGGTTTCAATAGATGTATTTTTCATATTTTCGATTCTTGTTTTCTTTTTTTCACATCTTCGCACCCCCTTTTTGTTACTTCGCGCCCCTCTAAGGGGGGCCTGCCCCACAGTTTGAGAACCACTGATGTAGGCTTTTCTCCTGGTGCCCTCCTTTCCAACATAAGCATGAACAATTATTTTTATACATTTTCTAAAATGTATTACACATTAACTAAACATCATATGAACATGTATTATTCACCAAAAATGGAAAGTCACCTTCAATATTTTCCCCAAACTTTAGTGCTTGAGGAAATTAAGGACCTCATTGTGGCAGCTATGTTAAGTACTGATGGTGATCTACAAAGGGTCTGGGACCATTTAGAGGACAAGCTTCACATATACCCTGAGATTAAGAAAAAACCTGTGAGAGTTCCATTGCAAATTGGTTTTTGCTACATGTTTATATGATAATTAGTTACTGAGTAACACATTTTTGAAGTGTTAAATTAATTTTGAATCATCCTCCATATAAAGAACAAAATGTGTTTGTTCTTCATTCCTTTGGACACATTATCTACAAAACGTTTCAGTGATCATCCCTCTCATCCTGGAGGCACCTGCGAGTTGTTCTCAAAAATAAATAAATTGGATCTCTGCTGGCAACAAGCCTGCTTCTGTATCTATCCAATGAGGCTGCAGCATTTGATAGTAGGACTCTCTGTATTGGTGCTCCTCTCTTTGGAACTTTCACCATTATGACCCCCCAGAATGTAATTGTGCCCACCTTGGCGGGAACCTTATGCCATTGCTTAAACTGTTGCTAATATATGGATGTTGATTTTTAAGAAAAAAATAATGGTCAGCAAAATGTTACTGCACTATGAGTTCAAGGTTTCACAGAGATGTTTAACTTATAAGAGCTGGTAAACTACACATATAGCTGAGGGTTGCGGTATGTAAAGTGTTTAACAAAAAGCTGAAAAACAGAGATGACCTAAAAATACTAAGGACAGCACTAGGAGATTTTTGCAAAAGCAAACATTCAAGAGTGAGATCTGGTAAGTGTTGACCCCTTGTTTAAATGTCATATGTAGTTAGAAGGAATCAAGTGCTGTTGGATAAGCTAGAATGTGGCGCTATCTGCTGTCGCAGAGTAGCATTTGAAAGCTGAAACTGAAGCGCTGAGATCAAGGTGAGAATTTTGAATAAGGCTCCAGAGAGCCTGCAGTCTGTCAGTTTATTTGATTTTATTAAGAAAGGTCCAAAGGGTTGCCATTTTGTTATGCAGTTATTTAAGTGATTTTTCACAAAACTTTATTAATAATGTTTTGTACAAGTCTGCTTTTGATTATTCTCTGCCCACACACAACAAGCCTTGCTGGTCGTAATGTATTCTACGTATTCCCTATGTATCACAACTTCTGCTTTTCATGCCATTTTAGGATTCTACAATGCCTCAAAGCCTGCAGTGTTCACCGTCTGTCATACAGAACAGTAAACAACTGAATGTCAAAATGTCAGTGGACCAAGATCTGTGAAAACAGAACAGGAAGAAAAAGGGTAGCACCCATGAAGAAGAAAAAGCTTTGCATGTACAGAAAATATTTAAAGCAAACAAAAATGCGTGGGTCTCACTTTCTTTGGAACTACAAAAGATCAGGGATAATGGATGAGAAAATAAGAATTGGTTAACCTATTACTGTAGCCATTACCAACATTGTTCTTCGCTTTCTAATGCTTTAAATATTATTTTTCTCATTTCAAAATAAAGTTGAGTCACCGAGGAGCCTTTATCTTTCATCTGTTTGCGTTTTTCTCTGGCCACAACTTCTAGAACTTCTTCACCTAAACATCTTGTACGTCACACCGGATACCATTTGTGTAACAGACACAGTGACCGCTTCTCTTACACCTTAAGCGTTTCATTGTGCTTACTACTATGAGTTCAATTTATGATAACAATGATTTTTCCGTTTTTTTTTTTTGCTGATTATTCCTCCTATTAAAGATCTTAATTTATGGAAAAATAGCAATAATCCACTAGAGCTGCCTTGAGAAGTGCACATATGTATAATTTATTAGCAATGAGAACTTTAATTAAAAAGGAAAAAGGCCATCATTTGAATGAAGAATAATATGATCTGACATATTTAGAACCTGAGTGAACTTCCAGGGACCTATGGGTATATTCCCTGTGCTGCTTCTCACCTTAATTATTAATAGCACTTCATGTCGTTCAGTTTACATCAATCAAAAGCACACTAAAAGAGCTAAAAAAATTTGCTTAGTAATGGAAAGAATGCAAAACACTGCTTTGATATTTTAGCCACACATTCTACATACAGGTATTTGCATGCTGGGTATACTGTATATGCTTGTACATCCACCCCAATGTTGCAGAAGTCATTCTGGACATTAAAGTCAATTAAGGCCTAGAAGACACATGATGCTAAGAGAGTTCAGCTCTGGTATAGCCACCTTCATTGTCTCATTGTGTGGGTCATGGAAAACCATCATGGATCACTGTTTGCATTAACATTATTCTGTGTTCAGTAAACGGCAAATTCATTTCTAGGATTCAACAGCAGACAACTGCTAACAGGCCCACCTCTATCAAACACCTACTGTAAGACATGATAGGGACAGAGAGAGAAAGGAGCTGGGCTGGAGGTTCCATTTTCCTCTTTCCTCAGATACAATTAGCCAGTTAACCTTTGTTTAAGAATTAGGGCTACTTTTGAATGTGTACATATTAAAATATTCTCACATCTTGCCAACCTTCATAATCTATTGCAGCTCAATGTATACCCACTAAGGCTGATCCAGTGCTCAGTGCTTATGTCTCACAGTTCCTGGAGACAGAGTTCAAATCTCAGACCCATCACTGTCTGTGTAGAACCTGCTTTCTCCTAACGTCTACATTGTTTTGGTTTTTTTTGCTTTATTTTTTCTTCTGTCTCACAAAGACATGCAAGTGAAGCTAATTCATCACTCTAAACTGACCCAGGCATGGAGGACTGTGGTCATGCCATGTGATGGGCTGGTTCTCCATCCACCCTAATTTTAGAGCTCCCTTTGTGAATCCATTAGTGCCGTGATAGACTCCAGCTCCTCATCACTCTAAGACTTGCAGTAAGTGGGATCAGTTAATTTAATGTCTATGAATTTTCTCAACCCACTTATAATATTGAACTATAAAAAGAGAAAATCTCTATTGATCTTGTGTCAGATGTTTGATCATATCTATTTATCTCTTTCAAGAATGTAATTACTAAAGTGAGGCCATCTGAAACCTTTGGAGTCTGTCATGATTACTGTCATCCACTTTACATGGTAGCTGAAGTTTGCATTTTCATTTATCCTTATATGATGTTTAGAAAGCATTCTGCTTTTATAATGTTACTACCCTTGCTGTTGAGTATTTTTCCAAGTTTTTGATTTCTTCAGTCAATTAACAATATTTGGTCAAAAAGAGAATGGTGTAACTACCATATCTTTGGTTTCCTTAAGCTTCAACCAGTCCTTAGTTGATATATGTAGGATATGAAATATATCAAGAGGTCCTCCTCTTCGTCCTCTTCTTCAGTTTAGTAAATTCATTTACAGAGCTCAGTATATTACTAATGAGAAGCCCACTCTTCAGTTATGCCATACTGTCCAGTTACGATACTGGTTTAGGTCAGAGGCAGGTGGGGAGGATACAGTTTAATGATACATCTTCTACCACCAGGGTACAAACTTACCCATGGTACAAAATACCAAGAGACTTTCTAAGTCCATGTAATTAATTTTTTGTCACTCATGAGTCATAGTTTGAGAGTATCACTATCACTCCATTCAGATGGAAACTAGTTAAGGTTAAATTCTGGACAAATATTAGGAAGATTTCTTCACCTAGTGAACTATAGGCAAATGGAACTAGTTACCAGTATTGTGGTAGACAGTAGGATTTTAGTGGCCATCAAAACTGGACTTGATGTTGTTTTGGAGAAATTGGGTAAATGAGATTGGTGCATTTGTCATTTGGCCTGTTTTCATTAAAATTGTCTTAATGTTCTCATTTTTTAACCCATTTTAACCAGAATCTGTCTCAGGAGCATCAGGTATAAAGCAGAAACCAACCTTGGACAGAGTTTCAGTTCAGTGCAGGGTACACTCATGCTCACACCGACACTCATTCTCACAAGGTCATCTCAGAGTTGCCAGTCATTCCAGCATGCATGTTTTTGGAATGTAAAAGGAAAATTGGAGAATATGGAGAAAAACGTGCAAATGTAAGGTGTGGAGATGCAAAATAGTTAGTGCCTTAGTTGAAGTCCACGTCCAAGACTCTAGGGAGTTGTTGGGTGGCAGCTTTGACTACTACCCACACTGCCATTCCACTCAAATCACCACTCCTGAACTTAATAATTGGTCAACATCTTCTGAAATCTCAATTGTCAATATTCCAAATGCAGCTCTTCATTGAAAGTTTGACATTATGGCTTAGTACAGCAGATAAGTAAAAAAATGTCTCTGTTATTTTTCTTGAAGTTGCTGATATTTTCTTCTTAAACTGGCACTCTGCAGATGTGACACATGGGATGTCCTTCAGTTTGTAACAATTTATTTGGTTATTCTTGATACTTGGACCTCTCTTCACGTAAGTCTTTGGCCTTACTAGACTATCATGTTGAAATGTGTTTTTTTTTCCTGTTTTGTAACAGACAGTTATGAAACACTGATGGATTAAAAACATTTAAAAACCATCAAAACTGCATTTTATACTACAAACATTTGGATTATGAAATGCTGTTTTTTTTCTGTAAAGAAACTAAAGACTCCATTTGGACGGTGGGCCTTCTCTGGCTCAATTGAGACATGAGCCCCTCTTCAGTGAAGGCGCTCTCCAGCACCAGCAGGACAGACTTCTTAAACTTGTGCCGAAAGTCCTGACACATACACACGTAGAGCACCGGGTTCAGGCAGCTGTTGAGGAAGGCAATGCTGGTCACAATGGGGTTACCTATCCGTATGACCTTGTAAAGAGTATCTGTCGAATTGGTGCTTTTTAATGTCAACAGCTGTATGATATGGAAAGGAGCCCAGCAGATAAAGAAGGTAACAATGACTGCAACAATAATTCTGAATGGTTTGAAGCATCTCTGGCGCTGCAGGTTGTTGTATCGCCAGATGATGGCACTGTAGCAGAGTATAATAATAATAAGGGGGATGAGGAAGCCACAGAGAAAACGAATGATGGTCAGAGTGCCACGTCTGTACATGACAACATTTACGTCACTAGAATAGTTGATAGCACACATGATTTTATTTGGGGTCACTCTAAGGTCACGATAGGCTGCATATGGAATTCCGAGGACAACAGCCAACAGCCATACAATGAAGCATGCAATGCTAGCTGTGCGAGGTGATCGATAGGACTGTGACCAGACGGCAGCCACTACTGCCACACAGCGGTCGACACTAATGGCTGTCAGCAGAAACACACTGGCAAACATTGTGAGGCAGAGTATGAGGGAGTTGAACTGACACATGAACTTCCCAAAGATCCAGTTGTAGCCGTTAGCAGTGTAGATAATTGTTAACGGCAAGAAGGTGGTGAAGATAAAGTCGGCAATCGCCAGGTTAAGGAACCAGACTGTGTTGGCTGTCTTCTTCATTTTAAAGCCAGTGATCCAGATGACAAGGCCATTCCCGATGCAGCCGAGGATACAGGCAAAGGAATAAACCACTATGGCGACTATGTTGAGAGAATCGTTTATGCTTCTTGCTGTAGAGTTTGTGGTGTTATTCATCTTTCAAGGTGAGTTAACCTGAATAACAGAAAGCAATACATGATTAGTACAGGGAAATGATGTTGGTGTGTTTGTACAGTGCAGTCCACACAAGTATGGTAGTGTAAATAGGCACCCATCACTTAAGCAACACATACTTTCAAAAAATCCTGACAAATTAGTCTTCATCTTATAAGTCATCCAAATTTTTGGATAATGTGCCAATAAATGTGAGGAAATTCGATTTATTTTCAATTTTCAAAGCACGCAAAATGCAAAAGCTGGATTAGAAGGGTTCAATAAATGGTTTGATTGATGAACAATTCTAGCCTAAATCTGCTGATGTAACAGCATATGCTTTGTTTAATCTGGCAATTCTAATTTACCATTCAGGTTATGAATATTACTGGCTTTAACCATATACAGTATCATTGGCTTTTCCGGAGGCTGCTTACAATAAATGACAAGCAACCTGATAGTAAAATGGAGAAGCATATCTGCTCTGTCGCTTCACTATTTACCACAATGTTTGGCTTGATTCCCTTCATAGTCTTGTCTATAAATGTTTAAATCTACACAGGGAAGGTTGAGCTGTTGAAGCGGACATCTGCCTCTCCCTGGCTTACAAGTATTTCTCTTTCTTGTTTGAATTACACCATGGTGGAGTTTTATTTTCATTTCATCTCTCTCTCTGTTAAACTTGGCATAAGGAGATGTTGCCAGAATTGAATTAGGCAGGTTCAGCAAAAGAATAGGATATCAGTTTATCTCACTCATACATCCTATTGCCTAAGTTAGTTTGTTGTTGTGGGTCAAATTAACCTACACACCTTGGGTATATAAGAGGAAACTGGAGATGAAGTAATGTCCACCTACTTGTGAGGCATTAGCACAATGGAGTGTGTCACACTGTTCATGAATCACACCCTTATTCCTCCTCAACATGACACATTACTCACAAAACTGGGACTAGTGGTTCTAAACCAGTCAAATAAGAGTAATAAGAGTGTGTATGTGGCCATGCATGACTTTGCCTAGAAATTGACTGGCAGTCCATTTATGGTTGCTACCACCATTATGCTGAAGCAAATCCAAAAAATGAACTTTGGATTATGTTGTCTTCAGTCAGCTAATTTAAGTTACACTAACACAAGGTGATCATGTGTATGTATGGCTTGGTGTATCTGTTTCTAATGCAATCAACATCTCATAGATAGATAGATAGATAGATAGATAGATAGATAGATAGATAGATAGATAGATAGATAGATAGATAGATAGATAGATAGATAGATAGATAGATAGATAGATAGATAGATAGATAGATAGATAGATAGATAGATAGATACTTTATTTGATGTGTCAAATTAGAACATTTAATTTGTATTGGATAAAAGACCAACATTTTTCATTGCTGAAAATAGCAATATATTATTCTTGGGACTTATTAAGCTGATTTTACTTAAAATGAGCATGTTTTTCAGCCAGTGTAGTGATTCAGTAGTAAGTTTTGTTGTCTTATGATTCCAATGTCCTGGGTTTAAATCCTGTACTTAGTTCCTGTCTGACTGTTTTCCCTGTGCCCTGTTTTTTTTTTTAAATTAATAATGTGAGTGTGTGCATGACCCAGACTTGAACCCAGTGCTGCCCCCCCCCCCCCCCCCCCCAAAAAAAAAAACCAAAACACACACACAGGTCCTCAAAGTGAAATAATCCAGGCTACTATCCGCTATGTACAATGGGCTATATCCGTTCACCCTGCCTAGAGCTCCAAATGGCTTTCGACCAGCACTGCTTGCGACAACATTATATGCATTCACTGGTTGTCAGGTCTCACATGCATACAAGCCCATCTCTATGAGTAAAAAAAAATCAAAACTTTTTCGTTCTGTCGGGGTACACTACAACTGCCCCATATTCACTAATATTATGTAAATTAATTCTATGACAGAAATTCACTGGAAATGTCATGTAATGTGACATGGCCTTTAGTGTAAGTGACATTTTTGATATGAAACTTATAGATTCATATATCTAGTGCATTATATTACATGACTGTTGTAGATAATGTGCCTACAGTCAAAATGATCAGAGTGGGTTGTATTTGAATCACCCGTTCAATATCTAGGAGCTCCTCAATTAATTTATGCATGATATTAAATAACTCCAACATTTTATTTTTCAGAATGTAGACTCCAGTTACCCTGTTCAAGAAAAGAAAATCCAGATCAACGTCTAGATTAATGGCTGGTTGGATGGTTGCCTGGCTGGCTGGCTGGCTGGATAGATGGAGCACAGCTGGCTTCAGAAGCTTTTACAGGAAAACTCTGAAAAGCATTACTTCAAAGAACATTTGTCACAATGTAAAGAAAGCTTCACAGCCAAAATAAGTAATGGAAATCCAAGGAAATGAGACATCTCTATTACAGTTAAGCAAAGAGAGAATTTTGAGTTCCATAAACTAAGTCCGTGCAGTGTTTGGAACTTCGTCTCTTCATTACTTGATACAAAACCTTGAACATTCAAAGACAGTAATCACTGCAAAAAGTTAACTAACAAATAGCTATACTGGATTAGCATGTTATCAGCTAGACATTGCTTAATGAAGAACTGACCTATTATTTCTTCAAAAGCTGTTGCTGCTGCTTTTCATATCACTTAAGCATCTTGTTTTATTTATCTGTATAAAAAACCTCTAGTTCACAATGACAATCTGATCTGGGGTGACACTGCTGAAAAAGCATACTGTGATTAGCAGAACTCGCATTATGATGAAATATTTTGCAAGATGGGTGCTATGACACATCAGATGGAGTATTGTATAAAGTTTGGACCATCTCATCTTGTTGTTTTTATCTCCTATTTGCATATGGTCACAACTGTTCCACAGAAGCTATCATAACACTTTCACTTTTTATGCCGTGCTGGCAGACCTGAATAATAAAGAGCTGCTATGCCCAAGTCCTGCTTACAGACTACAGCTCAGCACTTCACACTGCTGTACCCTCAAAGCTGATCACCAAGGTTCAAGACTTTGGGCTTAGTGCCCCACTATGAAATAGGATTTCAGCTTTGCAATCTGCCAATTTGGTTGATTTGTTTTCTCCATGCTGCTGATTATCATAGACTGACCACGGAGTGCTCTGCTGAGCTCTTTATTCTCCGTGACTGTGTGGCCAAACACAGCTTCAGCTCCATCATTAAATTGGCTTACGATACCACCACCATCCACGGCATGATAAGCAGTGATGATGAAACAGCTTACAATGAGAACACCTTCAGACATGATAATACCAGAGCAACCATCTCTTCCCTAATGTCAACAAAACCAGGTCGCTGGCATAGATATTGAGGAGGCAGTCCACACTCCCACTTACAATGGACAGGATGTTGCTGAAGGGGCAGTAGCTTCAATTTTCTTTGATTCACCTTGACCACTACAGATATACTGTAGGTGCAGCTAAGGGGACTTTGGGATTGAATTTCCAAAAAATATATTTGTAGTACTAGGGTGCTGTACCGTGTTAGCCATTATGAATGTAGAGAAAAGCCAAGCAAAATGACACCTTTTATTGGCTAACTAGAAAGATTACAATATGCAAGCTTTCGAGGCAACTCAGGCCCCTTCTTCAGGCAAGATGATTACATCTTGCCTGAAGAAGGGGCTTGAGTTGCCTCGAAAGCTTGCATATTGTAATCTTTCTAGTTAGCCAATAAAAGGTGTCATTTTGCTTGGCTTTTCTCTACAAAAAATATATTTTAAGACATGTTCAATTGATTCACTATAGTTTTGTGAAATGGACACTAAAAATTGTTTTGCAGAGAATGTCACAGTTGAGAAGCCCAAAACTAACTAAAAAGAAGATTCGGGAGGTTTCTAGATATTTTTTTTGGTGGTTGGAAAGCAGGGAATACTGCTCCCTAAAGCCTCATTAACACTTCCATGTTCACTTGTGTTCCTTTTGTGCAGCTGTATAATGCAGCTCGTAATCAGCAAATTATTTCCATTCATGTCTCTCATTCACATCACCACAGACAAGCACAGTGCATTATTTTTTAGTTATGACATACAGCATATTTTCTACGGGAAGATAAATTGAACTGTAGCACCGTGATCATCTTCTAACCATCTAACCACTTTCTCCTCACAGGAAGTCACTACACGTTACTCCTCCTTGACATTACCTAGCAGCCACCCCTTTCTGTGTCTTTACTCCTGCACAAAAGGTTAAGGATATGCACTCTCCAAGCACCGGAAATCTTCAAATTTCTTTTCTGTCTCTGATGCATCTTTAGGATAGCAAATACCAAATCTGTCATTATAACTGGGAAAATAGTATAACCAACATCCCGTATATATTCGCGTATAAGTCGGGTGTTAAAACTGGTCATATGCCCATTCAAAAATGCGACACTTAAATCTTCTTCCCTCCTCCAATCTCACACCAGTTTCTCAGGTACATCGAATTTTGTTGCAGTAGCGCAGTTACCAATTTCTTTCACCACTTCAACGACTTTTAATTTAAAATGATCGAACGCTCCATCGTAGGTAAGGGATGCTCTTACGATAAAGGTGTATGAGAGTGTGAGATACAAAAAACACAAAACAGTGCATACGTTGCTTCAGAATAGTTTGAGTATTACCGTCTGGTCACGTAGGTACAATACATAGAAAAAAAAGGATGTGTGCTCCGTGGATAGGTGGGCATTCGCATATCATAATGTCTTGGACCAATAGCGTGAGTTTTCTGCATTTGACTTATACGACCGACATTATAAAATACTGGAAATTATACAGTAAAATCAAGCCCCAACCTATCTGCGGGAGAACTTATCTGCAAGTATATATGGTAATATCTACACATGACAGGAAATGAGTCCAGTTTTGTTTTTTTTTTTTAATTAGAGATCTTTATTTAAATACCAAAATGAGAGGCAGACACGTGTAGATTTAAAGCAAGTAAATTCTTCCAGACAGGAACTAAACATCATCCTTCTACTATTAAATACACAAGTATCGCTAGAAACAAAATGAAGTTTCACAAAACACACTGAATTTCACTACTAATTCATTTCAGCACAAATCAGAACATATCTCAACTATCACCAGTGCATTAACCTCCACAAACATTTGAAGCAAGCCCAGATGTCTCAATCTGTGCTCACCATCTTCTACAGGTGCACCGTGTAGTCCATCTTCACTTCTGCATAATATTCTGGGATGGCTCCTGTTCACCTCTGGACTGCAAGGCACTGTAGGGGTTAGTAGAGCACATACTAGCTGCACTACCCACCTAAGACACTATGAAATACATATGTCTCTGTTGTATGCTATTTGATATTAGATTCATTAAAGAAGTGTTATTGATTGTGATGTGCCATCTATTGGAATAACAAATACAATGAATTTTATTACTACAAATGTTTCTGTTGTGCCATCTTTTAGAGCTGCGTTTCTCAACCTTTAAGTATTTGCAACCCGAGTTTTCATAACAGTTTTAATCGTGCCCCCCCTAATGTTTTTTTTGAAAGGAGCCCACTAATACCAATTTGTTCTTCATAGATGCATATTTTATTATACCTACTTAACTTTTATCGACATTTATCTAACTCTATATTTATTGTTCTAGTATCAGAATGTATTTTAAGTTAATTTGTTTTGGTTGCAATAGATGTATTTGTCATATTTTCGATTCTTGTTTTCTTTTTTTCACGTCTTCACGCCCCCCCTAGGGGGGCCCGCCCCACTGTTTGAGAACCACTGTTTTAGAGTGACAGAGACAACTGAACAGGCAAAAAGACAAACACATAGAATCTTATCCATTTATTAAAGTGGATTACTAATACAGGGCCCCCTTCTGTCCAGGAGATGTACAACACATACTTCCTTAGACCGGCAGTTTTATTAAAAACATCACCCATAAAATCTGGTGTATGACAAGAAAGAGATGTTTATTGTGAATTGTTCAGCAAGAAATGGGCAAGTACGTTTGTCCAGTCACTGTTTTTTTTTTCTTGCAATAAAAAAATTAATTTGCTGATCCATAGTATATATTACATGATGTCACAACAGTTCAAGCTCACCAACAGACGAGACGATGGATTCTGCAGAAGTTCTAGTGCCAAATACACACTGAGACTCACTGAACCTAATGGACACATAGAGACAATTCAACCATCATGCCGTTGATGTTTCAAAAATCTCTATGTGTGAAAACTGAGGAAGAGAAACACAGCTATCTTCTTTTTGTGGGTACACTCTTAAAAATACTGGTACTTGACTGTGTTGAGGGGTTCCTCATAGAGCCATTGCTTAACAAAGAACTCTTTAATTCTGATAAGAGTTCTTTGCATAAGAAATTGGTTCTTTGTTCTTTAAAAGAACTTCTTAATATGTAGAGAAAAAAAAATCTTTAATCTACGGTAGGCTACCTAGCAGAACACTAATAGATTAAGAAAACCGGACTGTAGTCCATGCTTCTGTATGTTTGCAGCAAAGGTCCTTTTCAAATCAGGACCCTTTGGTATTTCACAAATCTGTTACCATCTATTCATGGTTATTGACTGTATAGAACCGATTACAAATATAAATAAAACAAGGATCTTTCTGGAAACTTCTTTGTGGATGGGTCTTTTGGGAACCAAAACTGGTTCCCCTATGGCATCAGTCTGAAAAAACACTTTGACACATTTATTTTTAAGAGTATAAGAGAAAAAGGCAGAGACATTTATGATACAAGGACATTAACTCCAGAAGACGTGAAGTTACTTAAGATGCAATATAAGAATAAATTTGAAGAATACATAATGCAGAATAAACACTGTCTTTTCTCAAGTATTATATTAAATATGAGAGCGCCGAAAGATGCAGAATGTTCAGAACATTTTATAATAGAGCTAAAGATGTTCGTGAAGAACTGTGATTTTGCTGCTAGTGACAAGATGGTGCAAGACCGTATTGTTTTGGTCAGAAACTCTCCAAATATTAGAGGCCAATTGCTAAATCAAGCACTGGATAGCCCACAGATATTGCATGTTCACATAAGATTGCACAAGAGAAGTTAAAGGCAAAGGTTAATTCATGTGCAACCGTTCAAACTTCTGATAACACTTTAGTTTAGGTTCTGCAAAATGCACCCATTACTTATTTAATTTTAAGTAACAAAACCTTCTTCTGGTGCTAATATCACTTATAAAACATCAGTAAAGTGGTTATTCACCTGCGCAATATGACCTACTAAAACAACTACACTTTCTAATGGTCAGAGGTGGCTTAAATGAGACATACTGTATTTCTCTTGAATTTGCTTACTTAATTATATAATATGTGAATCGTTCATATTAACAAGTAATTTTACCAGCGTCTTATTATGCCACAATGTACGGAGATGAATAGCCTATCTACTGATGTTTTATAAGCATAATGAACACCAAAAGAACCCTTTGTTAATGTCTTATTATGGAAGAAGAAATGAGCAATAGATGCATGTTTGCAGGATCTAAACTAAAGTGTTACCAAACTTCCCAGTCTGCTCAAACGGCTCTGATGCCTATGTGTCCGAGGGTCTCCTCCTAGGCTCTGTCAAGGCGCGTAATAACCCACCGAGACATGAGGGGGCGTTATCACTAACTGTCTTCTCTACTTTTCTCTACGCAGCAACAGCAAACCTCCCAGTGAGGGTACCTGACTCCTCCCCTTCCGGTTTGCCAGCTGTAAGGACCCTGGACTCCCACAAGGCGGTGTCATTCGGCTGACGGACTTGCCGTGAAATGAAGCTCCTGAAAGCACTGGCTAAAATCTATATTGTATGTTTCCTCTTTTGTTTTGGCCCACAAGCCTGGGCAGACATTCTAAGAAGGGCATCATCCATCCATCCATTTTCCAACCCGCTGAATCCGAACACAGGGTCACGGGGGTCTGCTGGAGCCAATCCCAGCCAACACAGGGCACAAGGCAGGGACCAATCCCGGGCAGGGTGCCAACCCACCGCAGAGAAGGGCATCACTTTTGTTTATTTTCCCTTTTATTAAACAGGACAACCCAGTTGGCACCCCAAATATCAATCATGTCATCTGTCATTCATGCACCTGGCCACGCTGTATTTTATAAAGCTGCCCAACAGTGCCACTCCAAAAAACCTAAAGGAAGCAGCACATTCTTAAAAAAGTCAAATGTGTGGACCGTGTGCCCAGGAGCACAAAGAGAAAGATGCAGTGCAGTGCAAAAAGTGTGCAAAACGTAATCATTTTCATAAGGCTTGCAGATAGTCCATGCCATTGAGAATCTTCACCTTTAAGTAAGAGAGGAGCTCTTCATCTTTGCCATCACAGAAGCACAATGGCTCAAAATATGAACAAGCATTTGTAGGCATGGACATTGGCCCTAAACCACATAAAGTCAAGTTCAAATTGAACATTCAGAATACTCTACAGCAAATTCAAAAATCTTTATGGGCAGGTAAGGCTGAAATCTACCACGCGCCACCTTTCTAGACATGGTGCAGAACAACTTGATGTTAAAGACACCTGCCAGCTAAAATGCCAGTATAAAGATACTGTATCATAACTATTATTAGAGCTTTACATTGTGAATACACAAGCAGCTCCCATTCTTGGACTGGACATTTGCCTTGATATGGACTTAATCAAACCTGTGCTATCAATTCACACAGAGGCAGACAAGCACATAGTTTGCAGATGTCTAGGAAGCAATAGGACAATTCTCAGGTGAATGTAGCATACACCTTAAACCAGTAGTCATCTTTACATCATGCAGCCATTAAAGGAACAGCTGGGCAAAATGGGACACCCAGAAATCATCACAAAGGTATTTTAGTCAAGTGACCAGGTCAGTGCACTAGAGGTTGTTGAAAAGCTTCTCCCCAGAAAATTAAGAATATGCCAGGGATCACGTACCCAAAACAAAGCAATTAAAAGACTGCATTACCTGTAACAAACGCTACATGTTATCACCATGAAACTAGCTGGTAAAGTTAAGAATGCCAGATCTGGCGTTTGGGCAATCAAACTAACAGAGGAGGCATCTAAACTCACCACTTTCATCACTGTGGTTGGTAGATACAAATTACTGCAATTGCTGTTTGACATTATTTCAGCAGAGGATGATGCAAAATGGCATCCAACCCATCCCAGAAAAGGTCAAAGCTATAAAGGAAATAGAAACAGTCCAAGGATAAAACAGAGCTGGAAACGTTTTTGTGAATGATCAATTATTTGTCAAGATTTGCCCCAAATCTCTCTGAGCTCAACGCTCCATTAAGAGCGAGTTTGTGTGGAATGAGGCACAGAGTATTGCTTTCAAGGAGGGTGAACAATCTGACCAGGGCCCATCCTTGCTTATTATGATCCTGATAAAGAGCTTTGACTACAAGTTAATGCATTAAAGAGTTGCCTGGGTGCAGAACTCCTATAAGAAGACATGCCAGTGGCCTACCACCCAAATCATTGACAGCCACAGAGAAGAACTGTGTTCGGATTGAAAGGAAACCAAATTGCTGTTCTCTTAGTGCAAAGACTTACACTAGTGCTGATATGGCAGAAAAGTTTGTTGCAGAGACAGACCACAAACCCTTAGAGTTTATGCTACATCTACATATAATGATTTTTTAGCAGCTACAAAAATATGATTTTATCATTCTTCACTGACCAGGTTAAGAAATTCCTGTAGCTGATACACTGTCCAGAAAGTCTATGATCTACCACAACAAAATCTTGAATGAAGGCATGGAAGTCCAAATAAACACCATCATGAGCAACATACCTGTCAGTGTCAGTGAGATACAATAAGCAACACAGCAAGAGCCACAGCTTATAATGTTCAGAAGGGTAGTCCAAGTAGGATGGTCAAAGGTGAGAAGAGAATGAAATTACTGAATACTTGAATGACAGAGACGAGATCTCACAGATTAATGTCATTCCTTCGGCACATACACACGGGCCACATGGGCATTAAAAATTGAACAAACAGACCTCTTCTTTTGGCCCAGAATGGGGAAACAGATTGAAGCCATTGTAGAGGAGTGCCACACCAGCTATCAAAAGCATAAACCAAATGAAAAAGATCCAGTGATCTCATATCTAATGCCCCAGAGGCCATGGCATTGTTATTGATCTGTCTGAATGGAATGGTGAAGACTACATAATACTTGTCTTCACAATAGAAAGACTTCACTATACTTCTCCAACCTCTGTGATCTAGGAGCTCAAGGCCATGTTTGCTAGACATGCAATACCCAAACAATATTAGACAATGGCCCACAATACAGCTCAGAAGAGTTTTCAAATTTTGCAGCCACATAGGATTTTTGTACACACAACAGCAAGCCCTCACTATGGCCATGCAATGGCCTTGAACTAAGAGCAAAGACCACACTTGTTAAAGCCCAACTTCAGAGAAAGGACCCTCTGATGAGTCCATTAGAATACTCTGAGTAAGCATCTGCAACCACAGATTGCTCATGCCAAAAGAAAGCAAAACCAGGAGATTCAAAGATTCTATCACAACCACAATTCAAGAACATTATTTACAACTAGTCAACCCGCGCCGCATAATTATGTATTGATGGGTGAACACTTCCTGAACGACACAGTTGTCCAAATGGGGTGGGTTTGTGGATACCACTGTGAGTGAATGAAGAGATAGACCTCTGGAGAGAGCAACATATAATTGTCCGTGACTGAAAGCGGGATCGTCTATGACGAAGAAGGCCACGCTGGTGAAAGTTACTTCTTCGGTAGGGATAAGTGTCAGTACTTGTAGATTAAGGTGTAGCGAGTCTTCGTTGCTGACGCTTAATATAGCTTGCGTACTGAGATGTTCCGGAGTCACAGTTGAGAAACACTTTTTTAATGTCTTTTAAGCACAGGGGAAAAAATTAACATGTGAAACATCCGTAATGTAATAAGCCACCAAGAAAAGTAACATTGCAACAATGCTATCTACGACCCGATCTCTGTAAACAGAAGTGAAAACAAAATCGAGCCCGGTGTATTCTTTAACTGCCTTGTGGCGCTGTAGTAGTGCTGCTGCTTTGCAGTAAGGGGACTATGGAAGATTGTGGCTTCGCTTCCTGGTTCCTCCCTGTGTGGATAGCGCTTTGAATACTGAGAACACCGCTATATCAATGTAACAAAGTATTAACAGGAAATTGTCTTCGTGTAATAGTAAAAGACAAATTATCCACGACAAACAAACTGTTTTACACGCTGCATACCAACCCACGGCGTAGTATACGCCACATAATCACGCCGCTTTTTTAAATGTTTTTTAAGCAGAGGGAAAAAAATGAACATTTGCAAAATCCGTAACGCTGCTTTCAGTAAGTACAATGCACACGTGTTTAATTTGACGGCCACTTTTTGCCAGCCGTGTTTTCTGGTTTGGGCTGCTTTTGCAGTGTTACCGCTTGTGCATATTAAATCTTGAAATCCTTCGAGTAACTAATTAACTAACTAACACCAACCCACCCACACACACAGCTAGTGTGAAACAAATGCACCCGTACTTTCATAATTTTGTTGCAGTGTATAGTGGAGTCAGGCACAGAGAAGGTCAGCTGCTGAGAGAGCGTCTTGACTGTTGCAGGGCCTGCATCGGTGAAGCAGGTGAGACGCTAATGAAACAGAGGCACAGAGTTTATTGGTTTTTAAAGACTGCTTCCTTCATTGTGTTTTAACCTCAGTTTTAAAGGATTGTTTTAAGGATCCCATGGGATACCCCTCGCAAACTGTTTTAGACGCTGCATTCAGCAATTCACATCCATGACAAACATGCCTCTTCTTACATGGTCCTGCCGCGTCCACCCTCGTTCTCAAAGCATACACACCGCCTGGTCATGTGCCCGCTCGCAAGAGCAATTCACGGAGACCCGCCCACCAACTCTAAGACCATGGTGTGTAAAACAGTTTGTGATGGTGGTGCGTGCGTCATAACCGAAAAGAATAATGAAAAGTCAACGTGGCTCAGAGGTGCATGTGGACTCCTAGCACAGACGAAAGCGATTTACGGGGTGGTCAGTGAGTTGTTGCGTCCGGGCACATGAGCAGGCAGTGGGAATGCCTAGAGAGCGAGGGTGGATGTGGGCCGGGGAATAAGGAGTGTTGGTGGGCGGGGAAACGTTTTCCGTGTTCCTGCAGGACCATCTAAGAAGACGCATGTTTGTCGCAGATGTGAATTGCTGTATGTTGCGTGTAAAACAGTTTATGATGTTGCACGCCGTCGTGCGTCGTAACCGAAAAGTCAACGTGACTCAGAGCTGCATGTGGACTGTAGCACAGACAAACAGAAATGACGGCGTGTTTTCTGAGGCGTCACGTCTGAGTGGGTGGGCGTGGCTCTGCGAGTTTTCGTAGTATCCAATGGTCTTAGAGTTGGTGGGTGTGGCTCCTTCCTGCGTGCTTTCATGGGTGTGGGCGTGGCTCCTTCCTGCGTGCTTTTATGGGTGTCTTGCCCGTTCTGGCGGTGGCTTAGAGAATTATATATATAGATGAAACAAGGAGATATAATTAATTTTCAGCTGAACACATGGACTGTGGGAACCAGCCACTATAACTCAAGGATGAAATGTCCTACCTAATATGCACCAAGCAAGGCAAACCTCATCATAACCGCTATCGCCTCCAAAACGTAACCTTTCTACACTAGAGTAACATTATCAACAAAACTGTGAGTGTCAGCAGGAAGACAACCAGATAGAGCCCACCACAGCTCAAGAATCACACCTGACCAATGATAGGCCAGAAGGGAAATCTGACACTTAGACACATGTTAATACCACCCGTTATGGCCGCAGAGGCAGGACAATTCAAAGGGTACAGGTGCATCCTTGTGCTAATGCACTTTACAAGAACTCATTACTGTGTGTCATCCTGATGGATATTTGTAAGTGCTGAAAATAGCCACATTTTTCTCATGCAATCCCCTCAACAAATTCACCAATTGATCATGACAATTTAAAAAGGAAAGTGTGGAAAGCTTTTCTTGTTTCTCACATGTGTTTCCCAGACGTTAGTGCACTGTCTGCCCTGATGTTGCTTATTATAAGCAGCTGTCTGAAAGGACAGAAAAAGGATCTATCTATCTATCTATCTATCTATCTATCTATCTATCTATCTATCTATCTATCTATCTATCTATCTATCTATCTATCTATCTATCTATTATATAGTGCCTTTCACACATCTATCTATCTATTATATAGTGCCTTTCACATATTGATCTATCATATAGTGCCTTTCACACATCTATCTATCTATTATATAGTGCCTTTCACATATCCTCTAATAATTTGCTGGAACCCTTTCAGTCTGGTTTCAGAGTGCGGCACAGCTGTGAAACTGCTCTGCTACGGGTAACCAATGATTTGCTTATGGCAGCAGACTCTGGACAAACCAGCATATTAATTTTGTTAGACCTCAGTGCAGCATTTGACACTGTCAGACATGACATCCTACTGTCCAGAATGGAGAACATGCTGGGTATCTCTGGCACTGCCCTCCAGTAGTTCAAGTCCTATCTGACTGATAGGCAAGAGTTTGTTAGTCTTGGCAAGAGCAGATCCAGCTCAGCGCCAGTCACACAAGGAGTCCCTCAAGGCTCTGTCCTCGGTCCTCTGCTTTTCTGTACAGTATTTACATGCTTCCCCTTGGCCATATTATCCGTAGCTATGGACTGGGTTATCATTTTTATGCAGATGATACTCAACTCTACTTCAATGTTAAAAGTGGAACTTCATCAGAGCTTTCTCAGCTCACAACCTGCCTTAGTGAAATTAAAACCTGGATGGAGCAGAACTCTTTAAAATTAAATTGCAATAAAACTGAACTCCTGCAAATTGGGACTAAAATGCAACTTAATAAAATGAGTTCCTTCCCAGTCTATCTTGGCGGTGATCTCATCAGACCTGCCTCTACTGTAAGAAATCTTGGTGTCATTTTTGATTCCTCCCTCTCTTATTCCGCCCACATAAATCACATTAAGAAACTTTCTTACTTTCACCTCTGTAACATATCCCGTGTTCGCTCCTTCCTCTCCTTTTCTAACGCTGAGAAACTTGTCCATGCTTTTATCACATCCGGCATCGATTATTGTAATTCCCTACTGGCCGGTGCCCCATCTAATCTTATATCACAGCTCCAGCTTATTCAAAACTCAGCTGCAAGAGTCCTTACTCGAACCAGCAGCAGCAGCGAGCACATCACACCCATCCTGCTCCGTCTCCACTGGCTCCCTGTGTCTTACAGAATCGAATATAAAATCCTAGTAATAAATTACAAAGCCTTAAATAACCTCACGCCAAACTACATCAGTGACCTTCTCCATTGCTATGTGCCTGCCCGCCCACTAAGGTCCTCTGATTCTGGCAATCTTGTTGTACCCCTCACTAATCTACACTCCATGGGTGACAGGGCCTTCAGCTGTATAGCGCCCAGACTCTGGAATGACCTACCGAAATTAATCAGGTCAGCTGACTCCATGAATTCTTTTAAAAAACAACTCAAAACTCATCTGTTCAGGAAGGCTTTTAGCTCTACTTGACTTTATTACCCTTCTCTCAGTTTACTTCTCTGTCAAGATGCTAATGTAACCGGTGTGTGTGTGTGCTAGACCGTCAATTATGTTGTCTGTTTCTTTTTTTTTTTCAGAATTTACTGTCTTAATCTTCTTTATTTATTTATCTGGTTTGTACAATGCTATATACTGTATACGCTGTCGTTCTTTATTATATTCTGTAAGTGCCTTGAGCATGGGAAAGGTGCTATATAAATAAAATGTATTATTATTTATCTATTATTTAGTGCCTTTCACTCATCTATCTATCTTCTATTATATAGTGCCTTTCACATATCTAGCTATCTATTATATAGTGCCTTTCATATATCTATCTGTCTAAGTATAGGTGTGCTGTAAATCGCTTATATATCCTTGGTGAACTGGAAACTAATAAGGTATTTTGCAAGCTCCACTCTTAAAAGTAATGGTTCTTTAATGGTGCTTCATGGATTTTTACTGGACAGTGTGGTTCCTCATAGCTCCATTGGTTGACAAAGCACCATTTCATTCTGGGAAGAGTCCTCTGCACAGGAAGTGCTTCAAAAAACTTTCTTATATGAACTCTTTATAATGTATGGTAGGCTACATAGCAGGACACTAATAATTAAGAAAACCTGCACTTAGCCTCTGCTATTGTAAGCACGAGTCCATTTCGTGCCATGACTTATTGGTATTTCACCAATCTGTTACCATCTATTTGTGGTTATTTACTACACTTAGCCTGTTACAGATCCTAATCTGAAACCTTCATGTGGATGGATTTTTTTTGGTAAACAATAATGGTTCCCCTGTGGTATTCGCTCTGAAGAACAGCTCTGGCGCTTTATTTTTAAGTGTGTAACTGGAAGGGGAACTTGTGGTTTTCAAATAGCTCCGATACATGGCAAGGAGCCAGAGTAGCTTAATTTTACGGTGTCCAAGATATCTGAATATGACTTTACTTATACCAGTTCACCTCTCCAAGCTTTTTCATGTTGCAGATTCCACGCTGTCTGTTTACGTTTGAAGGTTCTCAGGGGAAGTGGGTGATGAATACCTCCCACTTTTCTCCCAAAGAGAAAAAAAAAGTTGAACAGATTAGAACCTGGGACTACCTGAACGAATCCGTATGTCTGCCTCTGTCAAAGGAAGCAGCCGACACAGCTGCAAAAGTTATACACCTGGCAGGCGCCGCAAAGCAACTTCATGTGTCACGCATGCATTGATTGTTTGATAAGTTGACGGTAATGGACTTGTCTTATGTGCGTTTGAACTTCCTGTAGTGGCTAATGTGCACTGACGATAGATAGATAGATAGATAGATAGATAGATAGATAGATAGATAGATAGATAGATAGATAGATAGATAGATAGATAGATAGATAGATATGTCCCCAAGGATGAATTTATCTTTTTACACGCGCACGTACACACACACCATAAAGTCTAAAAAGAAATAAAATCTAAAAAGAAAGAAAGCTTATTATTAAAATCAATAATAATTATTCCCGACAATCTCGAAAAGTTAAATCGCAGTTGCGCTTGAAATATGGTCACAATTCGTACGGGGGACAGAGCGCCGAACTATTTAGCGGGTTTGCGTGCTACTTGCATTTTAACTCAGCTGTCAAACAAAAGATCGTCGCTTGCGCTGCTGTTGAAAAAGGGGTCAAGGACGAGTCGCGCGTGTGACAAGTTTCTTGATGCAGGGGCCCACGAAATCATCATTAAAATATTCTGCATACTACTTCAGACTTCTTCGAGTCGATGCCGATGCAGGATTATGTAGGAAGTGATGAAGGTTCAATAAAAATGAATCGTTCAGGGGCGTGGCCAGCCACCCAGATAAGGTGGGTCTTATTTTTCAAGCTAATTGAATCTGAACGTATTACATCCACTAAGAAAAAAGTTAATTATTATAAGTAATGTCTGTTTGTTAGTTTGCCATGATTTATCGTTAAATTGTATTTCTCCCATTACACTCTGTGATTAATGTGTACTTTCGATTTGTGGTCTAAAGGTATAACATTTATTTTAAATTCCTAACCATTACCTCACTGCCGCTTATAGCTAACGTGATGCACATGAATGCAGGAGCAAATCGTCTTCAGTAGAGCTGCCTGTAACAGCCAAGATGATAAGTGCATAGTTTGTGCCGTTTAGTACTGTACATCATCTGTAGCAGAAGCTTACTTCAGAACCTTATTAAACATACACTGTGTAAAGCCACCTACGAGAAGCTTAAGACGTCTCTGCCTGATTTTCAGATTCATTAGTGTCTGAAAATATGATTGTCAGCTTCATATTTATCTTAATCATATTTCCGTGATGTTCTCATTTATTGAATAGCCTACTTGAAATACAAATGTTACAGAATTGGGGCAGTATAGCTATTCGCTTAAATAATAACTTTTAATCTATATTAAACTAATTATTCAATTACCTCTGTCAATAGCACCGCCTTGCAGTTCAGATGCAATTATGAAATAAATAATCACATGCAAACCTAGAAGTGGTGTAGTTGTTAAGGCCTTGGACTTCAAGGTCCGAGTTTGGGGATTCATATCCCACCACGGACACGGTGTGACCATGAGCAAGTCACTTCACTTGCCTGTTTGTGTTCCAATTGGAAAAACAAACGGGGACGGCATAAACTGATGCACAAACAGTAAACGGGACAATGAAACGAGACGCACTCAGAACTGACATTTAAACACTATGTGGCCCCGCTACAATGTGACTGATTATATCTCAGATGTGCGATGCCTTGAGTTAAGGCTTCAAACAAATGATTCCTTAACATTTGAAAAGCTGCTATATTTTATATAAAAGGTTTATTAAAGTGTGTAAAAAATGAATGGCTAAATAAAAGTTGTCTAAGTATCACGAAACGGTATATTATCATATTCATTTTCAACAATGTGCTTACTTTTAGTGTCACTTTTACCGGTTTTATTTGGAAATGGACCCGTTTTTAAAGGTTCTTAATGTTTCACAGCGGGCCTTTTCCGGACGGCCCATTTCATCCATCCATCTTCCAACCCGCTGAATCCGAACACAGGGTCAAGGGGATCTGCTGGAGCCAATCCCAGCCAACACAGGGCACAAGGCAGGAACCAATCCTGGGCAGGGTGCCAACCCACCGCAGGACACACACAAACACACCCGCACACCAAGCACACACTAGGGCCAATTTAGAATCACCAATCCACCTAACCTGCATGTCTTTGGACTGTGGGAGGAAACCGGAGCGCCCGGAGGAAACACACGCAGACACTGGGAGAACATGCAAACTCCACGCAGGGAGGACCCGGGAAGCGAACCCAGGTCCCCGGATCTCCCAACTGCGAGGCAGCAGCGCTACCCACTGCGCCACCGTGCCGCCCGGCCCATTTCAGAATAGTTTATTTAATGCACGCGTAGTTTATTTTAAACTGTCGCTTTTCATGATGGTTTTGCTCGACAATTAATAATTTTTGATACATTTTGTTGCAGTTTTTGGTTTTAATGTAGTGACGTATTTATATATAATTTACTGCGCTTCTTCGTGAGATTATTTACGTCACAGTTGTCTTTTTATTTATTTCATTTCGGCACAAATGCTTTTCTGTGCGCTCCTGCCAAACACACAACCGAATTTTAGCGACTGATAAAGTCGCCACAGTAAAGCAAACTATTAGTAGATGGTAGATAATGGCTCCCTCGAATTAAAGGATAATTAGATGACAATTTATCTAACCCGAAAAGCCTAGCTGAAAGCCCTTCTGTATCTTCTTATCTGCGGAATATCTGTTGTATATTTTGAGACCACTCAGCCGACCGTTTAACTTTCCGTTTACTAAGCTCCTTTCTCCCCATTAAAAAAAAAACCCGGTACTACAAAGGCGCCTCGGGTAACCCGTTGTTGCACATTTTTTCGGCATTCTGGTATGCGTAACGGTCTTTTAAACAAAAGGCTATGGGCTTATTACGTTTTATTTTTTGGTCGGCTAGCAGTTTGGGACCCAAGGCTACGCCCCTTAATGTATGCAGGAGTCCCTCTGCTAACTTGAACTTAGTGAAGCACTAATGATGTATTAAGCAACTATATGCAAGTTTCACTTTAAAAGATGTCATGGCATTTTCGAACCCATTTAATCCTGATGAGGGTCGCGCCATAGTTGGGGCTGGAGGCAATCCCAGTTAGCATACGGCGGGAACGAACCCTGGACTGGGAGCCAGTCAATCACACATACACGGAACAATTCGGCACCGCCAACTCACCTAACCTGTAGGTCTTTGGATAGTGGGAAGAAACACCCGGGGAGAACATGCAAGCTCCACGTAGGGAGGACCCAGGACGCGAACTCGGGTCGATATGCTGTACTGATAAGCAGCAGCGCTACCACAGCGATATCGATGCTTTACACCCTGCCGATGTAAGATACTGCGTAAACTCATCTTCACCACTTGCGCTCTCCTTAATGGTTGAAAGGTGCCTACAGACTTGAACACAGAGCCGGAACTATTTGACATAACGAATCCATTTTAATAGAATACTGGAAGACAGATCCGGCGCCGGCAGCCAACCTTAGATAGAGCACCCGTTTGATGAAAGGTGAAAAACCCACGGGGTGAACGTCAGAGCCTTTGAGCCCCCTACTGTGGATGTGCAAGGCTTCGGCGGCGACGTTATTTGCCGTTTTCAGGAGCTGCTCTGTCCAATTTCTGGGTTAGATCCTTTTTCACTAGAAGAAAACCGACGGAAAAAAAATTCCCTCGCAGTCAATGCAAAATACCCAGATCCTCAGTTTAAATCATAATGCCATTCAACTGTGAATCTCATTCGGTACCGATGTAAGTTAACAGGCATGTACTGCATCCGTTTGCATACATCATTCTAACATTTGGAGCACAGACAAGACTAAATCGACGAGTCTCCATCATGCTGGGTCTGCATATTCGAAGCAAGGACTCCGGAGCCATGGAGCTACAGCGCTAACCACTGCGGCACACAGCCGTCTTGCCGTCACTCATCAATATATTGTAAGGCTACTAAAATATGAAACAGTCTAGCATGTACAGTGTCAACATTAAGCCCATCACTAATTATTTAAACACTTGTTTCACCTGTGCCGACTAAGATTTTCCGCAGCTGCTGCCCTCCGAGGTTTGACTTCCTCTGTTCGTCCGCTCTTCGCAGTCCTAAGCCGTGAAGACGCGTCTGCCAGCTCACTCTCAGCTTTTATTGTGCGCCCTGTAGGATGGCGAATTAGATTAATCATGGGCTTACTTCCTTGAAATTACAAAGTGAATCCTAGAAGGCGGCCAAATACGATTTTGGTTAAGCCTTTTTACTCCTAATTATCTTTCTTAGGGAATATTGATTTATCCACATATACTGTTGTTCATACTTGTGTAGGAAAACCATTACATGAGAACAGTCTGGCCAAAAGCAGCCAACCATCTTTTAAACAGGCAATCTGTAATTGTTTAAATGGGCTGCACGTCTTGGGTTCTGTTTAATGTCCTTGACATCATGTAATTTCATTTGTTTTTTAAACTATTCTCAGTGCTATTCTTCCTTAAGTATGGAGTCCTGTTGTACTGTCCTTAATTTTACAGTTGTATGTGATGTTACACTGTTTAAAATGTTTTGTTGGATCAACCTAAATAAATTACTTCACAAGGTAACAAGCAATTTAATTGATTTCTTTCAAATTTTAAAAAGTATTTGAGTAAACTTAATTCATTTGAGTTTGTTTTAACCTTTTCAAAATCTTGAATAAAAGCAAAAAAATGTATTTAGCTCAAACCAAATTTCTTTAAAAACTCAAATTAACTGTGGTGGGCTGGCACCCTGCCCGGGGTTTGTTTCCTGCCTTGCGTCCTGTGTTGGCTGGGACTGGCTCCAGCAGACCCCCGTCACCCTGTAGTTAGGATATAGCGGGTTGGATAATGGATGGATGAACTCAAATTAAAATTTTGTCCATTATTGTATTCACTGTAATGCCAACTTAAATTCTTAATTGGACTCAACTAAATATGTTCTTTATATGGTGTTGAATTCACTGTTTGTTAGGGTGAAATTGTTTTTAATAAAACAAACCACAACAATGTTTTGCTTTAAACAATGGAAGCAAATTTATTTTAAAATTAGTGCTACATTTTGTACAGTGCCTTCAAACATGTTTTTAAACTGATCTAATGGTGAACCAGCTATAGCAAAACTCTTAGATTTATTACTGAATATTTGCAACACAAAAATCAATTTTTTGGTCATTCCTTGAACATGTTTTTTCTGTAAATATTCAGAACAAACATTTCACAAAAAATGTTTATAAATTATACATAAAATATCTATTTGAAATAATTATATATTCATATATTAAATACACCTTATATTTTGAACATTACATAACATTATATAGTATACATAAAATGTATATACTGTATATATATATATATATATTTTTATATATATATATATATATATATATATATATATATATATATATATATATATATATAGTCACAAACTCGAGACAGAGTCATATAAAGATTTGGGGCAGCCACCTGTATAATTTGGTTTCCTGGCTGCAAAGTTGCTTTTCAAAATAATACACCACGGATGTGCACAAAACCGAGTCCAAACAGAACTGAGGGAATAGGGAAAAGGTGGAGACTTTTAAAGGGGGGGACAGGAAGTGAAGTCAAAGGGGTTGGGCTAATGTAGATCTTCTGCCATTGGTGCGAGCCCAGACGTGACATCACAGGGGTCAGAGACGGCAAGGTCTCCAAAGCGATTTTTTGCATTAGACCAAATAGAAGAAGTTACATTAAGCGACAGCAAGGTTTTTCAATTTGAAGTAAGGCAAAAAATTACGTTAGGTGAACAAACATATTAATATAGTTCATTACAAGTACTAAAATTACCTTAAATCAAAAAGAGCCCTTTTTCTCTTTTTAGAGTGAGTCTGTCTTTGTTAAAGAGTCTGTCTTCGCTTCTCATTTCTGTTTGATTATTCTGCACTGCCTATAGTTGCTACCAGTCTATCCATCCATTTTCTGAAGCTGCTTCATGCATTGGTTAAAATGGCCAGAGATCATTCCAGCCACAGTAGATTGCTAGAGACTAACCAGCCTGGGAAGGATGTCCACCCACCCCTGTGCCAATTTAAGTTGGGATATCTGTCAGTATTTCCTTTTTCTCTAGCAGAGTTTTGTTAGCATCCATGGGATGCACACTGTCCACAGTGAGACAAGCTTAAAGCATTCACAGCAGATGAAATGCTTTTCATCTACAACAGGCAGAAGCCCAGTGTTCGGATTCTGTCCTTTAGAGTTCAGAGTCAGGTTCATCACTTGACCAATGGAAACTTCTTCCATAAAGCTTTAACTGTTAAAAATGAAGGTTCCATGGTGGTTCTTCATTGTGATGCCATAGGGAAACGATTTTTGGTTCCCATAAGAACCATTCACATGAAGGGTCCACAGTGGTTCCAAAAAATAACTAAAAGTATGGTTCACAGGTTTACGATTTCAAAAAGGCCGCTGCTCCATACAACACAGGCTAAGTCCAGGTTTTCTTGATCTGCTGGTATTCATAGGTAGCCTATGATATTTAAAAGTTTCTGTTTCATCCACATATTAGTACCCTTTTCAATGTCCACAGAACTAACTTCATATGTAAAGAACTTGTTCTTTATCAAGTGATGGTTTTATGAGGAACCACACAACCCAGTACAGCGCTATTACAAAACCATTATTTTTAAGAGTGAAGATGCTGGATCATAGCATTGAAGGCCCTCTAAACCCTCTTTATTTATCTAAGATGCATCATAGCATAACATTCTCTAAAAGCATCTCTCTATTATAAAAAAAAAATCTTGGAAGGAGACGAGACGTGATTGTCTCAGAGACACTTTCACATCCCCCAAGATGAGTCTTCGTGCCAAGCGATGTAACCACACTTGGGGCCAGAAGCCCCGCAAGACAAGAGCTTATGCAAAGAGATTTGGAAAAGTCCTGCGTGGTTATGTCAGACACATTTCTTTTAGAAAGAAAGAAACGATATTCACTCATGGGCAGTTATACGTTATGTTGTCACGATGTAATTCCAAACACGGAATCAAAATTCAATGCGATATTGATGAAAAGGTAAAAGCGAAAAGAGATTGAATATATGGACATAGGCTGCAGTGGGCTGGAGTCCTGCCCAGGGTATGTTTCCTGCCTTGTACCCTGTGTTGGCTGGGATTGGCTCCAGCAGACCCCCATGACCCTGTAGTTAGGATATAGCGGGTTGGATAATAGATGGATGGATATATGGACAAAAGTAATATGATAGAAGTGCGCCCGTGCGAAATGCAGATCATGCAGTATGGCAGCAGCAGCAGCCAGCAGCTGATCAAGCAAAGAGGAGGTCAAAGAAAAACTGTATGTGTTTCCCATTGTATCACCGTTTAAGAGGGGGTGTTAGAAGAGCAACTGCGTCTCCTTGGGGTGTATTCAGACCCCCCCTTCACAACGCAAGTGGGAGATGGTTGAGCAAAGCGAGCAGGGGGCAAAGCCCCCTAGTTATAAACGTAAACAAATGCAAACAGGACGTCTTAATGTATAAGCAGCACAACTAGAAATCACATGAGTGCAGGTTCAATCCAAACTGCTGAGCAAGTAGGCTGGTGGCAAACTAATTTTATGTCCATGAAACATTGCACTGTCGGCAAACAACTTTTAATATTTAGGTACATTTTTTTTAAATAAAGAAGCTATATGGGTAGAACAGTATGTTGGATCTCAAGTTGGTTAACCGTTCAGGTGACAAAGATAAGAGGAGAATACTCCACGTGGAGTGAGGTCATCAAATGGAGTCCATCTGGGGTCTCTATCCTTGGACTGTTAATTTTTCTGATTTTTATTAATAACTTTGATTCTGGTTTTGTCATAATCAGGGCTGTATTTTAGGGTCCATTTGCTTTTTCTATATTATACAGCATTTTGCGTAACTGTTGTTAGGGTGACATGTCACGTTTCTAGGGGTGTTGTCTCCAGGGTTGTGGCCTCGAGTTCATTGGCACAACAAGATAAAAGGACAGTGATTGCAGCAGGCTTTTTCCGATCTGTGAGTTAATTCTTTAAACCCACAAAAAAAAAAAAAAAACACTTTCTTTGCTATTGATGTCTGTGTCTTGCCTGGTTTTGACATTTTAGCAGATTTTTGAGTTTGATTCTTGTCTCTCATTTTCAGTCACTTCATTTGTATTTAAAATGTTTTGTTTGTCTCCCCGTTCATCTCAAAAAATTAGTTATCTGTTTTCTGCCAAGCCAGAACAGGTAGAGTTAGTAACTTTGTGAAATTTGCAAATGAACCTCAAATTGAATGAATGGAAGACACAGAGGAGGCAGCAAAAACAATTCAAAAAGCTTCAGAAACAGATGAACACCCGGAAAATGCAGTTTTATATAGAAAAGTGCAAAGTGCTACACATGGGAGACAGGAACATCAGTCATAAATGTAAGATGGCAGACAATGTCCTATAGGATCCACCCTCTAAAAGAGAAATAGGGGTTAATATTGACAAAACGTTTTCATAATCTAAGTAATGCATGGAAGCATTTAAAAAGACACATTAAATGTTAGGTTATATCTAAAAAAACATTGAATGTAAATTGAAGGACATTATGCTTGGACTATCTTCTTCTTCTTCTTTCGGCTGCTCCCGTTAAGGGTTGCCACAGTGGATCATCTTCTTCCATATCTCTCTGTCCTCTGCATCTTGTTCTGTTACACCCATCACCTGCATGTCCTCTCTCACCACATCCATAAACCTTCACTTAGGCCTTCCTCTTTTCCTCTTTCCTGGCAGCTCTATCCTTAGCATTCCTCTCCCAATATACTCAGCATCTCTCCTCTGCACATGTCCAAACCAACGCAATCTCGCCTCTCTGACTTTGTCTTCCAACCGTCCAACTTGAGCTGACCCTCTAATGTCCTCATTTCTAATCCTATCCATCCTCGTCACACCCACTGCAAATCTTAGCATCTTTAACTCTGCCACCTCCAGCTCTGTCTCCTGCTTTCTGGTTAGTGCCACTGTCTCCAACCCATATAGCACAGCTGGTCTCACGACCATCCTGTAGACATTATGCTTGGACTATAAAGTGCAATATTGAGACCATATCTGGAGTATTGTGTTCATTTCTGGTCACTACGCTACAAAAAAAGACTCTTTTTCTTCAGTTTATAGGATTCTGTTTCTGGATAGTGTTTTGTTTGCTTAGAATTGCCTTATTGTTTGCCTCCTTTTTTGGTTTTTGATTTTTTTTATTAATATAAATTCTCTTTTATTAATATTTTATAATGCCTTACTCATAACGAACCAGGGTTTGATGGCGTTCCCCTCCCTAGCACAGCATTGTTAGGGTTTTTCAGAATATTTCAGAGTATATTTGTGAACTTTGAGAGTTAAGCTCATTTTCAGCCCAGTGTAGGCCAAAGCTATCTACTCAAGTGGAAGCTAGGCTGCCTTTCAGTGCATCTCCCCTGGACAAGGTGGTAGGATTTGCTCCTGCTTCTTGGCCTATTTTTTTTGTAGGCCTCACAGAACTTTAGCTGTTTTAGGTGAGTAGAGCACTACACTGCTGTCGTCTTGTCACTTTAGGCTTCATGTGAACCAACAAGGCCAGACAACTTTGCTATTTTCACAGCACTACAATGCACTTCTTGGCCTTCCATGGAGTCATTCAGGGTCACTGGGATTCCCTGATATTTATGTTCATGTACTCAATCACCTACGTCATGTCACCAAGGGAGGCCAGTTCAGCTGACTGTTTCAGAGTAGAAAATCATCAAGCCCAACTAGTAACAAGCAAACCAAGAATCTTTTTATATATAAAGACTAGTAAAATACCCGCGCTTCGCAGCGGAGAAGTAGTGTGTTAAAGAGGTTATGAAAAAAAAAGGAAACATTTTAAAAATAACGTAACATGATTGTCAATGTAATTGTGTTGTCATTGTTATGAGTGTTGCTGTGTTATATATATATAAAATACACACACACACATATAAACATATATATACATATACATATACACATATATATACATATCTACATATATATATATATATATATATACATATACACATCCACATATCAACATATATATATACACATATATACACACACACACGCTTTATGGGTGATGATTGTTTTACTCTTTTTATCTTTATTTTATTTTATTGTAGAATCAACTCCTATCTGCGCACAGCAGGGCAGCCGTGGGCGGATGCGTATGGTGTATTCACTCCATGTTATCGTGCATTGTGCTGTCAGTGGTATTTTGATAAAAGAATTTGAACAACATATAAGAAGCGTATAAATTATTAAACAGTAAAACATTAACATTTAAGAAGTAAAGTTACATTAAGTACTACTGCAGTGCCTTCGGGTATACCTCATTTTTTGTTTGCCCATTACATGCTTAAATGTATACATTTTTTGGTGCACCTACCCGAGAACACGCGACATATAACCGAGCGTGGGAGAAGCATGGATTTTAAACACGCGTTCAGTTCATCTGCTGGTCTCCCTCGTGGAATAACTGGTAATGTTTGACTAAAATCTACAGCGAGTAAAACGACATTACCTCCTATTTTTTTTTTTACGATCTCTGAGATCTTGCTTTTTTCGGTTCAAGGCTTGATAAACTCTTTTATGTTGTATGGTGTACTTATCCCAAACCATCATCTTTGAATGTTGCAAGACTTTCGCCTTGTATGTAGATCGGGGTAATTACATTCATTGCATTCCTAGTCTGAATCACAATCTGATTGTATGGGTGGTTACCTGGCACTGTAGGGTTGCCACCCGTCCTTTAAAATACGGAATCGTGCCGCGTTTGAGAATGAAATTGCGCGTCCCGTTTTGAATCAATACTGGACGGGATTTATCCCGTATTTTTTTTATAATTTTTTTTTTAAAGCAGCGTCTCATGCAAATCATCCCACACGCATTTTATGAAGATGCCTCCTTTCCTACTTTTGATTGGGTAATACTTGATGTCATCGTTAGTTTGATTGGTGTTTTTAACTGTCCAGTGAGGAGGGCGTGTCTTTTAAGTACAGTCTGCAAAGTGTTGGCACTGAGATGTGGCGTCAGCGCCATAGTTGAAGCCCCTAACGTTGCGGTCAGCAAGTCGGCTAACATCCGCCATGTGCCGTCTTTCAGTTGCGAGAAGCAGATCATAGAATGGTTGAAACTGTTGCCCCTAACGTTGCGCCACGGAGTGTGGTTCGTTTATACCTCGTGTCTTCTCATTAAACTTTTATCTCGCGAATATGTTATTGCAATCCGCAGTGGGAGCGTTTCTATAAACTTAATTTAAACTTACGTTTTACACCGTGCTTTGTTTCCCTTATGAACATGCTTGTATGCTTAACTCACTCCGTTCTCAATTGTTTAATTAATTTTTTGCTCTTCGCTGTTTGCGGCTGTTCCTCCATTTCCCCCTACTTCGTTCTTTTATCTCGCGAATATGTTATTGCAATCCTTAACGGGAGCGTTTCAATAAACTGATTGAAAATAGTTTTGCATTTACCTTTTTAGTAAAAGGCGAGCTTTTAAGCCTGAGAAATCACCCCGTAAATGCACACGTTTAATTGGACATGTGTTAATATGTATGGTTACACAGTATTAAAAGACAGTGAACAACGTCAGTTACCTTTCTTCCCGCGTTTGATAAAAGGTGAGCTTTTAAGCCTGAGAAATCACCCCGTAAATGCACACGTTTAATTGCACATGTGTTAATATGTATGCTTACACAGTATTAAAAGACAGTCAAAAATTAACGTCATTTACCTTCGTTCCCGCGTGTGACTCGTGCTGTAAATGTCTTCCTTGTTTTTAGTTCACGTGATTACGTAGGAGGCGTGATGACGCGATACGTGACTCCGCCTCCTCCATTACAGTGTATGGACAAAAAATATGTTCCAGTTATGACCATCACGCTTTGAATTTCGAAATGAAACCTGCCTAACTTTTGTAAGTAAGCTGTAAGGAATGAGCCTGCCAAATTTCAGCCTTCCACCTACACGGGAAGTTGGAGAATTAGTGATGAGTGAGTCAGTCAGTGAGTGAGTGAGTGAGTCAGTCAGTCAGTGAGGGCTTTGCCTTTTATTATTATAGATTTATTCTTCACAACAATGCTCAGTAATACTGGATTACCCAACACTGAGCCTGGTCTGTTTGTGGAGCTCCCTGCTGAATGCAAACTGTACAAAAGCTATTGCTGCTCATCGCCATTTCTCCCTGAAGTAGATAGGAAGTTCCCTTCAAGCATTTGTAAGCTTTTTAAGGAGTTGCTTAATGGTCTGTTCAGTCAATGGTTAATTTGAAGCTGATATTTCTAAAAGCCAGGGTTGACTCCTGCTTGACATCCATTGCTGCTGGAATAAGCTCTGGTCCACTGTATCTTCAAAATCCCCATTACACCAGTTTAGAAAATTGATGAAGTAATTGACTGGTAATTCTAAAAGCAAGACTGGATTAATATTCTGATTTTTAACAGCCCACTTTCCACAAAATAAATTCAAGGGCACACAAGGAAATGTTCCATAAATTTGATAAATTATTGGGTGAGGAAATTAATATTATATAATAGAGTTAAAAGTTTAATATTTCTATTTTTTATTGAAGATACCCGAGGGAGAAGAAGGATAGCTTGGTCACTTCTAAACTTCATGTCTGCCACTGCTCTTTGCTTCTACCACTACAGGTTGCAATAAACAGAAGCAGAAAATGCAGGTTTAAGAAGATGTGTCTTATTACATTTAGGGAATTATTTTTCCTGTTGAACTTCCTACATCTAAAGGTAGAGTACAGTATGTAAGTATTAAAAGGCCCAAAATAATGAATAAGTGAACATGAAAATGAAGTGATGGACCAGTAGTTATTTATTGCTGTAGTAAAGCACATGTTATATTGCCTTCAATAAACCAATCGTAATTGCTTCTCCCTTAACATTCTGGTGTCTCCCTTGCGCGAATCAGCATGTTAAAATTAATTTATTGGAATAACCATTTACATGAATATCTCTCTATTATAAAAAAAATCTTGGAAGGCTTGGAAGGAGACGATACGTGATTTTCTCGGAGACACTTTAACGTCCTGCAAGAGACACTTTAACGTCCCGTGAGACAAGACAGTGAGACAAAAGGACAGTTGCTGTAACAGGCTTTTAAATGATCAACACATAGCGCGACAATCAGAACTCACAGCTCGGCAGCAGCAGCAGCAAGCCAGCAGCTGATCCAACTGCATCTCCTTAGCATGCGTTCAGCCCCACGCTTCACAATGCGAGCGGCAAAAACGCAAATTGGCTGGTGCATAGTGTGCCCCGGGGGTGGGGCAGTGGGGTTTAGGGGGTGGGCGAGCGAAGCAAGCAGGCCGTGTTATAATATAATGCTAATTATCCAAAAGTCCATATTACTTTAATAGTTCTAACAAATGGTTAACAGTGGACCTAGTGGAAATGGCAGAAGAGGATATTCTGGCCAAAAGCTGCAGCTATTAGACCACCTTGGGTTCTAGGAGTTGTGAGTAGCTAATGAGGCTGCAAGTGAGAGCATGTGTTACTAAAATGTTTTCACCATCCATCCATCCATCCATCCATCCATCCATCCATCCATCCATCCATCCATCCATCGTTGCTTTATTGTGAAAAGTGGGGTAAATCTGGGCATTATAAACTGTGCCACACATGCACGTCAGAAGATCACCCTTCAAGTAGATACCATCCTGGGTCGAGTAGGACACTGTTGTTAACTATCTTGTGATTTTCTTCCTCCACAATACAGAGAAACCACCCAGTGAGGGCAACTGACTCTGCCCCTTCCAGTCCCTGGACTATAAACACACAACTGCCCAAAAGGAGGCGTCATTTCTACCCAGAACAACCAGAGCTAAGGATCTCTATGACTTTCCAAAGGCAGACAAGAAGGCCTAATTGATTGCAGCCACTTTATTTTCGTGGCAATAGTTTTGTTCTTTTTACACCTTTATGAGTTTGTTTTTTGTTTGGACTAAGAAGTAAACTAGAACTGGGTTGGCTGGGTTGGTGCCCCAAAAGTTCTCTCTCTTTCAGATGACTACAGCGGGTATACAATAAGTCACATGGAATGGTGTCCAGGCCTTTGCTGGATACATCCACACCTTCTTCAGAGTGTGGAAGAAAGTCTGGCTCTTGAAGGAGAGCAGCCCAGTGCTACAGCAAACACCAAAGGGCTCCTATATAGACATGTGTGCATGGCAGACAGATTTCCTTTCTATTTGCTAACATGCTTTGAGAAAATAATTTGGTATTTGAACATTGTATAGCATGATGTGAAAAAATAACTTCTTTTAAGACATTAAGCTTCAAATTTAATTGAAATGTAAAATGCCTAAATAGTTGAATTAACATATAAACCAAAAGTAAAATCTAAGTGCCTTAGGATGTGACTAGTTGATGTAGATTAGATATGCTTCTGGTCAGTTCTTCTTTTGCATTCATTCTACACAAGACAATTTCTCAAAAAATATGAAACAGAATAAAGTGTCCTGATCATGACAGATTACACATAAACTCTTCAGAGATGTACAGAATCAGATTAGTGCCGGAAATGAATTTCACTATCTGTTTTCCCAGAAAGCTTCAACTTCTCCATTGTGATGTGCTCCATTGTTTTTTTCAAGTTTGAAGACAGTGTGCTTCATAATACAGTGAAATTTGATGAGTGGAAGGGTAACAAAGTAGGAAATCAGATTAGAAGCATTTTTCAGAGTGCTGTTCATATTTGAAATTCAGAGACTGGATGAAATTATGAGTATATGTCAGTAAAGCAATTAAAAGAATGTATGCAGGAAAAGTGAAAGGAAGTCAAGCGTCTAACAAAATACTAGTGGTGGGCATTCGCATACCAAAGATTAAGGAGGTTTGCTTAAGTTTACTTCCTAAGGCTCTATGCAACATGCAGGTTGTGAGAAGTCAGAGGAGAAAATGTATGCTGACACAGTCAACATTTATGTGACCTCTCCAATGTAACACATCATTGTGTGGTTCAGAATATCTAGAAGCGTTTCACACACCCTCATGTAAAATACAGAATGCAACCTGACATATTGTAACATACAGTTGTCATCTACTTTGCACTTTACACTCCAGATAGGAAGTGTGAATACTGCTGGAGAGTATTTGAATGAGTGGCTCTACAATTAAACTCTTAATGGTGGCTTCACTCTATTCTGTTGTGGTAGGCACATAACATGATCACTGATAAAGCTCCCTGTCTCTGGGAGACAATCTGTACAGAAAGTTACGTTTTACCTCAAAATACCTACAGCTAAATTTAGGGAAAATCTTAAAAGTATGAATTTTTTATTCTTTCATAAATGTAAGAATTACAAAAAGGAAATTACAAATCAGGGTGGCACGGTGGCGCAGTGGGTGGCACTGCTGCCTCGCAGTTAGGATACCTGGGTTCGCTTCCCGGGTCTTTCCTACGTGGAGTTTGCATGTTCTTGTCGTGTCTCGTCGTGTCAAAGACATGTGGGTCAGGTGCTTTGCCGATCCTAAATTGTCCCTAGTGTGTGCTTGGTGTGTGGGTGTGTGTGTGTGTCCTGCAGTGGGCTGGCGCCCTGCCCGGGGTTTGTTCCTGCCTTGAGCCCTGTGCTGGCTGGGATTGGCTCCAGCAGACCCCTGTGACCCAGTAGTTAGGATATAGTGGGTTGGAGAATGGTATGGTAAGGTAAATTACAAATCAATAAGATATGTAGCATTATATCTTGTTTAAATCAGATTAGATACACTACACGTATTTAGAAAGCAGAGAAAAAAGGTTTAATATAAAGCAATCACTTATATTACTCATAATATGAAGTAACCACTCATACTCTTTAATACTGAACGACTCAAAGGTTTAGCATTGCTTTAGAATGATTTTTGATTGAGGATTACACATCACGGGCAAGAGTCTCCCTGCCATTGCAGACATTTACCTCCATCGGTGCTTGCGTAAGACAAGCAGCATTATAAAGGACCACGGCCATCCATCACACCAGCTGTTCTCCTTGTTACCATCTGGCAGACAATACAGGAGTCTGGCTGCTCGGACTACAAGACACAGCTTTTACCACCAGGCCATTCGACTCCTCAACAGCAACACCTGAACACTTACATACACTTACATTACACCTACATTGCATTACATCTACATTGCACTACTCACACACAAACTGTACCTGCACACACTCTGAATACTGACTGGAACATGCATCTGCACTTTATGGAATATGCATCTGTACTTATAAAACATTATCTGTGCAATAACTGTCATTTGTACTTGCTGCTCATTCAACTCGTATTGCCCTATATCTTCTTTTAAAACGTATACATTTTATTTTATATGGCTAGTCTATTTTTAACTTGTAATTTTTTAAAATAATTTTTTAGCTTTATTGGATCTAGGCAGAGTGACTTGTTTTTCTCATCATACACATTTCATTGTATGTTGACCCTGTGTTAACCTATATATGACAAATAAACCTAAACCTAAACCTAAATGTCTGCCTGATCCTAAAAACATTTCAGCTGTACATTATTGATTGACTCAGTTGATCAAGCTGCCCTGTGGGACATCCTGAGACTCCTCAAGGTTGCTGGTCTGTACACTGGTACTGTGAGTGCTGCACAGAGTGGAGGCAGAACCTCTGTGTTTTCCCAGTTGATTCTAGGGTTTGTCAGGGGTGTGTTCTTGCTCCTACTCTGTTCAATGCTTGCATGGACTGGTGTTGGGCAGGGTCATGGGGTCCAGAGGCTGTGGGGCTTCTGTTGCTGAAGAAAGATTCACTGATCTTGACTTTGCTGAAGATGCTGTGATCTTCGCGGTGTTAATGGAGGCTCTGATCGGAGCTCTCAAGAGTCTGAGCGAGGAGTCTGAGTGTCTGGGCTTACAAGTCTCCTGGATAAAGACCAAGATCCAGGCCTTTAATGACCTCTTGGGCTCAGCCATCAGCAGTGTGTCTGTCTGCAGAGAGAGTGTTGACCTCGTCTAGAAGTTTATTTACCTTGGCAGTGAAATTCATTCCTCAGGTGACTATTCCTATGAAGTCAGTAGACAGATAGGGAGAGCATGGGGGGCCATGAGGTCGCTGGAATAGGGAGTGTGGTGCTCCCGATATCTTTGCAAAAGGATGAAGATCCAAGTCTTTAGCATCCTGCTGCTTTCTGTCTTCCTAAATGGTTGCAAGACATGGATGCTATCCAGTGACCTGAGATGAAGATTGGACTCATTCGGTACTGTGTCTCTTCGGAGAATCCTTAGGTACTGTTTTGTGTCGACCGAGAGGTTGCTCACAGAGTCCCAAATGAGGCCCATTACTTGCATTGTGAGGAAGCGACAGTTACAGCACTAAGGCCATATGGCGTGATCCCCCAAGGGTGGTCCAGCTCACAGGATAAACATTATTTACGACCTGAGTGGCTTGACCAGGCCAAGGGGATGCCCACCTGTGGCAAATAGATGGTCATTTCCGGAGGTTGGGACTAGACTGCCTTGGGGGTTGCAAACCAGGATCTCAAGTTGTTTCATTGTGTTGTGGGTGCTGCAACATACTGTACCAGTGCATGCTCCTCAACCTGACCTGACCTGTACCTTGTGAAGTGAAATTAATTAATGTTTTTGATTTAGAGTAAAAAAAAGATATCCTTCTTCCATATTTTTGTTGCAGTAGGATTGTTTAGAGTTCTGATTCAGCTGATCAGGCTAAAAGGGCATGCTACAAGTGATGTGTAAGTTATCAAAACAGGTTGCTCATTGCATGTTGGGTGTGGGTTGGATCTCTATTTCACCTTCCAAACAGGATGCCAGAACTATGAAGAAATTTATACAATTTATGAATAAAGTTCATTGGAGAAATTCACATTAAATCAGTTTCAGTTCCTTAGTGTGTGGTTTGGACTATTTTCTAATAAACTTGTTGCAATATACCAAGTAAAACAATTTATTCATAGAATAAGGATAACGGAAGATGGATATAGGCAAGTATGTGCGGACAAAGGACAATAAAAAACAGCAAAATAGATCAATATAAACTAACTTACTTTGGTCTCTTTCTCTCCTGTAGAAAAAGACTCATAGCTTATGAATTATGTTTCCTTAATTCTTATGTCAAGAATTATTTGAGAAACAACATTCACACCAAAACGGGCTTTAAAATGTTCTCCAAGAATTCTGATCTTCTATTCGTTCAAAATGGATGAGTTCTTTAGCTAGTGTGACCAATAGGAGGTGTTGCAGCAGCACAAACCCTAGACACAACCACAACGACATAAGTCTCGGGTCCAAATCAAAGGTTATTATGATAAAGTACCTCTACAACAGGGTACATCATAATAATAAACACCAATGCAACTTTTTTCTTTCCCTTTGTCCTTCTCCTTCCACTTCTCCAGGTGAGCTTTGTCTATCTTCCACCAGACTCTAGCTCTACTGGATGAGGTCTAGCAGTATCTTCTTTCTTGGTCCCAGTAGTACCTCTGGTGCTAGTGCATAGCCTGTTGTAACCATTTCCAGGTCAAGCCCCACAAAGTTGGGATCATGTATCCCTGAAACACCCCCTGGCAACACCCACAGAACCTATCAAGGCTGAGTTATAGGACTTCAACTCCCAGCATGCCTTGCAGGTGACCACTGCAGCAATGTCACCTCAGGATGTTGCCACCAAGTGCGTTGGGGAAGCATGTAGCCATGTCAGGTCATTGCCCCCTGTCCTTCCGGCCAGGTATTATTCCTTGGTTCAACCTTGATGTTACTCCAGCATGCCCACATCTTCATTGGCATGTTCTGCCAGGAACACCCTCCCACTTTTTCCTGTCTATTTGCCCACCAGGGCCTTCTGTCCAGGTAAGGGAAATGAGTCCATACTGGCAGAGTCTCTAGTCCTTACATGCCATCCATTGCACTAATTATTAAGTTTTTAGCACCTGCAGTGTGATGGTGGCATTGATTTGCTCACGGTTAGTCCGCTCTAGTTACCTGACAATGCCTGTTCACTTTTTACTAAGTTTGGACTCTCATTTAACTCCATCACAGGTGGTCTTCCACTCTTACAGTCCAGGAATAAGTTACACTATTGAGTAAAAGAGATCACTCCAGCCTTTGTTTTGGTTGCAACATAAGCAATAGGTGTCCTGCTATGGAGCAGCAGTTATGACCGGGCTGAGAGCACGGAGAGCATGTAGTTAGCACACATCTAGTGCTTGCAGTGTGTTATACAGGGAGGAGTAGACATTTTGCCATGTGGTTTCCCAAGTGCACATAAGCCCAATTGGTGGAACATTTTAACTGTCAAGATTGCCAATTGATAAGTTACAAGTTGGCTCATTGTTCATAGACCATGGAGACATCTCTGGATATCATTTTATTATATTTTGTATTGTTATTTATTATTTATTATTATATCATTTGATCAGTCTTATTAGATGAAACCCCGAAACTACATTCCAAAGAGGCTTTGTTGCTAGAGAACTGACACTTTAGTTGATGTTAAATGTCAGTAAAAGAGAATCTTCTAGATGCTTCTTAAACAAAGGACTTATGTGCTTAAGTAAAGAAAAATGAGCAATGCCAGTATGTCCTAAAAGTTTTACACCCATCAGAACTGTTAATGGATTTTGAACTCAGCTGAATAAGTGAGATTTTACTCAAATAAGATCTGAAGAGTGGACGGCCCCAAAACAAGCAGCTACCTGAAACAAGCACCTGTCGTAGGGTTGCCAGACGTCCCTTATATATGGGACATTTCCCACATTTGATAATTTTGTCCCCTGTCCCCTGTAATGACTTTTCAGGGACACCCAAATGTTAGTTCATTTTCAAATTTCGTAATAAAAATATATTTTTACTACCTTCTTACGGTACTTTGTTGTAAATTATACTTTCTTTTCTCAGATTCTCTTGAGGAAAATAACCCAAATGTAACGAGGAAACGAGTGTTTGCTGCCTGTATGCAACTTGTTCAGTTGCTATGGTTGGCTGAGGACAGCGACACTCTTACCGTTTTGCTCTCCAGCCGCGCTGCTGTGCAGTTCTGTATCAGCATTGCAACATAAAGGGTCAACAAAGTGGGTTGTTACTACTTGCCATGGCCCACTTTTTTTCTAATTGTCTGTATTAAATAATAATAATATTTCTCTGTTGTCTGTATTATATTTCACTTTTACAGAATTTTTGTTTAGCTTGTATTAAATAATTTTCAAATGATTTTACTTTGTTTTCCTCATATCCCATTAAAATCCTTGCTTTATGTTTTTAACTTATGTCTCTACTTTTATATAATATATTGGTCTGGGTATGCAGGGGGCATAAATATATATAAATTTATATATATATATATAATATAGAGAGAGATTTTAAGAGTGTCCCGTATTTCTAATTTTCTAATCTGGCAACCCTAACCTGCCGACATCTCTGACAATTGTTCTGGTTCAGCTAGGGTTGTTGTCCTGTCTTAATTTCATGTTATTGTTTTATGTTTAATGTTATGAATTCTGTATTTAATTTCCTTTTATCTTTACTGCATTTATGCACCATTGTAATGTTTAATAACTATTTTGTATTTTTGTGCTATGTTAATAATGTATGCCCTTTTTTAGTTGTCTGCACCTTCTCCTTTATGTTGAACCTGATCTACTGTCCCAACCAAAGGAAAGCCCCAGCTTCAGCAAAGCATTTTGAGTTTCAATTCCTGTTTAAGTTCTTGCTTCTTCTTTTTTTTTCATCTGGATATTCTTAATAAGAATGACTTGATTCAAATAAGTTGGTCAATTTCTTCCTTGGTCATTAAATTTCATTCTGTTTGCTCTTCAGTCATTTTTTGTAGTATACAGCAGTGGACATTCAGTGACGAATGAATTCTGTTGGTCCATCTGCTTTGTAATTTATTTTTGTTCTGTAAAACATGAAATTATTTGTCTCATCAGATATGTTTTGAGTTGTGGCCTTTGTCTCTGGAAATGCATTAGTATCAACAAAAATATCAAAATGTGGAAACTGTGAACTGGCCAAGCACAGATTCAAACAGAACCGGAACAAATGAAGAATATTTGGGACACCTGCTTGTTAGTCCTGCTTAATTCCCTGCTTTTCTTCTATAAACCTAAGCAAGTGCCTTTTGGCAATAGCTAACATAACCCCACAGGTTACAAAAACAGAAAATAAATTCAGCTTTTTTAACTTTGGCCGTAACAACAAATTGAGGTCTTCCATAGAGTTCTCAGTTGTCTGGAACCGGTCTCAGAAAGACAACTCAGTGGAGGCAGCCGGGCTTTTTATAATGGGAGGACCGGAAGAGGCGGAGCTAATTTCTCTCATTGAGAGGTTTCTGGGAGCTGCGGGGAAAAACGGAGACACAGCGATGGCACCCCCTCTCGCCACCAGTGGGTTACCATCTGCCTCGAACAAACCAGCAAGGAGATCCTCGGACGCTCATGCATAACAAAAGAAATTTAGTATTTATCTGTTAGCAATAATGGATTAAATTGCCAATTTTTACTAATGATTGATACACCACATTCCTGGACAAAGTGAAGTATGGTCAGAAATAAATGTGTGGTCATAAATGCAGACTTTCACAGAGGGAAGCAAGATGTTATTATTTTTTTTGTGGTGAGCAATCTAAGGGAGGGTTTAAAACACATTATTAAATTTCCGGCCATTATATTTTTGAGGTTACACATATTGTGGACTAAATAAAATACAGTCAGTTTTCCAACCCACTATATCCTGATATAGGGTCACAGGGGTCTGCTGGAGCCAAACCCAGCCAACACAGGGCGCAAGGCAGGAAACAAACCCCGGGCAGGGCACCAGCACGCACACGCACACAGCCACACGCACACACACACACACACACACACACACACACACACACACACACACACACACACACCAAACACACACTAGGGACAATTTAGGATCGCCAATGCACCTAATCTAACTGCCTTACCTTAACCTTTCTTATTTCTATTTGTCTGTTTTATTTCATTCTGTCTGTTACCTGTTATTAGATGCAACTGAGAAGGCAAATTTCATGTTTTCCTGTGTAAACATGACTAAATAAAGAAACCAAACCAAACCAAAAAAACCAAACCTGCATGTCTTTGGACTGTGGGAGGAAACCGGAGCATAAATAAAATACATTATCTCTAAATTCCTTATCATATCAGTTAAATGTGTTTATTTTGCTTATATTAAATATAATTTCAATTAGTTTTCCATGTACTATAATATAATAGCTAATAAATGGAGTTACTTTATGAACAAATGTTCTTATGAATTTTGCTTTGCAAAACTTGCCCAGCTTAGTTTCTCTTCAACTTATGCTGACCTTAAATATACAAATTGGTCTACAGTAATGCAGCTTTAATTGACTTTAAATATCTAGGACGTCATAACACTTTCAACATTACTTAATAATATAGATATTTATAATACTTTGTGTAACAAAGTAATTTGCAGAGTCACAAAAAACAGTTCGGCCGCCCTCATTTAATTACAAATTAACTGAAAGTTTCTACGATTAAGGAAATAAATGGACACCTGGGTTCACCAAAACACAAAAAAATGCTTGTAGCAAAAAGAAAGGATCTAAGTCAGAGGTCTGTTCTGCAGAGTTTGGGTCACAAGTGAGACATCACAGTTTTATATGTTCCAGACTGGAAGGGATGGGCTTGAGGAGACAATGGGGTGTAGTCAGTTGGTTTCCTTAGACATCTTCTAAGAACTGCAGAAGAAATAGACAAGACAGTCAGCAACAGAGCCCCGTCTCGCTCCAGAGTGGAACCACATACCTGAACAGAGCCGGTGAGGTAGTTCTCAGACATGCATTTTAATTATAGGCTTTCAGTAAGTAATAATAGAAGAGCCAAATAATCATCTTTTCTATATTCAGAGCAAGGTCAGTCCCTGGGCAGGTTACCAGCCCATTGCAGGGCAAACACACACACACGCACACACACACACACACACGCACACACACACACACACACACACACACACGGGCCAATTTAGCATTGCCAGCACGCCTAACCTGCATGCCTTCAGACTGTGAGAGGATCACCCAGAGGACAGGGAGAGCATGCAAAATGTATACATGAAGCTCCTGGGATGTGAACCTTGGTCTTCCTATTGTGAGGCAGAAGGTCTGCCACTGTGCCACCATACTTAAATCACCCCATTATATCAATGTTAATAATATTAGCAAGATTTTTAGTTGCAGCACAGATATCATGGCAAAAACGGTGACCAAGGCTTCACTGACTACTGTATATCCCTAAAATAGGCTTCACCCCATGCAGCTTGGCCCCAAACTCAAATTTCAGGCTTAAAGGAATACTCCACCCCAAAACGATATTTTTCATATGTTACTTAACCCATCAAGTTTGTATTGATGGCTAGAAGAAAATCTTCTTTTTTCATACAAAACATAGCTAATGATGTTTATACTTCAATTGAAGTGGACAGTGGCCAAACTTGGAAACAGCAAACAATATTAAAACATCCATGGAAAAATCACACATTGCTCACATTGCATAATTCAGGTATAGTCAACAAACCAAATACTCACAATGTGCAAAACACATGCATTTTTCATTAGAATATTATTAAATCAATTTCTCTGTTAAAACTAATGTAGCCCACAACCCAGAACCCTTTCACACAGGGTTGTTAACTGATGTTGTTTTTCATTGGACCGCCATTCATTAACACACCTGTTACAGAGATGTTACAAATATTATATCATGTAGGAGATTATCTGTACTTGATGATCCTGCTTGTGTCCTGGAGCTTCAGTGAAAGGCAGCTTTGAAAGTTGCCTCACTCTCTTATCACATCATGCACATTTAGAAAAGAAGTCATAGTTTTCTTATTGAGTGAAATCATCACCTCCATATTCTTTATTATCACTAGAACTATAAGCTACCATGCAGTCACTGTTAATTTTCACAGAACGGTCACTAATGAAACACAATAAATCACTTTCCTCTTTAAGTGCTTCCCATTCCAACAGCCCATATTCAGCTCGCCAAGCTGCTGCCAGCGCAGTTCCAACAGCCGTCCTCTGTCACTAGCAGCTGTTCACTAGAGACTGGGAAACTCGGGGATGGGATGGTGGGCTGTGTGCTGCTGGAAGTGGACTATTGCCGTATCCCTTTTCAAGTGGGAAGTTGAAATTTCCAAGTTTATAGTTGTAATTTTCAACTGTCACACCCCATTAAGTCAGACTTCCAACTCAGAAACTCAGGGATTGTCTGTCAAGTCCAAGTTTGTCCAACTTCAGATCATCACATCAATCCAAAATGGCCACATACACCACAATCTTTAGTGAAAGCTGTAGTATTATCCTGTTTATCAGCACTTCTGTCTATTTGTGTCTCATAAAATCAGTTGTCCTCACAGTACTGTCCAACTCCTATCTGTAGACCAGTTGCTGTGGTGTTTGAATATGCAAAATACTTTATATTGTGTTGTTATCAACTGCTATTTTTTCTAATGGAACAAGCACAACAAAGGCTTTCCTGATGATTGGCTAAGGAAATTTGGTTCTGTGTCTCCTCGCATTTGTATCCCAGTTTATCAGGAAGTCATTGATTTCAACTGCAAAGTTCCTATACACACCAATGAACTCAACAATGTCCAATTTAAATGGGAAACATGCTTCAGTTACATTGTTTCACATTCATTTCCAAGGGTGCCAGCAATTGTGGCACATGTGTTTTTGTTAAAAATATTTATTTTTTTGATGAGGGCTTTGTTTTTCTTTGAATGAAGTTATTTCAATTGAAAGTCAGATGTTTCTCAGTTTTTCAGTGCAAGATGACTGTCCTTCAGCAAACAGGGTTTTTTTTTTCTAACCCTTCTTATTAATTTTTACAGGGGGTACCAATAATAGTGGAGGGCACTGTATATATATATATATATATATATATATATATATATATATATATATATATATATATATATATACTTTATATATATATTCCATTCTGCCTTTCCATTATTGACTAATTAGTGGGTCTGATGCTGAAGTAGTTGCACCCCCTTAATCATTTAGCTTGTTCATCCGGGTGTCTGCTTTGCTCATTTTTAATTGTCACTATTAGGATATAATGAAGAAAGCAGACTACACAGAATAAGGGAAAAGAATAGGAAAATAAAGAAGAGTTAAGCATGTAAAGCTATTGCAAAAAGTAGAAATATTTCTAGATGTCTTATAATGTGAAAACCATACTGCTGTGCTTTTCTGAATGCAGAATAAGAGAATAGCAGCTAAATAAATGAGATCAATTATCTCTTATATATATATATATTTCTCTTCTGGTTCGTCCTGCTTCCACTTCAAAACCGGTCCCGCCCACACACAGCTGACACGGCATTTCTTGATTCCTATTCGTCCTCTTCCATGTCATGTACTATACTGGCCTGCTGAGTGTAATACATCCAACAAGTACTCGAGGTGCTGCCATGACGGTAAAGTAGCTTTACCACCTATGCGGGAGCCACCTGTGTCTTTACAACAGCTTCTTACATAGAAAACATCAGAAGCTAAAAATTATCGTGCACACATTCGAGAATACAACTCTTCTCTAGCGTTTGGTTCCATGGGTGCACAGATAACTCAACCTCCTGGCCACGGACCATACTGTTTTAAAATACACAGGAAAATTTACCACCAAATCTCTCCACTATACCCTAACACTTCTACCTCTCCAGGATATGGACAGTTGTATGTTTTTGACACAGCACAAGCTACTGAAGTACGCTTACAAAATAAAGCAAACTCTGCATGCAGAGAAAATGTACTTCTCCAGCTAGAATCCATTCTCAGAACCATCAACCCCTTCGCTAAATCATACAAACACATGCATGAAATCGCTCAGTCCAGTCCAACAGCATCTGTACGAATGGTTTTCAAGGAAAACCCTAGGCAGGATTTATGATGATACAATGCCCCGACATGTCATACCGATGTTGCAGCGATTTTCGTCGGAGACAATGGCGAAACGCCTGCCGAAAGGGACATTTGCATCTATCCCACAGGCAACTCCTGTAAACAGATTTCCACGCTCGATATGAATTGCGATCCTATGGTTTACCCACTTTTATTCCCATACGGAGACATTGGCTGGCACAAAGATTTACAACATGTTCCCGATAAAAGAACCGCCAAGCGAATAAAGCTTACTCAATGCCATTTTACGCATACAAATTAGCAATGAGGAATCCATTTAATATTTTGTACTCCAGCGGCAAACTATTCCAACAGTACGTCGTAGATGCGTATGTTAAAACAGAGGGTGTGCATCTCAACTATCTCAGATTACATCAACAAGATCTGTGCATGGAACTATTAGACGCACTACAAGCAAACGCTGAAAATAACAACGTATGTGTAGGGAAAATTATCATATTACCGTCCACATTTCCAGGAAGTCCAAGATACATGCAACAAAACTATCAGGATGCCATCTAGTACGTATTTCCGGAAAGCCTGATTTATTTATCACTTTCATATGTAATCCTGCTTGGCCATAAATTCTACATGCACACTGCGTCTTTCAAGAAGTATGTATTTCTTCTTGATTTCTAAATTCCTTTCTCACCTTTTCCGTTCCTATTCTTAACACCGCTGTATGGTACGGCGGGCGTCGGCTAGTTATCAGTTATTGTGAATCTGGTTGTAAAAAAAACCTACAGCCACAGGGTCTGCCTAGGACTGTGACTGGGTACCATTGGTCTAGATTATATCTGGTGTCATACACGCGCAATTAGGAGATAGCCAACAGGTCCAGAGGTGAGTGAAATATCACAAGATAAAGGGTTGAAACAGAGCACTAACAGCTCTCTTCTTCTTTCAACAGACCCATACAAGAATAGCAATCCTGTTTTTTCCCATTTACCGCCATCATTTCCAGCTCCTCTTGATGATGTTACTTGAGACGCATCCTTGAACACTTCCGACTCCCAAAAATGAAGTCACTTCCGGTCCATTTCTGATGACTTCACTTCCTCTTCCACTACTACTTCCTTCCTGTCACCATTATATAAAAAGAAGCTACTGTTCTCTGTCTTTGGTAAACTATTTGAATGTTTTGTTGACCAAATTTTGCAGATATCTTTGCAGAAATCCACCAGACATTATAAGTGGGCCATTCCCCAAATCTTTTTTTGGGTCTCAGCCTCCATTATTTTGTGACATTGGGGACACAGATTATATGTTTAGATTGTTCTCAGGGACTAAGGTTGCCTTAGGTACAGGTTTCAAATGGTGCACCTGTGTGTTGTTCATGTCATAGTCAGTGAGTCCCTATATGGAGTACTGAAGAATAATAGCCTGTTTGTGTAAGTGACATTTTGGGTGCAAGAGTAGACTGGCCCAGTAACAAACCTGGCAAGGGCCACTCATCCCATGTTAAAACATAACCATCAAGAAAAGCTACACCATCTTCCATACTGTTTGGATACAAGAGGCTTGTCCTTTTCTTCATTCTGTGGAGCTCTTTCATATTGTTGCACCCTCACCTGATTTTCTCTGAAATAGCTTAAATGAGAGTATACTTATCTTGATAAGTCAGCTAAACCACTTTTATATAACATGGTTTGCGGCACAGGAACTTGTTTTTTTAAGATTACTTTGCTTTAATTAGGTCTACGGTCTACATCACATCATTAAACACAAATATGCCAATGAAATATTCCTCAGAAGTTACTAGACATGTACTAGGGAAAATTACCCACTAAACATATCAGAAGAATTCTTTGTTGTTATGGTTTGCTGCTTCCAATTCTATCCACCACTGTGGGCTGGACCACTGGATATCTACTTAATGTGATCATTTTAGCTTGGATGGACTGTTGGTGCAGAACTGAAGGCTTCATTGAGCACCTTAGTGTTCAGACTTGGCTGTTCTCAAGGAATTATCAGTAGGCCAATGTTCTTTTGCTATTTCTTTAAAAGTAAACCAATGGTGCTTTATCTTAAACTAGACATTAAGCCCGTTACAATAATGGGCGCTAGAACAGTAGTCCATAAACATTAGTAGGAACAGTCAATATTAAATGGCAAGGGACTTTTTACCTCATTAAATTTTTTCCGTAAAATGCCTGTAATTTTCTCTGACAGTAATACTGGCTTTGCTGTCCGTAATATGCATTTAATTTTCTGTCACAACAGTGGGCAATCAGTAGATTCTCCCCAGCAACTGATTTAATGTGCGTGAAAATAAATCTATTTTTAAAAGTCATTGTATTGTAATATCATGAAAATTTGTATATTTAGGAAAACCCCTTCAACGACTGACACTTTACACTTTACCGGGCCAAGCTTCTTAATCGCAAATCTGACATCCTCAGAGTGAACGCTTGCACAAAAATGGGGACGCTGGTCTCTGCATCTCAGTACACGATTGGATTTTCATGTTTTATGTTTTAGGTCTTACCTCATTTACCGAAATCCGATTGGATCGGCTATTTTATAGGTCTCGCCCTCTCTGTCTTGTGTGATGTGTCAGGCAGCCTTTGAAGCATCTGCTTTGAAGCATCGAACCGTGCCCCACGCATGCGTAATTCACCAGAAGACACACACACACGGACACTGGATGCACACAGGGGTTTTATTAAAGAGGATAAGTCATATTCTTTTATTATGATTTATTTGTTCCAGTCTATCCCAAGGTTTCTCAAAGTGTTTTGGACTAAGTATCACATGGTCAAAGTTAAAGATATGGAAGACCACCTGTGGCCTACAGCCACATCTACAATGGAGCGTTCAATCAGAAGAAAATATGAAGCTGCTTTTAAATTAAAAGTCAATGAAGTGGCAAAAGAAATTGGTAACTGCGCTGCTGCAACAAAATTCAACGTGTCTAAGAAACTGATGTGAGATTGGAGGAGACAAGAAGATGTAAAAAAATAAAAAATGTAAGTGTCGTATTTTTGAACGGCGTATAAGTCGGGGTCTGATTTTATGATCGATTTTTTGGGTTTCAAGAACCGACTTATACACAAGTATATACGGTAAATGCTAAGTTAGTAAGAGCTGTTATTGGAGAGCACCTCCTTAATTTAATTGCCTTCTTTATTTCTGCTGTTTAGCCTTTGAAAGATGCCCTAAGAAAGAGAACAAAAATCCAGCACAAACAGAACTCTCTCAAACTTGTACTGCTCCTCAGTCTGTAATTCTTGTGTTGCTACTCTGTTAGCTGGTTCAGAGAACAGGTCTGAAATGGAAAGAAGTAGTGTAGAAGTAAAAGATATTATTATCTCCAAGGAAGTCAGTCAGGGTGTTCTGTGATCAGTGTCTTACAGTCATTTCATGTGGACCTATCAGTAAGAAAGTTCTTACTGATGACTTAGTGAAGGCCGTGGACCCCACTTTGACAACCACTGGTCTATTCAAATGCTACTCCTCTGGTATTTATTGGCTTCTTGATCCCATTTGGCTTCATCTGCAGATGCTTCAATGACAGTACATTCATGATCCACTTACTTAGGCCTCCATTCCAAGTCCTGTATTCACTAATAGTATTTTTTATAGGACTTACTGCAACATTAAGCACAAGGCAGGAACCAAACCTGAATAGCCTACCAGTCCTTGACAGTTCACACCCAAGTATTTTATTTATCTAAGTACAGTGTGTGTTTTATTTAATCTCTTCATTCCTTAAATCTCTTTAATCCAATGTTAAGGTTGCAGGGACCTGATTGAGTAATATTCTTGTAGAGTATACACAGTGAAACAGATAAATTGCTCAGCAATGGACTGGCGTTCTTTTCAGGGATGTTTCCTACCTTGTATTCAGGGTTGCAAGGATAGGTCTATGGTCCTCTATCACCCTGAGATAGACTGAGCCTGTGAATGTTATGTCAAATAGAAGAAACTATACTTAGAAAGAGTTGCAGTTAATAAATGATGTATCACTGCCATCTCTAATTATAATTTGTAAAAAGGAGACACAACAAAGTGAAATAGTTGGGGCACCACCTTGGTCACACTGTAAATTTTGAAAGAATGCACAAAAATGTAACACGTAATAATTTGTGGAGACATTTTTCCAGATGCATGTTCAAAAGAGAACTGAGAACAAGATGGCCTGTTCCCGGGTTATATAGTCAATCAGCAGAAGGGTGCGGGTAGAGGAGGGCAAAAATAGAGGTGGAGTGGCTGTCAGTCTTCCATTCCACAGAAGGAGGAAGAGAGAAGGCATTAGACCACAGCACTAAGCCCAGGCAGAGCCCTTAAGCTGTCTCCCATGCACATTCATGTGACAAATTATTTATTTATTTAATCAAAACATATGTAGTATGAAGTATGTTCATTTACAGCTACATTCTTTTTTTGCAATAAGTCATGTAAATGAACAAAACTCTGGAGGTTGTCTAGGAAATCGAATGGCACGTTAGATGTTTCCAGTTAGCAGGCTGCAAAAGGGAACCTGGATACACTTAGAGATGGAAAAAGTTGGCTGATTCTGGGAAACAGTAATCTAAAGACTGTAACATAGAAAAATTGTGAATAAACATCTGGGAGCCTACCAGCAGGTCAAGGAATACATTATGGTGTTTCCTCCCTAAGCTCCTTTCGGGTGTACTTATTGACAACCAACATTACCATACACTAAGTGCACATCTTCAATGCATTTTACTTTCTTTTAACCATTATGTCATGGAAGAAATGCTTTTAAAATGACTTTTCACTTTATAACTATTTAAATTAACTAAGGATAAGATAAAAAGGGCTTAAAATGTAATTATTTATGTAACCTTTGATTGTGTGTTTCAGCTATTGTCAGTTTTGATCTTCTTATTACAAAAAAGTCATAGCAGCACTAGAGAAAGCATGGAGAAGATCGACTAGGCTATTCAAACACTAAGAGTATGAGCTGCGAGAAGAGATCACAAGAGGTGAACCTTTTCATTTTAAGCAAACGGAGATTAAGAGGGGATGTGATTTAAGTGTTTAAAATTATGAAAGGAATTAGTCCAGTGGATTAAGCTGTTACTCCAAAATAATTTCAGGATCAGGAACACGGGGACATGTTTGGAAACTTGTTCAGGGCAGATTTTCCAAAATGTTATAAAGTTTTTCTTTATGCAAAGTACTATAGACTCATGGAATACATTACCCAGTAGTGTGGTGGTGAGCAGGACTTTAGGGATATTGAAACAGTAATAATTTATTTTATTTATAGGTGCCTTTCAAGGCCCACAAGGAAAACTTAACAAAATTAATAAAATATTACACCACAATAAAACCAGAATAAATACAATAATAAAATGTAATTTAAATTTATCAGCTAAAATTATCCGATAAAATAAGCCAACTTAAAAGATGTGTTAAGATGAGACATAAAGGTAGGAAGAGAGTTCATATTATGGATGTCTTGTGGGAGAGAGTTCCAGAGGCTAGGGGCTACTTGACTGAAAGCTAAGATTGAGAACCCTAACCCTAACCCTAACCCCATGGTACTCAAGTGAGCAAAAGGTAAAATCAGATTGATAGAGTAAGAAGATCTAAGGATATGAGAAGGAATGGAAATGTGAGGAAGATCAGAAAGATAAGGTGGTGCCAGATTATGGAGGGTCTTGTAAGTAATAAGCAGAATCTTAAAATCAATGTGATTTTAAATAGGGAATCAGTGAAGCTGCTGAAGGACTGGAGTAATGTGTTCTATGGAAGGGGTTCTGGTAATAACATGAGCTGCAGCATTCTGAACCAATTGAAGTTTGGTTGTAAAGGAGTTTGTGAGGAAGACCAGAAAGGATAGAATTCCAATAATCAATACGAAATGTAACCAGAGCATGAACAAGAATAGAATAGCAGTGCTCGTAGCGGAAAGAGATGGACTTAAATGGCTGATATTACGTAGATGGTGTCACACACGTGTGTTTAGGAGACAGCTAAAGGGCTTAAATACAGGTAGTTCCATGCCAGACCAGGGGGCGGCGGAGTGCACTAATTTTCCCTCTCGATCTTTTGCAGACCATTCTAGGGAAATCCCACCCGGCTCTGGGGCAGCCACTGACGTCACTTCTGGTTCCAGTTTTTATGACATCACTTCCGCTACTGGCCTTTAATGCTGCCATCTTGCTTCCTGGAGATCAGTTCTGTTTTGGACTCTGTTGAATGAACATGTCTCTGTTTTTTGATCAGTTTAGCAGCCGTAAACGATTAAATGGGTGGCTGCCCCAAACCTTCTTGATGTCTTTTGGTCGTTTTTCTGACAATGGAAATATGTAGACCGAGTCACAGTATTAATTTGCATCTTGAATTTTAAGGTACTATTGAGAATGACACCTAACATCTTAACCTGGGAGGAAGAAGAGATTAGAAAATTATCAATAGTCAATGAAATATTATCACATTGACTTGATGTTGTTTTTGGACAACCTAAATGAACAGTATGGATGATTTTATTGGGCTGAATGACCTGTTCTTCTAAAACTTTATTTTAATGTTCTAATTTATGTGCCTGCTTGAGATAGAAGCAGTTCTGTTTAAATCCAGCTGCACAAGTCTCATTTCTGCTTCTTCTGTTTTCATGAGTCACTACAATAAAAATAAACTCACACTATATATAGGCTTTAATGTGGGGAAGCATGGTGATGGTAGCACTTAGATCCCCAAATGCATGCTTCTGACCTAAACTTCTACTTCCATATTAATCAAGTTGCAAAGACAACAGTTGTCCATTTAAAGAACATAGCATTGGCTCGGCCTTTTATGTCATTTAATTTGCTTTTAGCCAGCTAGACTACTATAATACATTTTTTAGAAGGACTACCAAAGAAAGATATTATTAGGCTACAGCTCGTTCAGAATGTGGCAGCAAGTCATCACACCTCCACGATTTCACAACAGATAGTGGCTTTGATAAAACTGCAGAACACCAAGGAAGTGTTGGGTGGCTTTATGGCAAAGGTCAAGGCAACTTTCATTGTTTTTCAAATTGTTTTTCAAATTGCTGAAGAAAACGGGTTCTCCAGAGATTTCTCTTGTTCAACATTTGGCTTCCAGAGGTTTTTGTTTGTCTCCCTTCTCTTGGTATCTCCTGTAGCTATAGCTATTGTAAAAATAATCACCTAATAAAGTAATGATTCCATACCATCATCTGTAACAGGATGAATAGGTAATGAGTTTAGCAACTTTTAAGTTACTTAGAATTCTGTCAGGATGTTACAACATTCGGACATTTTCCTTACTGTTTTTTTATTATTTAAATTTTGCTTTGTTTTTTTTCCGTTGTCAATAAGGCAATGTTATTACATTAGTGTCTTGCATTAAATATTTAGGTGGAGCTAAATATAATTTCATTCGCTATGTTGCAATTTTAATTTTTTTTTGTAAGCTCTGACATTTAGTGACTTTGCTCTCAGGACCTCACTGATGCTAGAGCCACATTCACACTACAGATTTAAGCCTCAAATAAATGTGGTGTGTGTGTTTCCAGTAATAGCATCATTTGGTTATTGACTTCTAACATTTCTCTTCTCTTTTCTTCTCTTCATTAACAGTTTAGCATTTACGCTTTGGTGAAAGCATATCTTTTTTTTGTTGGATCCTGGCAATTCACCCATTGACTATATTCACAATTTAGTTTTTGTTTCAGCAACAGTATTTCTGACTTTAGAAATTCATCCTCACTACAGTTTTCTCCCAACCCCATTCCCCCCACCCTAGTAGCCTGCCACATTCCACCTCACAGGCAGAACATTGGAATTAGCACAACAGTGGAAAGTCAAAACCACAAAACCCTTTCAGAAGCATCAACTGAGAAATAATTCATTCTGGTTACTGTGCGATTTCTTGATTTGATCCCCAACTTTAATTTTTGTTTACAACCCTTGGTGTTGGCAAAAGATAGGATGGACTTTTGGTTTAAGAATTTAGGCTTGGCTTTTGATAATGCTTTGTCTTCTAGTTTCATTTTTTTTCTTGCTTGTCCCTACACAGGCAATAAGAACTTGAAGCCAGCATGAATCCCAAAAGTCATTATAATGAAATTTAAAGAGAAGTCAAAATCAGGAGCAATAAACTTAACATAATTACTTTAAAGTCAGTGATTTGCTAACCCGCTTTGTCCTGAACAGGGTTGTAGGGGTCTGCTGGAATCACTCTCAGCTAGCATAGGGCACAAGGCAAGGAACAAACCCTGGAGAGGGCACCAGTCCATCACAGGGCAAACCCACCCCACCCACCCGCTACAGCAATTTAGGAAACACCAATCCAACTACATGTCTTTGGAAAGTGGGAGGAAAGCAGACCACCCAGAGGAAACCCATACAGACACATGGAGAACATGCAAAATCCATGTAGGGAGAACCCACTATTTAAACAAAATTAAATCATTTGTTTGTAGGTACCCTTACAGCTCATTGAAAAAGTGCTGAATGCCTCCTGAATTGTCCCGTGTATACCTGCATGCCTTTGATATGCCATTGAATAAGCAAAGTATGGGACAAAAGAGATCAAGTATTGCTTATTCTACAAAGATATCCTAAAATGCCCAGGACACATTTGTTGGTACCCCTACAAAAGAGCATAAATTGGATTAGAGTGATTTTTGAAACTGGCTACTTTCTATAATTAGTGTCACACATGTCTTGAATCGTGCAATCAGTCATTCAGCCAATTTAAATGCAGAAAAGCAGTCACTCTGCTGTTTGGTATCATTGTGTGTCCCACGCTGGACATGGACCAGAGAAAGCAAAGGAGAGAATTGTCTCAGGAGATCAGCAAGAAAATTAAAAATAAGCACTTCAAAGGCAAAGGCTCAAAGATCATCTCCAAGCAACTTGATGTTCCTGTGACAACGGATGTAAATATTATTAAGACGTTTAAGGTCCATGGGACTGTAGCCTACTTCCCTGGATGTGGCCGCAAGAGGAATCTCGACCCCAGAATGGGCAGAAGGACTGAGAGAACGATAGACAGAAAGCTGAGGACAACATCCAAAGAGATACAAGCTGAACTCCAAGGTCAAGTCCATCAATGTCTGATTACACAATCACATTTTGAGTGACAGTGGGCTCAATGGAAGAAGACCCAGGAGGACTCCATTGTTGAAAGAAAAACATCAAAAAGATAAACTGGAATTTTCTAAAATGCATATTGACAAGCCACAGTGCTTCTAGAAGAATGTCCTTTGGACTGATGAGACAAAACTGGAGCTTGTTGGCAAGTCACATCAGCTCTGTGTCCACAGATGAAAAAATTAAGTTTTAAAAGAAAAGCACGCCATACCTACTGTGAAACATGGAGGAGGCTCGGTTATGTTTTTGGGGCTGCTTTGCTGCATCTGGCACGGGATGCTTTGAGTCTGTGCAGGGAAAAATACAATCTCAGGACTATCGAGAAATTCTAGAGCAAAACGTACTGCCCATTGTCAGAAAGCTCTGTCTCAGTCACAGGTCATGTATCATCCTACAGGATAATGACCCAAAACACACAGCAAAAACCACCCAAGAATGGCTAAGAACAAACCACTCGACTATTCTGAAGTGGTCTTCTAGGAGCCCTGATTTGAATCTCATTGAACATCTCTGGAAAGAACTGAAACATGTAGTCTGGAGAAGGCTCCCTTCAAACCTGACACAAATGGAGCAGTTTGCTTAGGAAGGGTGGGCCGGACGACCTGTGTACGGGTGTAGAGGTCTAACTGAGAGCTACTTTTGTCAAGTTCAAGTGAATTCATAATGATAAGAGGTAATTGTGGGTTCTTTTTTTTAGGGATTAATTAATTAAAGAAGGTGGACCTTATTAAATGAAACGCTACAGCAAAGAGATGCTCTGAGTCTTTATATTTCTTTCAGGTGACTGCAATTGAATCAACCTCAGCACCTGACTAAACTCAAAATAACTATTAATTAAAGAAAAAAAATATTGGAGCCAAGAGCAAAGCACAAACAATAGAATTTATTATTTTATTTTTTAAACTGTTCCTCTAATTTATATTTTAGTAATATATCTAACTAGTATAGTCCATCTCAGAGTCATATATGTATTGTGGACCACCGAGGCGCACACAGCCGCCCTAATCCCGACACAGACAGGCAGAACACAAGTTCCAGTCCAGCACACACATTTATTTACAGCTAGGGTGTGCTTTTTCTAAATCACCCTTTCTTTCCTCTCTTCCTTCTCTCTTCCACCTCCACTTCACTCCTGGCAAGCTTCGTTCACTTCCTCCCGACTCTGGCTCCCTGAATGGAGTGAGGTGGCTCCTTTGATTCCGCTCCTGGGAGTGCTCCAGGTGGCTCATCAGTGTTACCTGAAATCACTCCCAGGTGTGGCGGAAGTCCACTATAGGGTTCTGCAACTCCCCCTGGTGGTCCCCACGGAAAACAAAAAAGCTGAACCAAACTCCAAGTCCCAACATGCCCTGCGGGAATCCATAGTGCCACAGCCACCCAGGAGGGCTGCCCTCTAGCACACAGGGGAGGTACTGCTTCACTGATGCTCTCTCCGCTGGTCCTTCCATGCCATTGGCATCCCAGTCAGGTAATGGTTGTGGTCGCCCGTCACACTATCTACTGTATATATATATATTGTTTACAGTAGAATGTTCTATGTAAATAAATGTATTAATTACTTTTATAATTATTGTTATCTGGGTTTCTTATTGTCATGATTTTTACATTTTTGGACTCTGATATAGATTCTATGGATAATTTTTAATTTTGTTATGGTTTAAATCTATTCTTCATTATTATAGCGAAGTATTGTTTTTACTGTGATCACTACCATTAAGTTTATTTTCGCAACAGCTGTGGCCATTTTGTTGTTTTATTAGTTATGTGTTGCCACCTTATGTTTGTCACGTATGTTGCCATTTAATGTCAATTATCAGTGACTGTATAAGTCAACGGTATGCATCGCCTTTCATCCAAGTTTCTTAATTAAACAAAGTAAAACTCAAAGTTTCTTAGGTGTTCTAAAAGTTTATAGGCTAATACATTTCTGTCTAGTAAATATTCGACTGTGAACTGCGATTAGCACTCTGGTTAGGTTCTTGCAGATTTGCTTTAACCTCCTTGCTTTTCACTCATGGTACACCTAAACGACTGGTTTTTGAGTTTTAGTTCCTGGTCCAGCGCTGCTGCCTCTGAGAGCACTAATGGGGATTCAGATTAACTCAGCTCATCAGAAATAAATAAGAAATAAGATTGTCATCTCCCATAGCTATTCCCTTTTTTCTATTGGAGCCACTACTTTTTTTTTTTGGACTTGAGTTCTCCAATAGAGGTTTCAGCCTGATTTTTAAGGCCATATGCTGAAGCAGGTTCAAAATGAGAAAAGACCAAGTTATCAAAAATTTAAAAGGAAGAAAGGGCCATGTGTCATGTTATAGCCAGGGTTTATTCCCTAGATTATGTTTATTTTTCTTTTTATTGTAGTTTTTAAAATACCGTATATACTCGAGTATAAGCCGACCCAAATATAAGCGAGGTACCTAATTTTATCTACAAAAACTGGAAAAACTGGAAACTTATTGACTTGAGTATAAGCCTAGGGTGGGAAATGCAGCAGCTACTGGTAAGTTTCAACAATCAAAATAAATACCAATAAAATTACCGTACATTAACTGAGGCATCAGTAGGTTAAATGTTTTTGAGTATTTATTTCAAAGAAAAACAGTAAACTAGCTCTGTAAGTGAAGAAGAGGGTCAACAAAAACAATATGGTATCTCTCTAGCTAGCTCTCTCTCTGTCTTGCGCGTGTGTGTCTTTCTCTCACCTGACTCGAAAATAAGCTGAGGGTGATGTTTTTCAGCACATTTTGGGTGCTGAAAAACTCGGCTTATATTCGAGTATATACGGTACTTTCATGTTTTTATGTATTTCCACATTGCAAAAAATTAAATCTCTTTACTGTGAGATTTATAAACTTATGAAGAAATTTATGGATTGCTTACTGTATGTAGCTTGTTCTAAGATATCTTGTCAAGTAAATACTGCTTACCTCATTGGCAGATTTGTTATTGCTAAGTAACACAGTTGCTTTGCTTTTATGCTGGAAATGAATTTAAGATATGTTAAAACAAATTCTGTCTATATCCTAAGATATTTCAAATGCATTTTAAGATATTTCAAAAAGATTTCATGGTATCTTGAAATGATACTCAGCTCATTTCAAGAATGCACTTCAAATGTTTCAAAATGGTCTGGGTGATCTTTTAAGAAATCCGGAAATGTAACCAAGATACCATAAATGCATTTCACACATCTGCATATTGAGTCACATTTCAGAAATTTAAAATACATTTTTAGATGTCTCAGATTTATTTCATGATATCTTAAATGTGTCTCTGGTCCTTTCAGATTTCTTAACATGAATGAAATGTCAATTTGAGATTTTTGAAAATGTTACTGCAGATATCTTTTAATGTAAAGGAACATATTTTAAGATATATGGAAATGCAGTTCAGAATTATTAAAAAGTGAACTGCATTTTAAGATAGCCGAAATTCTTTCTGAGGTACTTCTAGATGTGAATTTGGTGTGCCTTAACTGTCCTCACTTTGATTGCTTCCAATGGAGGTTTATTATTGCTAGCATTGACCTGTGAGCTTTGTGGAGTCAATGGAGGCTCGGATTGGGACTCGAGAGAGACTGAGTGAGGAGTCTGAGTTTCTGGGCTTGCGAGTGTCCTGAATAAAAACCAAGATCCAGGCCTTTAATGACCTCTTAGTCACAGCCATTAGCAGTGTGTCTGTCTGCAGAGAGAGTGTCAATCTCATCGAGAGGTTTACTTACCTCGGCAGTGACATTCATGTCTCTGGTGACTCTTCCAATGAAGTCAGTAGACGGATTGGGAGAGCATGAGGGTCGTGATATTGGAAAGAGGTGTGTGGGCTCCTGATATCTCTGCAACAGGACGAAGGTCCAGCTCTTTAGAGTGCTAATGCTTCCCGTCTTGCTATATGATTGTGAGACATGGATGCTATCCAGTGACCTGAGACGAAGACTGGACTTCTTTGGTACTGTGTCTCTTCAGAGAATCCTTGGGTACCACTGGTTTGACTTTGTGTCTAATGAGCGGTTGCTCATGGAGTCCCAGATGAGGCACATTATCTGAATTGTGAGGAAACGTCAGTATATATATATATGTATATATATATTGTCGAAGGAGGCTGGGGGTCAGACCCGGCCGGGACGCCTGGAAGGACCAGGTTGTGGCGTAGTTGTCCTCCGGGCCATGAGGGGGCAACCGCCCTGGATTAGAAGAGGCCCACGGAAGGGGAGCAGGTAGGCTCAAGTCCGTTGGGGCCCCTATCCACAGCCAGGGGGCACCCCAAGTCTCATGGAGCCCGGAACATATTTACTTCTGCCACACCAATGGACGTTGATCCTTCCAGGGTCACCCGGAGTGCTTCCGGGTGCTCTCCTGATGCTTCCGCCACACCAGGACGTGACATCAGGTAGAGCACCTGGAGCTCATCCGGGTGAGGATAAAAGGGTCCGCCTCCCTCCTATCAGTGAGCTGGAGTCAGGAGCAGGAGCAGGACAAAGCTCCTGGAGAGAGAGAAGGAGGCCCAGGGACAGTGAGAGAAAGGCCCAGGAGAAAGGTGACTGGGGCTAGTGGCACAGTGTGTTGAGCGGGACAGTGTTGTTGTGTTGGAGAAGCAAGAAAATAAAGTACATTTTGTATAAAGATGTGGTCTTCGACTGGTGGTGTCCGGGCAAATATTACAATATACAGTATGTATAGTGTGATGGATAGTCAGGGTCCTTTCCCAATCAGGACACCTCCTTAATGGAAGGACTGGGGGGTGGACATGCACAGGGCACAACTTCCCCGAGAGCACTAGATGCAGTGATGTTTCTGATTCCCACAGAGTTACATGGTAGTTAGAGTTTGGCACAGTCCTATTGGGTACTGGGTGTGCCACCAAGGGATGCTACAGGAGTGACAGAGCCCTACTACATTGGTCTTCCACGACACCTGTGAGTACTTCTAAATTATGCTTATGGGCTACCTGAATTGCTTCTGGGTGCAGCATAAAAAGGACCACCTCATTTCATTCAGTGAGCCAGAGTCAGGAGGAAGGGGATGACCCTTGCTGGGAGGAAGAGTAGAGACAGAGAGGGGAAGAAGTGAAAGTGCTGTGTGCTGTAAAAATTGTGCTTGGTGCATGTTGTGCTCTGCATTGGTGGGAAATGTTTGGAGAGAGTTTACCCCAGCCGAGTAAAAACCTGTTTGTGTTTGTCAACTTGTGCCTTGCATCTGCCTGTGCCAGGTTTGGGGAGCTGGTGCTCCCCCCGGTGTCCAATATATATATATATATATATATATATATATATATATATATATATATATATATATATCCATCCATTTTCCAACCCGCTGAATCCGAACACAGGGTCACGGGAGTCTGCTGGAGCCAATCCCAGCCAACACAGGGCACAAGGCAGGAAACAATCCCGGGCAGGGTGCCAACCCACCGCAGGACACACACAAACACACCCACACACCAAGCACACACTAGGGCCAATTTAGAATCGCCAATCCACCTAACCTGCATGTCTTTGGACTGTGGGAGGAAACCGGAGCGCCCGGAGGAAACCCACGCAGACACAGGGAGAACATGCAAACTGCACGCAGGGAGGACCTGGGAAGCAAACCGAGGTCTCCTAGCTGTAAGGCAGCAGCGTTAACACTGCGCCACCGTGCCGCCCCATATATATATATATATATACTGTATATATATATATATATATTTATATATTGAAATTTTTATATGCATTTTTAATTTAGTCCCTCTATTTTCTAAGCACACTATTCAGTTCAGGGTTGGAGGAAGCAAAGTCGGTGCAAAGTTGGGACAAGCCTTGAGCAGAGTGCCAATCTATTTCAGGGCACAGTCCCACACCCACACACAAACAACCGTTCACTATTACTGGGTCATCTCAGAATCACAATTTATTATGTTTTCAGACTTTTGGAAAACTGGAGTCCCAGGAGGAGCATTCATGAATGCACAGCAAGAATGTGCAAACCCCACACCAGCAACGTACTGACAGAGATTCAGAGTAAGCACTCTTAAATTGTGAACAGCAGCAGGATTAACCACAGTGCCACTCCTTACGTTCTTTATGGTGATTCATATGTTTACTAGATAATACATAAGCCTGTTGTCACTCCATTTATAGCCCTTTTCTAAACATTCTGTGCTTTTAACAAAAATAGAAAATGCCTTGGCAGATGTATCAGAATCCACTACTAAATCACACGCTTGAAGGTTTTCATGCATAATCCTTTTACCATGTAAGGGTAATGCAAGCAGCAGTTGAAGACAAAAGGTACTGTGACCTGCTCTTATCAACAAGGCATTCTGCTTTGTTATGTTCTAGCCATCCAGCCATCCAGCCATCCATTTTCTGTACTTATCTAGTCTATCATATTTTTGAAGGAAGGCCAAACTGCTCTTACCATAATTAAACAACCATAACTTCTTTCTATAAAGAGTGTGCAGTATGGTTTCCTGTGACACTGTCTTAATATAAATAATTCATATGACTTGTGAGAAAAAGGATGTGTGCAGTTCAAAGCCCTTGGCTCTATAAAAAAGGTCTATTGTCATAGCAGCTGAGTGCTGCTGCTTCACTGCTCGAGCAACTCATGTCCACATCCTACCTCTGTTCATATTTCCTTTATTCCTCCTAAGTGTTTTTTCTTGTGTTCATCTGATCAGAGCCAACGCCCTGTTGTTTCCAGATTTTCAGAATAGCCTCTCCATGTTGCTCTTATACCATGCAGGACACAAAAGAGACATAACTTTTGTTAATGAGATGGCATGGTAGCCATTTTTTTTTGGGTAGATTTGTTTTCTATTATGTACAAGTAAATATTAGTACATACATACAAGCTTTGTGTGTTAATAACTTATTTTTTCTCATAGCTCTGGATGATAAGAACTTATTTGACAATGAGATAAGACCATTCAGTCCATCTGGCTGATTTGTTTAGCTCAGGGGTCCTCAATCACAGTCCTGGAGGGCCACAGTGGCTTCAGGTTTTTGTTCTAACCTGGTTGCTTAATTAGAAAGCAATTCTTGCCAATAATTTAATTTCACAGCTTGTTAGTGCTTTAAGTCGGCTATGTCAGGTCATTCTCATATCCTAGATTTTCTTCCCCATTCTAAGTATATCATCCAAATGATTTGAAGTCTAAAATGGAGGAGTAATTCTCAGTCCTTCACTTTTTTCTCTTCACTTTCCTTCCAAGTATTTAATTAAACCCAATAGTGCGTGATAAATACACACAGGAGTAAATGGTAACAAGCTAAATGGAGAAATGCTGGTCTCTTTTGTCATTTGCATGCTATCACTAATTAGGAGCCATTAAAAACCAAGAATACAGTTGTTTAAGACTAAAATAAGCAATAAGGGTTCAAAATCTTAACGAGCAAAACAACTCAAGTGAAGTAGAAATGTTACTTGAGCAATAAGTGATTCTTATTAAGTAATTGGGTTGGAGCAAAAACCTGCAGCCATTGCGGCCCTCCAGTACAGTGATTGAGGACCCCTGGTTTAGCTAATAACTAAACTGTGCCAGTATCTCATCCAGATGCTTCTTAAAGGTTGTCAAGGTTAAACTCCATGTCATGGCAGTTTGTACCAGATTCTCACAATTTTTTGCCAACAAAAAAGTGCTTCCTGGCATCAGTCCTAAATGTGCTCACCCTTAATTTCCACTGGTGTCCTCGAGTACGTGATTCACTGTTAAGTTGCAAGATTTCTGCTGGATCCACTTTATCAGTGTGTGGTATAGCGGGTCCCCAGCTCCCATCAAAAGCCAGTTTTTAAAATAAATAATCACAGCGCTCGCGGCTTAGTGAGGGGGAGTGGTTGTTGTGTGGCTGAAGCAGTTCTCAGGGCGATTTGCGGTGTGGGCGTTTCTCACCTAAGTGCACAGGTGAGAGACCACCAGCATCTGTGATTGTTCCTGGAGCTGCTAATTTGCTACAGCTGCCATGCCCTCTGAATAAAATAGAAGAGCGAGTCGGTTAGGAAAGGGAGAAAAAGAAAAGGAAAGAAAGAAGAGAACGGGAGGTAGCAAGAGAAGGCAGGAAGCAGGTGGAGAGAGCCGGTGTGAGGGAGAAGGAGAGCGAGTGAGCGAGAGCAGGCTCGAATGAGAGAAAGCAGGCAGCTGGGAGGTGAGCCCACGAGGGGAGTGTTTGGCCGACACTCGGTGGGGCTGAAGGAAGCGGACGCTCCAGCTGAGCGATTAAGGAGCTGGAGGGACCAGTAGAGGAGACGACTGACCGTCGAAAGGAGCGGGAGTCGAGGAGGCTTTGGGCTGGTTTAGCCCCAGCGTCAGTGCCTTGGCCGCTGGGGAAATAACCCAAGTCTCGGTCTGGTTTGGAGCCCGACATAGCCAGGGATCGGAGGGCTACTGGACCAGAGTGAAAGGCAGCTGTTCCTGCAGGTACTCCTGCGATTCTCCTGTTGAGTAGCCCAGAAGGGAGTAGCAGGGGAGCCACCATGGTAAAAAGAAGACACCAGGCTTTGTGTTTTTTTAAAGGATTGCTTCCTGTGCTATTTTAACCTCATTGTTTTTAAGAAGACTTTTTTCTATTGTTTTTAACCTCCACTTTCACTTCTGGTTTTATTGGATTATTTATTTAAAGACTGTTTGGAAGACACTGCACTATAATTTGAACACCTTATTTTGTTGATTGTTTTAATAAAAGCACTTTGCACTTGTTCACCATCCCCTTGCTATGTTGTTGCCTCACTGCTTAGCTCATCGGTAGCATTACCGACGGTGATGGGTTCAAGGGCTCCTGAACAGCAGATGGGAGCATGGAGTTGAACCCGCATTGTCACACAGTGCCATTGAGGACTTTGAAAACCTGGATTAGGCCCCCCCCACAGTCTCCTCTGAGGTCGACTTCTCTGAGTCTGTCACAGTAGGACATGTCCTTATGTCCCAAGATGCACCGTGATGTCCTTACATTGATGGGTTAAAGGTCAGAAGTCCACATGATCATCATCATCAAATTCTTCCATGACAACCCTGAATACAATGAGGACTGATTGAGGTCATTTATGTTAGGTAGAATGCCTAAAGGGGGCTGGGTGGTCTCGTGGCCTGGAACCCCTGCAGTTTTTTTGTTTTTTCTGATCTTCCTAGCCTTCGGACCTTACTTTTATTCTATGTTAATTAGTGTTCCCTAATTTTAATTATTTATTTTGTCTTTTTTCTCTTTCTTCATCATGTAAAGCACTTTGAGCTACATTGTTTGTATGAAAATGTGCTATATAAATAAATGCTGTTGTTGTTGTTGTTGCTGCTATGTCTTTTTTGTGGCAAGATGACCAGAACTGCACACAATACTCCAGATGTGGTCTCACTAGTGCATTGTATGGCACGATAAGAACATCCTTTGATTTATATTCCACAATTTTTATGATATAACCTAACATTTTAGTTGCCTTTAACTAGCTTCTGCACCTTCTTTAAATGATGAAAATGGGTCATCATAAACCCCTAAATCCTTTTCAGAGGTTGCTTCCTGTAGGCAGTGTATCTCATCTTGTATTTAATGTATAATTGACAGTCCTTTTGCCCACGTGTGCACTGCATTTTCCAAGCATTCACTCTGTTCTGAAGCTTCTTGAATTGTCTTTGCGGCCTCTTCAGTGTGTCATTCATCTAGTTTTCACAAGTTTACTAACTATACCCAAATCTGTGTCATTAATATAAATCAGAAAAAGGACAGAGCCCTGGGGGAGTCCACTGACGACCTCACTAGACATGGAGTATTTATCTCTTATCTCTGCTCTTTGTCTTTTGCTGGTTAACCATCTTGAGATTAAGTTTTGTAGGTTACCTCTGATTCATACAACTGCTAGTTTCAAAATTAATCTTCTGTGTGTTACTGTAATTTTTTAACAGTCTAAGTAAATGATGCCCCATTGCTTGTTGATCAGATGTACAAGAAAGAATTTGACGTTTATCTGTGTTGTATAGGAAGGCTGTAAAATTCTTTGTTTCTGTACTGGTGTATGTTTTAGGAATATTTCTACTTGAGTATAAAATTTTCTGTCTACCTTCACTTTTACTAAATTACATTTTGAAACACAAATGGCTCTGTTTACTCTGATATAGTTTGCTAGGCACATTTGTTTTATTAATTCAGAAAACTAGGGAGTTTTGCCCCCTGCTCGCTTTGCTCGCCAACCCCCCGGCATGCGCTACACATTAGCTTCTTTGCGGTTCGGCTGCTCGTGTGTGGGGATGCAGATGTACAATTTAAACAGATTGTTATTTCCATGGGAATTGTTATGTATGCATAATAGAACTAACTGTTTTACATTACAGTGAGTAACTAACCATATTAACCATATTAAGAAATAGTAAAACATAATAATTTGAAAGTAAATTATGTTTCATGTTGCGTTAGAGGTATTTGTTGCGTAATATGATTTTGTTCTGTTTGGCTTTGAAATTAACATGCAAATACTTTTTAAAATTACACTTTTACTGTAAAACTTCAATTTTTTAAATTAAATTTTCGTTAATATCGCATTGAATTTTGATTCTGTGTTTGGACTTTCATCATGACAATGCAATGTATAACTGCCCGTGATTGAATTTCGTTTCTTTCTCTCAATTAAATAAAATTACTTTTTCGAATGTTTGGCTGAGATTTGTTAATTGTCTTTGCAAAAGCTAAACTAACACGAAACTGTTAACATTTTAATACAAATGACATATCAAGATCTCCTTTGTTGTATAATGTTATCCGCAGAAGATGTACTACATTACCTTTCTTGGATACATCCTTCTTTCTACAGTATTTCGTGTGGTGGAAGACCGGACGGTGTTAATGATTGTAGATATTCTTCGGGATATTGTAAGTTGATGTTTTCATCTTCTGCACCATCACCACCAACTGTTTCAGCATAGCAAATTGATAGACTAATTAATTCATTTGACTTCCTCATTTCTCAGTGCTAGGATTGCCCATGTACTCATTTTTTCTTCTTCTTTAATTGGGAACTTAAAGTGAGGAAAACGTTAAAATTTGTAAGAGCTGAGAGAGCAGGAACTGTGTCTGTCAAAAGCATTCACACGAATGAGAGGTGAGAGGACCGTGGGCATGGTTGAAAATGGTTGAGAGGAAGACATGACTTGCAAAATCTCATGGCCAAAGTCTCATCTCGCAGGACTTGAAAAAATCTCTGGAAAAAAGTCTTGTCTCATCCCAGGATTTTTTTACATAATAGAGAGACAAAAGGACTACATACATGTTTTGCTCAGTCAATATTCTAAAATTCAGACTTTCTCTTCTTTAGGAACAACAGTTTAATGAAATTTTGCACATTCAGTTTTCAAATGTGTTCCACTGGCATCAACACCCAACAGACATTCCAAATACACCTCACTGCAGCCTGGGGTGGAGTGTGATGGAGACGTTGGTGATGTGTAGTCCCAGTCACAGTCATTCTCAGAGCATGGCAGCCTGCTGAAGGTGGTGGAGATACTGTGAGGTGCACTTGTATGGTTCACTCACCTTGTCATTTCCATATGACCTAGAAATGAAAAAAGCAGGATACAAAATTAGCACAGTTTTGGCAATTTTTACATGTCACAATATAATTGTTAATATGCTATATGACTTATGCTTTAAACTGAACTGAACCCCTGAGATCAAGGGTTAAGTCCCTGAAGCCCCTCTGACAACGATACTAGTTGGCAACTGATCAGAATCAGGATATCTGAGTGCAGGAGTGCTAGCTGTGTGTACATCGCTCCCCACCCAAAGTGGCTCTGCCCACAGATAACATATTTTTGGAAAAAAATCACAAGCATCCCTTAATAACAGAAATCATGGGTAATTATGTTTCAAGTAAAATGTGGATGGGCCACACTCAGAATCTTTGAAATAAAAAGTATAGGACAAAAATCTCACTGCAGAAAATGAGATGTTACTATTGTACTGCAAAAAAAGCTTAGCTAAGAAATAAGATATAAACACTGAATTTCAGGAGAAAATGACTTAATAATAGTGAAATTATCTGTCCATGCAGCAAGATAATTTTACTTGCCAAGACATCTTAAAATAAGTTAGTTCCAGTCTAGAAATAAGAAAGCTCTGATAGATGTTCAAAGGTTTGAAATAAGTAGAAAATGCTTTTTTTTTAGAACAAATTACTTGAGATTAGGCTTTCTACAGTGGAAATACACTGAATATTAGAAACTAATTTTTAATTCAGTTATTTTGCATTCTTAATTTTAGCACACTGAAAAATGAAGGCCATGAATAAATCATTAATATAAGTAGAATATTCTTAAAACAAGTGGAGAATTAAATTGTTGTTACTTGAAACAAGTTAGCTCATCGTGATTAAAAAGTAAGGAGCTGATCAAAGATGACACCCAAATTACGGACTAATGCTGAGGGTTGAACCAGGATCCCATCAATGTCAATTTTTAGCCCACAAAGGGTAGAGAGGACACTTTGGGGTTTGTTTGTTTTTATTTTGTATTTCTCCAAAATTGTTATACTATTTTTATATACAGTAGTATGTACATAATGTTTAGTAGGAACCAATCAGAACAGCATGTGTTGCAGGCTCTCAATTGGGGTGCATTTATGGGTACTCATGTCCTTACTTCAGCAGGCGCGTATTTGGCTTGCAAGAGGTAGGATGGGCTTGTGGAGCTCCGTTTATTCATTTATTCATTTTCTGTGCTTAAAAATCTTTTTTTTTTTATTTTAGCATTTAAGTGATGGTTTGTATTGTTTTCCCCTCTCTTTTAGAAAACAAAAGTTGAATAGAAGCATCCCAGAAAATTGTGCAAGAGCCTCGTTTTATGTTACGATTGCTTTCTTTTTTTCTCTCCTTTGCTCTCTCTCAGCTATTGCTGTTTGTTAATATAGTCTTATAGTTTATATTGGTTGTAGCTAGCTCTCTATGTAAAACACTATATAACTTTTCTTTTAATATTTTTGTAGTACTAACACAATTTTAATGTCTATTAGCTAATTTATTTAGCGTTGTCCTTATTTCCGCAGGCGTGTAATTTGGCTTGCGAGAGAAAAAAAAGTTGAATAGAAGCATCCCAAAAAGTTGTGCAAGAGCCTTGCTTTATGTTACGATTGCTTTCTTTTTCTCTCCTTTGCTGTCTCAGAGGGTGTACTTGGCTTACAGGAGTAAATAAAGTGGTTGGGATTCTCAAAAACAATGGGCGTATGGTTTATTACTGTTGTCCGCAGAAAGAAGAAAGGAGGAAGTAAAAAGGTTACAGAAGCATGATGCATATAATGCAGCAACAAGGAATTAGGAACATGAGGGTTTGGAACCACTCAAACAGAAGAGAAACTCATCTGTCTGATGTCTCATTTCTTACGCACCAGAATGAAAAAGAGAAAAAAAGGACAGAGACAGCGACTGAACTCGCCACACCAGTTAATCCTCCATACAGTACCGGCTCCATCAGGTAGGTCAATCCCTAAATCCCTTGACATGCCCAGTGATTTTCAGTCATGTAAATTGACATGGCCAGCCAATGAGATCAGCAGCTCTGGTTGTTAACTCTGGCATACCCAACGACTAAAAGTTGTGTAATGTGACATCCACTTAAGATGAGCTAAAAATGTGTAGACTTCTGTAAAACAGCTAAAATGCAATGAATGTGCATACAGAACAAGAACAACAAGGGGTGAGTTGCTACAGCAAAAAGTACTTCAAATGTCTAAACAGTAGAACATGGCGCAGTAATAACATATGAGAGCTAGAATAGCAAATATGTATTATTATTGTTTTTTGAGTAGCAATTATACCATATGTGGGTATGTAGTTATCTATTTCCATCCATCCATTATCCAACCTGCTATATCTTAACTACAGAGTCACTGGGGTCTGCTGGAGCCAATCCCAGCCAACACAGGGCGCAAGGCAGGAAACAAACCCCGGGCAGGGCGCCAACCCACCACAGGGCACACACACACACACACCAAGCACACACTAGGGACAATTTAGGATCGCCAATGCACCTAACCTGCATGTCTTTGGACTGTGGGAGGAAACCCACGCAGACACGGGAAGAACATGCAAACTCCACGCAGGAAGGACCTGGGAAGCGAACCCGGGTCTCCTAACTGCGAGGCAGCAGCGCTACCCACTGCGCCGTTATCTATTTCCATTTTTCAAAAAAAATTTTTTAATGAAATTATGATCAATTTAGCCACATATAGAATCTTCCTATGTGAAAATGAAGACATTATCCCCTTCAGGATTCTGGAGTGAAAATAAATGATATTTTAACTGATACCAACATTTCATCTTTTGCAAAAAGTATGGCTTTAGTTTTTGAGAAATATTATTCATTATTTTTTTCAGCAATGTATAAGTGCAGGTGGTTAGACTGATGTACACTTCTGCAACCACAGTACTGCATTAGCAAATATGAAAAGAACCAATCAATCTAATGTTTGAAAATGGTTTAGATATGGAACTTAGAAATAATGTATGTATCCTGTAATCAGCGAATGCTCCAACCTCTCTCATATAGCACATCATGTATTTTCTTTAGAAAGAAATTAAAATCTTCACAAATTACAGTCAATAAAACGATAACAAATTTTTTCTTTTTCATTCCCCAGATTGAAGTATTTTATTCTCATTTCATCACAGTGAAGTTAAAGACAAGATTGCACATGAAACATGCAGAGGTAGAATCAAGCTGTCTTTACTCAGAACCATGCCATGCATGTCCCTGACCTCATGTTGTGCTGTGTTGTCCTCTTTTTCTTCTGTTCCTACCTGTGATGCTGAGTATTGCTATGAAATTTACCAGCTTACACGAGATGCCATGTTCTGCCCATCAGTTATATGTCACTTATACGCTTACCCGTGGTCACACACGTGCACTTGGAAGTCAACTTCAGGGCTCATCTATTGGTAATTCAACTCTGAGTTGAGAGCTGGTGCTGTTGCCTAATTCCTCTCCTCTCCTTTTTTCTGCAGACCTGACTACCGGTGGCAGGAACAGGACCACTTCCAGGATGTGGTCCACCTCCACCTTGCCTTCAGTCTAGTAACAGACTTACATCTGTCAAGATGTTATTTGAAACACATGTTAAATCGTGTTTGTTATTTTTCCTTTCCTTTCCTTTCTCTTGCTTCTGTTTTTCATTTACAATGCACTACCTGAAACCCTAAATTAGCTGACTCCTAGTGCTAATGCTCCTCCTATATACTACATGAGTACACAGCGTTTATAACCAAAAAACAATTAAATTTAGTTTTTTTGTCTGTGTAGTTTTAAATAAATGAATTTAATATACAGAACAAGCCATGTCAGACCACCATGGAAATCCTGAACAGTAAAGAGGCTAAAAGAAGTTTGTAATCCTTTTGGAATTACCTTGATTAATGTTTGAATTACTTAGAAAGATATTGACCGATTTTAGTTACAATGGACGTTGTCTTGTCGATACTGAATACAGTACATTATTTAAATATTCACACCCCAGTTAGAACAAGTGTGTGAATCTCCAGGCTAATGGTGTCTCTAAAATTGAACTGGAGTTGGGTGTTCCAATAAATGAGATGATACTGGAGGTGCCCTATAAAAAAAAGGTTTGGTAACTGTCAGAGTTCACTCTTCTCAAGAAAGATCTGTGCTTGTGAACCAATCAAAAGAAATGTCAGAAGACCTTAGAAGAAGAACCGTAGACATGCATAAAGTTGGAAAAGACTGTAAAAGTGTTTCGAAAGTTCTGGGGGTCTGTCAATCCACAACTAAACAAAGTGTCTACAAATGGGGACATTCAGCACTGTTGCAGTGAAGGGGAAATCAAAAAGTAAAAGATCATTTGAAAACTACACAGTTACCACAGCAAATAAAAGATGACCCAATGCAAAACATTTGAGATGGCTTATGGGTAGTTCGAACATGCATTACCCAACGTTCTGCATTTATTTATTTATTTTATTTTATTGATTTTATTAAAATCAAATAACATTCCATACAAATAACTCAAGTTTTACAAAAATAGGTTTGAAACAAATCAACCCCCACCCCTGAGAAAGAGAGCTAGCCAAGCAGAGTAAAACTTTAAGCTAGTAAAAATAAGTAAATAGATAAATTAATACATTAATAAAGATAAATGAAAGAGGGGAGAGAACCCGCTTCCTCAATTCAAGTGATTATTCTAAAATGTTATTGATTAGATCAGGCCAGGTTTTGAAAAAGTTTTGTACAGATTCTCTGTAATAAACTTATATGTTTAATATGTCACTGCGCCCTGTACAAAAAATATTTTATAAATCTGCTAAAGGCCGGATTTAGCACACAGGGGCTCATTATTTAGAAGTGCTAGGCAAGCATTAGAATTCAAGACAGGGACAACTACAAAAATGGGCATTGTACTATTTCTGTGGGACAGAGTCAGCATGATATTGGATCTTCTTTTCCTTGTTTGGAATGGCATGATTTACTTAAGTAGGGGTCTGCACATGGAGAAAGGGTATAAGACTTTGGAGCATTGTCCCGCACACCTTTGAAGCTGATGGAAGGATGGAAGATTACATCATCCGATCCTGAAAATCCTTCCAGCGCAGCGACGAAAATGGCAGACTCTACACATGGGCTTGTCATGGCTTCCTCGTCTGTAATGCTGCGAAAACCGTCATTAAAGAAAGCTAAGTTATTTTCTCTTATGTGATTTCTTACTGCCGTATCACTATGGGAGGGATATCACCTCATTATAATATATCTATTCAGGTTCAGGTTACAAAGGAACTTATTCCAACCAGGGAGCTAGCACCCCCTGCTGGATAGATCCTCTAAGTGCGAATTTGATTTTTTCCAGTTTCAAATAATATATAACATCAGTTACCGTAAGAGAGTTAGGATTCTTCCAGTTAAGCAAGATAATTCAACGTGCCAATAGTGTAGTAAAGGCAATTACTAACGTTCTACATTTAGTCTAGTTGAAGCCAAGGTCAAATAAACATGGACGCTCCACCGTAGGATAGCACTGTTAATGAACAATACGCTGTAGTGAGATTTCTTCGGGCAGTAGGAGTGAACCTTGCTGAAAAAGGACTTTGGCTCAGTTTATGAATGCACAGAAAAGGTTTAAAGCATGAAAAGCAAGTGTAATCGGCGAATGTTGTTCTGGTTGAGCATCAATGCACACACACACACAAGCCCGCTTTGACATAGCGAATGCTTTCATCAGAGAAGACTGATGAGTTACATTGTCAGCTGTTGCTGCACATTTGGATATCAGCTATGGATCTGCACATACGATGGTGCATGATGACTTGGGGTATCGTAAAGTTTGCATGGGTTTCCTCTGATTTTCTTCCACTGTCCAAACACATGCATGTAAGTTGAAATGGCAATGCTAAGTTGGCCTTAGTGTGTGTGTGTGTGCACATGTGTGTGTGTTTGCCATGCTGTGGCATGGCACCTGGCCCAGCGTTTGTTCCTACCTTGAGCCCTATGCTAGTTCCAGCCCCCTTCATGCCCCTGGTCTGGATTAAGCAGTTTAGAAGATGACATGTCCCAGAGAAAAAACTATTAAGAGGGATGAAATGTGAAAGATTGACAAAGATAATGGCGACAGGGTAAATTGAGCCGGTACAGTGAATAAGCAGTGCTAACTGCTTTGTCACCATGCTGTCCTGTTTGCTTACTGACTTTATTGATTTATAAGATAGATAGATAGATAGATAGATAGATAGATAGATAGATAGATAGATAGATAGATAGATAGATAGATAGATAGATAGATAGATAGATAGATAGATAGATAGATAGATTTTTTATTAATCCCAAGGGGAAATTCATATACAAACACACTGTAGTGTACACAACACAACAGGAGAGGCCAGCAAAGTTTTTTGAAAACAATTTCATGAAATACCTTACAAGAAACTCTTTGACATCATATTTTTGCAGCGTCATTTTCAAAACTATGTCTTATCATTAGTTTACAGTTTGAGCAAAAATATGGCCTAACAGTTCCTTTCAAGCCAATTTAAACAAAAATAAAAACACAAAAACAAGAAATACTTCTCAGTCTACAACTTGGAAACATGCTCTCAGGAAGGTTTGCAAATATTTTAAATATCAAAATCTGAACTCTCTCATTCATTTCATTATTCACACCTTTTGCTGTGGTACTCCAAATTTGGTCGGGTCCTTCCTATTTGCTTTAATTCTCCTTGAGATGTTTATAGAACTTGACTGGAATCCACCTGTGGAACACTGAATTGAACATTGTTTTTAGTAAGGCACACACCTGTGTATTGAAAGTCCCACAATTCACACAGCATGTCAAGACCTAAACCAAGCCATGAAGTCCAAGGAACTCTTTGTAGACCACTACAATCAAATTGTAGTGAGGCATAGATCAGGACAAGGGGATTAAACCACTTCTAAACATTGAGTGCTTCCAGGAGCACAGTGGCCTCAATAACATGAAATGGAAGAAGTTTGGAACCACCAGGACTGTCTGCAGACTTGGCCATTCAGCCAAATTCAGGAACAAGAAGTGCCCAATGGACACTCTAACTGAGCTTCAGAAGTCTTCTGGTGAGATGTGAGAATCTGTCGTTAAGGATGACCATCTCAGCAGCACTTTGTTAATTAGGTGTTTATGGTTGTGTGGTTAGACTCTTGCCTAACAGTATTTAAAGAATCCTGAGAGGATGAGAAAAAAGATTATCTTTTTAGTTAAAAATTGGACTCTTTGGCTAGAACTCTGAGCAGACCAGGCACTGCTTATCACCTGCCTAATACCATCCCTCTGGTGAACCCTGGAGATGGCAACCTGAAGAAATGGGGATGTTTCTTAGTGATAGGGTCAGGGAGATTGGTCAGAACTGAGGCAAGGATGAATGCAACCAAATACAAAGAGGTCCTTAAAACCCATGAAACATGTGCGGAGAGACCTGAAGGTGACAGAGAACAGATGTCTTGCATCTAATCTAATGGAGTTTGAGAGGATCTGCCAGGAAGTGATAAACTGCCCAAACCCAGTTGTGCAAAGTTTATAAAATTTACTCAAGAAGATTCAAAGCTATAACTGCTGCCAAAGGGGCTTCTACAAAGTACTGAAAGGAGGATGTACATTCTTAAATGTATGACAGAGTTAGATTGATTTTTGATTGGTAATACATTTGCAAACCACTCTGAAAAGGTTTTCACTTTTTCATTATAGGTAATTGAGTGCAGAGTGATGGGAAAATAACTGCAAATGTCTTAATTTAAAATTAAACCTACAACATAATAAAATGTGCAGAAGGTGAAGGGATCCAAAAGATTTTTGAATCTACATTGAAGTAACACAATCTCAAGATTTTAGGCCGGACCAGGCTCCGAAGAAGCCATCTAATTATATGTGACTCTCCATTATTAGTAAGTATTGACTTCTAATTAGGCTTCCACTATGCAGGCATGAGGATCCAGCAGCTAAAAGCCCAACCTCTTATCCACAAGCTGGCCAGTTCAGCTCCTGTTTTTGGTTGCCTCATGTGCATTTGCTCTCATTCAAGCAAAATGTGTAATCAGTTGTGTTGTGTATTTGTAATAGTCAAGCATCTTGGGAAGAAGCTCACTATACAAATAAATCTTGTCTGTCACAAATAAACAAAAATGTCTGTTATCTTATCTGCCAGGTGAAATGGTCAGTGAATGTGCACTATGCTGAACATTTTCCCTACCCCTGTTTAATTTTGGCCATTGAGGTCTGGTCTCCATATAACTAAAACAAGCAGTTTAAACATTTGGAAGGATGAGTGCATTGCACAAAATGCTGCAGCCACGGTGGGACGCCAGAACCCACATTTAAAAAACCTGGATAACACCTTTGCTCTTAACAAAGGCCAAGTGTTGGGCACTTAATGTTTAACAATTGTTTAATAAACAGAGTCTGGATTACTCTATCATTTTGCATTTTTAACAGATTCACTTACTTTGTTGTGTAACTCATAAAGAAGCCTTAGAAACCAAGTTGGATGTTTTTTTCTGCTGTTTGTTGATTTCTATCCTGATAACACTTGACATAGGAAGTCCTTCTCTTTACACAAATCTTTATTTTAATGTGCAGCTTTGGATGGTTTGAAACGTATTAGCTTTTATGCAAAACTCTGCTTGGAGATGGCACAAATATTTTTTAAAATCTATTTTTATTACTATAAATATAACCTGCCTAACTCTGTTCAGTGTTACGGAGAACCAGGGTCAATGCTGATATCATGTGATGCCTCACCAAGCATACTCTCACACACTCAAACACCCACAGACAAACGCACACACACACACACACAGGGGAAGATATAGAGTTGCCAAATAAACTATTACTGACATCTGTAGGATGCAGAAGGAAATCTAACTCTTTGAAGAAGATCTAAAAATACACAAGAGAAGAACATGCAAACTCCACATAGAATAACAACTGAACCCAGGACTCTGCTTCAGTGAGGTCAGGAGTGTTTAGGAAATGCTTTTATCGAAGGTGTCTTACAAAGCAAAGCTGCATTGCGCTTATTTGTATATACTTTGTTGCCACTTAATTAGGTACACCTATTAGTTAACACAAACTGTGGGTCCCTCCAAACAGCCAACCTTGTGGCTGCACCTTAATTGTTTGATCAAAAATTACTGTGGATGAAGCTTGTGATCCAAGTGACATTCAATATGGTATGATTGTTGATGCCACACATGGTGGTGACGTCATCTCAAATGGCTTCTCTCCTGGAATCCTCATGTTCTTCCATCTTTAGACTTTACAGAGTATGGTGAATTAAAACCAACAATATCTAGTAAGGGAGGTTCTGTGTGTGAAAACACCTTGCTAATGAAAGACGTAAGAGGCATTTGAGTTGACTTTGTCTGTTAAATATGATTTTCACTATTTGGTCATGAATCAATTACATTGTGGGCCTGGTTTAGTGGTGGCTCTGGAAGGTCAGTCTTTCAGTCAGTCAGTCAGTCAGTCAGTCAGTCAGTCTCCAACCCGCTATAACCTAACACAGGGTCACAGGGGTCTGCTGGAGCCAATCCCAGCCAGCACAGAGCGCATGGCAGGAACAAATCCCGGGCAGGGCACCAGCCCACCGCAGCTCTGTAAAGGTTTCCGTTTCAAATTTTATTATTGCCAGTAGGGATCCTGTGCTCTGACCCCCACAAAGGTCACACGTAACAACTGTTTCACCTCGTGGATTAATAAAGTATATCATCATGACTGCCATTCTTGTTAAATGTTAACATTTTTAGAAAGCATTTTGATTTAAGCATCGTGATCTGTGACCCAATCTCGCTGCTACTCTCTGCACAATTAGTATTTATAAGAGACCCAGTATAATCTAATATAATCTAGTCTTGCACAATTCTGACTCTGAGGGTCCATTTATGCATGTGTAAATTAACTGGCTGATGCACTACAACTGGAGGCAAGTCTCACCCGTAAGGAAATTCAAGAACTTTTGGCTAAGGCTCCTTGCTACAAGAACTTTGATTTTGCAAAATCAAACAACAACAACAACAACAACATTTATTTATATAGCACATTTTCATACAAAAAATGTAGCTCAAAGTGCTTTACATGATGAAGAAAAGAAAAAATAAAAAACAAAGTAAGAAATTAAAATAAGGCAACATTAAATAACATAGAATAAGAGTAAGGTTCGATGACCAGGAAGGACAGAAAAAAAAAAAAAAACTCCAGACGGCTGGAGAAAAAAATAAAATCTGCAGGGGTTCCAGGCCACGAGACCGCCCAGTCCCCTCTGGGCAAACAGCCCTGGATATGCTTTTGGCAGCCTGGGGAGGCACCTACAAGGTGATAGGACTGTACTGCTGCTTCTACTCTCTGGACACTTCTCACAATATATCTGACCTGGCCTATAGGATTCTTCATCCAGCTGTTCCAGTTTTTGCTCCCGATTAGACATCAGGACTGAATACTAACTGGTTTAATGATTTTCTTTCTTTTCACCCGTCATTAGTTCAAAGCTTTACACATTGTTTTAATAACTTGTTTCATTGTCATTTGTCACACACGTGCAAATAGGAGGCAGCTGAAGGGCTTAGAGAATAATGTTAACACGTCCGCCCAGGGGGCGTCGGGGTGCACTGACTCTCTTTCTAAGTCTCATGCAGACCTTTCCCGGGAAATCCCGCCAGAAGCCGGTGCCTCAGCTCAGAGCATGTCACTTCCGCTCCCAGCACCGCGGATGACATCACTTCCGCCTCTGGCCCCGAGGATGAGCTCACTTCCCCCAGACTCCATATAAAGCCTCTTTCCTCTCCTCTGGATTTCAGTTCTGTTTTGGACTCTGTCTTGTAAACACTAATCACTTCTCAAACCTCTTTATTTTGCAGCCAGGAACATATTATACGGGTGGCTGCCCCAAACCTTTGAGATGTGTGGTGGCTCCTTCTGCCACACATTCTATTCTGCTACTGTCTTTTCAAATGTACTAAGCTTTTATGCCAAATGTCACCAAAATCATAGTAACACGTCTGCTCAGTTTCCTGATTTTGGTTGTGTTGCCTTATCACTTGAACTTCCTTATCCTAATGTAGACTTACCTGAATCAATAACCTGAAGGAAGTGATAACTAGAGTTGTTCTAGAAGAACAAAAGGGGGGATTGTTAGAGTTGATTTTTTTCTGTTAAATATACTTTTCACTATTATATAATACATAAATTATATTGAATGACTTATTAACTGTTAGCTTTTACCCATAGCCCTCCTAGAAAGCATGTTAACTAAAATGCTCTTGATCCATGAGCCAGTCCTACTGCTACTTTTAAGCAAGGTTAAGTATTGATTTGAGAAGCAGTATAGTCTAGTGCAGCAGAATACTGACTCTGAGGGTCAGTTTATCAGTAACTTGCAAGGACATTAAACATTAAACTAATCAGGCACTTCTATAATTAACTGTGTATTTAACAAGTGCAATCAACACCTGTAATTCAGTCATCTCCTTTGTACTGAGTGACTCCACGCATGTGTCAAAAAAGGTATTCTTCTCATCCTGATCTGGATTCATCAACTTGTCTTTAACAGAGGGAAATTGCTAGACTCATTTTAGCTAACAGAAAGACCCCAAAATGTTTAAATAATAGATCTTTACAACAGTGGTGTGCAGAAATCACAACACATTGGACCTTGAATTAGAGTAGCTACAGAAAGACTCTTGTTAGCTAAAGAAGGAAGATGAAACTAAAGTGGGCATATGATCTGTAAAGGGTGTAGCTGAATGAAGGCAAGTGTTTGAATGGCTAACAAGGAAAGAAAAAGCTTTAGAAGACAACATGGGAAAAGCCCAAGATTGCTTTAGAAAAGGGGTCCTTAGATCTGCTCTTCTTTTGAACCCTTAGCTAAACAAATTGACAAAGATTAATAGTGTATTTTAACATTATTGTTGAATTCTAGCATGCAAATAATCATGGAAATGATATGCAAATGTGAAGTAAATGTTAAGAAAAAGTGTTCAAGCTCAGATAAACTAACCAGTGTGTATATTGTGGAATATGACCCAGACACAGACAGGCAGACACGTTGTAATCACCCCACACACATATTTACAAATCAATCACTCACAGACCCCCCAATACCCCACAGTCCAGGCCAACACAATACCTTCTCTCTCTCTCTGTCTTCAGACCGCCACCTTCTCTCCTCCAGAAACCTTGTCCTTCTTCCACCCGACTCAAGTCCATCTCTGAAGGGAGGCAGCCCCTTTAAATAAGCACCCGGATGTGCTCCAGGTGTGTTCCCGGCAATCTCCCACTGACACGCCCCAGTGTGGCGGAAGTGCCGGCTGTCTCCCCGGAAGCACTCCGGGTGTCCCTGTTCCTCTTCCCTCCAGCACTTCCTGGTGTGGCGGAAGTGCTGAGGTCCAGGGTCCTCCAGGTATTGGGGTCCCCCTGGTGGTGACCATGAGCCCCTACAGGGACGAGCTTCCCAGCTCTGTACCCACGGCCCCCAGGGCAATCGTCCCCTCGAGGTCTGGAGGAGGGCTTCGGTCTTCTCGGGCATCCCGGCTGGGTACCACCCCCATCCGGGTACCACAATATGCTCATAAGAAAATGTAAAATTGGGGCCTTTGTGGACTTTGTTATTTAACTTGTACCTCATAATTTGCTTAAAATAATTTCAAGTTGACGGAAGAGCAAGACCAGGGGCTAAATTCACTGTTGTCTGATTTTTACTAATGTCACTTACTAAAAATAGCTTTCAAGCCACGGTATAAAACAGAATACAGTTGAGAGATGGCAGATGCTATACAACCATTGAGATGAGCAAAGGCAAACAGCATTTGAGAAGTAAATGTAAGGCAGATGAAAACTGCGGATGAGAGAATGCAGTATTAGTATGAGTGAAGGGGTGTAGGCAGTCCTAAAGCCACACCGAACCATCATGCTGTCCAAGAACAAAAGTGCAGCACCACCTAAAATGTGCCCCAATGAAGAAAAAGCAGACCAAGGTTGCACCACGAAGATGGTGGAAACATCTGAAGACTGCCTCAATTGGATTAAGAAGAATGGACTCTTTAAGTTATATGGACATCTCTGTCTTGGTTATACTGAAGTGAAACTTGTTGTATGGAGTTGATTTGGATGGTTCAGGCTGTGTCTTTTCTGTGTGCCCCCTTCTTTTTGACACCCACTGCACGCCCAACCTACCTGGAAAGGGGTCTCTTTTTTGAACTGCCTTTCCCAAGGTTTCTTCCATTTTTTCCCTACTAGGTTTTTTTGGTAGTTTTTCCTTGTCTTCTTAGAGAGTCAAGGCTGGGGGGCAGTCAAGAGGCAGGGCCTGTTAAAGCCCATTGCGGCACTTCTTGTGTGATTTTGGGCTATACAAAAATAAATTGTATTGTATTGTACTTCTGACTTTTGGTATTTAATGCCTGCTTTCTCTGTAAATAAGCTAAAATAATGATTAAATTAAAATTTGAATATTTCCTCACAGGAACTTACCTTGTTTATTAATATCATATGATCCAGAGTACTTGTTCAAGTGATTCATTATTTGATTAGTTCTTTCTAAATTGACAATCTGGCCTTGCAGAAGTGTGTCTTTTATGTTTGTTCAGGTGCAAGCTGTACTCATTCTGTTAGAATTGTGTAGCCGTTTAAGGGGTGATGATGAGGGAGATGAAGGATATAGATGTCTCTCTAGACCCTGCTAAGGTATTGAAACTGAGGTTTCCAGCCTCAGCCACATTGCTCTGTTTGATTTGTACGGCCCTTTCAAAGGTAGATTATCTGGTAAATCCCATCAGCAGTGTGGCTCTTGAAGCAGCTCCTGGCCTTTGCTGTGGTACCCTGAAGTATGTTGCAGTTCAGGGGAAGTGCAGAGGGGTAGCAATATGCCTTTGGCCTCTGTAGGGGTATACTGAAGTTGTTATTTATTTAATCTGAAACCCGGCAAAGGCACCACTGGTCCTTGGCTTCTGTTGTGTTTGAAGCACAAGTGATGAGTGAATGTAACATACATAGGTAAGAGGGGTGTAAATGTAAATCAAGGCTAATAATTTAGGCATTTCCATTATTAACTTGTCCACCAGTATAATAGGAACCTTAGGTTAAAGTGCTGTGGTATATGAACGGGCATCCTGGCCAGGAGAGAGCACGGATTACTACCTGGATGGGAGGCCTGAGAGAAATGTCATTGGCCCATATTACATAATGGAGGGATCAGAGGATGCCCGAGATTGGAAGTGGTTTCATCCCCCATACGCTTGGTGGCAGTGGTCGTCGTGTAAGAGCCCAGTTGGGACACCTGCAGGGGTGCTAAGGAGATGGAGTCCGGTAGTGCAGCCCTGTAGGGGTCCCTTGGGATCAGTAGATGGCGCTGTCAGGGGAGGTCCACTCTACTTTGTCTATTACCCGGAAGTGCTTCCTAGAGGGGACGGAATAATACCGGAAGCATTCCCGGGTCTGACTAAAAGGAAACCCGCTGCTACAGATGGGTGAGTTGGAGTCGGGAGGCAGTGGGCACTACTCAGTGGAGGTGAAGAAGGAGGAAGGATAAAAAGACCCAGCAGATAATTTATTGGATAGTTGGTGACTTGTTGTTATTATTATTATTACTGTAATTAGACAAGAGGATTGTGAGACAGTGCCTGAAAAAGGAATACAAGTCTTTTATTTAATTCTATTACACATGTGGTATATTGCTGGGACTCCTTGAAGAACCAGGAGCAGGACCTTGGAGAAGCCTTGACACACCATCCTGAAGAATTTCACCCCTTATGGGTCCAGGTGGGAGAGTACCACACCTGAGTGGCCGGGACGCCCGTTCATATGCCACAGTGCCTTTCGTGAAATCGTTTACACCATAAAAAAGAATGTGTGGCCAAATAATTTACTGGAAATGCAGGCTGATATCACTATCACTATGGAAGACAATTCCTTAGGAATGTTTCCGGCACTTTTGCTGAATCCAAACCTTGAAGACTCCAGGCTGTTTGAGAAGCAGAAGGGAGTCCTAATAAAATGCCATTTTGTGTGTAAACCTACAGCTAAAGCCTTGGCCAGTTTAATGACCTGCAACAGACTTGAGGACTAAAAAGCCACATTTATTTGCAGAGCATCACCATAGACTTATAGTCATATAAAAAGCAATCCACGCCATGAAATGTTTTTTCTCTTTTAACATATGTGGACATATCAAGATTTGTGTCTACAGATAAAGGTAATACAATATAGCAAACACCATTTTGTAGTCCGTTGTATAATTTGAATAAATGTAAATGTAAGTTTCACAAGTCGACAAAGTAACTACACCCGTACATACAGTGTATCACTGCCTTAAACACCTAAAATCAGAATCAGGGGCACCAGGTCAAATGCGATGATTAGAGCATCATGAGAGAGGATCTTGTCTGAACCAGTCTTATTTAAACCTCAGACATTTGGTTTGGTTTGATTTGCCCTTTGTTGTTTAAGAAGGTGTTATCACCATGCATTGTTTGAAAGAGTGCGTTGGGGCCTTCAGAGAAAAAAATGCTATTGAATTATTTTTTAAAAAGATCTCAAAACAACTGAGCTGTCTGGAAGATAATCTGTAAGTGGGAAAAAGCTTCAAACAACTGCCAACTTGTTCCGGCCAGTCGACCCAAAGCAAAAATGTAAGATGATGAAAAAAGTCTCTAAGAACCCCAAAATTTCATCACAGGACCTACAGTTGGCTCTTGCCACTACTGATGGCAAAGTGCACGAGTCTCCCATTAGAAAGAGCCTACACAAATTAGATCTGCGTTACATAGGATGTGTGCCAGGATGAACAGAAAGAACATCAATGCAAGACTAAAGTTAGCTCACGAACACCTAGGCAAAGACTAGGACTTCTTGGAACAACGTGTTCTGCACAGATGAGGCAAAGATTGAGTACCTTGTCCATAGCGCCAGAAGACATGGAGAGAACAAAAAGGTATCAACTGACCAAAAGAACCTGGTAAATCATGGTGGTGGGAATGTAATGGTTTGAGTCTACTTTGCTGCATCAAGGCCTGGGCAGCTCACCATCATATACTGTAAACTACTATGAATTCTTCATTGAATCTGTGGGTGCTTGAGGATAACGGGAGACCATCTGTCAGAGGATTGAAACTTAACATGACAATAACCCTAAAGGTACCAGTGAAAAGAAGAAAGAATGGAAGATTCTGGAATGGCCACAGTAAAGCCCATTGACATGCTGCGGTGGGAGTTGAAATGGTCTGTGCAAACAAGGCCCCCTTGAAACATCACACAGGTGAAAGAATTCTGCATGGAGGAGTGGGAAAAAACATTTCTCCCTTTTGATGTCAGACTGCTAGACAGTTAGAGGAAACATTGACTTGAAAACGGCATTACCAGCTATAACAGCCAATCGTGCACTTACTTTTTCTGTAAATGGCATATATGTTCATCCATCCATCCATTTTCCAACCTGCTGAATCCAAACACAGGGTCACGGGGTTCTGCTGGAGCCTATCACAGCCAACACAGGGCGCAAGGCAGGAAACCAATCCCGGGCAGGGTGCCAACCAACCACAGGACACACACACACACACCAAGCACACACTAGGGCCAATTTAATATTGCCAATGCACCTACCCTGCATGTCTTTGGACTGTGGGAGGAAACCGGAGCACCTGGAGGACACCCACGCAGACACGGGGAGAACATGCAAACTCCACGCAGGTAGGACTCGGGAACTGAACCTGGGTTTCCTAACTGCGAGGCAGCAGCGCTACCCACATATATGAACATATATGTTAATTTTCACTGAAAAAAAATATTGCAATGTTAAATTTTCTTTGTTTTTTGTTCAATTACTAAACATTTCTCTGAAGATACTGTTTAAATGAAGACTGAATCTTTATATTAAAAAAAGCATTTCATGGGGTGCTTAATCAGGTCCATAAGTATTTAGACAGTGCTACAATTCTCATTATTTTAGCTCTATGTGCCATCACAATGGATTTGAAAAGAAGCAATCAAGATCTGATTGTAGTGTAGACTTAGAGTTTTAATTTAAAGAGTTTAATAAAAACATTGTATGGGCTATTTAGAAAAGACAGCCATTTTTATACATGGCCCCCCTATTTTAAGGGGCACAAAAGTATTTGGACAAACTACCATAATCATAAATATATTGATCATTTTAACACTTGTTGTAAAGCCCTTACCAGTCAATGACTGCCTGAAGTCTGGAACCCATGGTCTTCTCCAAGTGCTGGGTTTCCATCCTAATGTTGCTTTGCCAGGCCTTTGCTGCAGTTATCTTCAGTTGCTGCTTGTTTGTTGGACTTTCTATCATCAGTTTTGTCTTCAGCAAGTGAAATTTATGTCCAGTTGGGTTGAGGTCAGTTGATTGACTTGGCCATTGAAGAAAATTCCACTTCTCTGTCTTGCTGTCACAGTATGTTTTGGCTCATTGTCCATCTGTACTGTGAAGTGTCATCCTATCAGTTTTGCAGCATTTATCTGAATCTGAACAGACAGTATAGCCCCTAACACTTCAGAATTCAACCTACTTCTGTCAGCAGTCAAATCATCAGTAACACCAGCCATGCATGCCCACACCATAACACTGCCAACACCATGTTACACAGAGGATGTGGTATGCATCAGAACATGAGCCATTCCTTCTCTTCTCCATACTGTTCTCTGTTCATCATTCTGGTACACATTGATCTTAGTTTCATTTGTCCAAAGAAAACTGTTCCAAAACTGGACTGTTTTTTAAAAAAATATTTTCTGGTAAAGTCTCATCTGTCCTTAATATGCTTGGGAATTACCAGTGGTTTGCACCTTGTGGCAAACCTTCTGTCTTTGCTTTCATAAAATCTTCACTTGATTGTAGACAATGATAGGTCTACCCCCCAGAGAATGTTCTTGGTTTGGTTAAATGTTGTGAAAGGGGTTATACTTTGCCAAAGTACAGTTGTCTTTTGTGGTTGTCCAGGCCTTGTGGTGTTGCGGAGTTCACCAGTGTGTTCCTTCTCTTTAAGAATTTGCCAGATGGTTGATTTGACCACTCCTGGTGTTTCTGCTATCTCTCTAAAGGGTTTGTTTTGTGTTCTTGGCCTAACGATGGCCTGTTTTTACTTATTGAGAATTCACAGTGACGGCCTCCAAATGCAAATTACACACTTGGAATCAACTGCGGACCTTCTACCTGCTTAATAGTTAATGAAATAATGAAGGACTTGCTCCCACCTGGCTATGAGACAGCTTGTCAGTCAAATGTCCATATACTTTAGAGACCCTGTAAATGGGAGATCGCATGTAAAATGGCTATTATTCCTAAATGACTCAATCAATATTTTTGTTAAACCCTTTGAATGAATTCCAAAATCCTTCACTTCAATCAGGCAATGATTTCGTAATTTCACATCCATTGTGGTAGCACACAGAGTCAAAATATGAAAATTGTGTCACTGCCCAAATACTTATGGACCTAACTGTATTTACTTTTCCAAAGTTTCTATCTCCATTACTTGGAGATGTGTCAAGGTCATACAAACTCCCACATTACCACATTCCTTGAAAGTGTTTTACAGAAGCGCCTGAGTATTTGCTGGCATCCGTTGATCCCTCTGTGCCCCCACCACAGATTCACCACAGGCCATTTACAAATCAATGATAGAGGAGCCATGCTCTCTATCAACAGCTACTACTTAGTGTTTTCTAAATGTAAGAACTTAAAATGCTGCTGAAAAGGAGAAAAGGGAAATTTGTCATCCAAAGCTTTTACTGTATCACTAAACACTTTTCGATTAATTCAATCAGTGACCCAACGGAATGTTGTTTTTTTTAAAAAACAATCCAATCTCCTTCTCAGATTTGTTGGACATCAGAGAGAGATGCATTGTGAAAGCTTTGCATTAAAATGGGATTAGAAAAATGTAAAATATATCAAATGTATCTACAATCTGCTACTTTGACCAAAGAGGGTGTCATAAACAACAGATGCTGTTTATTTTGTATAGAGCGCCTTTCTATGCCAAAGGAGCTTTTAAGGATGGAGTTACAGTAAATCTGTTCTCTTGTGGCCTCGGTACCCCTGCAGATTTTGTTTTTTTTTTTCTCCAGCCCTCTGGAGTTTTTATTTGTTTTTTCTGTCCTCCCTGGCCTTTGGACTTTACTTCATTCTTTGTTAATTAGCATTGCCTAATTTTATTTTTTATATTTTTTCTTGTAAAGCACTTTGAGCTACATAATTTGTATGAAAACGTGCTATAGAAATAAATGTTGTTGTTGTTGCGGCCGGAGTGGTGGTGGTTTGAGTGACTCTCTCAGGGTCTCGAAGCTGCTTAGTTGTATATATTGAATAACTAGTCAGGTCTTAAAGTCCAGCTCCTTTTATGTTTGATACATGGTGGAACTGTACATTTATAGCAATATGGTAACAATATGGGTCAGCCCATTAATATCACTAATGTATTCCTCAGCAGCACAGTGGCACCTGCTGCCTGGCATTTCTGCAGTTTTGGGTTCACCTGCTGTCTGTATGGAGTTTCTCTCCATGTGCGGTTGGAGTTTCTCCTCTCGATACCCTGGTTTTGTGCAGGTTAAACTAATTGGTGAGTTTAATCTTTTTACAGTAGGGGTGAGAAGGGCTTGTGAGTAAGTGTGCCCTGTGATAAACTGGCCACCTGTCCAGTGTCATTTGATGAATTGTTCCGTCACTGTCTCTGTCTGCCACCAACCTTAAATTTGGTAAGTGGGTTCAGATACAGATTCAGTTACATCAAGAAGACCTGTGAGAGGCTTCTCCTAAAACAGCTACAACCCCTGATTTTAGAACATCTGGATCCTCTGTAATTTTCCTATCAGGCACATACAGGTATGGAGGCTGTTCTGATCTACATGCTCCACAGAGCCTAATCCCACTTAGACAAAGCCGGCACCAGAGTCAGGATATTGTTTGATTTTCCCAGTGCCTTTAACATAATCGTACCTCACCAAGTGGGGAAAAAGCTCAAGGCTTTGAATCTTGATGCTTCCACCACCTCCTGGTTCATGGACTACCCAACCAACAGACAGCAGTTTGTGAGGCTGATTGTGTGTCAGAAATGGTGGTGTGTAATACTGGAGCACCTCAGGGAACTGTCCTGTCTTCCTTCCTGCTTACCCTATGCACAACAGACCTCCAGCACAATACCAATGCTTGCCATATACAGATATTTTCATATCACTCCTACATCAAAGGCTGCAATAATAATGGAAATGAGACAGAGAACATGAAGGTTATGGAGGACTTTGTCCTGTGCAATTCTACATCAGCAAGATAAAAGAGCTGGTGGTAGACTTTCGGCATATAAGGAGCCTCTGAGCCTTTGAGGGGAGAACGTGGAATAGATGCAGAGCTACAAATACCTGGGGTGTCACATAAACAACAAGCTGTACTGGTCTGACAACACAGTGGTACTGGACAAGAAGGACCAGAACAGACTGGACTTACTAAGGAGACTTGGGCCTTTTGATGTGTGCAGTAAGCAGCTGGAAATGTTCTACCAGTACATATTAGCCAGTGTGGTGTTCTACGCTGTGGTCTCCAGGGGAAGCAACCTCAGCTCAAAGGAAGCACAACGCCGGAACAAACATATCATGAAAGTCTGCTCCATCACAGGTGAACCTTGGACACACTGGAAGCTGTTGTGGAAAAGAAGATGGGGGGAAAATTTGATACCATCAAGAAAAATTCCCTCCAGGAGATGCTGAGTTGGAGCACTATTAGCCACAGGATCAATCCACCACGATGTGCTATGAAGTACTTCTGAGGGTCTTTTTTGCCTACTGCTATCAGGAAATTCAATTGTTCCTCTCAACGTACATGTTAAATTCATTTTGAAATATCTGCACAATATATGTTTATTTATCTATTAAAAGATGATTGATTGATTGGCTGTATTTTCTGTCCTGTAAGTCTGTATACTTGTTTTTGTTTTTGCTGCTGTACGTATCTGAATTTCCCTTTGGGGTTAATAAGGTTTATCAAATCTAATCTAATCTAATAATTAATGAGAAAGTCTTCAGGGGAGCTGAAGAAAGTGCTGAGCTATATCCTAACCTTGCATTTTATGGACTGTTCAAAGTATAAACAGCATGTTAGCTAAGTGAGCCGCATCCTGCCTGGACCACGATCAGTGAACTAATGTCTTAAAAATGATAAGCTGTGGTAACATGGCACTCCTAAATGTATGCCTGCAAGGTTGCATTCAATCTGATTAGGACACCAAATGCTCACGGTGTGAGAACTAAACCAAAGTCATGCAACATCTCCTGTTATTGACAAGACACTGTTCACCTAACACACACAGTGTTTTTGAGATTGGTATCAGTAGCACACATAAATTAGCATTAGCAGATGTCACATCCTCTTGTGCAAAAAAGGGATTAATAATAATAAACAATGAACAGCTAGCAAACGTTTTACTATTGCATCTAAAACTCAGAGGAAGATTTGGTCCAGTTTTAGAATTCCTGTGCTGAAGATGCCTGCTGCCTGTGACGGAGAGATGGGAGAAACTTGATGCACAGAAGTTGCCATGTTCAGATGAATGAACTGAGAACTGAAGGGCAACAAAGGAGCTGCAAAATCTACTTCTGCTTCAAACTCCATCTGCTCTTTAAGAGTACTTGTGGTTGTTAGCTTACAGCACTAACATCTTTAGAGTCCTTGCCCTGTTTTGCCCTGGTCATTTCTAGGGATAGCATCACTTCATTTTTCCATCTTAAGTGAGTGCTCCTTGGTCCTTTCACGTTGTCTCTTCTTCATGGGCATTAAGTCCATTAATTGTGGCCAGAACCTCACATGATCTTTGTGGTGCAGAGTAACTGTAAAACTAATTGAAATCGATCAAATGATAAACAGGCTGAGAGGATAGCAAGAGCGAAATAAGGCAGCCTTGTACTAAACTACGTTGCTTTTTTGTCTTGCTGTTGATTTTTAAAACATAAAATATTGTAAAGGCATTGACAAGCTTCATCTGCCGGGCAATGAGTCATCAACAGAATGAGCTGGTATTTTAATATCCAAATAGGCAGCTTCACGGAGAGCTGCAGGGGAGCCTATAAAAACAGCAAGCCTGCCAGAGTTGCGAAAGAATTCCATGTAGTGCAGCAACAGTGGATAGAAAGCTACCTAAGAGAGGGGTGTAAAGAGCGAGAATCCATTTTATAGGAAGGAAGACAGTTGAAAGACTGCCACCTCTGCAGCTCCAACACCATTTCTCCATTTGAAAAAGGTCCTTCAGCCTGGACCTGCAGCTACCAATGAAGCTTTGAGCTCATGTAGCTCGGAAAAGTGTGGGTAGTAAGTATTTTCAAAGATGTTAGAGTAACAGAACTTTCTAAATTGTCCCTTTGTGGGTGTGTGGTGTGTGGGTGAGTGTGCACTGTGATGAACTGACAACCCATCCAGTGAAGGCTCTTGCCTTGTGCCTAACGCTTTCAATATATGCTCTGGTCCGTCATTAGCCTAACATGAGACTGAGTGGGTTCAGTCCATTCATTTTTTAAAGCTGCTTGTACCATTTAAAGTTGAATAGAGTCTCTAAATGGACCAAGTACAAATGAGTTCTCATGTGTCCCTGCAGGGGAGTGGTGCTCTGCCCAATGCTGCCCAGTGATGTTCCTCATATAGGCAGGCAGTGTGGCACAGTGTGGCAAACACTGCAGATAGTGGTTCAACTCCCACTACTGACGCAATGTGACCATGAACAAGTGACATCATCTGACTGTGCTCCAAGTAAAAACAGAAATGTAACTACTTGTAAGGTGCCTTGAGTCAGCCAAATCAATAAGTAATTATAATCATTACTTACCAAAAAAGTAAATAAATACGTCATACTGTAGTTACTTATTATAAAATGTAGCGCATTACAAACAGTGCATTAATTTTTGTTTTTTGATTATGAAAAACTGCACATTTACTGGCCAGCATTTGTTATTAAATCCTAAACCCATGACCCTTTATGAAACTGACCAGAAACAAATTTGATCATTTTCTTGTGTTTTATAAATACTGTAGTGTTCCTGAGTCCAGAAGTGATAGGGAAACACTCATTAGGTGGATAATGAAGCTCCCTGAGCAGTCGTTTTTTTTGGGGGGGGGTTTGCAGACACAGTACTTAGAGAGCTCTTCGATCATGTGCTGCTAAAGCCCATCAGCTTCTTGCCATACTCTCACTGCTGCTATGATAATTGGCAGCCTGTGACCCTAAACTGTGTGGATTAAATGTACCCCTCAGCACATGCAGGATTAAATATTCAGTATGCTTATGACTTTTGTTCAGTCCTTTTCACTTGATTGCACACTATGTACATGCTTAAAGTCAATCAGTTATCGTCCAACCCACTATATCCGAACATAGGGTCACGGGGGTCTGCTGGAGCCAATCCCAGCCAACACAGGGCGCAAGGCAGAAACAAATCCCGGGCAGGGCGCCAGCCCACTGCAGGGCACACACACACACAGCACACTGTATGGACAATTCAGGGTCACCAATGCACCTAACCTGCATGTCTTTGGACAGTGGGAGGAAACCAGAGCACCAGGAGGAAACCCACACAGACACAGGGAGAACATGCAAACTCCATGCAGGGAGGACCCGGGAAGTGAACCCAGTTCTCCTTACTGCGAGGCAGCAGCGCTACCACTGTGCCACCGTGCCGCCCATGCTTAATGTCTTCCTTAGCTATCACCAGACAGTCATAGCACGCACATGAATGATGTTACTCAGACAGCAGCTGGCAACACTTCTGAGAAATAGCACATATCAGTTTTTTTAAAGTCATTTTACTTCAAGAAAATAAGAAGTGTTTTATGTCACTCATTTATTTAAAAAGTAATATGAATACATAACACATAATTCTTTTCATTTATATAGCGCTTTTCTCACTACTCAAAGCGCTCAGCAATTGCAGATTAAGGGCCTTGCTGAAGGGCCCAACAGAGCAGAGTCTCCTTTGGCATTTACGGGATTCGAACCGGCAACCTTCCGATTGTCAGTGCAGATCCCTAGCCTCAGAGCCACCACTCCACATGTGACTTTTGATGCTTTACCACTGCTGTGGAAATTAAATTATCAAAGAAGTCCTGTTGCGTATATATATATATATATATATATATATATATATATATATATATATATATACGCAAGTGGTTGGTCTGCATGTTGGCCCAAATAAGGATGAAACACGTGTCACATACTCTTTGCATTATTTGAAAGTAAACTACGTAACATTCTATGATTTGCTTCTCGCAATTGAGAGGGCCCCATGGCGGATGTTTGCTGACTTGCAGACCAACCACATGCGTTACCTGGTAGGTAATCACCCATACAATCAGATCGTGATTCAGACTGCAAATGCAATGAATGTAATTACTCCGATCTCCAGGCTGTCAAATTAACGAACCATACGCCGTGGCGCAACATAAAGGGGCTTCGCCGCTGACATCCGAGGTTCAATCACTGCGAGGGGATGCAGTAGAGTGTGTACGCCTGATGAGCCCAAATAAGGGTGAAACACGTGTCGCATACTCTTTGCATTATTTGACAGTAAATTATGTAATATATATATTCTTTGCCATTCAGACTGCACTGCAGCACAAAATCAATACATTAATCAATTAAAAAACAATATTTATATTATGAAATGGCTTCCATTAAACAGTACACCATCATCAGGCTCTATATAAAGAAAAGTAAAATTCAGACTATTAAGATAAATGTAGAGGAGGATGGGATTGGTGTCATGGACCCTGGCTTAAATGCAGAGTTATATTTCAGCCAGCATTTTCCCTCTGGCTGGGGTTCAAAGTCATGTTTCTGGTCTATTGGGCCTAATTTTATGTCATTTATTTGTATTGATGTTTCTTTTATTTAATATGTGTATTTTTCTTTGTGTTTATGTGTAAGTGGATTAGGCCTAGGTTATATTCTTTGTGTTTTGTGGGTGGTTCCCCATGGGACGGGTTCACAATAGTCCGCCAGGAATGACCCTCTATCTTAATTAAGGGAGGGCTTTCCATAGTTCCTGGCGGTTCATTTCAAATACACTAGAGAGTGGAGAGTTTTGTTTTATTATTTTTGAAACTTCTTTGAGCTTTTCAGAGCTTTTTGTTTGGCAAAGCCTTTGATAAATATTTTATTTTTATAAAACTTTTTCTTGGCCCTATGAATTTCTTGTCAGAGTTTTTGATGGCATTTTCCTGCTCTAGTGGGTAATTATTCAAAGTATTTTGTGCTTTTGGTTTTATCAAGTCACAACATGTAGTTTCATTTATTTTGTTATTTTTATTTGTATTTAAAAAATATTTATTGATTATATTTGTTTTCAGTCATTTTTAGAGTATTATTATTTTTTATTAATTGTTTATTATGCATGTTTTTCCTATTTTATCTTAATTAGCTTAGTTATGTGCCCTGTTCCCCTAAGATAGAGTTTCTGGGGTGGGGCCTCTATGACATTCATATTTTACAAGCAGAGGGTGCTGTTGTTTGGTGAATCTTTTTTATTATTATCGCATCTTCATTTTTTTTTCTTTTTTCATTGACAGCATTTCAGCATCTCCAAACACAATTACATGACGCATTAAGTACATATTCCATAAACAAAAGATGGCAACAGCAAAATTAAAATGTAACTTTGTCCAAATGAATAAATAAATAACTTAAAACCACAAAAAATGGATCCCCATAATAAAATAAAAACTATCAACCAGTACATAACACATAGTGTGGCTTTATGGATTTTTGATTATGAGATAGTGGACTTGATTTTGTTCTTCCTGTTTTGCCTCACAGAGACCCCCTTTTAACTGCTTTTTTGAAATTTTTGTATATTTCAACTTCTTTTGTAAAAATGTTCAGATTATTCGAATACCCACCATTTTCACAGTTTTCACTCTGTCTTTAGTCATCCTGAAGATTATAAAGCTTGTTTTATCTATGAGATTTTACCATTCTGTGTCGGTGTAGGCTACAGCCTACATAAAGCTTATGGGAAAACCCATTTTGAACCCTGGGCCTCAGCAAGCCTGGACTTTGCAAAGGTAGCTCTCGATTTGGTGCCACGATAATTATAACAATTGGTGATTTTAATGAATGAAAATTGATTGTCAGGAAGAAAATGTTAATAGAAATTTATCTTGGTGTTGTCACCATCAATATGAGGATAGTAACATGAAATAAAAGACAATATTTTAATATATGACACAATCCATATTACTAACCGAGAATGCTAAACCGGATGATGGACGCAGGCACATCCGGCAATGGGCCGTAGCTGCAAAAAGACGTACTGCGTAGGCGCAAAAAGAGTCCGCGAGAGTCGGCTGAAGAGCCGAGAAAGGCGGACAAAAGAGGGCGAGAGAGGCGGATGAGGGGCCGCGAGAGGCGGACAAGACCACAGAAAAAAGGAGTGAGCACAGGAAAAATGGAGAAATGAGGAAACGCAGGCAAAGCACGAAACACATTGCACACGAAACTAGACCCAAAAAAAAAAAAAAAAAAAAAAAAAAAGAGGCTCGCGCACAACAGCAAGGCACCCCCCCTCCTACAGGCACTGGACGGGACACACACCAAGAGGGGGATTCAACAAGCCCATGGAAGACAAAAAAAAATAACACAAAACCACCCCACAGACCCTACAAGCAAGGGACGGGACACACACAAAGAGGGGGATTCAACAAGACACAGGAACACAAAAAGAAAGAAGACGCTCACGCAACAACAATCCTCAACAACCCCCCCCCCCCACACACACACACACATCCATAAGAAGTGACACCCAAAGCCACATATTCTAAAGTGAACATCAACACCTTCACACTAGACAGCATAGGTGTCAGCATTGGTGGATCTCCTTACAGTAAAGCACTATTAACCGTTCAACTGCAGAAAAGGAAACTTATTAACAGTGACTGCGATCCTCCTTATTACTTATCCATATTTCGCATGCTGAGAAAGAAACAAGTCATGAATACACGGTCACAGGTACAAAACGAAAAGGAAAGGATAACAGGAACAAACACACGAACACGAAAGAAACAACAAAATAGACGGCTATGCAGCATAGGTGGATCTCATTACAATAAGGCACTATTAACCGTTCAACTGCAGAAAAGGCTCCATATTAACAGTGAGTGCAATACTCCTTATTACTTATCCATATTTCTAAAAGAAAAAATGACTCGACTCCAAAAACGCAAAGCTCAACTAAAGCTTCTAACTAACGATGTACCTAAAAGTAAAAACTTTATGAACTGCATTAGATCCTACAATGGTTCATTTGCTTTTGCATATACCGGAGTAAATATCAGGCCACCAAAAGGCAATGGCCCATACTGCTTTCGCATATGTGCACAAATACTGCATCGCATTGGAACAGTGCACCCTGAAACAAATCAACAACGCAAATATGCACAAATCTACATCCTAGATCCACATGACGCAAACTATCAATCAAAGTTCTGCATCGCAAAAGGCACGGATTCAAAACGAAACACCTCCCGTCTCAGACATACGTTAATGGCAGCGAAGGCTACAACGGGCTTCTCACACAGCACAGGCAAATCGATTACAGCTCCAAAACAACACATCCCAAATACTACACATGCAACAACGCGCCTCTCAAACGGCACAAGGAAAACATACACCAGGAAAATTCATTCGGATTAATGAATGTCATTTGCAATCATTGTCATTCAGTTCACTTCCCTGAAGAAACAACTGGCAATACAAGTAATACATTTACACGTTGTTGTCAAAAGGGTCAAATTAGACTGCCTTCTTTACATTCATATACTGAATATCTACAGAAGCTTATAACTGATGATGTACCTGAAAGTGAAATCTTTACCAACTACATTAGATCCTACAAATCAGTATCCACTATGAACATTAACGGTGGCACTGCACGTGACATCCGTCTTGAAAAAATGTTGTTTATTGATGAATGTTCAATGGCATGAAGTCACTTACTCAACACCATTCATAAACTTCTACAAACGTTTATGAATAATAATATTCGGTTTGGAGGAAAGGTACTTTTATGAGGAGGAGATTTTAGACAGTGATTAGCTATTCTTCCAGATGCCATGCACTCAGCTATTGTTCAGTGCACCTTAAAATACGCAGACAATTGGCATTGCTTTCAAAAGATACAGTTAGTAAAAAAGATACGATGTCCAGAACCAGATCATAACAATTGCTTATTACAACTGAGAGATGGTACACTCACCAATACAGATGGACTTCAGCCACATATTATTACAATTCCTCAAGCCTTTATCTGCGACAACTTAGTTACAGAGAGATTTGGAACAGCAATCTCATTAGACCAAATGCCCCTTTTAACACAACGCACTATATTATGTCCAAAAAATATTAATGTGGAAAACATAAATACCCAAGTCATTCCATTACTTCCTGGAGAGACACAACTCTTTCTAAGCTCTGACAAACTTGACTCTGATCACAACAATAACCATCTTAAATGACCTTACAAGTTCTGAGCTGGAATTACCTTTTACACTTAAACGGCGTGTACAAAGAAATTTTCAAATAAACCTTTACACTGTGCCACACACTTTATTGTTTGCTTTCTATTTGCATCATCTACACCGTCACACTATTCTATATCTCATTCATACATCACGCTCTTTGTCATTCCCAACACCAGGGGTTGGCGAGCGAAGCGAGCAGGGGGCGGAGCCCCCTAGTACATGCATAAGACAGTATGACAGAATATTATTCTACTCGTACATTTTGTATTCTACTCATATGTTTTGTAAATAAGTATAAATTTAGTTAGATAAATATCTGGGGCAGGTAAAGGTATGGGTTAATATGATTTGGACAGATTAAACTTTTTAAACTGGTGGAGCAAAAATTCTACACTGTCCAGCTTTTTTATACAAAAGGATCACCAGAAATTCAAACAATGAGTGGAGAATACACTAAAATTAGGATCAGTAAGTTTGGTTCTGAACATTAGATAGATAGATAGATCAAAATCCATAGCTTTGTAAAATTCACATTTAAAAAAGATCAATAGAGAGTAATTAAGATAAGGATTTGAGAGTCAAATGGCATCATCTTCCAGATTAGACCAGTATGTATAAGAGAACAAGAAGGCCAATAGGATGTTGGATTATGTAGAGAGCCAGGGCCTGAGGGTATGATGTACATTGCATCTGGAATGCTTTTTGAAATTTTTCCTTCGTATTACAAAAAAAGATGCAACAGTATCAGACTGTTTCAGGACTGCAGAGAATATGCCATTAGAAAGAACTGGCGTAGAGAAAATTTTCTGTGTAATAGGAAGAGTCTGTAATAGAGGTTTTTCTAATTAGATCACTAGAAACATTAGAAAAATTGTCATACAAACAGGCCATCCATATTATTAACCGAGAATGGTAAACCGGATGGACGCAGGGACATCCGGCCATGGGCCGTAGCCGCAAAAAGACGTACTGCGCAGGCGCCCCAAGAAATGAGGCGCCGCAAGAGGCGGCCGCGACCACAGAAAAAAGGAGTGAGCACAGAAAAAAGGAGTCAAAGAAATGAGGCGCTGCGACCACAGAAAAAAGGAGTCAGCACAGAAAAAAGGAGTCAAACACAGGCGACGCACACAGCGCCGCACGAAACCCATTGCACACGAAACTAGCACACAAAAAAGACGGGACACACACAAAGAGGACGATTCAACAAGCCCCTGGCACACAAAAAGAAAGAAGACGCTCGGAATGCAACGAAACCCATTGCACACGAAACGGGACACACACAAAGAGGAGGATTCAACAAGCCCCTGGCACACAAAAAAAACGAACCCGCAACCCCCCCCTACAAGCAACGGACAGGACACACACAAAGAGGAGGATTCAACAAGCTCCTAGCATACAAAAAAAAAGAAGCCGCGAGCACCACACAAAGCCCATTGGACACGAAACGGGACAGACTACGGACATAGCACACGAAACGTACACAAAAACGACGATTCAGACCCACGACCACAGTAACTAGGGTTACCACTTTTAATACAAAAAAATAAGGGACGCATACTGCAGCGGGTGCCACATCCCAGTGCTAACACTTTGCAGACTCTACTTAAAAGACCCGCCCTCCTCACTGGACAGTTAAAAAGACCAATCAAACTAACGATGACATCAAGTATTACCCAATCAAAAGTAGGAAAGGAGGCATCTTCATAAAATGCGTGTGGGATGATTTGCATGAGACGCTGCTTTAAAAACAATGATAAAAAAAATACGGGACAAATCCCGTCCCGTATTGATTCAAAACGGGACGCGCAATGTCATTCTCAAATACGGGACGATTCCTTATTACTTATCCATATTTCTCACGCTGAAGAACAAACAAGTCATGAATTCACGATCACAGGTACAAAACGATACGGCTCGGATAACGGGACCAAACACAATTCACACTATGCAGCATAGGTGGATCTCATTACAATGAGGCACTATTAACCGTTCAACCGCAGAAAAGGCTCCATATTAACAGTGAGTCCTATCCTCCTTATTACTTATCCATATTTCCAACGCTGAAGAACAAACAAGTCATGAATTCACTATCACGGGTACAAAACGATACGGCTCGGGTAACGGGACCAAACACACGAACTTACACTCATGCAGCGCGCGTCTCACAGTGCTGCATCGAAACAGGCACGGGTTCAAAACGAAACACCTCCCGTCTCAGACATACAGAAACGGCAGCGAAGGGACAAAATAAATAAACGCAGACGTCTACAACGCGCATCTGGAATGCCGGAAAACAAGCAGGCAAGGCTCCAAAAAGAGAAAGCTCAACTGACCGACATACACAAACGGGCAAGGCTCAATACAAACAATGCACGCTGTAAACTACAACGGGCTTCTCACGCAGCACAGGCAAATCGATTACAGCTCCAAAACAACACGTCCCAAATGCTGGACATACAACGACGCGCTTCTCAAACGGCACAAGCAAAACATACACGTCACGGACATCAACGACAGACACCTGCTAAACGCTTGCGCCAGTTAGCTGACAACGCGTTCAATAATGAGTCCACTATTCAGGAAAATTCATTGGGATTAATGAATGTCATTTGCAATCATTGTCATTCACTTAACTTCCCTCAAGAAACAACTAGCAATACAAGTACACTGCCTCCTTTACATTCATATCCTGAATATCTACAGAAACTTCTAACTAACGATGTACCTGAAAGTAAAAACTTTATGAACTGCATTAGATCCTACAAATCGGTATCCACTATGAACATGAACAGTAGCACTGCACATGACATCCGTCTTGCAAAATAGTTAATTATTGATGAATGTACAATTACATCCACTCACTTACTCAACACCATTCATAAACTTCTACAAACGTTGATGAATAATAATATTCCCTTTGAAGGAAAGGTACTTTTATTAGGAGGAGATTTTAGACAGTGCTTAGCTATTGTTCCACATGCCATGCACTCAGCTATTGTTCAGTGCACCTTAAAATACGCAGACAATTAACATTGCTTTCAAAACATACAGTTAGTACAAAACATGCGATGTCCAGATCCAGATTATAACAATTGGTTATTACAACTGGGAGATGGTACACTCACCAATACAGATAGACCTCACCCAGATATTATTACAATTCCTCAAGCCTTTATCTGCGACGACTTAGTTACACAGATGTTTGGAACAGCAATCTCATTAGACCAAATGCCCCTTTTAACACAACGCACTATATTATGTCCAAAAAATATTAATGTAAAAAACATAAATACCCAAGTCATTGCATTACTTCCTGGAGAGACACAACTCTTTCTAAGCTCTGACAAAGTTGACTCTGATCACGACAATAACCATCTTCATTGACCTTACAAGTTCTGACCTGGAATTACCTTTTACACTTAAACGGCGTGTACAAAGACATTTTCCAATAAACCTTTACACTGTGCCACACACTTTATTGTTTGCTTTCTATATGCATCATCTACACCTTCACACTATTCTATATCTCATTCATACATCACGCTCTTTGTCATTTCCCAACACCAGGGGTTGGCGAGCGAAGCGAGCAGGGGGTGGAGCCCCCTAGTTTATCCTAACAAAGCTGGTCCATTCTATTCAGCTCAACTGTACACAATGGAATCAAGTTGAGATTTGAATGTCTCTAAAGTCCTAGTCTCTAGTTTATTCCATGTATGTATGGTTTGCGAGAAGAACAACATTCTAATATTTGTGTGACATCTGCCAATTTTCCAGTGTTGTCTCCATGTTCTTGTTGTAGAATTTCTTTGAAAGTAACCACTGGGCTCTACTGTACTAACTGCTTTCATAATCTTAAGACCTTCAATCATTGCCACATTTAATCTCCATTTGCTTGAACTCTTCCAATCTCTTCTCATAGCTCATATGTCTTAGCCTCTGGTATCAGCTTAGTCTTCCCTGGATTTTCTGTAGTGCTGCTATGTTTGTTTTTTTTGTGTAATATAGAGTCCAAAACTGCATCCAGCACTCCACATAAGGCCTCTCTAGTGTGTTCTATAACTCTAATGTAACCTCCCTTGTCTTGTACTCCACACAAAGTTTGTTGTAACCTAAAATCCTGCTAATTTTCTCGATCACTTTTCTCTGGATGTAGATACTGTTGACTCTACTATATCTCCTAGGTCCTTCTCATAAGATGTGCTTTCAAGTTGCAGACCTCTCCAATGTGTATTAAAATATAATATTTTTACTTCATACATGATATATTTTTCAATTACGCCAAGAAAATGTAAGGTGGATACCAGGTGTTATTTCAAAATTACAAAAAACAAGAATATAGATCAGAGCTGCATAAAGTTAAATTTCATGTCAATGTTGAAACATATTTCTTTACAGAGAAATCAAGATGTGTTATCCAGGGCCTACGAACAAGAAAATAAACTTGGCCCTACTAACTGTTTTTAAAAACAAACATCAGGATGTTCTCCTGCACCATTTGCTGGCTAACTAAAATACAACTGGCTTCAAGCATCCATGGACTCCTGTCAGAGCCTGTGAAAGTTGTCCTTATTCCCCCTCAATATAATGTGTGATTGAAAGTAAGAAGATGTGAGTCTTCATATCTCACACAGCTTAATGTGAACACCTTAGATGAACAGGAGCTGGTGAGATGTGTGAAGGGTTTGTTGTTATCAAAATGTTGTCTTGTGTTTCATTTAAAGGAAGTCTTCTAATCATTAAGGTTATCAGGAGATCCAAATACCTTTCATATTTTGCAAAAGCACCACAGTACCACATCAGAAACCTGCAGCTTTCTGCTTCCTCTCTTGTGTTTTTTTTTGTGAAGTTTTCAAGAGCAGCAAAATTTGTTTAATTCCAAATGTACAATGTGTCAGAAATACTAGTTTGGAGATGCTAGTTAAAATACAGTAAATCATTGGAAAGAGTTTAAGGACTTTGAAAAATCTTTTTCCAGTCTTACATAATCCTAAAAATATCTGCGGAGCATCTAGAGCCACAGACAGGCCAATTTAGCAACGTAACTTCAGCAAACCTGCATGTCTTTGGACTGTGGGAGGAGATCAGAGCACCCGGGAGGGAGAACATGCAAACTCCACACATGTGTTGGAAATGCTGGAAAATGTTCATACTGAAAAATGCCATTTAATGTGGGGTTTCATTTATGCTGGCTTTGTGTTTGTGTGGAGATTTTACAAACATCATGAAGTCTCAGCCTTTTCTCTTCACTATCATCCTCCCACTAAGTGGCTCACAGAACTCTTATTGATTTTAAAGATTTCATTATAATAAATAGAATATTAATTAGTAAGCCATATAAGTCTACATCTTAATCAGATTAGACAACCCTACTTTCTTCACCCTGACAGAAAAGAAAGAGAAAGAGAAAGATTTACCATAAACTAATCAGTCAGAAATGCTGAAATATCCGAAAGGTCAGCCAGGATCAGCAATCTCATTTAATTCATGAACACTTGAACTCATTCTTTTCATAACTCCAGTTCTCACATCCTTTCTCTGGTTCCCAGTTAAGCTTAAGGCTGATTTCAAAATCCTCCTTGTCACATGTAAAGCCTTACATAGCCAAGGTCAAGGTCCTGCTTACTTATCTGAGCTTGTCATTACTTACAAACCAGAGCACATGTTGAAATCTCAACTTAAGATTCCAAGGATTAATAAAATAACAGTGGGAGGTTGATCTTTTAGTTACAGGGCCCCAAAGCTGTGAAATAGTCTGCCTGCTACTAAAAGAGATGCCCCTTCAGGCCCAGTCCACATGTGCCCGTGTATTTTTTATAATAAAGTTTTCCTCCGTTCTTAAAAAAAATCCTGCCCACACATGCACTGTTTTTTAAAAAAAATCTCCACCCACATGAAAACGTAAAAAACACATCTATGAGGGATGCCATGGGCTCAGAGAAACCCTTTTACAAGTTCTTATACTTTGGCATTCAGGTAATTGTATACACATAGGACCCAAGTGGCCTGTAATTGATTCACACACTTGCCTTATTATTTTAGAAACCAACTGTCTTAACAACCCAAAGGCGTTTGCCATCTTGCATATTCTCTCCTCATCTGCTAAATAGTAAAGTGTGCAGACAACTTTTTTTTTAAAACACTGACAGACGATCTCCCTACTGTTGTCTTTCCTTCGATGTGCGGGTGAAGCAGCTCACTCAAAGACAACAACGATGTCCTTGACAAACAAAAATTCTCTCACCTTTCTTCAGTAACCACCACTTCGTTCTCTAAGTTGCCCCACCAACTAGAGGTTCAACTGGGTCTGGTCCAGATCTGGCGATGTTGGCGTCTGGGTCTGTGTCGTCAGAGTGTTCGATGTAGCACTGACGTCCATAGCACATTCTGACATCTCTGTTGCTCAATATAGTGAAAAAGTAATTGTACGTTTAAATGCAAACATGTAAAAAGTCCTATTAATAAGGTTAACACCAGCACTACTTTAGCTACACCAGCCATGGCACAAAATTACCTTATGTAAACAAAAGAGATAATGGCGCACACATTAATGTCAAGCATAGAAGATACTGGCGCACACTCCGATGTTACAAGCCAAAAACTTGTTGTTCTCTGGTGTATTATCGTAGTTTTTCCCTTGTCACAGATGACTGAGGTCATTACCTGGCTGGGATGCCTGGAGGGACCGGAAAGAGACATGAATAGCTTCCAGGGGCACAAGGGGGCAGCCACCCTGGATAAAAAGAGGACCACGGGAAAGGGACAAAGAGGATTTGACCTATTGGGAACCGTGGCCACTGCCAGTGGGCACTTTAAGCCTCAGGAGACCCGGATGTGATTACTTCCGCCACACTTGGCAAGATGGCGGAGGGATCGGCCAGGGACGTCCGGAGTGCTTCCAGTTCAAAGGGCAGCACTTCTGCCACACCAGGAAGTGCTGCTGGATGGACATCATCAGCCACCTGGAGCACATCCGGGCAGGAATAAAAGGGGCCGCCTCCTTACAGTTAGTGAGCCAGAGTCGGGAGTGGGAGTAGGACGAAGCTCCCAGGAGGAGAGGAAAGGCGGCCAAGGACTGAGAAAGACTTGATTTTAGGGTGATTATTGCTTAATGCATTGTGTGCTGTGTGGATTTGTGTTTATTTAATGTTTAATAAACGTGTGTCTTTTATAAAGATGTGGTCTCCGACTGGTGGTGTCTGGGAAAGTCTCACACCCTCTATGTACCCTTTACCTGTTTTTCTTCAAGGATAAGTGTACTTGTCAAGTTCATTAGCGGGTTGGTCTACTGTTGGACTTTAAGATTAACACACACATACACAGCTATACACATCCACACAGACCCTAACCACAACAGTGCCCTATGAATGACACACACCCAGCTGAGTAACCTCTAGCATTTTAAACCACACAAGTGCTTTAGGAATAACACAGCCTGTCACTCTCTCAGCATTTCAAGAGAATTATTGGCACAAACAACATACGATGTTTTAATAATATCTCAGACCTAAATATTATTTTTGGTCTACAAGAATACATTTAAACATACAAAGGCTCAGCATCCTTGACTATAGGCCATTTATCAGCCAAGAATGCCTTACTTTACATTTGTTTCCCTATTATTGAGTGGAGCTCGCACTCTCAGCCTTAATAAACCTCACAGCACAAAGGTAATGGCAAACCTCCGGCCGCACCAGGTGCTCAAAGAAATCTAACTTATTACTTCAATCACTCTATAGACATTAAGACAAAGCATAGAAAGTTAAAAGCAGCATGGTATTTATAACAAGAACAATAATAATACCAGTGGAACAAAGAATAATGGAAAATAGGACTGATAGTAAAATCTGGATATATATAGTCTTTAGAAAAAGCTTACGAAAAAGTTACAGATGACAAGGATGATGCTTTTCTGACTACCAGATGGAAACGGCTTCACGTTGACGTCACTCCGTCCTCCTCTGACGTCTTCGTTCCTTCTTCTTCCTCCCTCCTTCATTTCTTCCTTACTCACTATATCGCTCCTCAAACGAGGCATATTTATTCTAAAATTCTACTGGGAGGTTTTGCAAAATGTGATTGTTAGATATTCTGATTGGCTGGCTGTCACAATGAAGAATTAATTCACTGTCCATTTTCCCAAACAATAAAACTTTTTTATGTTCTCTGAGGTGTCACTATGTCTTCCTTTTCCCAGGCTGTAAAATAATTAGATGCCCATCTTTTTTTAGGTTATAAAGTAATTGAGCCACCATCATGTCTTCCTTTCTATGTTGGAACAGCTGTTTTAAAAGTGAGATATAACTGGGAAGAAGACATGCTTTGATTTGTCCTGAATGTAGTTCATCTGCTGTCTTGTCTTGAACAAGATATAATGGAAATATAAACCAAAATATACAGATTTTGTATCCCAAACGTCTTCACCCCAGAAGGAGTTTTTCAAAAGGCCTGTTTTCAGGGAACTAAAACACAGTTTGCCTGTGGACGAAAGACCAAACTGCATAAAAAAAGCTATGTTTAAAAAAATACTCAGGTATGTGTAGACTAGGCCTCAGTCTCAGCTTTTAAATCCCGGCTGAAGACTTACAACTTTAGCCTAGCATACCCAGAGTAGATCTGCTGATTAGGTGTGCATACTGCATTGCTCTGGTTAGTTTTTGTACTAAAATATAAGTAATACGGTATTTATAAACTATTAGTAGCCCTCAGCTATTCTGTTTCACTTCTCTTTAATTGAACTCTTTGCCAGGCTGCTCTCCTGCATATGGAAAATTCATCTCCGAGAAAGAAGCATTGGAATCATCAGATAGAATTATTCTCTCATCACATTGGATGACTAGCACAGACTCCACAATGGAAACCCAGGATTGTGACTTTACTTTTGACTTTGTCTTATACAATTTTAGTCCCCACTATTGTCAACAATCAATTAATTAATGGACAGATATTGTTGGATTCCATTTCTGTTTAATAGGTTTCTACCTTGTTCTCTGTGTGCTTTAGCAAATCAGCATTTATATTTGTGCCGGTTCAGTACTTAGGAATTAGCATACTCTGTACTTTTATTTTAACTAAGAATTGTTCACAGCACTCTGTACTTTGCACACAGAGAAATAAGTTGTGTTCTATTGTATTGTATTTTATTGTTCTCAGAAAGTGAGTATATTTTCTCTAATTTTTGGTGAAACTGGACTTTCATTTCCTATTTGTGTTATAGTTGGAGGTTTAAGATTTTTCCAGCTAAGTAAGATATGATGGTGTAATAGCAGTGTAGGTTATCACTCTCAGCTGTTCTTTGACAGGCGCATTGTGTGTTATTCCAAGCAGAGTAGTTGGGGGATCAGAGATTATTTTGTATCCAAGACTCTCTGATAAATGAGAACATTTTATATTCTAGTCACATTCAGCGACTCCATCAAGCCCCACTACACCCTCCCCTCATCTTAATTCACACTCAATGCATTACACACACAAATTCTGAAGATTTAGTATATGATTGAGGTAAGCCAGTAGGGTAGAATTTTCAGGCAGCTTCCTTGAGTTTTCAGCCTGAACGAGAGTGCTAAGTTAGTGTTGTCAGAACTGGTAAATTCTGATGGGCCTCTGACACATTCATTCTCATTACTTGTTGCAAGTTTCTCTCTCTCTCTTATTATTAAGGTTTTTATCTGCATCCACTGCATTTCACTGTTTTCGGTGTTATTTGTGTGGTCTCTTTCTTTATCACACAATCCATTTCTCTTCCCCTCATTGCTTTGCCCTTCCTCATGCACTTTGTCATTGCAGCTTTGATCAGATGTGATTATCAGTTGTGTTTAAGCAAAAAAATTGCCAATCAAAATTAAAGTAAAGGAAGGTCTTTCTCTCTGTTTTATATGCTTACTAGCAAGACAGTATATGTGGTGAAATAGTCTTGAGGTGACGTGATGTGTTTACACAATAAACATGATCACTTTCATAGCAACGACTCCCTATTAAGTGCCACTAAACTACTTGTAACTTTTTCCACATGAATAAAAAAACTGTATTACAAAACATAGGTAAATTAAAGAACATAATAAACTTATTAAACTTGTCAAAACATATTTTCATAAATACCACTTCCTTTACTTTAAATCTATACCCAACTAAAACAATCAAAAAACGGTTGCCTCATGTCCTGCTTGACAGCAATAATCTGACCAAACCTCCTTTACAGAATTAAAGCTAGAAGCAGGACAGACTAATAGAGCACCTATTTATTGTACACAAAGACATGGCTAATCAGCTGATACTTATACTGTACATGAATATAGCATTTACATATCTTGTGCGTGGAAGTGTGTGTGTCTGTCCGGCCCTGAAGTGCAACGTGGAGTCGGGGCAAGGGCTCCACCTCCGAGGATACACAAGCGAGGCCAGCAAGTCGGCAAAACGAATCCTCCTAGAAAAGAGACGCCCAGAGTAGTTCCTTTCAATTACCTGACATCTCTACAGTTCAATTTTTTTTCTGACGATTTCAATAGTTTTTAGGACCCTGTGCTTTTTACAGCATGGGTTTTACTCAGACTAGTTTTTAAATAAATGGTTATTACACCTTTTAAACTTCAAAACTGTATTCTGTAATACAAGGGGGGCTCTGCCCCCTGCTCGCTTCGCTCGCCTACCCCCAGCGTTGGGTATCCTGAAATACATTAGTCGAGCTTGTTCGTCTTGAAGCCGTGCCCGCTCTGCTTGCGGCATTTCAGACGCGCGTTGTAGGCGCCTGCGTTCATTGATTTTATCCAGCCGGGCTCGTGTTTGTATATCCGTCAGTCGAGCTCGTTCATTTTGAACCCGTGCCTGCTTTGCTTCCGCAGTTTTGAACGCGTGTTGTAGGTGCCTGCGTTCATTGATCTTATCTAGGTGGGCTCGTGTTTGTATCGTTGAGCTGTATTGTGTTTGAATTCGGTGTAAAGCGTTCAGTAGTTTGTACAATCCCAAGCAGCACATTACTCCTAACTTCACCTCGCAGTAGTGCCACTCACAATATGGCGGTGACGCCTGCGCCTTCCGTAGTAGTGCCACTCACAACATGGCGGTGACGCCTACGCCTTCCGTAGTATTATTGTGGACCTGTGGGGCCGCCGTAGCCTCTTCCGTTTGACTCTGGGTTGCAGAGCAGAATCCTCTTTTTTGTATGGCTGTGTCGTTAGTTGTTAGCTATGGGCGCGTTGTTGCTTCATTTCTCATTCACATCAGTTAAGCTCTTTCGTTTTTGGGCCGTGACTCCTTCATTCGCGGTGGGTACGACTTCGTGTGCGGTCTATGAGACGCGCGCTGTACGCGCCTGCGCAGTATGTCTCATGGTCCCATCACCGTGTACCTGCGTCCATGCCATCCGGTTTACCATTCTCGGTTAGTAATATGGATATACAGTGTATATATACATATTAGAGCAGTTCTTTGATTAAAGAACTCAATATTAATGAATTGCACAATTAAATGTTTTTAGTTGGAAGTAAATACATATTAATCAAAATTTACATATTTCTTTCAGGCATATTAACATTTTTGTATAAAGCAGAAATAACTGAATAATTTCTAATATAAAACAAAAATCACTTGCATATGCACATTAAATTATTACATTTATTTTATTGAACAGTTTTGTGTAACAAACAGTTGAATAAAAAGTGAAATACTAAACAGTCAACAGCTCCTTGAAAGTTTTTCTTTTTATATTGAGCCAAGTCACAATGCAAATTAATTTAGAATTTTGATTAGTTCTGTCAATAATTCTGTCTTTAAAATAATATGAAGATGAAAAACAAGACATTATTGATCTTCTGACTATTTATTCAGCCAGTTGCTTAAGCAGTTTATTTACAAGTTTAAGGGATGCTCTTTTTTTATTACAGAGAACAAATGTTCATGTGGGACCAGAGGGTGTAAAAGTTACATTTAAAATGAACTTAGTTACATGATTCATTACTTACAAAACAAGTCACCTGATCACCCTGTTTGAACATGTCTATACTGGCACTTTATTAATAGGTTTCAGTTACTGGATAGCACACATCACACTCTTTACGGATTGGCTGTGCAACTGAGCCCTATATAGGAGCGGCGTATATCCATCCAACATGTTTGTTTCTTGCCTTTCACCCAGTGCAGCTGTGATAATTACTAGCTCTCTGTAATCCTAAACTGGGCAAATTAAATTTACCCTTCAGTACATGCAGGATTAATATGCATATCTGTAAGTTTTATTCAGTTATTTTCACTCGATTGCACAACACACATGTGCTTAACCTCTTCTTTACTTGCTGTCACCAGACGACAGCAGCACCATCAAGGATTATGTTTCAGCCTCAGCAGACAAAGTCCTTGGGAACAAAAGGCAATACTTGTGTGAAGTAACACAGTAATAATATTATTACTATTTTTGTTTTTGAGTGTCAGGAATAAGCTTCCATAGTAATTAATATCTGTATATAATATAATATATAATAACAACAACAACATTTATGTATATAGCATATTTTCATACAAATGATGTAGCTCAAAGTGCTTTACATGATGAAGAAAGAGAAAAAAGGCAAAATAAATAAGATTATAGAATTAGGGAACACTAATTAATATGGAATAAAAGTAAGGTCTGATGGCCAGGGAGGACAGAAAAAACAAAAGAAAACTCCAGACGGCCGGAGAAAAAATAAAATCTGCAGGGGTTCCGAGGCCACGAGACCACCCAGCCCCCTCTAGGCATTCTACCTAACATAAGTGACCTCACAATCAGTCCTCATTGTATTCAGGGTTCACATGGAAGAACTTGATCATGTGGACTTCTGGCCTTTAATCCATCAATGTAGGGACATCACGGTGCTTTGATGGGTGGTGGGGATGCAGATTGCCACCACAGAAGACCGGAAAAAGAACAGAAGAGAAAGTAGGGGTGAGTATGGATTACGGAGCCATCAGGAAATGATATTGATAATTAAATGCATATACAGAGTATCAGGATTAAACTAAAATGAAGCTACGAGAAAGCCATGTTAAATTAATGAGTTTTTAACAGTTTTTTTAAAGTGCTCCATCGTATCAGCCTGGTGAATTTCTATCAGTAAGCTATTCCAGATTTTAGGTGCATAACAGCAGAAGGCCAACTCAGCACTTCTTTTAAGTTTACCTCTTGGAATAATAAGCAGACACTCATTTGAAGATCTAAGGTTACAATTTGTAGTGTAAGGTGAAAGATATTCTGAAATATAGGATGGAGTGAGATTATTTAAGGCTTTGTAAACCATAAGCAGTATTTTAAAATCAATTCTAAATGGCACAGTATAGTGTAGTGTCATCAGAACTGGAGACGAGTGCGTTACAGTAATCTAGCCAACTGAAGACAAAAGCGTGAACTAATTTCTCAGCATCTTGCGATCTTATTTATAATATATATATATATATATATATATATATATATATATATATATATATATATATATATATATATATAATCTGTAATAAAAAAGAGTATCCCTTGAACTTGTAAATATTTTATATATACAGTATAAATAATATATTGTAAATAAAATAAAATTTACTTATTACTTTAAAAAGTCATGTGATTATTTAATGCTTGTAATTTTGAATGTGTTATCCTTAAAACTGCAAAGGACAGTAGTGGCTGGGAATGCTAAGTATTTTCTACCTAACTTAGCCAGGAATTGGTATTTATCATCCTGTAGCATCCACCACTACAGTTTGATCAAGTCAATGGAGATTTGTCGCTCAACAACTGATTTCATGGAGGAGGAGTGAGGCCTCTGTGGCTCATCTTCAAAGTCTGATGACAGTTCGTGTGTTCATTTTCGTTCAGGGTGTTTCTTCTACTGTGTGTTTATTATTATCAAGATGCAACATAGGAAATGATCAAGCTAAAATGACCTGCTGCTACTGTTAATAGACTTGGATTTGTTTGGTGCGGATTCATTAACAGTGTATAAAGTGCCATCAAATTAAACAAAATAAAAGAAACGCATTTAGGTGTTGCATTAAAAAATGTAATCGCAGACATTTTTTACACATTAATTGCGTATGTCAACGACGATTAATCATCAGCCCTAATATATATATTTATATATATTGTAAAGGCCTGCCCTGACTGGTGTAGGGCACAAGTTCAAGCACGCGTGAGTTTTTATTTTCTTTTTTACCTTGTGGGCAATGCCTTCCTCATTCCCACAAGCTCAACACAGTCCCAAGCACACCACAATACTCTTTCCTTCTTTTCCTTTTCCCCTCCATTCCACCTGGCAAGCTTTGTCTCCTTCCTCCCGACTCTGGCTCCTGGAGTAACGACTGCTGGCTCCTTTTATAACGCTCCCAGAAGTGCTCCAGGTGCTCGTTGACCTACTTCTGGCAGTACCCTACTTCGGGTGTGGCGAAAGAACCAGCCAAGAGGGCTCAGCAGCTGTTGCAGCACCCTACTGGCGATACCCTCAGATTCCAACAGGGCTGTATCCAACTGTATCCAACTCCAACTCCCATGACCTGCCGGAGTCTGAGGCACCATTTCAACCCACAGGGATTGCCTTCTAGCAGTCTGGGGGAAATAACACTCTGGATAGGTTGGCTCAGTGACACACAGGTGATCCTTTGACCCAAATATGTGACACCACATATATTTATCAACTCATCAAAATACATGTTTATATAAAATATTTCTCAGATTCCTAAAAACACACGTATTTATCAGATTACAGACATATTTTATTAATATTAAACACTGACCATTTCAGAGTCGTCATGCAAACTAACCCATACAATCTTTAGGATGAAGAAGGAAAACTGCATGGTTGTATAAAAACCCATGCAAACATGTGGTCTTCTGATCACTGTGCCACCTCCTTAATCAGTTCCATTCAGTGCAAATTTGTTGTAATTATACTATAATGTACATTTTTGATAGCCATGTTGGCTTAAAAATACTGAGCATGTGTCTACACAGAGCATAATAATGGCAATAAACAGTAACAGAAATATGCAACTATTACATTAGCACTAATACAATGTAGGGCAAGTAATTGTAATCAACTGATTCACTTTACAATGTCCAGGGAAAAGCTATAGAGCCAACCAGGCGACCCTTTTTAACTTGCCAGTCTAAATAAACAAGTGCACAATGGCACTGCATAAACTTGAAACAGAAAAAAATGCCATCACTGGCTTCCACTTAACACCTTTTAAGTCAATCTTTGTAAGTAGCTTGCTCTAAGAGTGGGTCTTTAATTGGGAGCTCTGTCCTCACAGGCTCAGGTCCAAGAAATGACACCTCTTTGCAGGGTCAATCGACTTTTGTAATGCTGGCACAGAAAAGGCTGGGGCCTTCCTCGTATGCATCATGCGCCCTTACTGGAAGACGATGGGACAGAACAGTTGGCAACAGTGCCCCCTTGTGTTCTGAAATGGTATTACTTGCTTGCTCTGCGCTCTGAGGATGATCCTCAGACACCCATGTGTGACACAGTATAAAAATATATAGTCAGTATTACATTTGGTACATCATTCTTTGAGACAGTTTGTTTAGGTGTTATAATGAATGTACTGTATAAACAGAGTGCAGATGTATCCCTTTGTTAATTTCTACACAAACACAATACTTATGTAATAATACTAATTATCTGTGTAGATGCAATATTTGCTTGCATTTTTATGTTTTATATACAGCAAGCAAAAGTGACAAGCTAACCACACATTAAGCTAAGAGTGTACCACCACAGATCTGATATCATTTGTTGACACAGTCTAGTTTGTGATAAACAAGCCAGACGACTCTCACATAATATTCTAGTTAAAGTCATTCCTGTTTATTCACTTTGGATTAGATTCAATGGTCAGCAGTTTCTTGAACTGACTTCACTTAGAGGCCACCCTGAGAGAAAAAAGGACAAAATACATCACTCATTCAAATAACACATTCCTTTCAAGTGCAATATTGTTTGTTATTGTAAAATAGCTTCTGACACTTTGCAAACACCCTCACATTACAGTTGCATTTACTGATTTACTGATAAGATGAATGCCATCAACTTACCACGAGCCAGAGTCACAGGGAGCCAGCACCCACCCTGACTGCACGAGGCACCATGCAGGACACATTCGCTCACAGACATCACTCTGAACCCTGGGCCAATTGGATTTGTTAGCCATCATACAACTCTGTGTCTTTCTGTTCTTACAGAAAGCCTTTTAGAAAATCCTCATGAACATGGGGGGCAATGAGCCGAGCCAGAGAAGATAGTGATTGGCTTGTTTGTGAGCTCAAGTCTGTGGTATACAACAGCTATGAATTGCAAAAGGGCTTCACTGGTACATTACAAACACACAGCCAACAAATGCAAAGGGAAGTGGGCAGTAAATTTTGAAAGTCAGAGGGGTAGTAGACTTAAAAGAAGGGGGGGGGGGGGTAGTTAATAAAAAATAACAAGTGGGTTATCCATCCATCCATCCATTATCCAACCCACTATATCCTAACTAAGGGGTCACAAGGGTCTGCTGGAGCCAAATCCAGCCAATAAAGGGCGCAAGGCAGGAAACAAATCCCGGGCAGGGTGCCAGCCCACCGCAGACAAGTGGGTTATGTCTTTTAAAAAATAGGCAGGTTCTGGTAGTTTCGCATGCATGAAAAAGCATGTAAAACCCCCTATTTTTTTCTTTAATAATTTTCATTTAGCAACTTCAATTTTTTACTTACCAATAAACCAAATTAATTTCGATGCAAATAAATATGTAGCAGCCATCACTAATGATAAGGAGTAGCATTGCACACTACAGATGTTTTCATCATTTTCAGTTATTTTGTGCGGCAAATAAAACCAGCAGCATGCAAAGCCATGCAGAGAGCTTAGTCACAAGTTTAGTCGATCGGCATCTGGCTGTAATTCCCACCATCCTTAGCGTATATCTCAGGATGTAAAATTGCTGGAATGAAGAAATAACGCTCATAGTCGTCCACCAGCAAAAACAGCCCTTGTTATCGAATGTAACCAGCTACAAGAAATGAGCTCAGTCACGAGTAATAGTCAGCCGTTTGTCAAGCTGAAGATGAGTAAAGCCATTACGCCTCAAAATAAATGAGAGTAACTCAGCATCAATGGTCAAAACAAAGCCAAAAAGTCTCAAAAACATTAAACTATCACAATTCTCTTGATACACAATCAGCATCTATCTGTAATTTCTAGTTTGCTAAGTATGCATCTCATCCGTTTTTTACTGGTTTTCTGCTTATAGTCTTTTATTTAGATTCTTTATTTTGAAGTTGATCGTGTTTTCCTGTCTTTTTCAGTGTCGTTTTGTTTTTCTTCTGAGCATCGCTTGTTGTCACTGGAAAATTTCCCACAATACACCAGTGTCACGTGACAGTGACCTCATTGGCATATTCACATAAGGGTCACCTGAACCGGCCTCGTGCTTTCTGAGATCAGATTAATTTATTGTGAGCTACATGTTTTATTTTATGGGGTTGAGTTTTGCTGTGAGCTTAGGCTTTGGTTTTTAGGTTAACCTTTATAACTGTGGTAATCCAAGTGGCATTGACCATTTCCTTCTATTTATAATGTTGTCACTTTTCCCAGTCCTTCATATTTTTTTTCCTGTCTTTTTCTGAAATAAGCACAGTAACCAGGAGTGTACATCTGCAGAATAAGCCAGAATAAGCCTGAGTAGGCTGCTATCTGTTTAGCTGAGGATAAGTACGAATTGCAGCCATGTCATCTCAGAAAGTACAGCTTTTAGGAGGGGGAAGTGACACTCTTAGTGCTCCTTCAGCAAAGTCAGCATATCTCTGCTGGGGAATGAATCGTCAGCTAGTCATGGCTTTTCATGCCATCATTAATAGTTTTCCAACTCTATTAAGCAGATAGATAGTGTCACACACAGAGACAGTTTATGGGGTCAAATAAATGTGTTTCTCAACCAGAACCAGGGGTTGGCGCTTCTAACACTTTCTCTTTTGTCCCCCTGCAGACTATCTAAAGAACCTGCTTACTAGAACGCATCACTTCTGCGTCCTGTCTTCATCAGCCTGTCTATCAAAGATGTCACTTTCACCTCCTGGCCTGTTGAGCTCCCATCATTCTCACTATCACCTGAATAACAGCCATCTTAGCTCTAAATTGTCAGTTCTGTTTTGGACGTACGTCTGTAAAAACATATTGTTGTTTTTGCTTCAATTTTCTGGATATTCCAAGCATATGGGGTGACTACCCCAAACCTTATTCTATGTTCCTCTGTTTAATTTAAGATAGATAGATAGATAGATAGATAGATAGATAGATAGATAGATAGATAGATAGATAGATAGATAGATAGATAGATAGATAGATAGATAGATAGATAGATAGATAGATAGATAGATAGATAGATAGATAGATAGATAGATAGATAGATAGATAGATAGATAGATAGATAGGTCATTTAAAGCCCGTTTTTGCTCTTCATAATGCAAACCCTGATTGATGTTTCAGATTCCACTCTGGGGAAATTACTCTACTGTTTCATTATCAATAACTGTAGGATGTTTAAGCATAAGGTCAACATACTGCTGGCTCCTTTTAGTTTAAAGATGTATTTAGTTATTTAGAGTACAGTAATATTCCTTCATTCTCATTTTATAAATACATGAAAATATAAATAAATGAACTTAAAATAAGTAATAAAGCAGTGGCCATTTTTTGTACTTTTTCATTACATACATCATTCATTATCCACATGCTGCCTGTATTTTACTAGGCACACTTGAGTAGCATTTAGAGAAGATTGTTGCACTGATGTGGATTGAGTGGTTTTGAAAATGATAGGTTAAGTAATGTTGACATGATTACATCTTCAGCTTTCTCAACAGTTGCTGAAACCTTCTTTGCATTGTTGCCTGTTGCATCTCCATCAAGATACCCTTCACAGATATTTTGCCACTTAAATCCTGGAACATCTCAGGATGGTGAGGCAGTGGTCTGGGACATCTCCCTGCCACTCTCTGCACCTGGATTGAGATCCTCAGGAGCCCCCTTGACTCACTAGCTGATTTGTTAAGTCCCTTAATTCTTGTCTTTCCTTTGCAGCTACAGCCCAAAACTTACTTTCTCAGCATCCTCATCAATATCTTTCTTTGCCTTCTGTAGGTTTGAGGAAGTCATCCCAATGTCTTTTAGAAAGCACTTCACTGAAAAGCTCACACAGCCATGGCAGTTGGTTTTCCACTGGGAAATGTGTGACCCTCAAGCCCTCATTCTCAATTCTTGATGTCACAGACTTCTTTACTGCCCTCTTTCCAGGAAGCTGTTGGCTCAACCAGCAATGCTTGTGTATTGGTTATCACCCACTTGATGATGTCAGGTCTCAATGAGGGTATGGTGACCTCAGTTGGGAACCTTAGATGGTTACATATGTCTGCTCTTATGATTTAATCTTTCCCATGGGCCAAGATTGATGTCCTTTCTTGTGCTGATTAGAACTACACATCTCATGCTGTTACAGACAGCAGCTGGACACAGAGAATGTCACAATGCAAAATTGCAAATGGAAGCCACTGTTATGAATATTAGTTGCTCTGGTGAATTTTTTCTGGGTTTGAAACTTTTTTCTTTGGGACCTTTATTGTTTCTAAGTGGGTTTTGAACTATGTAGAATCTAGTTCCATTTTCATGTCTTACATTTTGCTTTAGCACCTAGCAGACTTCTTTTATCATTATAACCATGATGGCATCTCTTTTTAGTGTCCACTATAATGACATGAGGGATCATTGTTAAGGGCTTTGGTTTTCAAAATATTTAAGTCAGAACAGCATGGGTATCCTTGTGCAAGTTTGAGGTCCTTTACTCATATTTATGTCTTAGAGTTCTCAAGATAAAGTCACAATCCTAGTGAGCCATTATGTAGAAATATTGCTTTGGTATAAAGGAGCCCCGGTTGCGTTTCTTGACACACTTCTGCTGAATAATTCATTCGCTAAAAATCCTCAGTGTTAGTGTGTCAGAGAGAGGATGTGCAGCATTGTTCATGATGGCACTCAAGTTTGTTTTAATTCTCTTCAAAGTGTGATCTACAACTGAGCTTGCCCTTTGAATTTGCTTATGGATTCGGGGGGCCTCTCTTGAAGTGATGTTACCAGCCCAGCACACCACAGCTTAGAAACCTGCACTGGCCATCACAAAGTTATGTATTGTATGATGTGAACATTTAAGCTTAAATTGTAATATGCTCACTTTTTTTGTACAGTATATCTTATTCATATTAAAAGGCAAGGTCAGTTATGAGACGCACTCTCAACCTGCTGGAGGTAGTAGAGGAGAAGAGAATGAAGACAAACCTGATAACCATTATGAACAATGCTGCACATCCTCTATCTGACACACCAACAGTGAGGGTCTATCTATCTATCTATCTATCTATCTATCTATCTATCTATCTATCTATCTATCTATCTATCTATCTATCTATCTATCTATCTATCTATCTATCTATCTATCTATCTATCTATCTATCTATCAGCTCACATATCAGCTCACAAATTATTCTTTAGAAGAATGTAAAGAAACTCTACTTCATACCTATGGCAATATGCCTTTATAATGCCTCACTGGGAGTGTAACTGCTCTTTTTATTCTTTGGCCAAGTCTCTTTTGTTTTAGTTTTCTGTTTTTGAACAACTCTCATGTGCGTTTGTTTCTTATAATATTTATGTATTTATTCACTTTTTTATTTAGCATCTGTAAAAAGCAAAACTTTGCCTGAAACAAATAGAGTTCTATCTATCTATCTATCTATCTATCTATCTATCTATCTATCTATCTATCTATCTATCTATCTATCTATCTATCTATCTATCTATCTATCTATCTATCTATCTATCTATCTATCGAGTCAGAGCAGGCCATAAAGAAAGCTTTCTTATTCTTTTTAATCTGTCTGTCCATGCAGTTTAGAAGACCTGCAGCCTTGTTGCTCTCCATCTCCAGTGTGAGAGATGCAATTGCTAAATATTTTCCTGATCTCTAACTTAAAAAAGCCAAAGTATCAAAGGTGATTCTTTTTTGTTTTGCGTTTGTGAACATTTTGGCTTAAATGTTAAAGTCAATCAAGGACAGTCAAAGGATCTGCATGTCAGTGCCTTCCCTCTTCTTCATGGTGGTTTTCATAAAGTAGAAAAATAGGAACAGTGACCACAAGGGAGGAGTGCAGACTTTAGTAATAATAATTCTTCGCATTTCTATAGTGCTTTTCTTACTACTCAAAGCGCTCAGCAATTGTAGGTTAAGGGCCTTGCTCAAGGGCCCAACAGAGCAGAGTCCCTATTGTCATTTACGGGATTCAAACCAGCAACCTTCCAATTGCTAGTGCAGATCCCTACCTCAGAGCCACCACTCCACGTAGTGAACTAGTGATCCAGTCAGTCTACCAATAACTATAACTAATAACCTGACTCTATCTGGGCTGAGATTCAGACTCCTGTGAGGTGCTCACCAGTTTACCATCATTACCTTGTAGAAGTAACAAAGTTCACTCTCAAGAGAACATGGGAATCAGCGAGTACTTCATTGATTAACTTGTCAAAAAAGACAGCAGACTAACGCTATTATTGCTATTCTATAGCCATGTGAACACTGGATATGAAAATGAAGTACAGTAATCCCTCCTCCATCGCGGGGGTTGCGTTCCAGAGCCACCCGCGAAATAGGAAAATCCGCGAAGTAGAAACCATATGTTTATATGGTTATTTTTATATTGTCCTGCTTGGGTCACAGATTTGCGCAGAAACACAGGAGGTTGTAGAGAGACAGGAACGTTATTCAAACACTGCAAACAAACATTTGTCTCTTTTTCAAAAGTTTAAACTGTGCTCCATGACAAGACAGAGATGACAGTTCTGTCTCACAATTAAAAGAATGCAAACATATCTTCCTTTTCAAAGGAGTGCAAAGCAAGCAGTCAAAAAAAATCAATAGGGCTTTTTGGCTTTATGCGAAGCACCGCCGGTACAAAGCTGTTGAAGGCGGCAGCTCACACCCCCTCTGTCAGGAGCAGGAAGAGAGAGAGAGAGAGTGACAGAGAAAAACAAAGCCAAAAATCAATACGTGCCCCTTGAGCTTTTAAGTATGCGAAGCTCCGTGCAGCATGTCCTTTCAGGAAGCAGCTGCACACAGCCCCCCTGCTCACACACCCCTACGTCAGCGCAAGAGAGAGAGAGAGAGAGAGAAAGTAAGTTGGGTAGCTTCTCAGCCATCTGCCAATAGCGTCCCTTGTATGAAATCAACTGGGCAAACCAACTGAGGAAGCATGTACCAGAAATTAAAAGACCCATTGTTCGCAGAAACCCGCGAAGCAGCGAAAAATCCGCGATATATATTTAAATATGCTTACATATAAAATCCGCGATGGAGTGAAGCCACGAATGGCGAAGCGCGATATAGCGAGGGATCACTGTATCCCAAATACTGATCGGTCATCCTAACTCCTATTGATCAAGTCCTTGTGATTGGCAGTGCCTCTGTCCTAACAGAAACAAGAGCAAAAAAGTAAATGCAAGATGAGAATATGTATGGTTAAGGTAGCACAGTTCTCCAGAGTGTAACCCTTAACTGACTGCCCTCTCCTCCCCTCAGACGCTCAAGGCCCACACAAATGCTAGTCAATAGACAACTTTAACCAAATTGGAGACAAGGTCCTTTACTACACTTTTTTTAAGATTAGTCTTTCTTAAGCCTTTTGTACAGGAAGATTAACTTTCTCTCAGACCTTGAAGAACGTAACAAACATCAGATATTTTAACAGAACTCAAGTCTCTCTAAGTGTTTTACTATAAGATCAACACACAGAATTAATAAGCAAGTTAAGTGCAATGTGAGCTCCATGAGCCCTAACCGCAGAAATGTCCATAGAAAGAAGACTCCTGCAGTGGCGCCAGGAAGTTTCCTACTGATCTGCAGATTTGGACCCCTGCCATGTTATAATGCAGGAAAAAGCACAAATGTCCTCTCAAGCATCTAACCAGGGTGTGCTGTGCTTCTTATTAGTCCTTCATAATTAAATTGATTTCATTATTTAACTTTTGTTTTCTAAAAAATTTCACAATGTCCCCTCAGGGGCTCCGTAGTTTTCTAAACACAGTGCAATGGTAAATGCAGGTTGGAAGACTTATGGACGAAAATAATTTCACCAGTATAATTATTAGTTTATTGGACAGATTTGATTTAATAAGCATATATGATTTTGAAGTGCATGTCTTGAAGACCTAGTTAAAATTCATATGTTTTACTAATTCACCAAAGCATTCAATTCTGAACCTGCTTTTTCATTACATGGTTGTGGGACAGAGAACTCCCACCTGGCGGCATCAAGCTTAAGTGAGAAATCCACTGTGAATGGGGTCTTAATTCAAAACAAGGCAAAATAAATGTAGGAAATTAAATGTATGATGCCAAATTTTGGAAACGGTTAAAAGTTACAAAGCACTTGTAACGTTCATTCCTGTAATCTTAGATTTTCTGGCACATTCATCCATCCATCCATCCATTGTCTCCCGCTTATCCGAGGTCGATTCGCGGGGGCAGCAGCTTGAGCAGAGATGCCCAGACTTCCCTCTCCTGGCCACTTCTTCTAGCTCTTCCGGGAGAATCCCAAGGCGTTCCCAGGCCAGTCAAGAGACATAGTCCCTCCAACGTGTCTTGGGTCTTCCCCGGGGCCTCCTCCCGGTTAGACGTGCCCGGAACACCTCACCAGGGAGGCGTCCAGGAGGCATCCTGATCAGATGCCCGAGCCACCTCATCTGGCTCCTCTCGATGCGGAGGAGCAGCGGCTCTACTCTGAGCCCCTCCCGGATGACTGAGCTTCTCACCCTATCTTTAAGGGAAAGCCCAGACACCCTGCGGAGGAAACTCATTTCAGCCGCTTGTATTCGCGATCTCGTTCTTTCGGTCACTACCCATAGCTCATGATCATAGGTGAGGGTACGAACATAGATCGACTGGTAAATTGAGAGCTTCGCCTTGCGGCTCAGCTCCTTTTTCACCACGACAGACCGATGCAGCGCCCGCATTACTGCGGATGCTGCACCGATCCGCCTGTCGATCTCACGCTCCATTCTTCCCTCACTCGTGAACAAGACCCCGAGATACTTGAACTCCTCCACTTGGGGCAGGATCTCGCTACCAACCCTGAGAGGGCACTCCACCCTTTTCCGGCTGAGGACCATGGTCTCGGATTTGGAGGTGCTGATTCTCATCCCAGCCGCTTCACACTCGGCTGCGAACCGATCCAGAGAGAGCTGAAGATCACGGCCTGATGAAGCAAACAGGACAACATCATCTGGCACATTGCTTATCCGAATTCATGCAGTTCCTGCTGGGTTGTGAAAGTAAAACCTTCACACCTGTGCAGTGAATTGTGGCAAATATGCCATGTTCGGTGGCGGTCTTGTTCGCCGAATATATTTGTAGAAATTCCCTGTGCTGTTGACTTAAGACCAGCATTTGTTTCACTGTGCCCCATGATGCTTTGTGAAGCTAGCATGACAACAGAGAGCAGGTGCAGAACTTTCATGCACGCTGTCACACTTTTGCTCATGAGAGGCAGCTAAAGAGATCAAATGAAGGTAATTCCATGCCAGACCAGGGGGTGGCAGGGTACACTGATCCTTTCTCCTTTTCATCGGCAGACCGACCATGGGAAATTTCACCTGGATTCGATGACGTCACTTCCCCTGCCTGACTTTAAAACCGCCATGTTTGCCTGTCTGTTTGTTCTTGTTTTGGACTGAAGTCTGTACAAAATCAAACCACAAACCTTCACTATCGGCAGACTATTTCAAGCATACGGGCGGCTGCCCCCAAACCTCTTTCTGTGTCCTTTTGAGTTCTTTCACAATGTGTACTGTAAGATCGTTGCTGATATGCTTCGCACATGCATGATGCCACTATTTGAGCAGTACTCCAACTGGATTTCCACCATGCAGTTCCACTTGCAGTTTTTTCATTTGAGGGGTACATTAGCTGACCCAAGTGAGAATATTATGAGTACTGCCATTTGAAATATTATATAACACTGATCCCTGTGTGCTGGCAGGTGTACTCTGCACAGATTTGTAGATCTGCATGCAAAAATTGTCCATGTCCTGCAACTATAAGGAGCCCTCCCTTTCCCCCTATCCTTGTCAGAAACCACATGAGACCCTGTGAAATATTAATAACAAAAGATTTATTACTTGATGAAAGGAGAAAGAACAAAGCACCTGCACAGATATATGGGAAACAAAAAAAGATGTTCCATTTGTGGCCAGAGCTCATCTTCAAACAATGAAACAAAACAAGTCTCACCCCACTATTTCGTGGCTTGGCCAATATGTGCCCCTATTTACTTATTGCTAGTTTGTGGCCAGGGCAGCACGGTGGCGCAGTGGGTAGCATTGCTGCCTCGCAGTTGGGTGATCTGGGGACCCGGGTTCGCTTCCTGGGTCCTCCCTGCGTGGAGTTTGCATGTTCTCCCCGTGTCTGCGTGGGTTTCCTCCGGGCGCTCCGGTTTCCTCCCACAGTCCAAAGACATGCGGTTAGGTGGATTGGCGATTCTAAATTGGCCCTAGTGTGTGCTTGGTGTGTGGGTGTGTTTGTGTGTGTGTCCTGCGGTGGGTTGGCACCCTGCCCGGGATTGGTTCCTGCCTTGTGCCCTGTGTTGGCTGGGATTGGCTCCAGCAGAACCCCGTGACCCTGTGTTCGGATTCAGCGGGTTGGAAAATGGATGGATGGATGGATAGTTTGTGGCCATTTGTTGTACTTTGTTTGAGGTATTTGTTCCATCTACCTTTTTTGTTGTTTGAGGAACAGTGGCACAGTTTTTAGCCTGACTGCTTTAGAGCTCATGTCATATTTTAGTCCACAGTAATTGGCCCAGCATACTTGCCAGACACTTCCATAACCATCAGAAACACTTAAAAGACCATTGCACCATTATATTCCACTCAAAACTACTTCAGTTCCTTCTCTCCCATTGACTTGCAATGCATTTTGCAAAGTTTGTCGAAGTTCCCAAACATTTCCTTGATTTTACTAAACTCATATAAAAGTGAACTCCTCTGGGGTTACTTACCACTAATGGTAGGTTAGGATGGCTATAGGATGCTGTTATGGACTGACACAGGCTTATGACTAGAATGGTTAAATTCCATCTGCATTTTCAGGGTTATCACTATGGAGGTCCTGCAAGGGCAAGGCCCCCCATTCCAGACACATTTTCTCTCCAAATGAATATATTACAATAATTGTTTAGATATGTATATAAATTGTTAATGCATGTGTAATAAAAAAAGAACTGAATAAAAATTAGTATTTGGCAAACTGTAAAATGTGAGGTGCGCAGTCCAGGGCTTGTTCCTGCTTTGCACCCTGTGCTAACTTGGATAAGCTCCAGAAGACCCCCACAACCTGTTAAAGAACTAAGTGGGTTAGAAAATGACTGACTGACTATGTGATATCTTTCCTCAACACCAGTTAACTAATAGTTAATATCACCTCGATTTTCCTTAAGATGTTCACATATAATAAATATATACTTTTTGAATGTTCTTCAGATCCTGACAGATCCATCCATCCATCCATCCATTATCCAACCCGCTATATCCTATATCCTAACTACTATATCCTGTCTGATATGAGTCGGATTATCCGCAAACTTCACAACCATATTTGTGGCATGGATGGCAGAGCAATCATGCGTAAATAACGTGAAGAGTGCTGGGCTGAGCACACAACCCTGTGGCATGCCTGTGTTCAGAACCAGTGTGGCTGATGTACGATCTCCAATTCTAACCACCTGAGGCCTGTTGGTGAGAAAGTCCCTGATCCAGAGACACAACGATGTGGACAGACCCAGATTATGAAGCAGCTTTGTACCAGCTTGTCTGAAATTTATGTCCCCTTAAAGTTCCCAGTTTCTTCTTTCATAGGTTCTGGTTCTTCTGTTTTGCTACATCTTTGTGGTCCTACATTTTCATTTCTCTTTCTATCCAATTAGACATTACTATTCCTTGTCCTCCACAGCTTCCCCTACTTTTAAATGTTGGGAAATTAAGGCGCTTTCTAAATTAACAGGATTCTGAGAAATTAATTAATGCATTTATTTCTAGTAGGATTCGCTACTGCAATGCGGTGTTCACTGGATCTTCTAATTGTTCTTTATACAGCCTCCAGTTAATCCAAAATGCTACTGCAAGAATTATTACAAGAACAAGAAAATATGAACACATCACTCCAGTTCTTAAATCCTTTCACTGGCTCCCGGTTAAGTTTAGGGCAGATTTCAAAATCCTCCTTTTAACATATAAAGCATTAAATGGCCGAGGTCCGGCTTACTTGTCTGAACTTATCATGACTTACAAACCAGAGGCACATTAAGATCTCAAAATGCCAGTCTGCTTATGATTCCGAGGATTAATAAAATAACAGCGGGAGGTCGAGCTTTTAGTTACAGGGCCCCTAAACTGTGGAGTGGTCTTCCTGCAACTACAAGAGACGCCCCTTTGCTCTCAACTTTCAAATCCCGGCTGAAGACTCACTACTTCAATTTAGCACACCCTGACTAGAGCTGCTGATTAACTGTACAGACTGCATCTCTGTTGTTAGTCATTAGCACTAAAACATAAGTAACATCCATCCATCCAGCTATATCCTAACACATGGTCATGGGGGTCTGCTGGAGCCAATTCCAGCCAGCACAGGAACAAACCCTGGGCAGGGACAATTTAGGATCGCCAATGCACCTAACCTGCATGTCTTTGGACTGTGGGAGGAAACTGGAGCACCCGGAGGGAATCCATGCAGACACGGGGAGAACATGCAAATTCCACGCAGAGAGGACCCGGGAAGCAAACCCAGCACTACCACTGCACCACAGTGCCACCCCATAAGTAACATGATAGTTTGAATTTGTTATTAACCCTCACCTATTCTGTTTCTCTTCTCAGTACTCAAATGTGGCACTTGGTGCCACGGCCCACCTGCCAAGTTGTTTTGCTTGCCTAAGGTAAAGTCATCTCTGATGGAGGATCGCAGGAATCATCGGGTAAAGGGGTCTTTTGATCGGATTGGCTGGCCCAGCGTTGTCTCAGCTGTGGAATTGCCAATTGGGGGAGGCAGCTTGATGGCTGAGGTCTCCAGGACTCTAAACAAATCCAAATCATATTATGTGATATCATCTACTTCTAAATTCTGCTCCGTACTTGTAATATTTTTACTATTATACTGTATTGAGGATTACTTGTGTTTTGTTCTGTGTATCGTATTGTATTGACCCCCTTCTTTTTGACACTCACTACCTAACCTACCTGGAAAGGGGTCTCTTTTTGAAATGCCTATCCTAAGGTTTCTTCCATTTTCTCCCTGCTAGGGTTTTTTTGGGAGTTTTTCTTGTCTTCTTAGAGGGTCAAGGCTGAGGGGCTGTCAAGAGGCAGGGCCTGTTAAAGCCCATTGCGGCACTTCTTGTGTGATTTTGGGCAATACAAAAATAAATTCTATTGTATTGTAATGTATTGTATTTTAGATTTTCACAACCATTAACAAGAAGGTGATTTCCATACTTTACAGCTCCTAACATCCTTCTGGCAGCTCACTGGAAAAGTCAACATAAGTTCGATTCATGTCCAGTGGAATTTATTTTACAGCTTTTTAGCTGCTTGCATTCACTTCTTTTTTTATCAACTATGTCATTTCTTGAAAAGATACCACAGTTAGCAAGAACTATTTATGTTACTGTAAATGGGATGTGTAGGTGTCAGTGCAACTGGTCTCCTTCTCGTTATGCTTGCTTCTCTTCTCAGTTATTGTCTGAATGAGATGAGATTGTTAGCAGGTGGGGACTTTTCCCTTATTGATGCTTTTTTGTGAGTCGAGGTGGGCACACTGAGGTTTGATGGCAAAGATATCTGTGGAATGAAAGCTCCTGCAGTGGCACATTTGAAATGCCGCGATCTCCCCTGCGGAGCTGCAGATTGGCATCCTGCTATGTTATAATGCAAGAAGATGCACAGATGTCTTCTCAAGCATCTAACCAGCATGTGTTGTGCTTCTTATTAATGTTCCATGATTAAGTTAGTTCATTATTTACCTTTGTGTTGATTGTACAGTTTCTGTCAGTTAATTCCATAGTCAGTACAGTGGTCAGTCTTATGACTAACAACTAATGGGCTTTTTCTTCCCCGTTTGTTTCTTGGCAGTACTGCCATCCTTTGAGGAATGCTCAGTTCAGTTGAATTCAGTTTATGTTTCTGCGTGAAGGCACAGACTACTGTGAAACAAGGTCTCAGCTACAATGCAAATACAAATGACTAGTTTCTAATTACTTAATGAATACTCATAAAGATATGGATTTTGTTCAAAAAGGAAAACAAAAATATCTGAAACTCATTAACATAAATATAACCCAACAATATCTGTCCATTAATTGAAAGACATGGCACTCAGCTTACTGGCGTTCCTCCAGAATTATTGCACTGCTGCTGCACCGCCTAGACATTCGAGTCAGTGTGAGTTCAAGGCAGTCGGACAAACCCTCCACCTCAGGCTGTGATCTTCACACAAGTCATTATCTGCAACCTTGTATGGCTTGTCATGTTCGTGTGACTTTGATGCCTTCTTGAAGAAGTTGATGTGTGACTTCCTTGTGAAGACATCAAACCCACAAGATGGAAATGACTCTAAAAACAGGATGACCTCACATTGAATTTGAATTGTTTATCATCTGGCAGCCTCTCTACCCACCTTACCCGGCCTGTTGAAGATGACACTGACTTTCCAGGTCATATTTACAGGTTAATCAATCACGTTGCCACCACAGGTTTGCCCAGGTCAGGGATAACAGTGTTGGCACCTGTTTTGTCTTGGTAGAGTAATAATATACAGTATGTTGCACTACTTTCCCCTATTGTATTATTAATATGTAGCCTTAGAATGCCTAATCTCACAGATTTACCACTGTTTATAAGGTATTATTGTATATAACTTATCCCCACCTTCCTTTCTATATCTATAACCTCAGGCAATTAGATGTAGTAAAAAGACAAGCAGAAGTTAAGTTACAGTTTAAACAATGTATTATTGATAATATTCATAAATAATAACAAAATGCAAAGTATATTTGAATATTGGCAACCATACAACCTGATTAAATGGTGATATGTAGTTCAGGCGGCACACAGACTTGTAGTTACTTAAATGTCTCTAGTTAAGGTATCATTGGTGCTGTCAGCCACATGTCTGTTCAAAATGGCTGCTAAACTGTGCTCTTCATTGTGTTGTCTTCATCATCACAGGTTAGCAAGAGAGAGATACTTCTTCATCATACGTTGGTTGGTAAGAGAGAGATACTTCTACATCATCACAGGTTAGCAAGAGAGAGAGAGAATGTGGTTGAACACGTACATTTATAGATGTTCTGTCCAACCCCTACAGCCAATAGGACATCATGGTACCTAAAGGCCTCTGAGACAAGCCAATTCCAAACAGCCATACCTCAGACCAATGGGGGAATAGAACATCTTAACACCTGCCCCCAAACCATATGTTACAGTGCGGGGGGTAGAAATTACTTTAGCAAAGAAACACTCGGCAAACTGGTTTAAGACACATCCCCCAAATCCTGTCGTAAAATTCAAACAGACCCATTCCTGAGGGGGGGAGGGGGGGGAGGTAAACACTAAATTACATTGCTTTGCCTAAATTACAAATAAAGACATACAAAATATTTATCAAGTTATATGTAAAATCTCACATCACAACAGCACCATTTGGCATCTCTCCACTTATTCAGAAGGTGCTGACCAATCCATTCACCCTATGAACTCTAACCTGCCTACATTTAAAACCTGCCATGTTTCTCTTAACAAAGAGTATCTACCAGAGACAAGACGTAAAAGATGAAATGCACCGATCTTATTGACACATCGGAACAATAATTTAGTCATCTAATGTTCAGCCCAGCTCTTCCCTACTCTCCAGTCTGGATCTGACAACTTTCAGATGGAGGATCACACAAGGTGGCACAACAGTCACCTGCAAGAAGACTCTGTCCCTCTTCCCCTGAATGGCACTACTTGTACTTGTGCCTTGATGTCTTCTAGACTGACACAACCGCACGGATACCTCAGAATGTCAAGTCCAAGTCCCCAGTATTGGCTCATTCTAAAAATATGAGGGAATAGTGATTTTGGTTACTTCTGGGTGCAACACACACAAGGCAGGTGGATGTTCCATTTCTGCAAGCAAATCTTCAATCAGACAAATAATGCATTTTTTGAAAGGTCAAGTAGTGTGCCTGCTTGGTAACTGTAATAGATGTCACACGTGGACTGGCATCCCGACTGGGACTGAACGAGAATCCTTTACGCATCCGGCAGGTCAGTATTCAGGTAATTTGTTTTTGCCTATAACGCTAGGTAGCTATAGTAAGTGTATAAGTTTAATATGTCATTGTGCTCTGTGCAGATATATTTTATAAATCTGTCTTTTTCTGCTCACGTGCACAGCTGACACAGAGCCAGATTTAGCACACAGGGGTTCACCATACAAGAACTGCTAGGCAAGCATTATAAGACAAGACAAGTTAGGGACAACTGACAAATGGGCAGTCAGACTGAAGACCACTGTTTACTATTTCTGTGTGTCAAAGTCAGCATGAAACTGTATCCTCTTTGCATTGTTTGGAATTGCATGATTCACCTAAGTGGGGGCCTGCACATAAAGAAAGAGTATAAAGCCTTGGAACATTGCCCGGCACACCTTTGAAGCCGACAGATGGATGGGAGATAACGTCATCCGATCCTGAAAATCCTTCCAACGCAGCAATGAAAAATGGCAGACTCTTCACTCCCGAGCTGGGTTTTTGTCATGGCCTCCTTCATCTGTTATGCAGCGTAAGCCATCATTAAAGAAAGCTAAGATATTTCTCCTATGTGATTTCTTACCGCCATATCACTAAGGGAGGGGTATTGCCTTTTAATATTATATCTATATAGAAATGGGTTATGTAACACGCCACAATTACAAAAGAACTCATTCCAACAAGGGAGCTGGCACCCCCTGCTGGATACAGTAGCAGGGTCACTGGGTTTCAGTACCTATATGAATACCCACAGGGCATTTTGGGAATTGTAATCCCATGGAACAGCCCTGTTCGGTTCTGTAGGTAGTCCCAGGTGGTACCGAAGGGATTAATAGTCCCTACTTTATGGGACTTCAACCCTTAGCCAGAAGTGCTTCCTAAGGACAGTCTCTCAACACCAGGAGTACTCTTGGGCCCTGTATAAATGAAGCAGCTCCGTTTCACGACAAAGAGCCAGAGTCGGGTGGAAGTGAACAAAGCTTGCCTGGAGGAGTGGAAGAAGAGAAGGAAAGAGAGACTGAAGAATTGTAGTGGCTTTGGTTTTATACCCCTTCTTGTAACTTTTGTACCAGGTATTTGTGAGATTAAACCTTTTATTTAAACCAGCACTTGTGTCTGGAATTGGGGGTGTTGCATTGCCCCCTGGTGGTTACATAACACATATAAACACATAACACGTATAAAAGGTATTCACCCATTTGGAACTCTTTATTGTCATATAACATGAAATCACAGTTTATTTATTAGATTTTTTGACACTGATCAAAAGAAACTCAATGTCAAAATGAAAACAGGTCTCTGCAAAATGATCTAAATTAATTACAAATATAAAAACACAAAATAATTATTTGCTAAAGTATTCCATCCATCCATTTTCCAACCCACTATATCCTAACACAGGGGTCTGCTGGAGCCAATCCCTGCCAGCACAGGGTGCAAGGCAGAAACCAATCCTAGGCAGGGTACCAACCCACCACAGGGGACACACACACACGAGGGACAATTGAGGATCGGCAATACACCTAACCTGCAAGTCTTTGGACCGTGGGAGGAAACCCACTCAGACACGGAGAGAACATGCAAACACCACGCAGGGAGGACCCGGGAAGCGAACCCGGGTCTCCTTAATGCGAGGCAGCAGCACTACCACTGTGCCACCCTGCTGAAGTATTCACCCTCATCAAATCAGTATTTAGTAGATCCCACTTTGAATAGCCATGACAGCCTTAAGTGTGTGTGCACAGGTCTCTATCAGCTTTGTATACCTGCACACTGATATTTCTTCCATTTTTCTGCTCAAGCTCAGTCAGGTAACATGGAAATCACAAGTGAGCAGCTTTTGTCAAGCCCAGAACCGAGATCTGGACTCTGACTTGGCCACTCCAGGACATTCAAATTATTGTTTTTAAGTAGTGCTGGCGTAGCTTTGGTTTTAAGCTTGAGGTTGTTGTCCTACTGGAAAATAAATCTTCTCCAAAGGTGTAGGGTTCTTGCAGACTACATCAGGATTTCCTTGTATTTTGCTTCATTCATTTTCCCCTCTGGTCTCACAAGCCTTCTTGAGTCTGCTGCGGATGAGCATCCCCACAGCATGACACTTTTACCAGTGTGATTCACAGTGGAGATGTTGAGTGTTTGTTAATGTGAAGTATTTGGCCTACTCCAGAAATGGAATTTAATCTACTGGTCAATTTTGTTCTCATTAGACCATCAGATCTTTTTCCAGCTGATTTCGAAGACTTCTGTGTGCCTTCTGGCAAATTCTACCAGAGATGTCCTGGGTGTTTTATTTCTCTTTGCCCCTCTCCATTAAAGACGTGACTGGTGAAGCACCTGGACAGCAATTGTCGTCTGCACAGTCTCACCAGTCAGAGCCACTGTAACCTGTAACTCCTTCAGTATTCTCAGAGTCCTAACGGTGGCCTCCCTCATTTGTCTTCTTCACTCAGGTTTTGTGGATGGCCCACTCAAGGCCGATTTTCAGCTGTGCCTTACTCTTCCCATTTCCTAATGGCTGATTTAAATCCAAGGGATTTTCACTTACATGGATAATTTTTAGTCTCCATCCTGACCTGCGCTTATCATTTACTATTCCATGGAGCTGCTTGGAGTGTCCTTTTGTCTTCATTCTGTAGGTTAGGCCACCATACTGACACACTACAAGTTGGATCTTCCACAGATAGATGCATTTAGATGACAATCAACTGAAAGCCCTGACAGATGATCTCCATGTGACTTCTAAAGCCGGCTGGCTGCACCAGTGATGGCTTACTGTAGGTGTGTCATATTAAAGGCGGTGAATGCTTATGTGAGTATTTATTTTTTGTTTTGTATTTGTAATGAATTTTGATCACTTTGCAGAGATCTGCTTTTACTTTGACATTAAGGAGTGTCAAAAAAGCCAAATTAAATCCATTGTGAGTCATTGTTGTATAACAATATAATGTGAAAACGTCCAAGGGGTGAATACATTTTATAGACACTGTATATAAAGAAATGAACTGAAGTACGCAGCCTTACCTCCAGACAGAAATGTTTTAATGATCTTAATAATGCAGATAATGCGATGATTCTAAAAGCTACATCTATAAGCTGGTTGACAACTCTCTTTGGACATCTCACGGACATCTTTACATGCACATCTCTCAGGCTTGTCAGCTTTTGCCATTCTGGCTTTAATTGTTGGCCACAACCTGATCAATCCAACTGCGGAAGCTGGAAACACGGGCATAGACAGCTGGTGCCCGCACGTTGCAGTCCTGGGTGCCCCAAGACACGATGCCAATCAGGTCCCAAGTGCCGCTTCTTTCACAGACCAGTGGGCCACCTGAATCCCCCTGTATTAGGGAGGAAAAGAAAGAGTCAAAGATCCAGTAGGTGATTGGATTTTGTCCTTGTTTAAGTACATTTTCTAATTTTGCACTCATGCCCTTGTTTGTTCTCTCTTGATTGTAATGTTTGTAATTCTGCCCAGTCCCTTTCTACACTGTTACTGATAAACTAATGGAACACGCGGAGCCATGGTCTCAAAATAAAATGCAATTGAAAAGCAAATTAAAGATAAGGAGCTGTTGACACTTCTTATGGCTTCTAAATAGATATTTCTCGCAGTTGCTTTTGAAGTCAAAATGTATTTTATTACTTCTGGTGGCTCATCTTGAGTAAGCAGAAATTTTCTATTTTGGCAGCACATTCTTAAAAAATGCAGCTTGACCTTCACCACATTGTTGATGTAATCTTGCTAAACAGTAGTCTTTAAAGAAACATTGATGTAAGGATGTGAAATGCAGATGTGAAAGCAATGCATTCATATGGTAAGAGGTTTTGACTATATGACGATCTTCTCAATTGTTACCATGCATGTCTGCCTCTATGGCATTCTTGCATTCGCTGTTCTGGATTTTTTTCTTGCATGCCTATGAGCCGTCATGTTTATCTTCTGCTCACTTGCTCCATGGTCAGAATTACTTGGTCTTCTTCTTCTGTCTTGATGTTCATCACTTAATCACCTTTTGTGATATGCTTGACACTCAGCAGATGTTACTGTTCTTCTTTGTCTTTCTGCCATTATGGTGATTATCACTTGGTTTTGTGATCATTTTGCTGTAAACACCCAAGCACAGGTAAGTTTGCCACCCTTTATTTATGTTTAATAAAGTTCACTGTTTGATGGATAATAAACACAACAGTTACACTGAATTAAGAATTCTAGATCTGTATGTAATGTGTCCTGCAGGATTATCAGTAGATGGAATAACGCACACATTGGTTTTATTACAATAAACATTTCTGGGCACAAGGTTGTTGTAACCTAAAATGTCTTTAATTTCCAGAACATACAAGGCTTTATTCAGGATTAGACCTTGCTTGTATGTATGCTTTAGCATCTTGTCTTCTTATTCTTTCTTGTTCTTTATCCCTTAATCACTTTCTGCAATAGGCTGAATGCTCAGCAGATGTCACTGCTCTTCTTTTTCTTTCTGCCATTTTGGTGGGAATCAATTGTTTTCTCAATCACTGTCATAAACACATGAGCTCAGGTCCTTTTGCCGTCCTTTATGGCCACCAGGGCAGCCAACTCAAATGTTATATTCAGGATTACTTCATGTTTATCAATGAGCTCCAGCGTTTTCTCTTCTTATTGTTTCTCATTTGTTGTCACTTAATCCTCATCTGTGATATGCCTAATGATCACCTGATGTTGCTGCTATTCTTTTACTTTCTGACATAATGGTGATTATCACTTGGTTTCTCAATGACTCTGCCACAGGTCCTGGTCACCAGGTTTCTGCTACCTAAAAATGTGTGAATTTCTAGAACATATTAGTTTGTGAGTAATTGTGTGACAGATGGATGGACCTTAGCATTTTATATACTGCATATATATATATATATATATATATATATATATATATATATATATATATATATATATATATATTTAGGCCTTGAGGTGTGACCTAAGTAGGCCTATATAAACCCCGTATTGGCCTCAAGGTGGCTGATGAGACATTCTCTCCTGCTTAGGATTGCTCAGCCCCCTTCTCTGAAATCCTTTTGTGATTCTTGAAGGTTTTCTTTTTTTGGTTTTCTCAGTTTTCTTTAATTTCTTTCTATTGTATTATGTCTAAAGATCCCGGCAGCCATGTATGTGTTATGGTGCTGGATAGGCCTGCTGATGCTTACCTGGCAAGATGAGACCCCAGAGGAGCCAGCGCAGATCATCACATCAGAAATTTTGTTGCCCCAATACTGTCTGCAAGTGGCAGGAGACAGAAGTGGGAGAGCGACCTGCTGGAGACGAGGTGGGCTGGCTGTCCACAAAAGAAGATTTTATGTTAGAAAACTGACTGTAAGGCTGTTCACAATTTGTGACAACAATTGCATTTTTATTGTAGCAATGATCTTTGGACTTCCTGTGTAAAACCACTATAAAATGTGTATAACTTGTGAGGGATGGCCGGAATGCCCTCAACCTAGAAGAACAGGGGAGACAGCTTACACAGGGCTTTGTCTCCCCCAGGACACTAGATGGCAGTCAGCCCAGGCTGGGATCGCCTCATGGGTGCCCACGAGGCATGCTGGGTATTGTAGTCCCAGGGGACAGCACAGTTGGGCCCCATGAGTCCACCAGGGAGAGCTGTGGGATTTGGGAGTCCCTATACGCCATAGGGCTCCAATCTCGCCGAGGTGTTTTGGAGCCACAGCTTCATATAACCAGAAGTACTCCCGGGGATTGGATAAAAGGGGCTGCCTTCCACAACTCAATGAGCAAAAGTCTTGAGGAACATTTGGGTGGAGGAATGGAGGCAATGGCAAAATCAGAGAGAAGAGATGGAAAAGTATTGCTGTGTTTATTGCACTTGTGGCTGGGGTGGGAAACACTTACTTGAAGAGTTTCCCAAAATAAAACTCTTTCATTCCTTTTATATTTGTGTCCAAGGCTTTGTGTCAGGTGTTTAGGGAGCTGGAGCACCCCCTGGTATCCACAAACTGCATTGTGAATTTAAGCTCTACCTCCAAGGTAAAACAATACACTACAAGGAAAGGTTACTCACTAGTGGTGAGAGTGCGACCCCATCCAGTTGTCACACAACGGGTCCCTGATGGAATATTGACACTTGAAGGTGCAAGGCAAACAGGTGACACCCGAGCTGTGATTTGGGCTTGCGAGGACAACTTGAGCAAGGTAATGTCATTGTTGAAATTGGAAGGATTCCAGTATGGGTGGGTGATGGCCTAAATGAGCAAACAAAAGAGACTTTAAAAAATGGAATAAAAACATTGACTGGCACTTTGAAATCACTCACTTTTAATTTGATATAATGCCTTTCACATCAGTTGCATAGAACAGAATATACCACTCATAAGTCGACATCACAGTGACCGCTTGATGGTAACTTAATTGGTAATGCTATTGTGAGGGACAGCCCTGGTGAAGGCAGTAGGGGGGCCTTGAGTTATGCTGGATATTGTGGACAGAACCCTGTGAGGACAGCAGGTTCCTCTTGAGAGATCTCTGACCAGGTGTCTCTCTCCAAAGGACATTCCAGCTTTTTTTCCCAAAGTGTTACAGTGTAATATCAGAAGTATTTACAAGCTGGGGCTTACAAAGAGGCCTTAGCCACAAAGTCAATGAACTTGGACACTGGGGAAGAGCTGGACAAGAGTTCAAATAGTGAGTGGCAGAATGGCCTGGTGTGATTCAGAAAGGGTATTTGGGGTAAGAAAGAAAGTGTGTTGGTACTGGAATGAGGTGGGAAACTGCTATTTACAGTCCACCAGTTAGTCAGGACCTTTTACTTGTTACTCAGTGTTGCTTTCCTTCCTAGTGTTTATCATTTGTGTAATAAACCACCTTATTGTAGTAGTGTGATCTCTATAGTGTATTTTTTTGGGTTTAGGGATATATCCCCAATTGATCACAGTGTGTTATCACTTTAATAGCGCTCACAAAATTGTAAGATGCTTTACAGAAATACTTATTTGGGGCCTTCTAACGTTTCCACTATGCTATATGTAGATTCATGGCCTTCACTTCTAGTCTATTATGGAGACACAAGCTGTACTAACTGTCTAAGATGGGTTGAAATCTAAGTAATCAATGTAAACCCCAGCTTTAACATTTGAACATTTATTACAAATAGTAATAAAATGCATTGCATTTTTTCTTCCAACAGATGGCACATCTCAAGAAGTTGAAGTATTAAAATGCATTCCTACAAATTTTTGTGATGTGTCATCTCTTGGAATGACAAATGTAATGCATTTGTCTCTATTATTTGCCATTTGGTATGGAATTTGTAAAAGATTAATGATTGTGATGTGCCATCCATTGGAATGACAAACGCATTACATATGTCTCTTTAATATACTGTACTAGCTGTCCCCTGTGGCTCTGACCACGTAGTAGTGAAATGGGACATTGAGGAGGGCCCTGCCCGGCTCTCTACTCCTGAGGTCACGCTTCCACCTCCCCTTGGCACGCAGCCTCTGTCTCAGATTGGCATGAATATATCGCTCCTGCAAGTGAACTATGATTCTTAGCACGATGAGAGACGTCACAAAATCAACCGGAATGTTCAAGCAAATTATAGAAAAAAACATGATCTAAATCTGTTAAGTAGTTCTCTCGTGAAAGTGGACAGACAGACAGACAGACAGAGAGACGTTGGATTTTATATACAGTATATAGAGATGGCATTTGGTATGGTATTCATAAAAACTATTAATGTTTGTGATATGCCATCTGTTGGAATGACAAAGCCATAGCAACTGGACAAACACACAGATACACAGAACCACTGACACTTCTCCTTTTATTAAGGTGGACTACAGAATATCCATCCATCCTTTATCCAACCCGCTATATCCTAACTACATGGTCACGGGGGTCTGCTGGAGCCAATCCCAGCCAACACAGGGCGCAAGGCAGGAAACAAACCCCGGGCAGGGTGCCAGCCCACCACAGGGCACACACACACACACCAAGCACACACTAGGGCCAATTTAGAATCGCCAATCCACCTAACCTGCATGTCTTTGGACCGTGGGAGGAAACCGGAGCACCGGAGGAAACCCTCGCAGACACGTGGAGAACATGTAAATTCCACGCAGGGAGGACCCGGGAAGCGAACCCAGGTCTTCTAACTGTGAGGCAGCACTGCTATCACTGTGCCACCGTGCCGCTCTATCTAGCGTTATGCTAATTGTATATTATAAGGTCATTAAAGGATGAGTTTGAATTGGTTGCTTAAAAAGAAAGACGCAGCCTTCTAATAATAACTAATCAGTCCTGCCGTTTCATTTCATGGTTTTGCAGGCTTTGACTATGATCCCCACAGAGTGAGAAGTCTACTTAGAACTGACTTCACAAAGGTTCTACGCTATAACTCTGTTGGTATGAGCTCCAATATATGAGACAGCGACACTTTAGATCTTATGAAGAAAACCTGGAGTGGGAGAGATAAGTAAAATGTATGAGCGTTTAGTAATACTGGTGGCAGAGATGAAAGGGCATGAACGGGCTAACAGCTGGACTGCCAGGGATGGAGGCCGAGTCTGATCTCATTGGAAAACACATGTCCCCCCAATGCCCACTAGTTCAAGAAATGTGTCAAGAAGTCACAAGATTCCTTAAAGTTAAGGCTTATACAGAGGCTTAGTCTCTTTCTGACTGTCTGCTGCTTCATTCATTCAGAGGACCATCCATCCAAGGGTCACGCTGCGCTACGCTACACTAGAGGCCAAGTCAACATACTAAGACAGAGAGCCACCTGTTAGTAAGAATGTTGGATGCAAGATGAGCTGCTTATTATGCATTATTTTACCTGCCCTCATTTTACTTTATTGTGGGGACAAATGGAAATCCTAAATTAATCTGTCTATGAATAAAAAGTGTATTTTTTTCCTCCAGCTTGTTCTGGTGCTCTGTCTAATTGCCTGGAGTTATGGATGTAAAGGTAAGGAGGATGTGTTAAACTCTAGGAGACGGCAACTCTGACCATAACCAGTTAACCAAGGGCTATACATGGGATTTGGGGCATTCTGTTAAGGTCTACATAATAAGGAATCTGAAAGAGAAAACAGGGTCACCCTAGGACCCCAGCATGTCAAAATAATAATTTACAATGCAGACATTCAAGTATAGCATATTAGTGCCAGACTGACATAAAAATCTTCAACCCACTTAATTCAACTGAGCTCTGTGGAAGATGGAGTTATCTCACTAGCATTAGGTGTAAGACAGGGGTCAGGCCACTAAGGAGAATCAGTCCACTGTATGATCCACTAATACTGGGCTAAGTTTGAATTTCCAGTGTCTCCTGACACACACGTCTTTGGGATGTGTGGGGAAAACTGAAGCAACCAGAAAAAAATGTCTCTAAAACACAGGAAAAACATACTAACTGTCAGTGGAAGCTGAACCCAGAATGGCAAATCAACCAGCACTAATGGCTGTGCCTCTGTGCCTAGTGTTAGACTATTCACAGAAAAGATTAAAATGTGATCCAATAAAAAAAATCAATGATATGGGTTAAGATCTCTAATAACATTTATAGTACTAGGGTGTTGTACCGTGGTAGCCATTATAGAAATACAATTGGAACCTGTTGTGATGTGAGATTTTGTATATAACTTGATAAATATTTTGTATGTCTTTATTTGTAACTTAGACAAAGCAATGTAATTTAGTGTTACATTAGTGAAAAGCATTCATGTTTACAACCCAACCCCAGGACCGAGTCTCGTTGAATTTTACAGCAGAGTTAGGGGGAAGTGCCTGAAACAAGTTTGGTAAATGCTTCTCTGTAGTCTCTCAACTCCCACACAAAGCCAGGCTGCTTAACTGGCAAACTTTACCTTAACATATGGTTTTGGGAGATGGCAGGTGTTAAGATGTTCTATTCCCCCATTGGTCTGAAGTATGGCTGTTTGGGACTGGCTTGTATCAGAAGCCTTTAAGTACCATGACACCCTATTGGCTGTAGGGGTTGGACAGAACATCTATAAATTTGCTCACTCCCTCACTCTCTCTTTCTCTTACCAATGGATGAAGGAGCACCTCACACACACCATGAACTGAGAAGGACAACACAATGAAGAGCACAGCTCGGCAGCCATATTGAGACAGGCATGTGACCTGTTCTGAAGAAAGCTGACCACAAAATGATGCCTTAACTAGAGACATTTTTAAGTAGCTAACAAGTCTATGTGACGCCTGAAACAACACATCAACATTTATCAGGTTGTATGGTTGCCAATATTCAAATATACTTTGCATATTGTTATTATTTATGAATATTATCCATAATACATTATTTTATGTGTAACTTAACTCTTGCTTGTCTTTTACTACACCTAATTGCCTGAGGTTATAGATGTAGGAGGGAAGGTGGGGAGAAGTTATATACTATAATACCTTATAAACAGTGGTACAGGTAAATCTGTGAGATTTGAGGCGTTCTGACAAAGGGTACATATTAATAATACAAAAGGGGAAAGTAGAGCAATATATTACTTTACGTAGACAAAACAGAATTAAACCAAAAGAAGGCAGAAAATGTAAAGGTCAGAAGGTCACACACTAGTGCCAATTTAATGATGCTAATCCACTTGCATGTTTTTGGACTTTGGCAGGAAATCCACACAGACGCATGGAGAACATACATACATCACACAGGGAGGACCCAAGTTCTGGTCACGTTGCTGAGAGACAGCAGTGATACCACTGGGTAAAATAAGAGTCAAAAAGCCTACCCTGGAAACAGTCTTGATTTGGATGACCTCTGCGTTGGAAGACCTGTCATACTCTCCAAGAATTACACGGTGACGGCTGGGACTGGAAAGAAAAAGCAAAAAAAAAATAATTCCAAAGCAATTGAAAATCAATTTTGCTTCGCCTAGCTTATAATTCGTTTATGTTAATCACGCCATTCATCACCAACGTTCATGTGTTTTTAATGGTTCAAGCAAAGGCATTCCTAGAAAGGCTAAGGAATCTGATGCTTAAACTTAAATGTTGTGTGGGAGGTATGATTGTTCACATATGTCTGATGGCACTGAGCAGATGAAATCTCAAGGACGGGTTGCGTAACTCACATACTGTATCTGTCTGTTTCATCTGTCGCTCTTGGAGGAAAGTCTATGAGTGATGTGCCACTTCGTCATTGGCTGGTCCTTCATATTAGACGTTTAAGAAAGAAGTTACACCAACAAGATGTCATTCGGGGTGACCTAAGAATTGTGACAGGTTTGCCAATGCACTGTGCTTTTATCAGACACTATTCTGTTAATTAAGTTCTATTAATTAGCTGGCAAACACATGGGCTTTGCTAATGTCCTACAGGGACCAATTTAACTGTACACCAGAAGTAATGGAGAGAGGCTGACACCATCTATAATAAGGCTGGGTTCACATGTTATCAAACAGACAGGAAATACGAGTATCTGAGTCAGTAATTCCAAATAAACACCCTAGAAACTCGGAGTCCGAAAATAGAGATAACACAATGCTAACCAAACTATCCAAGTTGCAATGTAACGCTAACCTTTCACCTTACTCAATTTATATCAAGTAAAAAATGTAACCTGATCAGCCAGAAATGCATTTTTTAGTTAAATTACATGTGGAATAAAGTAATAAATTATAAGATTTTCTAAGCTGGCGTAATCCTGAGCAACGTCATGTGGGACTGGAGACTATTCCAGCAAGCATAGGGTGTAAGGCAGGATCAATCCCTGGACAGGGTGCCGGTCCATCACAGGGTGAACACACGCACATTAGTGCCAATTTAGTGATGCCAATCCACTTGCATGTTTTTGGACTTTGGCAGGAAATCCACACAGACACATGGAGAACATGCAAACTTCACACAAGGAGGACCCAAACTCTGGTCTCGTTACTGAGAGACAGCAGTGATACCACTGCACCACCATACCCCCCCAGTTCAAAGTAACAGACATTTAATATGTGTAGTTTGCGCTTTATTATCAAGAAACAAATGTCATTTATGTTTAATTACTTTTTTGGCAGGGCAGCACGGTGGTGCAGTGGGTAGCGGTGCTGCCTCACAGTTAGGAGACACGGGTTCGCTTCCTGGGTCCTCCCTGTGAGGAGTTTGCATGTTCTCCCCGTGTCTGAGTGGATTTCCTCCCACAGTCCAAAGACATGCAGGTTAGGTGCATTGGTGATCCTAAATTGTGCTTGGTGTGTGTGGGCTGGCGCCCTGCTCGGGGATTTGTTCCTGCCTTGCACCCTGTGCTGGCTGGGATTGGCTCCAGCAGACCCCTGTGTTAGGATATAGCGGGTTGGGTAATGACTGACTGACTTTTTTTGGCAAGTAACAAATCAATGGTAACTTTGCATTTCCCCAAAAAGTCCAAGTAGAAATAAACGTGAATGTAATGAAGTGAGAAATGGTGACATGTCACAAGTTGGGGCTCCAAAAAACTGATAGCTCACAAACACAGCTTAACTCTTTCTGTTCTCATTTCCAGAAGAAAGGAAGTCCTGCCCAGTGATCTGTTCATCCCGGATTCCACCTTTACCTCCATAAAAGGAAGACTTTAGTGGAAAAATGTTTGTCATTTGATCAACGCACCACTGGAGGATGAACCTCACAGCAAAGCACCACTATAATTTCCTCAGACTTATGTCTCACTTCACACCAATACTGCAAATAAACGGGACTCTCCCGGCGGGGATGCCAACACTCTTTATGCTTCATTCTTCTCATTCTTACACAGGTTATGTCTGATTCTTTTCACACAAGTGATACACTTAAAAACACAACAAAAATGTTATTGTGCAACAAAGCATAAAAAACTCTTTCTTGAGAATATTCTGTTATGTATTTAAGGGAACACAGGTGGAATGCTGGACATCAAGATGGTCAGGCAGAGCTCCGTAAGGTGGCATTAACAACAAATAATGATCTAATGATGAATTATTCAATTAAAAATTGACGCTTACTTGAAATTGCAGTGAGCTGCTGTCACAACCCAGTATGGACTAATCAGGGATCCTCCACAGAAGTGAAAACCATTGGTTTCCTAAAAGAAGAAACATCTTTTATTGAAAAATGCTAGAATGGCTTCTGTAATAGTAATAGTTATAAACAGTATTGCCACGTGTACCCTGTATTGAAATGTCCAAATTCATTTCCAAAAAATTCAAAGCAGGATCTTGAAAGCCTGCAAAACTATTATTAGTGATCTATAAGAAGCCACTCTATCACAGGATGCACTCATTCACTAAAGCTCTGACCAGAGTTGACAGTCAACCTAAGGTGAACATCTTTGGAATGTGGGATAAAAGTCCAATAATAGGAAAAAGTCCACATAGATATCAGTAGAATACACAAAAACAGAATTCAAGTTAAGTCTTCTGGTGTTGTTAGGTAGCAGGGTTAAGCACTGAACCACAAAGCCTCCCATTGTTATCAATTCTTGTATTAAAATTGGACATTCTATTCACTCCTGCCATGTTGTAGACTGAGCTTCAAAATACCAGAATAAACAGAAACTTCTTGAATTGTTAACAAGTAGTTGACTAACATCAGGCGTCTTCTTATGAAGTATTAGTTTACCTGCAGGGACACTTGCCAGGGCCAGGATCCTGGAACAGCATTCTCTCCATTAATGATTTTCGAGTAGCCACTTACAACTGGCCTTATAGATGGGACTCCACAGCCTGAGGAGAAAAGCAATGGTGGGAAAACTCGATAAAAGGAAAACCAACTCTTTTACATTTAACAGTAATCCATCCATCCGTCCACCCACCCATCTTATTTACTAACCCTCTTGTTCAGTGCAGAGTTATGGCGAACCAAAGCTGCCTACAGAGAAGGAACCAACACTGGACTGGGCATCACAGGGTGTGTGTCGTGAACATGTTCACTTTCAGCATTAGTTTAGATTCTCCAACTAGTCTAACACACATGACTTTGAGATGCAGAAGACAAACCAGAGTGATTGGAATTATCTAAATTATCTTTCATAATAATAGTAGGCAAAATGGGCAGCACATCCATATGTGTGGATCCCAGTGAATTTATTAGTAACTTTTTTGTGTATTGTTCAATGAGGTGATGAAGCATGATCCATTTAGAAGAACTATTTAATAACGATGACCGTTCTGGACACCTAACTGATTTGAATCATTTGGCTTATTTCATTGGAGAGATGATCATTGACTCACTAATTTAATTACATGTAGGACGTCCTGTCAAGGGTTTATCCCTGCTTTCTACCTGATGATGCTCCACCATTGAAGTAGTTTGAGAATGTTATCAAAATTGGATCCAAAGTGCAAAGCCCTACTTTTCACCCACCCATAAAATGTAATCAGCAGATTTGTAGTAGTAGGGTGTTGTACCCTTTTAGCCATTATGGATGTATTGAGAAGTCAAGCAAAATTACACCTTTTATTGGCTAACTAAAAAGATTACAATATGCAAGCATTTGAGACAACTCAGGCCCTTTCTTCAGGCGAGATGTACTGTAATTCTTACCGTGATTACATCTTTCCTGAAGAAGGGGCCTGAGTTGCCTCGAAAGTTTGCATATTGTAATCTTTTTAGTTAGCCAATAAAAGGTGTCATTTTGCTTGACTTCTCACTACATCAGCAGATTCAGAAGACTCATAATCAATTCTCTTGTCATTTTCACACTTATAATTATCAGGCAGTCACTTGATAGTCACCATGACCATCATCCTGTTGGATCTCTGACATGGAGATGTAGTGGGGCCGACACAAGGGACACGTCAGTTCACCTGTTGATTCATTCAGCATTTTAGCTTTTTAAATCATCACAAGTTCTTAATGATACTGTAGTGTTCGCATTCTGTAGATCTACTGCTTAAATAAAATCATTTTTGAAAAATATTTAGATTTCTGAGGGAAACTTGATCTGTTAGTTTATTTATCTATTTATTAAATTTTATTTCTGGACATTTGATCCTGGAGAGTTCAAATTCTGGTGTGATTTGATGTCATTCACGTAACTAACGGTGTCCATTCAGAAAGGAGTCACAGCTCTTCACCTGATCTTGTCTACCTGACTCTACCAGTGGCCTAAACGTTGTCCTCTTACGGCTCTTAAAATTGGCCCTTCCACCCTAAGTGTCAGCCAATATGAGATTTATTAAGCCATGTCTGATTTAGCCTTACAAGATCAAGCATCACTATGGCAAATGTAACATATGAAAACAAAAATAACCAACAGGTAAACCGTCAACAGCACGAAAGGGACTCTCCTTCATCATTTCTTGTAATTTGCATTTGAAAGGAAAATTGTTTACAACCCCCAAATATTTTCTACTCACATTACTAATTTTCTTTATGTTTTTTCCTGCTCACATTTCAGATTAGCGCTCTTTTCTAATGAATCCATCCTTCTTGTTTTAAATCATTTGCCTAACCATTCCTCATGTGGATTTTGCACATTATACTCAGGTTTGTGTGAGCTTTACTCTTGGTACTCCAATTATTTTCCCACATTTGAGTATGTTGGTATTATTGGTGATTCTAAATGTTCCAAAATGGACCTTACTATATGGTGTGGCTTGCTCTCCAAGGCTGTTTCTTGTCTTGAGCCCAGTACTGTTGGAATGGGCTGTGGAAAACAGGGGCAGGGAAATGATATGTAGTGAGTTCTTAGATCAGCCTAAATCACTGTTCATATACACCCCTTGGTACTTATGGTCCCGAACAATCTCCATTTCTACACCCCAAATCCACCACTAGTTCTTTAGCTTTATTGGTGTTGACCTACAGCTGACTCGGCTCACACCAGACAACAAAACTGTCCACTACTCTCCCATATTCCATCTTATCACCATGCCCGATACTTCCCACTTATCCAAAATCATCAGAGAATTTCTGCAAATGGCAGCTTTCTGTGTTGTAGCTAAAATCTGTAGTATACAAGGTGAATAGGAACAGTGACAGAACTGTTCCTTGTGGAGAACCAGTACTACACAGGAAAATGTCAGACACACTGCTTTGTAGGCACACATACAGTGGCCTTCCAGTTAAATAGTCCTTGATCCATGAGACTAAGGGAGCATCCGCCTGCATTGCAGACAGCTTACTCCCCAGTCTGGCTGGCTGGATGGTGTTAAAGGCAAATGAGAAATCAAAGGACATAATCCTAAGAGTTCCTCCTGGCTTGTCTAGGTGACTGTAGGCACTGTGCAGCGGGTAGATGATGGCCTCTTCAACCCCAATCCTCTCCTGGTAGGCAAATTGGAGGGAATCCAATGCAAACCTAACCAGGGGGCATTATTATCTCTCTATTATAAAAAAAATCTTGGGAGGGAGACAAGGGAAACGAGACGTGATATTCTGAGACGAAACATTATCTTCTTCGAAGACACTTTGATGTCACGCGGGACAAGGCAGTGAGACAAAAGGACAGCTGCTGTACAGGTTTTTAAATGATCGATAAGCAACACGACAAGTAGAACACGCAGCTTGCCAGCAGCAAGCCAGCAGATGATCTGACTGCATCTCCTTAGTGTGCGTTCAGCCCACCCCACCTTCACAATGCGAGCAGCCTTATACGTCCCGCAAGAATGAGATTTAACCACACCTGGGGCCGGAAATAAAGGACAAAGAGTAGATGACAAAGTAGAATGTCATAAAGAATTTAAAAATATTGGCGCGGTACACATGCACAACAGGTTAGAGATAATGGAATTCAAAAAAAGATGGCGCAAACAAATGAAAATTATTACTCTGTGAAATAAAGGAACAGCGAAAAGAGATCGAATATCCATCCATTTTTCAACCCGCTGAATCTGAGCGCAGGGGTCTGCTGGAGCCAATCCCAGCCAACACAGGGCGCAAGGCAGGAACCAATCCCGGGCAGGGCACCAACCCACCGCAGGACACACACACACACTGAGGACAATTTAGGATCGCCAATGCACATAACCTGCATGTTTTTGGACTGTGGGAGGAAACTGGAGCACCACGCAGACATTGGAAGAACATGGAGAGAACATACAAACTCCACGCAGGGAGGACCCGGGAAACAAACCCAGGTCTCCTTACTGCAAGGCAGCAGCACTACCACTGCACCACCGTGCCACCCCCAGAGATCGGGTATATTGTTCAGGTTTAAACTTTAAGTCAGAGACTTGTAGATCGTCTAATTCGTGTTGCCAGCGAAAATTAAAAGATTCCAAAAACGTTGTTGGGTATGAAGTCCCGTGAGATGGAGACTTTTAACATGAGATTCTTTCAAGTCACGCCCTATTTACAACTATTTGCAAACAAGACCAGGGTCATCTAACCTCAGTCATGTGAATGTTTTTGGCAGACACACTTCCTGTGCTCTCAGCTCTTATAGATTTTATCAGGACAATAAATTTATATGTTCCAGATGACACGTCAACAGCAAAGCGAAGAAAGAGTGTGGACAAACATTCGAGAAAGTCATTTTATTTATTAGAGAGAAAGAAACGATAGACACTCACAGGCAGATATATGTGGCGTTGTCACGATGTAAGTCCAAACAAGGAATCAAAATTCAATGCGATCTTGCAGAAAAGATAATTCCAAATATTGTTTTTACAAAAGTTTTAAGCCCTAAACCCTTAACTAGAACCTGTGAGTTTAGTAATAAAAATAATAATCATTCTCCAACACAAGCAATTGAAGATGTGAGTTCCAAAATCTGATGGAACTGAAGCGCACGGATAATCTGTACGACAGAGTAATTGAACTGTTTTTGAGGAAAGAGAGGAGGATGGATTTTGTTTATAAATAATCCGAATTTTTGGTGCGTAAAACGTTGCGATTTTCCTAAATAATATTGCAAGTTTTTATTGATGTTTTTTATGTGTGTCACGGACTGTAGCGGCAGTAGAAAGGAACTTGTTCACCTCTGGTTTGTCTATTCAATAAAGGCATTTATTGTGACTACAAGAGTTATCTATCTGCGATGCAACGGCTCTTTATACTGTATTTCTGCATATTAAGATGGTTTTTATAACCATAAATTAGTTTTTGAGGGGCGGGTTAATTCAGATGGAGCACTACTGAAGGCCTAGGTGTGAAATGCATGGTCCGCCACTGTGTGAATGTGACTTTTCATGCAGTTGGTCATGCATCGAAAAAATATTTGAGCTTCAAAACCTGCTAATTACAACAGTGTAGCGCTATAGTTTAAGGGATTTAGTTTCAAAATCTGTCTTACGGACCCAGATTTTCCTATTTATCTCCAAAATTTATCTTTTGTACTTAGCTGATTTTGGAACTGAGCTCTTCAATTACTCAAGGCTGATTTTTGGGTTCACTTTTTGCATTTATAAATCTGTGTAATGAGTCAGATTTCAGAGGAGAGCACTATATTAGACATTTAACTGCATAGATCTGAAGTGGGTTTGTCTTCTTATTTGTAGTCTACTTTGACTGATCTTGTCCCATCTAACTATAGATTGGGCCCAGGAAGTTAGGTGCACATCAATTATGATCAAAGCTACTGATGCAACTGATATTCACAAATCCTCAGTTCAAAGGGTTACTTTAACACAGACAGATTTGGATAGAAACAATGAGAACCATCACACCTTTCCATAGGACCCAGGCTTCAGTGATATCTCTTCAAAATGGAGGTGGTGGTTCACATGAAAATAATTTATTAAAGTCCACTAGAATATTGTTATACTGTAAATAGGTAGTTTTGCTTATTAATTCTCTGTCTGTGTTAACTGGTCATGTATTACGTGTGTGATGTCTACCTGCCTACACAGCACCCATGATTGATGTTTTCATCGAATGCCTGCCTGAAACAGTTTAACTCAAATCTACCAATGGACCAACCAATAAGCCTTCATTCAGTAGAGGTGCCTGCTCTACGTCTTTATGACGATCAAATGTTCTGTCTGAGAGTTTTAATAATAATAATAATAATAAATCTTTTCATTTATATAGTGCTTTTCTCACTACTCAAAGCGCTTAGCTCAAGGGCCCAACAGAGCAGAGTCCCTGTTGGCATTTACGGGATTCAAACCGGCAACCTTCCGATTGCCAGTGCAGATCCCTAGCCTCAGAGCCACCACTTTTTTTAAAGCTCAGTTTTAAAAGTGAAAGACACTTCGTAAAGAAGCATACAGATCAACTAGTTAGAAAACTCACCCAAGGCAGAGCCCACCAACGCCAGGCAGCTCAGCAACCAAAGCATTTCCACCTCAGTTCTTGACTACTAAGTACTTCAGGAGTCTGTGCAGGACCTTGGGTTAGGGGACCATTTTATTTTTTAATGGCAACCTTGAGCTTCGGACCTGTTATCACCATCTTTGTTGATAACATGAGAATATTTAGATTAATGTTCTTTATTTGTCCCCTAGAGGAAATTATATTTTACAGAGGCTCCAAAATATATAATATGATAAAAACCAAAAACAACAAGGAAAAAAAAATGTTTGCTTGGGTAATAGAGAGCTGCTACTGTCAGTACAGACTTGTAGGTGGCAGTAAGGTCAGACCTGCTTAGACTGTGTCACGGGTTGATATTTAGAGTCAATAATACTTGGATAGAGCAGTGGCCATGACTGAACAGACCTAACAGGCCTTGATTCCTTCTTTAAAATCAATTGATTCATGGTACAGAATGAAACGTGTCTGTTGCTAAGTCAGTCAGGATGATGTAATTTACTTTTCAGGGCAGTAACATGGACCAGGGGTCCCTAACATCCGGTCCTGGAGGACCACCATGGCTGCAGGTTTTCATTCTAACCCTTTTCTTAATGAGTGACCTGTTTTTGCTGCTAATTAACTTCTTTTGAACTCATTTTAATTGACTTGTTCTTGAAGACTCAGAACTCTTTTTCTTTTTCCGTAATTAGCAGCCAAACAATAATGAGATACAAAATGAGCCAAAACAACTGGTGTCCACCATACAATATGTGAAAATAAAGAAAGATGAAGGTCTCAGGAATGTCGATCTGCTCAGGTCCCCAAAATATTTTAACAGAGCTCCTAGAAGGAGAAAATCAACAATTTCGGAAATTTCTGCTATTGCACAATGCGCGCAGCAACAAGCCATGGAATTAAAGAACGAGTTTAATTAAGAATAAGAATCAGCACCTCATTAAGCAACTGCATGGAGTGAAATTGGTTGGAGTTTGAGGCCCTGACTTGGTTGGCCTTCTGTTGGCTCCCTCACTTCACATTTCATTTCTATTTGGGTGCCATTTAAGGCAAGAAATTAAGCAATTCAGAGGAACAATGAAGAAATTCAGAGGAACAAATCTTAAACAAGCAATCCAATTAAAATGAATTCACAATGAGTTAATTAGCAGCACAAACGAGGCATTCATTTTAAAAAAAGGGTTAGAATGAAAGCCTGCAGGACCGGAGTTGGCGACCCCTGACATGGACAAATTCAGTCTGCAATTCAATGCCTGGATCACACATTTAGTTTTAATTGTACTGTGCTCCCTTTGTTATCACTGCACATTCACAAAAAGCTCAAGTCCTCCTCTTGCTTTATCCACTCAGTCTGATGAATCTCGTCCAGCATTAAAATAATGTCTGAAATAAGAGGCATAAGCCAGTTCTCCACAGTACCTGAGCGCGCCATAACTCACTATAAGATATAACAGTTCAAATAAAGTGATACCAGGTCTGAATCCTTTCCATGTTGATTTAGTCCTCACCCCAGATGTTTGCCTCTTTGACCTCCAGGCAAGCCTGCAACCTCCATCTTTGCTTTGGACATTCGCCCCTTTGCCCAACTTCATCCACAGATGAGCAGCTCTTCCAACAGGGTGTAACGGAGTTCTTTTAGGCGACGATGAACGCATTGCTACCAAAGTAAATGCAGGAATGTTTAATACGTCCCACTTTACTTTTACTTTTTAGGGTCTTTAATATTCTCTGATGTTACAGACATTGGCAGCCATCAGATCTTTTACACTCACTGCGTGACATTTCTCAAGTTCGCAGCTTGTCTGAGAGGCAGGTCTGAGTTGACAGCAGCAACTCTTCAGTTCAGTTCAGTTTAAAAATTCATTAAAAAATGTATGGTAACAAGCCAGAGGCCAACATTTAACATTATAAATTAATAACATTAATTAATTACATTAAAACCATTACTACTTCTAAAATAATTCTAAATAAATTTTAAAACAAGAAAAGCGAGTCTGGGTGGCGCAGTGGGTAGCGCTGCTGCCTTGCAGTTAGGAGACCCGGGTTCACTTCCCTGGTCCTCCCTGCGTGGAGTTTGCATGTTCTCCCCGTGTCTGCGTGGGTTTCCTCCCACAGTCCAAAGACATGCAGGTTAGGTACATTGGCGATCTTAAATTGTCCTTAGTGTGTGCTTGGTGTGTGCCCTGCGGTGGGCTGGCGTCCTGCCTGGGGTTTCTTTCCTGCCTTGCGCTCTGTGTTGGCTGGGATTGGCTCCAGCAGACCCCCGTGACCCTGTAGTTAGGATATAGTGGGTTGGATAATGGATGGATGGATGGATGGATGGATGGATGGATGGATGGATGGATGGATGGATGGATGGAAAAGAGAGCCTTTGCTAAGGCTGCTGCATGGTGTGGCACCCTCTTGGGAAGCACACATTCCCAAATAGAAAAGCCCAACCATGTTTCATGTACTTACCTATTTACAGATTTTTTATTTTAATACTTCTAAGTGCAAGGTGACCCAGTGGTGCAATGGTACCAATTCTACCTCACAACAAGAAGCTCGAGTTTCACATCCCAGTTTGCTCCCACGGCCCAAAGACACGCAGGCGATGCAGGTGGATTGGCAATGTTAATTGGCCCTATTGTGTGTGTGTGTGTGTGTGGTGTGAGTGTGTCCACCCTGAAATGCACTGGGGTCCTGTCCAGGGATTGTTCCTGCCTTATGCTCTGTCTTTCCTACAATGCTGCTCAGTATAAAGCAGGTTAAGAAGATGGCTGGATCGGTAGCTCTAAGTGCACAGTGAGTTGCATGGCTGCAAGTGTTGAGGGGTATCACAGTTATAAGAATTAAAGTTCAATTTGTCATCTGTTACTTGATGAGCCAAGTCTTGTTTTTTGTCCTCTTCTCTCCTACATTCTACAAAGGAGCACATTGAGTGAAATTGTCCAACATGAGAGTTGTAAGTCAGTGTCGGATTGGGCGCTGCATCTGCCTGGCATCCTGGCTAACACTTGTACCGTCATTGTACTCAAAAAGAGCTGTGCACCATGACAGCATCTAGCCACCTACAATCATATGGACAAAGTGAGCTAAGAACATGTATGGATGGTAACAACAGACAGAGTACAGCATTTTGTGTCCTGGATGGAAGAGCCATCTAATCACTTTGATCACATATGAAAAGAAAGCTTTTTAAGGTTTTCAAACTTACTAAAAGCAAGTCTTGTTAATACTGTGAGCCCCATAAGGACATATATGACAAAGTCAGACTAACTCCGGGGTGTCTAACTCCGGTCCTGGAGGGCCGCGGTGGCTGCAGGTTTTTATTCTAACCGTCTTCTTAATTGGTGACCAGTTTTTGTTGCTAATTAACTTCTTTTGCTTTAGTTTTAATTGACTTGACTCGGGCCCTTTAGTTTTCTCTTTTTCCTTAAGTAGCAGCCAAACAACAATGAGACACAAAATGAGCCACCACATGACCAGCTCACATGTGCCCATCACACAGTATCACTCAGTAAGGTTGATCTCTCAGGTCACTAAAACATTTTGACAGTGTTCTAATAAAAACAGAAAATCAACAGTTTTTGGAAATGTCTGTCGTGACAGAATGACAGCAGCAACAAGCCATGAAATAAAATAACGAGTTGTTGAATTAGCAGCAAGAATCGACTTCTCATTAAGGAATTGGCTGGAGTTTGAAGCCCCAATTTAGCTGATGATCTGTCGGCTTGTTTCATGTCTCATTTATGGTTGGCAGCCATTTAATGAAGAAAGGAATCAATTCAGAGGAGTGAATCCTTAAAAACAAGGCTATTAAAATGAAGGGACAAGAAGTTAATTAGCAGTGAAAACTGGTCACTGATAAGGAAAAGGGTTAGAATGAAAACCTGCAGCCACTGCGGCCCTCCAGGCCTGGAATTCGACACCCCTGGACTAACTGGATCTTGTTTAGATTTTGCACATTTTGGTCTCCCTGTCATTTCCACCTGCTGCCTGATTAATGGCTCACTTTCATTTACTTTCCGCTCTGCGGAGTTAAAAAAACTGTCAGCAGCTGCTGCACACCATGAAAATTCCCACAGAAGTTGTAACTAATCCTTTTTATCTTTACAATTTGCTCCTGATTTGGTCTTTGTTAATTTTTTGCAGATTAACAGATGTCAGCGTCGAAAACATTCAAGTGGCAGGAGCAATCCATGCACAGGGCGCCAGTCCATCACAAAGTGAACGCACATACAATATGGATATCAGGGCTAATTTAGTATCATCAGTACACCTAACCTGCATGTCCTTGAGCTGTGGGTGGAAACTCACGCAGAAACAGGGAGAACATGCAAACTCCACACAGGGGGCACCCAGGATGTGAACCCTGGTTTCTTTATTGCAAGGCGGAATCACAGCACCGTGCCACCCAAAATGTAAATTCACACACCTAACATGTCTTAACCCTTCTATTCAAATCCTAGAGTTAACATTTGTGTTTGTCTTTTTCTTTTTCTTTAATACTCCACTGAGGAGGTCTGTTTTCAAACCTATTATTGCTTCTTCATTTAGTTAATCTTTACTCTAGTAGAGAACAATGGGGTTCTAGATTTAAATATAAAATATTTTCTTCCTTTTGATGGTTTCTGAGAGTGATTTATTTTTGATTTCACGGACTGAGTTGCAAACACTAACAATGGAGTATGTATCATGAACTCTCTGTTTCAAGTGCTGTTCTTATTTTACAACAAATAGAAACGAAGTGAGCTAATCACCAATTACAAAATGTCATTTGTGTGGTTATGTTTGGAGATTGTTATGTTTTAGCCAGGGTGTGTTTATTTTTGTATATTTTAAGACATTTAACACGGGAAAGGTACTATATAAATAAAATATATTATTATCATTATTATTACGATGTTAAAAACGTTTTCTGTCGTGTCTGTGTTATTCAGCCTTGACCACTCCCCTCCTCACTGCTCGTCCAATCATTACTCCTACTGCGCATATCCTCTCTCCGAAGCACTCTATGACACTCTCAGTGCTGCTAACTCGCCCCTCAACACAGTCATTACACTGGCAAGATAGAAAATCAATAATTATCTATTCAAGAACGATGAATTATAGATCGCAATAGAAAAAGAGCAGAACGACCTGATGAAGAACGTCGAAAAAAAGAAAATGAAAAAAAAGAGCGGCATTTAATAAAAATCAATAACAAAGAGAATCATCCAGTAAATGAAACAGAGAAAAATATCCCGAACAATATGCGAACAGAAATGCAAAAAAGTAACGTTTATAGAATGTGAGTTAGAGGATAAAGTAATTCATAATATTGTTTTGATGAGGTATTAATGTAATTTAATTTTTTATCCACTTTTTATTATGTGTTATTATGTATTACTTATTTACTTTTACTTTTTACTATGTTTTATTACTCATTGGTATTTAAAATAGACAGTTGTAGTGAAATATTCAAGTAACTGATTTTCTATCTATAATAACTAAGGACTAAACCGTCTTCCTCCCATGCCCTGCATACTCTTCTATATACCACTTCTTTGAGCAGTTCAGCCACAAGACAGCAAGTGCCCAGCACCGCCCAGGAGGGTTGGCAAGTGAAGCGAGCAGGTTCGGAGCCCCCTAGTTATTATTATTATTATTATTATTATTATTAAAGAAGTACTTTGAACATTTGACACCAATTCTCCTTGTGAACCTTTTTAGGCCAAAGCCTGCCTGTGGATTTGGGGTCAGGCTGCTTAGGGTGAGAACTTTCTGGACAGGATAGGGGAAAATCCTGGCCTGGTTTATGAGTTTTTGTGAAGCCATCACTACTTTCGCTGTTTGGAGTGCACTCAAGTCATGACAGAAATGGCACACCCAAACAAACGTTCAAGAAGGGTTTGAACAGCAGATATGTGTGTGTTTTCTCTTTAGGGGCTGATCAAAGGAGTCATCTGTGAAAAAGCATGTCACACACATTAGTTAGTCAATATTCCCTCATAAAAACCATCAATAGTATAAAATTGTCTGTCAAAAGTTTAAGCCGGTTTACTTTCTTTTGTCTTTGGAACCTAAGATTTGTTTCAGATTTTGTTTTCCTGGATTGCTTTAGCTCTCAACTCAAGATCTCCAACTTCAGTCCTAGAGCACTAGCATGGCTGCTGGTTTTCATCCTAGTCCTTTTTCTTATTAGTGATCAGATTTTGTTGCTAGTTAGTTTATTATTTCAGACTCAGACCCCTTAATTATTTCGTTTTTCCTTAAATAGCAGCCAAACAATAACGAGATACTAAACGAGACAACACATGACCAGGTAACCTGTGTCCATCATGCAATATCTGAAAATAAAGGAAGGTGAAGGTCTCAGTAATGTTGATCTGCTCAATCCACAAAACATTTTGACAGCAACCTTAGAAAAAAGAAAATCAAACAGTTTTGGGAATGTCTGCTATGGCAGAATGAGAGCACCAATAATCCACGGAATTAAATAACGTGTTTAATTAACAACAAGAATTTGTTGGAGTTTAAAGACCCAACTTAGCTGGTCATCTGTTGGCTTACTTCACATCTCATTTTTGTTTGGCTACCATTTAAGGAAAAAACAAGAAATTCAAAAGACTGAACCTTAAAAACATGGCAGTTAAAATAAAGGGAAAAGAAGTCAATGAACAGCAGAAATTGGTCACTGACTGCGAAAGTGGCAGGAAGGAAGAACTACAGCCACTGCAGTCCTCCAAGATCAGAGTTGGACAGCATTGCTCTTGACTATCACTGACCTATCTTTTGGAGAAGTTCCAAAATTCAAATTCAAGTTGATGTGCATGTCTGTCTTTTATAATGATGGTGCAGTGATGTCACAAACAGTTCACTTGGCTAGCAAAGGACATCATTGATGACAACAACATTGCGCTGCATAGAAAAACATGCTAAACATTGCTGCTTCTCAAAAACAAAAAAATGGTGATCCACTGACATCCCAAACATGCTCCTGGTAAAAGAATCAACTAAAATAACAATGGTAATAAAGCAAATAAAAGTGAACAATACAAGCCAGGATAGTAACCAACAAATTCCTGGCACACCCCGTATTAAACTAAGGTCATTACACTTTCCTTCACTCTAAGAAGGAGCTGCGCTTGGTAGAGTATTGACCTAACTGTAAGTTATTCCATTATCTTCCACATCAAATGAGCTTAATGGGGAGACGGGACAGCGAGGCTTTGCTATTTACAGTTAGACTTCTTTGAAGTGTTTGAAGTCGACTTCAAAGACTTGCTAAAACGCCCAATATTGCACTCAAGGAAGAACTGCCAGGGTGTCATGTCCTGAATGGCAAGAATTCAAACAAATGAGACAGAGTAAGAGAAGTCCAAAGGTGGAATAAAGAGGCCTACTGACTTTTCCTCAGCCAGACCTTTCCCTCTTGAAGGTGATAAAGAAGCTTCTTGGATGTACATTGCATGGTGGTAGTGCTAGAAATGGAGAGCTTCTGTCTCTAAGGATCCCAACTGTCTGTAAGACTGCCCTGTAGACATGCTGTTCGTCCTTTAAGCTCCTCATGCTCAAGCTGTCTGGATCTTCCTCTTTGGAATTCCCACAGGATAATCATGGCAGACACAATGAGAACATGCAAACCTAAGCAGATGATGCCTGACAAAGAAATTAAACCAGTGAGCTGTGAGGCAGCAATGGTAACCATTGTGCCATAGTTCCACTTCTTAATTGTTTTACATAAATATCCTATACAGTAGTTAGTTACAAATGGATTATCACTTGAAAGTCATCTCCTAAACAAATAGTATTGCAATTCTTATACTATGGGTTCTTACCATTCTCATATTTAATAATAATATACTAGAGTGTTGTACCGTGTTAGCCATTATGAATGTAGAGAGTAGAGAAAAGCCAAGCAAAATGACACCTTTTATTGGACATCTTGCCTGAAGAAGGGGCCTGAGTTGCCTCGAAAGCTTGCATATTGTAATCTTTTTAGTTAGCCAATAAAAGGTGTCATTTTGCTTGGCTTTTCTTTACTCTCTACAATAATTACATACTAAATAATAGACAGCTGGGGTATATGAGAGGAATATCCTGCCATTCCAATCTTTTAGGCTTTTTTGAACAGGCAAGAAGAATACCTAACTAAAATAAAGCATACAACATTATTTACGTAGACCTTCAAAAAGCCTTTGACTCAATCCCACACGAAGATTAATTCTGAAACGAGAATCCTGCAGGTAGGTTACCTGCAAAACTGGATCTCATGTTGGTTAACCTGGAGGAGAAAAGGAGTACAGATAAGAGGAGAATGCACCATGTGGAGTGAGGTCATCAGTGGAGTCCCCACAGAGTCTGTCTTTGGACTGTTATGTTTTCTGATTTATATTAATTGGTTCTTGTATAATTAACTTGTAAATATTGCAAATAATACTAAAAGAGGAGGAACTGCAGATGTTTAGGATACATCAAAAAGATCTGGACAAGCTTCAGAGCTGGGTGAACACCTTGAAAAATGTAGTTTAATGCAGAAAAGTGCAAAGTGCTAAATGAGAGCAAAAGGAACATCAAGTATAATTACAAGATGGGTGACACTGTCATACAGGAAGCAACCTCTGAAAAGGATTTAGGGGTTTATGTTGACACAACACTTTTATCATTTAAGCCACGGGTGTCAAACTCCAGGCCTCGAGGGCCACAGTGGCTGCAGGTTTTCATTCTAACCCTTTTCCTAATCAGTGAGTCGTTTTCACTGCTAATTAACTCCTTTTCCCTTCATTTTAATAGCCCTGTTTTTAAGGATTCAGTCCTCTGAATTTGTTCTTTTCTTCATTAAATGATAGCCACACAGAAATGAGATGTGAAATGAGCAGACAGATGACCAGCTAAACTGGGGCTTCAAACTCCAACCAGTTTCTTAATAAGAAACCAATTCTTGCTGTTAGTTAAACCTGTTATTTAATTCCACGGCTTGTTGCTATTCTCATTCTGCCATAGCAGACATTTTCGAAACTGTTTGATTTTCTGTTTTTTCAAAGAATGCCATCAAAATGTTTTGGTGACCTGAGAGATCAGCCTTACTGAGACCTCCAACTTTCTTTATTTTCAGATATTGTGTGATGGGCACAGGTGAGCTGGTCATGTGGCAGCTCGTTTGGTGTTGCATTATTGTTTGGCTGTGTGGGAGATGGCCGGCTGTTCATCCCGGCCAATACCCCCAGGCCGCCAGATGGAGCCCTCCCTGTAGCATGGAAGGGCCCCAAAGACCAACAGGGAATTACGGACAATGGAGTTTTTATTCCCAACCCTGCTGGACACCGTGGGGCCCACCAGAGGATGCTGCAGGGAGGCTCAAGGACTTATACGTGCTCTATAACCCGGAAGCACGTCATGATCATATGACCAGAGGGAACGACGTGTTTCCGGGTTGAAGAGTAGGACTTTTTATCTGACCCGGAAGTGATAAGAAATCACATAGACTGTAGGATGGGAAACACTTCCGGGTCAGGAAATATAAATGGACTGTGGGAAAGCCCAGACGCTGAGCTGAGCTGGGAGGTAGGGTGGCAAAGTGTCTGGGAGTGGAGGATTGGTGATTATTGATTATTGTAGTGTATGTATATGTGTAGTGTGGAGTGGAGGGTGCTTTGTGCACATAGTTATTATAAAATAAATAATAATTATAATTTTACCCGGTGTTTGGAGTGGTACCTGAGGGTTCAAGGGAGCTCTAGTGCCCCCTATTGCTACAGCTGCTAATTAAGGAAAAAGAAATAACTAAGGGGCCTGAGTCAAGTTAATCAAAACTAAGGCAAAAGAAGTTCATTAGCAACAAAAACTGGTCGCTAAAGAAGAAGAAGGTTAGACTGAAAACCTACAGCCACTGCAGCCCTCCAGGCCCGGAGGTCAACTCCCCAAATACAGTATAAGCAATTTGCTTAAGTAATTTAAAGGGCACATAAAATGTTAGGTTAGATTGTTAAAAATATTGAAAATAAATTTAGGGACATTATGCTCAGACTATATAGTGCACTAGTGAGACCACATCTGGAGTATTGTGTGCAATTCTGGTCACCATGATGCAAAAAAGATATAGCAGCACTTGAAGCTGTGCAGATGAGTACAGCCAACTGCATCCCAGGAATTAAGGACAAGTCCTACTCTGAGAACCTCAGAGAATTAAACCTGTTTAGTCTCGAGCAGAGGAGACTCCATGGGAACTTAATCCAGGTCTTCAAACTCATCAAAGACATTGATAAAGCAGACCCAGCAGAATTCTTTCAGTTTAATGGTGAATCACATACTCAAGGGCTCCAGTGGAAATTAAGGGGAAGGACATTACTGAAGTCAGGAAGCACTATTGAGACATGAAGATGAAGCAGAGACCGTGACAACCTTTATGAAATATCAGGATGAGATATTGAGACAGCTTCGCTATTAGCTAAACAAACAAACTTATTGGACTGAATTGTCTCCTCCAGTTTGTCAAATGTCTTATGTTCCTGATAAAGAAGACACTATATATTTTATATTATAGACATTTATTTATGTAGCCATTCACTCCATAAAAGAACTAAAGCAACAGACATCGTGAATTGAAATATTAAACATGGAAATCATTTGTTAACTATACTGATTTTTTTTCTTTTAAAATGACATACATTACCGCCCTTTAAACCTTTCCAGTGGGAACAAAATCTTTATCTATCAAATATTGAGAGGCAAAAATTTCTTTTGCAAATAAAAGTGTCTTATTTACTGTGAAAGGACAAATAATGACATTTGTCACTTCAAGCCGACAACCTTCAGGGGTTTTCCATGGAAAACAAATATGACAAGAAAAACTTGACTGCGTGGAGCTTTGGCTGAAAGACTTTGATTTTTGTGTTTTGTCCATTTATAATCCCATGATGTTTAGTCCACTTCTTCAATGGTGGGACCTGAAGAGGAACCTGAGGCGCCTCCAGCTCCTCCTGGGAAGCCCCCTGGCATTCCACCAGGCATCCCACCTGCTGCTCCCTGGTAGAGTTTGGTAATGATGGGATTACAGACCTTCTCCAGTTCCTTCTGTTGGTGTTCATATTCATCTTTCTCAGCCATCTGTAAAAAAAAGTTGAGTGAATTTTATTATTATAGAGAACATTAATGTAACCAATCCTGGAAAGTAAAGAAATGTGCTGGTGACAACAAAAGACATTGGACAGGTGGAAGGGTCAGAATGGACTGTCAGGGCATTGCTTCCAGGCAGCTTGCGTACTAACACGTATATTACATATAGTTAACTAGTATTTGGAGATCATGGAGATGAGGATCTGTTTTACAAGGTCACTATTTACTTTTGAAAGGACCACATTTTCCTAATGAATCAAACATTTAACAGGTTCAGAAAATGAAGGGATGGATGGATGGATGGATGGATGGATGGATGGATGGATGGATGGATGGATGGATGGATGGGTGTAAAACATGGCAAAGACCTCCAGCTGTCAACCTGGCCTAATGCTGCCCACCTGGTTTCTATCAAGCCAAGCAATGACTTCATTGCACTTGTCAATGATTGTCTTCTTGTCTTCTGGACTGATCTTGTCCTTGAGCTTCTCATCGTCTACCGTGCTCTTCATGTTGAAGGCCAGTGACTCGAGCGAGTTCTTAGCTGTCACTTTCTCTCGTTGTACGTCATCTTCAGCCTTGTACTGTTCTGCTTCCTGCACCATCCTCTCAATGTCCTCTTTGCTCAGGCGACCTGTTCCAAAGCAAGAGAAGAAAAGGTAAATACATGTAGACCAAAAACATTATAGTTTTATTGATGTTAATTAAGTACTTTAATTGCTCATTTTACTCTACTATTGTAAATTAGTTTAGTTGTTATATAATTGTGGGGTGAGGACTGACTGTTTTTAATTGAGAAGGTGCACAATGACACACAAGTTGAATTAATTACCCAGTTAGATATTTTTTCTATTTAAATTTTCCTTTATTAAGTTATAGTGTCAGTTTCTCTGTTGCCTCAGTTATACACCATTTGGTATCTATCTGTCCGTTATTTCCTACGTGACAAATATGTTTTGAGAGTTTTCTAATAAGGAAGACAGACGTGTCAAGGTAAACCTATATATCTATAGGATTGTCACCAACAGTGCTAATGTTTGCAATGCACCATCTGTTGGAATGAAAAGTGCAATGCATTATATCACTACATGCATTACAAAACACATTAACACTGAATATGTCCAATGGAGTGTAACTGTCAGACAGACAGATATTGACTTAAATTATATTGATGTTTTTTTCCTTCCTAAACCTCATGTTACGTGAATATAACTGGTCTACTACACAACCTAAAAATGGCCTATCCTACATAGGATAAGCTACACCCACTTATAGTCTGTCAGAGTCTGGATGATGCCTGACATTCACATCTGATAGGCAATGCACACTAATTTCTTCCTTTGGGTATTGAACCCATAATTCAAGATGTTTTACTGTTTCCATATGAATCTCTTTACTATTTTTGGGAAAGTAGGAATGGGGGAGTTTTAAGAGTTCAAGCATCCCATCCCCTTCTGATGACAGAAGATGGCTCCACACCACTAAATCACCAGTTGGAAAACAACAGGACATGTGCCAGATATGTGAAACTGGTCTGTTGTTACTCTTCGCAGCAACAGTAGAACTCGAGGATTTGAAAAAACAGGAAGGTAAAATGATGTTTGTTTACAGTGTCATAAAGTCACACTTCTTCTGTCTCAGAATACATAGGGGACCTCAGTGGAGGTGTCAACAGTCAAGTAATCCATCACTTAACCTTTAGCATGAGGAATCCTACCTCAGCACTCTCCAGACACCATGGCTCAGGAATAAGCTTTGCAATTTTGCACAGTAAAGTGTGAGAAACTATGTGCAGTGAGATGGTTCTGATGAAGTAAACATACAGCGTGAAAATGGTAAAAACATCCATCCATCCATTCATCCTCTTCTGCTTATCCGAGGTCGGGTCGCGGGGGCAGCAGCTTGAGCAGAGATGCCCAGACTTCCCTCTCCCCGGCCACTTCTTCTAGCTCTTCCGGGAGAATCCCGAGGCGTTCCCAGGCCAGCCGGGAGACATAGTCCCTCCAGCGTGTCCTGGGTCTTCCCCGGGGCCTCCTCCCGGTTGGACATGCCCGGAACACTTCACCAGGGAGGCGTCCAGGAGGCATCCTGATCAGATGCCCGAGCCACCTCATCTGACTCCTCTCGATGCAGAGGAGCAGCGGCTCTACTCTGAGCCATACCCGGATGACTGAGCTTCTCACCCTATCTTTAAGGGAGAGCCCAGACACCCTGCGGAGGAAACTCATTTCGGCCGCTTGTATTCGCAATCTCGTTCTTTCGGTCACTACCCATAGCTCATGACCATAGGTGAGGGTAGGAACATAGATCGACCGGTAAATTGACTGCTTTGCCTTATGGCTCAGCTCCTTTTTCACCACGACAGACCGATGCAGAGCCCGCATCACTGCGGACGCCGCACCGATCCGCCTGTCGATCTCACGCTCCATTCTTCCCTCACTCGTGAACAAGACCCCAAGATACTTGAACTCCTCCACTTGAGGCAGGATCTCGCTCCCAACCCTGAGAGGGCACTCCACCCTTTTCCGGCTGAGGACCATGGTCTCGGATTTGGAGGTGCTGATTCCCATCCCAGCCGCTTCACACTCAGCTGCGAACCGATCCAGAGAGAGCTGAAGATCACGGCCTGATGAAGCAAACAGGACAACATCATCTGCAAAAAGCAGTGACCCAATCCTGAGTCCACCAAACCGGACCCCCTCAACACCCTGGCTGCGCCTAGAAATTCTGTCCATAAAAGTTATGAACAGAATCGGTGACAATGGGCAGCCCTGGCGGAGTCCAACTCTCACTGGGAACGGGTTCGACTTACTGCCAGCAATGCGGACCAAGCTCTGACACCGGTTGTATAGGGACCGAACCGCCCTTATCAGGGGGTCCGGTACTCCATACTCCCGGAGCACCCCCCACAGGATTCCCCGAGGGACACGGTCGAACGCCTTTTCCATGTCCACAAAACACATGTAGACTGGTTGGGCGAACTCCCATGCACCCTCCAGGACCCTGCTAAGGGTGTAGAGCTGGTCCACTGTTCCGCGACCAGGACGAAAACCACACTGTTCCTCCTGAATCTGAGGTTCAACTATCCGACGGAACCCCTGAATAGACTTTTCCAGGGAGGCTGAGGAGTGTGATCCCTCTGTAGTTGGAACACACCCTCCGGTCCCCCTTCTTAAAGAGGGGGACCACCACCCCGGTCTGCCAATCCAGAGGCACTGTCCCTGATGTCCATGCGATGTTGTAGAGACGTGTCAACCAAGACAGCCCTACAACATCCAGAGCCTTTAGGAACTCCGGGCGTATCTCATCCACCCCCGGGGCCCTGCCACCAAGGAGTTTTTTGACCACCTCGGTGACCTCAGTCCCAGAGATGGGGGAGCCCACCTCCGAGTCCCCAGGCTCTGCTTCCTCATTGGAAGGCATGTTATTGGGATTGAGGAGGTCTTCGAAGTACTCCCCCCACCGACCCACAACGTCCCGAGTCGAGGTCAGCAGCGCACCATCCCCACCATATACAGTGTTGACACTGCACTGCTTCCCCCTCCTGAGACGCCGGACGGTGGACCAGAATCTCCTCGAAGCCGTCCGAAAGTCGTTCTCCATGGCCTCCCCAAACTCCTCCCACGCCCGAGTTTTTGCCTCAGCAACCACCGAAGCTGCATTCTGCTTGGCCTGCCGGTACCTATTAGCTGCCTCCAGAGTCCCACAGGACAAAAGGGACCGGTAGGACTCCTTCTTCAGCTTGACGGCATCCTTCACCGCCGGTGTCCACCAACGGGTTCGGGGATTGCCGCCACGACAGGCACCGACCACCTTACGGCCACAGCTCCGGTCAGCTGCCTCAACAATAGAGGCACAGAACATGGCCCATTCGGACTCAATGTCCCCCACCTTCCTCGGGACATGGTCAAAGTTCTGCCGGAGGTGGGAGTTGAAGCTACTTCTGACAGGGGGCTCTGCCAGACGTTCCCAGCAGACCCTCACAACACGTTTGGGCCTACCAGGCCTGACCGGCATCCTCCCCCACCATCGAAGCCAACTCACCACCAGGTGGTGATCAGTTGATAGCTCCGCCCCTCTCTTCACCCGAGTGTCTAAGACATGTGGCCACAAGTCCGACGACACGACCACAAAGTCGATCATCGAACTGAGGCCTAGGGTGTCCTGGTGCCAAGTGCACATATGAACACCCCTATGCTTGAACATGGTGTTCGTTATGGACAATCCGTGACGAGCACAGAAGTCCAATAACAAAACACCACTCGGGTTCAGATCGGGGGGGCCATTCTTCCCAATCATGCCCTTCCAGGTCTCACTGTCATTGCCCACGTGAGCATTGAAGTCTCCCAGCAGAACGAGGGAGTCCCCAGATGGTATGCCCTCTAGCACACCCTCCAGGGACTCCAAAAAGGGTGGGTACTCCGAACTGCTGTTCGGTGCATACGCACAAACAACAGTTAGGACCCGTCCCCCCACCCGAAGGCGAAGGGAGGCTACCCTCTCGTCCACCGGGGTAAACCCCAATGTACAGGCTCCAAGTCGGGGGGCAATAAGTATACCCACACCCGCTCGGTGCCTCTCACCGGGGGCAACTCCAGAGTGGTAGAGAGTCCAGCCCCTCTCAAGGAGATTGGTTCCAGAGTCCAAGCTGTGCGTCGAGGTGAGTCCGACTATATCTAGCCGGAACCTCTCAACCTCACGCACTAGCTCAGGCTCCTTCCCCTTCAGAGAGGTGACATTCCACGTCCCAAGAGCCAGCTTCTGTAGCCGAGGATCAGACCGCCAAGGTCCCCGCCTTCGGCCACCACCCAACTCACACTGCACCCGACCTCCTTGGCCCCTCCCATAGGTGGTGAGCCCATGGGAAGGGGTGGTAAAAACATATCCTGAAAAGTGAGAACTCCCTCTGAAGGCAAATTCACAGGAACAACAAAAGAGTAAAGGAAATACTAAGAACTGGAATAAACTGATCATCAAGTGTGAGCGAGGGTTAAGTTGTATTAAGTTCCCTTGAATGTTGTTCTAATGAACAACAGATATCAGATCATTTGGCACTTGCTTTGAGATCTGCTTCATATAGACTGTGGTTCTGTTACCTTTGTCGTTGGTAATAGTGATCTTATTTTCTTTTCCTGTGCTCTTGTCAACTGCCGACACGTTGAGGATTCCATTGGCATCGATATCAAAAGTGACTTCAATTTGTGGGACTCCTCTTGGAGCCGGAGGAATGCCAGTCAGCTCAAACTTCCCAAGGAGATTGTTGTCCTTGGTCATTGCTCTCTCACCTTCAAACACCTGTGCAGAAAAAAATGCAGTTAAAAATGTAAAAGTAATATCTTTGGATACCTCAACTCTGCCACAGAAACAGCAGGCAGTGTGACGTAGTGGTTATGGCACTGGACCACGTGTGATTTCAAGTTCAAATCTCACTGCTGACAATGTGCAACCATGAGCAAGTCACTTCACCTGCCTGTGCTCCATTTGGAAAGACAAAAGAAATGGAAGCAATTGTATTTCAAATGTTGTAGGATGCCTTGGACAAAGGCATCAGCCAAATAAATAAATGTAAATAAACATTAATGAATCCATTATTAATTGCCACACATGCTCACAAAATAGGATCAAGTCTCCTCAGAGTTCCAATCCCAATAATAGGAAAAATACTACAAACAGGAGATAACAGTTAAAAGTAATCAGTCAAATTCAAATGTGACATCATAAAGTAATACTGTGGTCATCATAGTGCCAAAGATTGGCAACTGGCTGCATATTGTTCAGGCATGCAAGCAAAAATGTATTGTACTCTGTATGTATTACAATACTGCTACTACTTCTGTTACTACTTGGTCTCGATTTGAAATCTCAGATTATTTCATTCCTATGTAAAATATTATATCAGGCAGCTAGTACAGTACTTGGAAATGTTCTGCGTCTGTGTCATAACGTGTCCTGTTAGGCTGCTAAACAAAGAAGAAGAGCTTCCTTCGAATCTCCTGTTGTGGACTTCACCAAATGTTGATACTGTAATTGTACTAATCTCTTTTCCAGTGTTACAGACCTCAGAACATAACAGCCATCACTAAAGGTGGAGCATTCCATTCCAGGTTTTTAACCTTATCCGGGTGAAGAGCTTTGCATGTTTGAGTTAACTTAGGGGTTCTGGCATCCACTGGCCCCCAGATGTTTGCTATAGGACTCACTAATGCAGAAATTGCCAAAGAATGGGCTCTAAATTAAAATTATCTACCTAAAGAGTTCCTCCTGAATTGGTTGCTTGAATAGAGAACATCGAAATTTTGGGTCCATGGCCAAGAAACTCCCCAGACCTTAATCCTATTGAGACCTTAAGGTCAATCCTCAAGAGGCGAGTTTAAAAACAAAAACCCACCAATTCTAACAAACTCCAAGCATTGATTATGCAAGAATGGGCTGCCATCAGTCAGGATTTGGCCCAGAAGTTGGTTGACAGCATGCCAAGGCGAATTGCAGACGTCTTGAAAAAGAAGGGCCAACAATGAAAATATTGACTCTGTGCATAAACGTAATATAATTGTCAATAAAATCCTTTGAAACTTATGAAATGCTATCCCGAAGGTTGCCAGTTCGAATCCCGGTCACTGCCAAAAGAGATCCTACTCTGCTGGGCCCTTGAGCAAGACCCTTAACCTTCAATTGCTCCAGGGGCACTGTACAATGGCTGACCCTGCGCTCTGACCCCAAGGGGTATGCGAAAAGTAACAAATTCTTAATATGAGAATTGTATAAGGTGAAATAAAGAACAAAAAAAAAAACATCTGACAAAAAGATCTAAAAACACTGAAGCAGCGAACTTTGTGAAAACCAATACCTGTGTCATTCTCAAAACTTTTGGCCACAACTATAAATGCTATGTTGTGCAGCATTTTACTTTCTCTGCTCTTTTTCCATAAAATGCCTTCAAATTAAAATGTCCAAGGAACTGTGATTTGTATATTTTGCCATAATGACACTTGCAACTTGTACATTCTCATGTTAGTATGCAATTATAATCTCTAAAGATGAGACTGCACAGATGATCAGTAGCAGATGGAGATGACCTATTTACTCTATACCAATCTGCCTTTTTATTCAGAAATAAGAGATGTTCACTGAAATTTCAAAAGTAAGAACTTAATCCATAAAAAAAGGTACCTGGATGAGCACACCAGGCTGGTTGTCCGAGTAGGTGGTGAAGGTCTGTGTCTGCTTGGTTGGAATTGTGGTGTTCCGCTTGATCAGAACTGTCATTACACCCCCAGCAGTTTCAATGCCCAGAGACAGAGGAGTAACATCCAGCAGTAAGAGGTCCTGCACATTTTCAGACTTGTCTCCAGCAAGGATAGCAGCCTGGACAGCTGTGCCAGAGACACAGAGATGAAAGTCACTCTATCCATGCAATGCAAAAAGAAGACTGAATGGCAGCTAATTAACATTCTGATCCTGTTAACTGTGCGTCTTTCCTAGGAATGTGTAAAAGGCTAAATCAAACACTTGGCATTAACTGTTGGGTCATGTAACTAATGCAATTTGTAATAAAACTAGAAAGAAGTAATACATTGATTTTATTATAGGAATGATTGATAATGATGTCACTGAGGCTCTATTTGGGTGACGCAACTCATTAGCTTTTTTTTTTTTTCATTTTTAATGCCGTCAAATACCAAAACTATCCAGAAATAGAAAGGTGGAACTGTACCTGCACCATATGCCACAGCTTCATCTGGGTTAATACTCTTATTGAGATCTCTTCCATTGAAAAAGTCTTGCAAGAGCTTCTGAATTTTGGGAATCCGAGTGGAACCCCCGACTAGCACTATGTCATGAATCTGGGCTTTGTCCAGCTTGGCATCCCGCAGTGCCTTCTCCACCGGTTCCAAAGTTCCACGGAACAAGTCAGCATTGAGCTCTTCAAACCGAGCTCTAGTAATGGATGTGTAGAAGTCTACTCCTTCATAGAGGGAGTCGATCTCGATGCTGGCCTGGGTGCTTGAGGATAAGGTGCGTTTAGCTCTCTCACAGGCAGTGCGCAGTCGTCGTACGGCCCGTTTGTTGTCCGTGATGTCCTTCTTGAATTTCCTCTTGAATTCCCCAATGAAGTGATTGACCATCCGATTATCAAAGTCCTCACCACCAAGATGTGTGTCTCCTGCAGTCGACTTCACCTCAAATATGCCATCCTCAATGGTCAGAATGGATACGTCAAAAGTGCCACCGCCAAGATCAAAGATAAGTACGTTACGCTCACCACCAACCTGTATTGGAAGAGAGTGACCACAAAGTACACACAAAGTCTCATTAAAATCTGTGAAAGGAACACAGTGCTTGATGTGAGCCTGAGGTCACCAATAAAGTCGGCAAGACATCCACAGCTTTTGGAAGGGCGTGGACCAGGAAAAGGAATTCACAAATGGAAGAGGCATCTTTAAACAGACATGCCTGAAGGACTAAATCAAAGTCAAACACAAAAGGTAAGAATGAAAGTCGGAATGAATATAATGAACGGTTCTTTAAGTTGATGCAACCTCCTCCAAATAACTCTAAGCCTTGCTTTGTAGATATGCTTCATAGACAACGTGGACAACAAGTGCTGTGTAATGCCCTCTTAAATAAGTTTCCAATGATGATGTCACGCACAACGATGCTGGATGAGGTGCTCAGTAGCAAAAATAGTAAGTTATAAGCAACATGGCCACAGTGTGAACATACAAAAAGGCAGCAATCACGGCGAAACAAAAAACACACGTGAAACTTTTAGAGAGGAGAGAAATTAATTCAAGGTTTCGAAAAGCAATGGGTTATAACACATAAAACCTGTGGTCAAAATCAACTTGTTTTTCATCCCTTCAAGGTGAAGGACGCAGAGCTGCATATTCAATTGCAGTCTATGGCTGGCTATTTCAAAATGGACGATTATCAAGTCATTTATACGATCGATTCTTTGGTCATGGAGACATGGATGATTTTTGAGACAGGCATGATTTTTGGAGGCCCAGACCCCTCATGGACCCCATGATCATCAAAGGTGACTGTGTACAGATGGTGCAGACCTATAAATATCTGGGAGTGCAGCTGGATGATAAATTAGTCTGGACTGCCAATACTGATGCTTTGTGCAAGAAAGGACAGAGCCGACTATACTTCCTTAGAAGGCTGGCATCCTTCAACATCTACAATAAGATGCTGCAGATGTTCTATCAGACAGTTGTGGCGAGCGCCCTCTTCTACGCGGTGGTGTGCTGGGGAGGCAGTATTAAGAAGAAAGATGCCTCACGCCTGGACAAACTGGTGAGGAAGGCAGGCTCTATTGTTGGCATGGAGCTGGACAGTTTGACATCTGTGGCAGAGCGAAGGGCGCTCAGCAGGCTCCTATCAATTATGGAGAATCCACTGCATCCACTAAATAGTGTCATCTCCAGACAGAAGAGCAGCTTCAGCGACAGACTGCTGTCACTGTCCTGCTCCACTGACAGACTGAGAAGATCGTTCCTCCCCCACACTATGCGACTCTTCAATTCCACCCGGGGGGGTAAACGTTAACATTTAACATTATACAAAGTTATTGTCTGTTTTTCACCTGCATTATTATTATTATCAATCTTTAATTTAATATTATTTATTGTATCAGTATGCTGCTGCTGGATAATGTGAATTTCCCATTGGGATTAATAAAGTATCTATCTATCTATCTATCTATCTATCTATCTATCTATCTATCTATCTATCTATCTATCTATCTATCTATCTATCTATCTATCTATCTATCTATCTATCTATCTATCTATCTAACCTGTCCTAGCATCAATGGAGGTAAGGCAGTAAGTGAACTGAAATGGGAGCAGCCCATCCTTCAGAGGAACGCGACCAAACTCATTCATACAATTCAGGGTCATCTATCTATCTATCTATCTATCTATCTATCTATCTATCTATCTATCTATCTATCTATCTATCTATCTATCTATCTATCTATCTATCTATCTATCTATCTATCTATCTATCTATCTATCTATCTATCTATCTATCTATCTATTTATCTATCTAACCTGTCCTAGCATCAATGGAGGTAAGGCAGTAAGTGAACTGAAATGGGAGCAGCCCATCCTTCAGAGGAACGCGACCAAACTCATTCATATAATTCAGGGTCACCAGTTGGCCTAATTGCACATATTTGGATTGTAGGAGGAAAGCCACATGAACAGGAGGTGAACACCTAAACTCTGCCATATTAGTAGCAGATCATTCATTTTTTTTTCCTATATGTAGGCTTTTGACCTGATTCTTAAATGACAGACAATGCCATTACCTTCTTGTCAAGCCCATAAGCAATGGCGGCAGCAGTGGGCTCGTTGATGATACGCAGTACATTAAGTCCAGCAATAGTGCCTGCATCTTTGGTGGCCTGACGCTGGGAGTCATTGAAATAAGCAGGTACAGTGATGACAGCATTGGTCACAGTCTAAGGAGAGAAGGAGGTTAGAGAGCATTATCATACGGTTCTTCAAAAAATCCTGATGTGAAAAATACTTAATTTAGTAAAACATGTCATATAATTTAGTTTCCATTTTGCCCTAAACTTTTTAATCTGTTTCTTTGCTAATCTAAACAGAACTAACACTTAAGGGGTATTCTTAGTAGTTCAAAGGAAAAACGAGGGTCAACATTATAAACATTGAATCCAATTTAAATGGAAATATTATGAAATAGTGTAATTTTTTCCAAGTTAAAAAAAATGAAATCAGTTAAGCCACTTAAGCGATTATTTTTTTAACATGTAAGCACCTGTATACTGCCTTGAGCTGATATTCAGTACAGAATGGTCAGTCAGTCATTGTCCAACCTGCTAAATTCTAACTACAGGGTCATGAGGGTCTGCTGGAGTCAATCCCAGCCAACACAGGGTGCAAGGCATGAAACAAACCCTGGGCAGGGCGCCAGCCCACCGCAGAGTTTAGAATGGTGCTATATGAAATAATGGGTGCCTATTGGATTCTATGTTTAATTATAAATTAAATCACAACAACATTAGGTTCCCTGAGGAGAGGAGAGTCTCTGAATCAGACTTGCAAAAATGAGACTCCCACAACTAAAGAACTAATGGCTGCCCTCAAATTACAGCACTTTTAGTGGGTATCACAATCAAAATGGTTTCAGATATTCGATCAGTTTTATAACTTCTCCTATATGGAAAACACAACTAGAAAATGGCTACAGCCCTTGTCCCACTGATTTCCATGGCAGCATGTAAAAGAATTAAAAAGTAATCTACTAAATACCCTCACCTTCCCCAGGTAGGCCTCAGAGATCTCCTTCATCTTGGTGAGCACCATTGAAGACACTTCCTCAGGGTAGAAAGTCTTCATCTCCCCCTTGTACTCAACCTGCATTTTGGGCCGGCCGCAATCATTGATCACTTTAAAGGGCCAGTGCTTCATATCTGACTGTACCACCTGGTCATCAAACCGCCGACCAATCAGCCGCTTGGCATCTACAAGAAAGCGAAACTAAACTAAACATGCGGAACACCACACAAAGCGATCAGAACTCAACAGGACACTTTAGAATTCTGGGAGGCAATTCCTTCATATCACTTCATGTGTGTAATACGGATATAATATGGGAAATTACATGATATAAAGGATAAAATGACATACAAGTTGAAATGGCGTGTTTCTTAATTTTGATTTTGAAAATATATTCTTATATTTCTCAGAGCAAAGGCTTCTCAGGTTTGGCGATTTTTTTTAATGTTTCATTTTATTTGGTCAGTTATGACCTTTTACCACAAGTGGGGAGAACTTTCACAAACCCCAGTCACAAAAAAAATGTTTAATTATTATATCTAATAGAGAGATTAATAGACGCATATGTAGAAAAGGAACTATATAACAGAGATGCCTCTGTGTTATGTGCAGCTTCCATCCAGACAGCAGCGATGAAACAGAATCCACCCAATAAAAAATATTTGCAGCAGACATTACAATATTGAACATGTAAAGAAGAGTGAAAAGATCTGCCAGAAATCCTGTACTCAGTAAGGAAACAAAGATTTCACAGTCTTACTTTTTAAATGTATAAAATCACTATAATTGTCCTTTTCTTACAGTGCTTCATACATTCAATAAAAACCTTGCTAAGTTCTACAGACCTCAATCCATTGTTGAAGCTGATCTTACCAAACACAGTGTTGGAAGGGTTCATGGCCACCTGATTCTTGGCAGCATCTCCAATGAGCCTCTCAGTATCAGTGAATGCCACGTAGCTCGGTGTGGTCCTGTTACCCTGGTCATTGGCAATGATCTCCACTTTGCCATGCTGGAAAATTCCCACACAGGAATAGGTGGTCCCAAGATCGATGCCTACAGCAGGTCCCTTAGACATCTGAAGGAAATGTAGAAGTATGAATCAAGATATAATTAACAGAAATGGTTTATTCTCTTCAACCAAGCAGAATGAAGTGCCTAGCCTTATCTGTCAAGGCTCTACAGCATAAGGATGGAAAAGTCAATTACATTTATTATTCAAATATCTGACAAGACACGCCACATTTGTAAAAATGAATAGCATTTCCAAGAGTTGGTTTTCTCTCATCACATATATGTTGTTTAGGATCATTTCCATTTTAAAATTAAGGGAATGGCATCTTAATACAAAACAAAAAATATTTTTTATCTCAGCCACAGTACTAATCTATCTCTATATTATACTGTACAGTACCTTTCACATCTATCTATCTATCTATCTATCTATCTATCTATCTATCTATCTATTATATAGTGCCTTTCATATCTATCTATCTATCTATCTATCTATCTATCTATCTATCTATCTATCTATCTATCTATCTGTTATATAGTGCCTTTCATATCTATCTATCTATCTATCTATCTATCTATCTATCTATCTATCTATCTATCTATCTATCTATCTATCTATCTATCTATCTATCTGTTATATAGTGCCTTTCATATCTATCTATCTATCTATCTATCTATCTATCTATCTGTTATATAGTGCCTTTCATATCTATCTATCTATCTATCTATCTATCTATCTATCTATCTATCTATCTATCTGTTATATAGTGCCTTTCATATCTATCTATCTATCTATCTATCTATCTATCTATCTATCTATCTGTTATATAGTGCCTTTCATATCTATCTATCTATCTATCTATCTATCTATCTATCTATCTATCTGTTATATAGTGCCTTTCATATCTATCTATCTATCTATCTATCTATCTATCTATCTATCTATCTATCTATCTATCTATCTGTTATATAGTGCCTTTCATATCTATCTATCTATCTATCTATCTATCTATCTATCTATCTGTTATATAGTGCCTTTCATATCTATCTATCTATCTATCTATCTATCTGTTATATAGTGCCTTTCATATCTATCTATCTATCTATCTATCTATCTATCTATCTATCTATCTATCTATCTATCTATCTATCTGTTATATAGTGCCTTTCATATCTATCTATCTATCTATCTATCTATCTATCTATCTATCTATCTATCTATCTATCTATCTATCTAAACATACACTTTTTCATATATTTTGATTATTTATACCATATCTTGCCATTACAGTATTATTCTGGTCCTGTGAAAAAGTATTAAAAGTGAGGCATCAGGACAGCACACAGGTATTACTTGTCTTGAAAATGCCCTGCAGTACTATGACATGCCCTCATGCCAAGAATGGGTGGTTTTTAGAGCTCAGCCACTCCTTGGGGGTCCTCCTGCTCCATTAGATGTATGTGTGGCAAACAAAGTGGTGGTATCACAGAGCCTGGTCAGCCCGCTCCTCTACACCCTCTACACATATGACTGTGTCCCCACTCACCATAGCAACAAGATTATAAAGTTTGCGGATGACACGACGGTGGTCGGACTCATCTCGGACAAGGAGGGTGAGCTAGCATACAGGGACGAGGTGGAGCGACTGTCAGAGTGGTGCACAGTCAATAACCTGCTCCTCAACAACAAAAAAACAAAGGAGCTTGTTATTGACTTTAGGAAAAACAAAACTGACATCCAGCCACTCACCATTGGCGGGGCCTGTGTGGAGAGGGTCCCGGTGTTCAGGTTTCTGGGTATGGAGCTGGAGGATGACCTGACCTGGAGTGCCAACACCAAGGAGCTGCTAAAGAAGGCACAGCAGAGACTGTATTTTCTGAGAATTCTCAGAAAGAACCACCTCCCAAAAAATCTGCTCCTTGCTTTTTATCATTGTTCCATTGAGAGTGTGCTCACGTACGGACTGTGTGTGTGGTACGGCAGTTGCACTTCCTCAGAAAAGAAAGCGCTTCACAGGGTCGTCAGGATAGCGGAGAGAACAATTGGTTGTACCCTCCCCACTCTGGAACAAATCTACACATCCCGAAGCCGCAAAAAAGCGATAGACATTTCGCAGGACTCATCACATCCCGGTCATTGCCTCTTCCAGCTTTTGCCATCGGGCAAGAGATACAGAGCTATGAAAACTAGGACAAACCGCCTTAAAAACAGCTTTTATCCGAAAGCAATCATGGCCCTGAACTCAAAATAAAACTGCTCTATATTATTCTTCCAATGTGCAATATATACCTTAGGTCAACAAGTGCAATTTGTATATTTATTACTATTCGGTTTGTTATTATATTCTGTCTTTTTGTCATTTTAACCCTTATTCCTCACACTGAGTTGATTGCACCTTCAATTTCGTTGTTCCTTTGTAAAAGTGACAATGACAATAAAGATCTATCTATCTATCTATCTATTAAAGGTACTGTAGTTAGAATTTAAGTTGTTGTTTTCCTACTGGCCAGCAGATGGTAGTGTTGTCATTCAGGCACAGAATGTTGAATGACTCTTGAGCCCTGAAGTGGCTTCCAGAAGGTCTTTGGTCTGCTCTTGCCAGAAGGTTCAGAACGTGGTTGTGTAATGCTATAGCTGTGAAGTAATGACATGTACAGTATCTCCAGGTGTCTGGCATGCCGTCTACAGTGGCCATATAATGTCATCAATTAAGCTTCAACAAATCCATGTGTTGTGAAAAACAAAAGTCATCTGACTGCCAAGATAAAATGGATCATTTTAAAGAGAACACTGTCAACTTTTAAAAAGCTGTAAAAAGCATAGTTGGCATACAGAGTCAGCAATAAATCTCACAAAATGTTAAAAGACGTCAAAGATGATCCGCAGGCCAGATGCCAAGAACTAAAAAATGGCAGGAACAGAATATCTTATGTTAAAAGAAGTGCTAATGGAGCTTCAAGTGTGAACAAGGAAGTGTAGCAGATGTTCACTTATATGGAGTTGGTAACCAAAGTCCAGGTGTAAAGGATCATTGTGGGAGCCCAACCGCAACTCAGGAAGCTGTTTCATGTGGACTGTCTCCCTGATCTCCTGAATAAACTGACAACTTCTTCATTTATGAGATTCCCCTCAGCTCCTCAGATTGTAGGCTTTGTACTTTTATAAAGGAGACCCTACACACAACCCTGTCACAACTTATAATGAAGCAAAAAAAACGTTTCAGTCCCAATGACACCACTTCCGGTTCTGCCCATTAATGGCGTGACTTCCTGTCTTGCCCTTTAAAGCCACCGTATTTCTCATCCTAACTCAGTTCCGTTTGGGATTTAAAACCTGTAAAGAACTCAACACGAATTACCCATTTGCAGCCAGGGCACAATATATGGGTGGCTGCCCCAAACCTTTTTGACGTCTTTGGACTATTCTTGTGACACTGTTTATATGGACCCCCAAGGTACTTGTCACTCTGCACCACCTCCAATTCCTCCTTTAGGATGGTGACTGGTTTTAAAAGCTCTTTGGCTCACATGATGAACTGGGTGCCCCATCCATGGTTAGTTCCTGGCTTGAACCCAGTGCTGTCAGGACAGGTAATGGCTGTCCAAATCTGGCTAAGAAGGTTAGAAAACGGACGAATGAAAATTAGAGGATAGAAGTCAGAAGTCCAACACCGTTTTGTTTCGCTGATGTTGCCCCCTGCAGGTGGTCCTCCCTGCACCACAAGACAAAGTACTCCACAAGCCTCCTGTACTCTGACTTGTCTGCATTCTCAATACAATCTGTGATGGAGGAATCATCTCAGACCTTCTGTAGATGGCAAGAACTGTTTTTATAATGGAAGTCCTTTGTGTAGAGGGTAAGCAGGAAGGGTTTTTATTTAAAGCATTTATTTTCTATAACTTTGTGGTCATGCAACTATGGCGGTACAGGAATGTGAGGAGTGAGAGTCCATCCTAGTAACTCTGAGTGTAAGGCAGGAATAACCTCTGGAAGGGATGCCGGCTCAGCAAAAGGCACAGTGACAGACATTTATAGTGTGCAAGTCAAAGTAAAAATATTTGTCTGGATTGTTGGTGGAATACAACGCCCCCTGGAGGAATCCCACATGAACTCGGGGAGAAACTGACGCAGATGTGAACTTGAACACAAACACAAAGAAGCAACAGCAGTAGTCATTGTACCGCCATGCCACCCTATACAAAATATGAATATCTCAGAAAAATTTAATTTCATAATATACAAGAAAATGGGTCAGATATTTTACTTTTAATTTAATTCCTACTCACTAAGCAGAGAACACTGGAGTGATGCCCAAAGCTTAACTTCTACGCTGTTTGCTATCAAATGCAAACTTTTCCATTTCATTGTTTGTGCCAAGGCACACGCTCACCAAGGGCAGAGCACTGGTCTCCTGAACGCTGTGAAGCGGAGCATTCCTTCATGATAAGGCAATCTTATGTGTTTGTGTGTGTGATGGTCCTGGCACCCATCACACACTCCGAGCAGCAGGCCCCTGCCACGCTGTGGCTTTCTTTGTTTTTACAGAATTTCTCTGGTAAATGAACGTGTATTTACTTACAGAATTTGTGTTTGCTCAGTCTCGACCTGGTCCTTGGTGAATGTTCTAAAATTAGAAGCCATGAAATCAGTGCTGTGGGGGACACGTTTGCACAAAGCAGACTGCTGGGAAGCTGAACTGCAAGTCACATTGTGGGCATTTCAGTTTAAGTGAAGTTGTGGCACGGTGGTTTGAGATGCTGCTTCACAACTCTGAGGACCTCAGCTCAGGTTTTGGCTTCTTCACTGTCCTTGTGGTCCTTGCATGCTCTCCCCATGTCCACATGGGTTTAATCTCATTTAAGATTCATGGGGAACCAGAGCCTATCCTGACAGCTTGAAGTGCAGGGCAGGAACCAACTGTGAATAGGATGGCAGATATGAGAACGATTTGATCCTGCTTTCTTCATAGTGATGTTGGGAGTGGCTCCAGCTAACATCTCAAAATTTAATAAGCATGCTGGATGGATGCTCAGATAGTGGGTCGGCGGTTTCTAACCATATGAGATGTCTATCCTCACAGGTGGTGCAGTGGTAGTACTGCTGCTTTGCAGTAAGAAGATTGTGGGTTCGGTTCCTCCCTGTGTGGATAGCGTTTTGAGTACTGAGAAAAAGCACTATATAAATATAATGAATTATTATTATTATTATTATTAAAGGTGGACAGCGCCCTGTGCTTCTCTATGATATGTGCGGTGCCTAAAAAGAAACTTAATTCAGTATTAAACGGGGCAGAGGCGGACTTAGGGGTGTGCGGCGCCCCACGCGGGGCCGGTTATGTCAAACGCTGTTACCGGTATGTGTGAACTGTATAAACTTCCGCGCGAATTTAATACAAATAATGTTAACATGCAACGGATTTGCTCATTACAGTATTCAGCTAAATTTTTGCAAGATAACACGCGGACTTTATTAAAATAAAACTGGAGAATATAACTTGACAAATTCGCTCGAATGGGACACGCGGACCTCAAAAGCGGGGCCCTCCAAATGCCACTCAGAAACGGGGACACAGCGGGCCATGGCAAACAGACTGTGTGCTCCAGTATGCTTGGCGCTGTTTTTATCGTCGGTGTCTCCAGGTATCCTGATCCTTGGTAGACCCACTTACTGGGCACCATAACATGTTTCTAAAGTTTATGTTCAACGATCCACACAATCAGATGCGATCAATGTATTAAGCCAGGGGTCCCTAAGAGAACTGCCGACAACGGAGACTCGCACAGTGGCTGCCCCCTTCACTGGGGACACTTTTCAGAACGCTAGGGGGGCGGGGCTTTGCAGCGGCTCAGAGAGAGGAGAGATACATGCACATACTCCAAGTAAAATTCCGTTACAACGAATATCTTTACAACGAAATTTTCATTATCACGAAGTATTTTTATGGTCCCGACAATTTCCCCATATTACATGAGTCTATGGAAATCTCGTTACTACCAAGTACATTCAGCAGATACTTTCATTACAACGAAGTGACCTTGAAATGCTTGAATGAATCATCCACCGAGCAGTTAGTTCTGTGGTCGCTGCTCAGTTGTGCACAACAATCCCCAAACAGAAACATTGTAAAAAAAAGTCTTTCTTCGAACTTCCTTCGTGTTTTTTTTTTTTTGCTATTTTAGTTTTCTGTGGTTTTCAGTGATATCTTTTCCTTATTGCTTGTCGACATTTGAAAAATATCCATTGAAATTTAACTCTTTGACACCCTCCTATAGAAACGGCAGACACGAAAAAACGATAACAGTTTATATTAGAAAAAAAAAAACTTTACATTTTTGCAGTTCTGGATTGCGACAAAAAGATTGAGACTCAGTCTCGTGTTTTGGGGTGTAAGACAGGGACTTATAGCGCAACCCCGATCTATTAGGATTCGCTTCAGTGGCGCCTCACTGCACCGCTGTGAGCCTGCTGTTATTTCACGCGTCCTCTGAGGAAGTCCTCAGAAATTAACACGACGCGTGCGCGAGTTGCAGTACCAGCAAAAAGTCGGGGGCGTAGTGTTCTAAAAGTTGGAATGTGACGTCAGAGTCTCTGTTTACTGTCTACATGTGACAGAAAGCCTCCATGCGGATCCTACGAGATCGGTGTGCGCGCTTCGATGTTTGATGAATGGTTCGATGTGGTGAAGCAAAATACCGACATACAGATGTATTCGTGGTGCCTTTATATTCAAGCATCGCACATTCCCGATTGTAATGACACGATACATTTTAAAATTTTTACCCCAGTCCCAAAGGTATCACGTCCTAGTGAGCTGAATGACTTTCGGCCTGTTGCTCTGACATCACATGTGATGAAGACCATGGAGAGGCTGCTGCTTCACCACCTTAGGCCACAGGTTCAACATGCCCTTGACCCTCTGCAGTTTGCATATCAGGAGAAGGTGGGAGCGGAAGATGCCATCATCTATATGCTACACCGATCCCTCTCTCACTTGGACAGAGGCAGTGGTGCTGTAAGAATTATGTTTCTAGACTTCTCTAGCGCCTTCAACACAATCCAACCTCTGCTCCTTAGGGACAAGCTGACAGAGATGGGATTAGATTCATACCTAGTGGCATGGATCGTGGACTATCTTAAAGACAGACCTCAGTATGTGCGTCTTGGGAACTGCACGTCTGACATTGTGGTCAGCAACACAGGAGCGCCACAAGGGACTGTACTTTCTCCGGTCCTGTTCAGCCTATATACATCGGACTTCCAATACAACTCGGAGTCCTGCCATGTGCAAAAGTTCGCTGATGACACTGCTATCGTGGGCTGTATCAGGAATGGGCTGGAGGAGGAGTATAGGGACCTAATCAATGACTTTGTTAAATGGTCCGACTCAAACCACCTACACCTGAACACCAGCAAAACCAAGGAGCTGGTGGTGGATTTTAGGAGGCCCAGACCCCTCATAGACCCAGTGATCATCAAAGGTGACTGTGTGCAGATGGTGCAGACCTATAAATATCTGGGAGTGCAGCTGGATGATAAATTAGACTGGACTGCCAATTCTGATGCGCTGTGCAAGAAAGGACAAAGCCGGTTATACTTCCTTAGAAGGCTGGCTTCCTTCAACATCTGCAATAAGATGCTGCAGATGTTCTATCAGACGGTTGTGGCGAGCGCCCTCTTCTACGCAGTGGTGTGCTGGGGAGGCAGCATTAAGAGGAAAGACGCCTCACGCCTGGACAAACTGGTGAGGAAGGCAGGCTCTATTGTTGGCATGGAGCTGGACAGTTTAACATCTGTGGCAGAGCGAAGGGCGCTCAGCAGGCTCCTATCAATTATGGAGAATCCACTGCATCCACTAAATAATGTCATCTCCAGACAGAAGAGCAGCTTCAGCGACAGACTGCTGTCACTGTCCTGCTCCACAGACAGATTGAGGAGATCGTTCCTCCCCCAAACTATGCGACTCTTTAATTCCACCAGGGGGGGTAAACGTTAATATTTAACATTATACATAGTTATTGTCTGTTTTTTTTCACCTGTATTATTATCATTCTTTAATTTAATATTATTTATTGTATCAGTATGCTGCTGCTGAAGAATGTGAATTTCCCATCGGGATTAATAAAGTATCTATCTATCTATCTATCTATCTATCTATCTATCTATCTATCTATCTATCTATCTATCTATCTATCTATCTATCTATCTATCTATCTATCTAAAAGTCTCACATACCATCTTATGTGCCGTCTTTTTTTCTGTGGCTTCCTCCGGACCTGACAGCAGCATCAAACAGCAATAGATCGCCACACAGAACACATTAAATGTATGATATTCCAGCTCTCTGCACATTTAGAATTCTAAGATGTATACTTGGTATCACTTTGGTGATGAAATGCATTAAAGTATGTATGTTACATTTTACAGATAAATCGTTAATTTTGTTTAAATAATGAATACTGTTAATAATTACACACATGGGGATGACACGGTGGCAGAGCGGTAGCACTGCTGTCTCACAGAGAGTCACGTCGCTGGTATTCTCTGCCTGGAGTTTGCATGTTTTCCTGCTGGGTTTCCACAGTGATTTCTGGTTTGCAGATTTGGTGACTCTAAAATGACGCTAGTGTATGTATGTGCTTGTGTTTACCCTGCGATTAGCTGATGCCTCGTCCGGGGATTGTTTCAGCCTTGTGCCTAATGCTTACTGGAATGGACATATCCCTGGATTGATGGATTTAATCATAAAACTTTTGATTCAGAGATATTGCGGTAAGGTGTCATCGGAATGTAATGGGTGTTCTAGGCAATTCACAACATAGCGAAGCCGAACCTGTTCTCACCGTGATGATATCTCTCACTGCCACCTGCTGGATTCATCCAGATTTATGTAAAGTGCGCGCGCAAGTATACACAGTACAACGCTTGCATAGCAGGAGAGTCCGCTAGAGCATGCGTCATGTCGCATAAAGCATAAACCCTGACGCGGCAATCACACTTCGGGACGCACTTCAGTGTGACGTTCCTGTTATTGGGGGGATGGTTTAGGGAGGGGGAGTTACCAAAAGAGTTCAGAAACCTCACAATACGAAGAAGAAAGAAAAGAATGACTCGGCTTCTGATTGATAATTGTGCTGCCCACAACATGCTTCCGCATTTCGATAATGTTCGTGTTGAATTTCTCCCACCCAATTGCACAGCAGTGCTTCGGCCATTGGGTTTGGGCATCATTCGCACCCTGAAAGTGTATTATCACAAGGAAATGCTGAGAAAAATTCTCGTCAGCATAACTTGTAGACAGGAGAAGATTAAAATTAACACGAAAGAAGCAATTGAAATGATTACAAATGCCTGGACGCAAATTAAAGAAAGCACTTATAGCTACAAATACAGAATCTCATTACTGTACAATGAAATATTTTTTAGGTCCCTGGCAGTTCGTTGTAATGGAATTGTACCTGCATTTGCACTACAGGCATACAGGCACTATTGGGCACCCCACCTTTACCCACTTTGCAGACTCAGGATCCAGCCAGGCTGGAGGAGTGCTGAAGGAGCCTGAGGAGGAAAATCTGAGGCAGCGATGGAGCAGCAGCACGTGGGGCAGAGGCAGAAGATAACCGTTGTTCAAGTTGGCAGATAAAGTGGCTGCTTTCAAAGCCAAACTTGATTTATGGGACTGACCAGTGAACACTGGGATTTTTGATATGTTTCAAACGTTAGTAGAGGTTGTTAAAGATACCAAGCCAAGGTCTTGTTTCTCCCAGCTGGTGTATGATCACCTATCTCAGCTTTCAATAGAGTTTGAGCATTATTCCCAACCACAGAAGACCCCCGAAATGGGAGGGAATGGATCCATGACCCATTTGTGAATAAGCCAAGTGAAACACCTTTGTCTGTGCTTGAAGAGGATCAACTGCTTGAGGTTGCAAATGATGGTGGCCTTAAAAGTATGTTTGAGACAACTTCAAATCTCCATACGTTTTGGATTAAAGTCAAGGAGGAATATCCTGAGGTTGCCACAAAAGCACTGAAAAGTCTGCTTCCATTTCCAACATCCTATCTTTGCGAGGAAGTGTTTTCTGCAGTGACAGCAACCAAAACGAGATTACGGAGTAGACTGAACATAAGCAACACACTTCGCGTGTCACTGTCTTCCATCGTCCCCAGATGGGATTGTCTGGTTGAAGGAAAACAAGCTCAGGGCTCTCTCGTGTATAAAAATGCCCTACGAACCCGCCCCGAATTTGCTTCTATAAAAGCAGTCCTTGGTGTCAAAAGGGTTGAGGACCACTGCATTAAGCAACATAAGGGCGAAATGGCGCCGTTGCTGGAAGTTAAAGAGGGAGATCCGCATAATAAGGGGTGCTGTTTACGTACCTCAAGCGATGAGCGATCCATAAAGTTATGTCCGTGCTGTGGAAAGTGAGGTCGTAGTTTTGGTAATGGAAAGTCAGGCTGTGCGCGCACCGGAGCTTCGTCCTTCCCCCATCCTTCCACGCTATTGATTACGAGGGTACTGCTTAGGTAACTAAAGGGCATCTCACAGGATCCAGAGGTTTACTTAGGGATTCTAGAACCTACTGGGGAGGCGGGGATTGATTGGCCATCGGCAACAACAGGACATTTCTTGATGGGACAAGCAAGTTCCCGTGTATACCCTTAAAAATTCTCATAAATAAATGCACGGGAATTTTTTTAGTAAATCCGTGAAAAGTCGACCCATACCCAAGTGGTATAACCCCGTTTTCAGGCCCGGCATCCATTCAAGTGAAAAATGAGGACACCCCTCGCCAAATGGTACAACCCTCGCGCGCGTAGAATTGAAACTATCCGACCATTCTTTTAACTCGCACACTACAGTTAGCCAATTTACGATGGACACCCAAAGGTTAAACAAAACATGAAAAGGGGTGCTGAGAGAACAGGGATTAAGCGAAGGAAGAAAAAAAAACGACACTAAAGGAGGAAGCAGCGTAATGTGCGAAAATATCAGCTTTATTTAGAACAGGTGCAAAAAGTTGTCATTCGTCCACTTTACAACACTGCATTGGTTTATATCTTAAGTAGCATTCGGTGACAGTAAAGTTGCCTGGTCGCTCCATTATCATGTGATGTGATGTGATGTTGGTCCAAGAGTCTATCGTATTGCTTAATAAAAGGCACTGAGTTTCTAGCATTATCAGCACGCCGTGTCGAGCTGAAGAACGACACCACTGTTAACGTCAGCTCTCTACATAACTTAGCGCCAATACAGAGCTTTCGTTGGTAGCTTTAGAATTTAGGCTATGCGTAGCCTGTTAAGAAAGGGAAAATGTTTAGTGAATGTACGATGCAAGTTTTATGGGTATCCGTCAATAAGGGCACGCACATAAAGGCGACCTTCAAAAGGGCGACCTCAATTGGGCGCTGCGAATAAAACCGCACATAAATAAAAGCGATCTTCAAAAGGGGGCGGCACGGTGGCGCAGTGGGTAGCGCTGCTGCCTCGCAGTTGGGAGATCTGGGGACCTGGGTTCGCTTCCCGGGTCCTCCCTGCGTGGAGTTTGCATGTTCTCCCCGTGTCTGCGTGGGTTTCCTCCGGACGCTCCGGTTTCCTCCCACAGTCCAAGGACATGCTGGTTAGGTGGATTGGCGTTTCTAAATTGGCCCTAGTGTGTGCTTGGTGTGTTTGTGTGTGTCCTGCGGTGGGTTGGCACCCTGCCCAGGATTGGTTCCTGCCTTGTGCCCTGTGTTGGCTGGGATTGGCTCCAGCAGATCCCCGTGACCCTGTGTTCGGATTCAGCGGGTTGGAAAATGGATGGATGGATGGATCTTCAAAAGGGCGACTTCAATTGAGCGCCGAATAAAGGCACGCGTAAATAAAGGCGAGCTTCAAAAGGATGACCTCAATTGAGCGCCGAATAACTGCGCGCATAAATAAAGGAGTGCTTCAAAAGGGTGACGTCAATTGGGCGCAGCGAATAAAGGCAAACGCAACAAAATTACAGAAAATGTATTAGATAAAGGCAATGATTGAACGTATAAAAAGGTGAAAGCAAGAATATTAAAACATCCAATTAATTAATGCATGAACTTCTAACGAACTATTTCTAAAGCTCTCTATATTTCCTTGTTTTCAAAATTACAGAAAATTAGATTAAGGCAATGACTGACTGTATAAAAAGGTGAAAGCAAGTTACACTTGAAGCTGTAGATTATGTGCAATGCCACGTAGATATTCGAGATGCGGTCTATTAGCATAATCAAGGACAATTAATTTAATTCGCTCCGAAGGTCATCCTTTTGAAGCGCTCCTTTATTTGCGCACGCATTTATTCGGCGCTCAATTGAGGTCGTCCTTTTGAAGATCGCTTTTATTTATGTGCGCTTTTATTCTCCGCGCCCAATTGAGGTCGCCCTTTTGAAGGTCGCCTTTTTGTGCGCGCCCTTATTGAATAGAACCAGTTTTATGCAACCAAAACGCTACCTGCTAGTAATGCCAGTGAAAAAAAACGCCGCCCGTGTTTTTACGGTTCTACTCCAACTAGCAGCCACATAATGTCACTCTATAGTGACAGTGATCAGGCAGGGATAGAGGGTCGTAAATAACGACAGCACCAGGTACACTCAACAATAAAGATGCCACTGTGGTTCTTCAAAGCGATGCAATGGGGGAACCATTTTTGGTTATCAAAAGACCCATCCACATGAAGGTTCCAGAAAGAACCTTTATTAATTTAGAACTGTAACAGGCTCCATACAGTAAATAACCATGAACAGAAGGCAACAGATTTGTGACATACCAATGGCTCATGATTTTAAAAGCAGTCTTGCAGCATACAGTAACACAGGTTAAGTCCAGGTTTTCTTAATCTGTTAGTGTTCTGATAGAATGCCTACCGAAATATTAAAGATTTCTGATTTTTCTACACATTAGGTGGTATTTTAAACACAAAGAACCAACTTCATATGCAAAGAACCCTTCTCAGAATGCAATGGCTATTTGTCCAGCAATTGTTCTGCAAGAAACTACATACATACACTACACTACAAGTGCTGTTGAAGAAACATTATTTTTAAGAGTGTATGTGCAACATTGTGGAGCTGTGGTGTGATGATAAAATGGAGGTATTTTTCATTATTTCAAAAAATATAAGACCATTATTATGACTGCACGATATGAAGAAATTATATGTAATAATATAGTATATCTGTACAGGCATTATGTATTATACATAAGTAGCATATGTATTATAAGTAGCCATGGTACATTGCAGTAGTCCTATTAATTACTTAATTTATTTGTGTCCCTGTGGGAAGGGAGGAATTTAGTTCAACTGCAGGATCCATGCCAGAGGCAAAAGAGAGTTGCACTTCTGGGTACAAAATTGAGGCAAAAGAGCCATGGAGGATAAAGAAAGAGATACTCAGGTAGGTGAGAGCAACATTAAGAAGGCTGTTGATGACTTTGCACATCCCCAGTCCAAAGAACTTGATCTGTTTTTCTGTTCTCACTTCCAGCGATCCCCAAGACAGAGTGTGTTGTTAATGTGTTAAAAGTGATTGAAAAGCGAGGGTACAAAGGTAAAGCTACATATGCTCAACCAGACAATATTCTTGATCATGGCAACATGTTGCTCCAGCATCTACATGAGTGCATTGAAAAGAGCAGGAGGGCGCTGATTTAGGAGTCGTGTGTCTCCTTTTCTTTTGTTGGTAAATACTGTTCTGTCTAGTAATAATGCTCTCCCTCTACCACCAACACTGGGCGTTTGGTCTATATCATGTTACGCCAGGGCTGAAAGATATTCCCACTCCGCCCCTGACTCCATCATTTTACATCTTGTCTGTCAGTCAGAGCCGATAAGCCCATTAGGCAACAACATAGTCCTGTCTGCCTACGGCACCATCATCTGAGGGGTGCCGTTTATGAAGATTGAGGGACACATGCTTTGAAATCTAAACCCCCTTTCTCCACTCCCCACTGTGGTCCAGACACCGGGGGGGGGGGGGACGGGGGGGGGGCACTGCATCATGTAGGGTCCTATATGGCTTTTGACCAGCACTGCTGCCAGTACCTTGTTGTTGCTCCAAATTGTAATGTGCCATATCAGTATATGGTACACTATAAGTGACTGACTAGATTCAGTCGTTTATTTTGTAACCTGCAAAACCAGTTCAAAGACACTCTGTCTTGGCAGCATTGAACACACGGCAGAATACATCCCTAAACCAGACCCCAATCCACTTCAGGGTATCCTCAGATCTGTCAGTTTAGAGTCACCAGGTCTTTGAGTGAAAGGAAAACCCACACAGACACAGAGAGAATGTACAGACTCCACACAGATGGAGCACAGGCTGGGCTTTGAACCCAGGTCGCTCAAGACAAGTCCCCAGGCAACAGTATTAACCCCTGTGCCACCATGAACTGGATGAGAAAAGTAAAACGGAGCACAATTACTATTTACAAAGTGTAAATGGAAATATTGACACCCCAGACTTGGGCTCTTGTGGGTGTCACAGTGGCGCAGTGGCAGATCTGTTGCCACAATAATCCAGCTTCCTAACTTCAAAATCCGCACCCTGTTACTGTTCATTTGGATTTAGCATGTTCTCCCTACTTTCCCCAAAGAAGCAGGTTTAAAGTGGCCTAGTGTGTGTGTACATGGAGCCTACAATAAACCAGCACCCTGCCCAGGTACTGATTCCTGCCTTGAACCCAGCACTTTCAGGACAGGCTCCAGTCCCCCACGTCTGAGTGTTTCATGTTTGGGGTAGCGAGACTGCCGTGTGACTGCGCCAAGGGGTGTCATCCACTAACATCTGCCAGGCCAGGGGTCAGCACTGGCACTTTCACTGTGAACACCATCACAAGCTACTTTGCAGAACAAACTGATATAAGAATACATAAAACTAGTCAAGGACAAGGTAAGCACAGGAGAAACATTAGGAAGGGCATCAAAAGTCCTCATTTCAAATGAAAATTGGAAAAAAAAAAACTGGAGTTGAAACATTTAAACTATGTTCTTGATTTTGACCCACTTTGTCCGCATGACTAAGCCAGTCTATTCAATCTGCTCAAACTGAAGTCCCCTCAGAAAGCCATTTGGCCGAACTCCCAATGGCTTCAGGCTGTAGCTCTGATTTGAAAGGTCACAAGCCTCTCAAGTCTTTGACAGAAGTGAACAGAAGTTCTAGAAAACTCTGTGGTTTGACCTGCTGCCATGACTGAGGCTTTCAGCGTGTGCACATCCTGCTGTCGGCGAGAGGGAGTGTTTTAAGCTTGGCACCGGGATGACAAATCTGTTAATTTGTTCATTGAACTTGTGACCCTGAGAGGGTCATTGGCTCCTTCATCCATTGAAGCTTCGACTAAAAGGGTCAAATCACTTGTTTCATTAAACCTGTGACCCTGAGAGTGACATCAGATGATTCGTTCATTTATTGGTTCAGGTCACTTAATTCATTCATTGAACATTTAGTTCTAGTTGTCTGCATCATGGATTAATGGAGCATTCTGTGAGTTTATTCATAACTGGGACTCAGCTGCCTCCACAGTTAAATCTTTTATGTGCAGGGACCCGTGATGCAGGCACTGCCTGGTTTGTGTGTGGTTTTGTGGTCAGTTAACATGGCTGCCATTCCTGTTGGTATGGCACCCAACGTGGGACGGGGTATGAGGGGCCCCGTATGGGCTTATTTCACATGTTGATTATTTCCCATGTTGAAACATTGACTTATTTTTGACTTTGTGAAAAAAAATAAACAGTTGATCGCAAAAAATCTTATATTTACCTCTGAAAGTCAGATCTGTTTGTTCAGTTGTCAAATATAGACATGATGAGAGTGCACAAAATCATGAAGCTGTGATACTAACAACTGTGCCGTCATGCTGACCTTGACAGAAAATGTATTTCTCATTAATTGCAAATTTTTCTCGACCACACATGAAGTGATCATTAAACCTTAAAATGTTAGGATTGTGTTAAGTCCCAAAAGAAGTATAGATTGTACATTTATATTACATACAATAAAGCCTTGTAATACATGATATGCATAATTGTTCTGGCTCCTTCGATGTTCAGTTTATTTTTATTTTAATGTATGCTAGTGAAACATGCAGACCTACAGTTCTAAAATAAAATGCAAATGAAAACCTATTTATGTTTTCTAAATAGTTACTTTTTCAGTTCCTTTATAAGTCATAATCCAGTTTTCTACTAGCCATTACCCGCCTAAGACAGGTTGAAATCTAAATAATGAACACAGACCTCAGCGTTAACGTTTGTAGTGCACCGTGCAATGCATATGTCTCTGTTATATGCCATTTGGTATGGGATTCGTAATAGCAGTGTCAATGTATGTGATGCACCATCTATTAGAATGGCAAATGCAAAGCATTTTATTATTACAAATGTTTGTGATGCGCCATCTGTTGGAATGACAAATACAATGCATATGTCTCTGTTATATGCCATTTGGTATGGGATTCGTAAAAACAGTATTAAGGTGTGTGATGTGCCATCTACTGGAATGGTGAATGCTGTGTATTTTCTTACTACAAAAATCTGTGATTCACTATCTTTTGGAATGACAGAGGTATAGCAACCAGATGGACACACAGACACTTATCCTTCTATTAAGGTGGACTAGCTAGTCAAAGACAGAGAATAGAATAAGTGTAAAAATATGTGGCTTCTCTTTCAATAATGTGTACTTTTAGTGCCTTTCCTCAGTATTCTTGTGTGTCTGAACCTCTCTTGACCAGTGCTCCCTCACTCAAACACATTCCTGTAAAACTTGCTTCTCAGACTCTGTTATTTCAAGGCCCCTTATGGCAATGTGCTGTATCAGTGCACACTCCCAACCTTGCTCACCACCTATCTGGTTTATACTTCCTGTCTTTGAAGGCGACTCACAGCCTGCCTCCTAAGTTTTTACTCCTGAGCGTGTGTCTCACACTCAAACATTCTCTTTTGATTCCGTTATCAAAGCCAAACTGACCAATCCGATTACTCATTGGAGCCGGACACACACACAGACCTTTGTATTTTATTATATAGTAGATGGAGGATCATCTACAACAAGCTGAACACATTGGTAATCTAACTTTCCTAAGTAGCACTTTTCAAATAAACATGAATCTAATGATGTAAAAGCAATACTTGCACATGGTTTTTTTGATGATCTTTTCATTTGTTAGCATGCATTTCTGTTTCATTGGCATTCTTGCATTCTGTACGCTGGACTTTGACTTGCATGCCTATGAGCCCTTGTGTTTGCCTTTTGCTTAACTGATGTCTTTTTATTTCTTGTTTTTTGTCATTAAGCACTTTCTACAATTTGTTTGATGCTCAGCAGATGTCATTGCCCTTTTTCTTCTTTTTGCCATTATGGTAGTGAACAATTTTTTTTTCAATTACTTTGACATAAACACACAAGGATCAGACTCTTTGCCTCTCTTTGTGTATGTTTAAGCTTGATGTTCACTGATAAATAAATGCATTCAAAATTAGGATGTTATTTTTATGAGCATAATTTTTTTAGAAGGTAAAGTGACAAGTCTTTTGAGTTAAGGAGTGGGGTGTGTGATATAACAAAAGGCTAGATAAAAATAGTAAACTCTCTGCCAGTTGTTTACACGCATTACAAACTCATACTTGATTATGAATTCTCATCATGTATTTAACGAACTTCTCGATTGCCGGCATGCATTTCTCCATGTTTGTTCTGTATCCTGCACTTAATGCTCAGCAGGTGTCACTGCTCTTCTTCTTCTTTTTCTTCCTATTATGGTGTTTTTCAACACGTAATTGGCTTCTCTGATTTACTTCCATGATTTGCTTGACACTCAGCAGATGTGGCTGCTCTTCCTTCTTCCCACCCTGTCACTTTGTATTGCAATCAATTTACCATAATAGACCCATGACTGTGTGTTACTTTGCTGAGGCTTTCCCTGCCTAAAATTGTTTGAATTTCCAGAACATATCAGGTCATAAACTTTGGATTAAGACCAAGATCAAGGCTTCAGCCGCAGTAGTCCACGAGTCATCACATAATAGACAGATAGACTTTAGCATTTTATATACAGAGATGTTTGAACCTCTACTAGACAAGCAAAGCGTGGAGGTTAGTGTCTCACAGCTGTAGAGTCCTGTCACGTCTCCCTGCTCCATTTCATTTTTTTTCTTTTATTTTGATTTTGAAATACTGTATTAATTTCTTGTGCTTTCACATGACCTTTGGGGTCAGAGTGCAGGGTCAGCCATTGTACAGCGCCCCGGAGCAATTTTCAGGTTAAGAACCTTATTCTGCTATTAAATTCATTGACAAGACTAAACTGGCCTGGAGTGAGTGAATATCATAATATTATACCACAGATGCTTCTTCCTTTGGCCTTAATGTGGGCTACACAAACTTTGCCTTGAGAGAATTTGTATCAAGAAGAGAGGCATTGATATAATTAGCCGGATCACAGTGCTGGCATATCTAAAGTTGGTAAGTTCATCCCTTCTCTAATCTGTGACTAGGCTGATGATTGTGAGGTTGTGGGCTCGAGTTTGGGGGAGACTTGCATGTGGGAGGCCAGACTAATGGTTTGAGGAGGATTAGCAATGCTGCTTTAATTAAATTATTCTCTAGCATTACGTCAACTTAATTTGTCTCTTTTGCGTTCGGGAACAAAAAAAAAAACAAACTTAAAACATAAACTACAATTTGCAGCTAACTTCATAAGGCTAAGAAAGGTGCATTTCAGCTTTGCAGGGGCCTTCCCTCTTTCCACTTGGACAGATAGGTTGACTGGTTTTGTGCTATTTTTAGCCATCCATCTCTTAACCAGTTGCTTTAAAGCTGGTGACGTTCATCACTATTTATGGTGTTTTTCAAGCCTGACTGACCATGTTAGAAACTTCTAAATAAAACCTTTCATCGCAAGCTGAGCAGCACAGATGGGGCATGGCTGCCAGTTTCTGCTAGAAAAGTGCCAGTGAGGAGAAAGTGGTTGAAGGCATGGCTTAAAACAGTTGGAAGATTGCCACTGCGTGTGTCAGTCAATCTTCATTAGGCCCCTTACATGCAGATGCTATTATAAATCGCATTTCCATGTCCATGTAAAGCAACAGCTATAAAACGGCTTTATGGGAAAACAATAAACAGCTATCTGTGAAAGGTTCAAGGCGGCAGCTGATCAAAGACATGGAGATCATCTGCCAGGGAAGACTGAAATCACTCAGGTGTTAGGATAAACACCAGAATGTGAGCAATAAGGAGAGAGAAAAAAAAAAGAAGACAACGGCCCGGGTCAGCAGCTTGGTGACACACACCCGCAGGCAGGCGAGTGCCTTAAAATATCACAAGCAAGAAGGTCCATTGAAATCCAAGCACACATAATCATTCAGCAGTCAGCCAGAAGTTAATGCACGCCATTCGATACTCTGTTTGGTTTTAGCTGCTTATTTGTCAAGCCAGCCTTTCTTGTAAATAATGGCCGTTGGGGATAAATACATTTGTTTCATATAATGCATTCACTTCCATATAAAGTCTTAGCTTTCAAGACGTCCCTTTTCCATTACAAGATTATAAGATGCAGGAGAAAATTCCAGCAGAATCAGAACCAATACTGGGTGGAAAGCCAGTTGATTTCATCACACCTATAAACATGTTGACATTCACTCATCCATCCATCCATCCATCCATTCTGGGGCAGCTCTAGGCATAGGTGCCATACCCTTAAGAAAAAACCCCAACCCACGATGGTTCAGGAGATGCACACTGATGTCACTGGTCGTCAATGTCAAATGCATTTCCAAGGGTGGCACCCTACAAGGGCTCCCCCCAGCTCAGCAGTTTAGTGTGTGATCGTGAGGACACCAGTCTTCAAGGAGGGCCCCCCTTCTTCTATGTCAACTTCAGTTACAGATCCGACAGTTCATATCTAAAAGTGGTACACTCTTTTGGATGTATCTTTTTGAGGACTTGCAACCAAGACTGCCTAGGGGAGCAATGTACCCTTAAACCAGCCCTACATATACCAATTCTGGCAGCAAAGGGCACAGGGTACCTGGCACCTGACCTCGATGGTCAATAAACACCCCCTCCATAAACACGAAGGTAGACAGCATCTCCACACCCTTCTGCGGCTGAGGAAGTTGAGCCTACCTCACCCCATTCTTACACCATTCTACATCGAGAACTCTCTGACCAGCTGCATTGCCATCTGATTTGGGAACTGCAGTGTTTCTGACTGCAAGGTCCAACAATGGATAGTGCACACAGCAAAAAAAAGGCATTGAGACTTCTCCGTTTTCCATTAAAGACATTTCATCAAGATTTTTAGCTGGAAAGCATAGAGCATTGTGAAATGCGGCCACCCTTGCTTAACTGTGACTGTCCAAACTTCAAACCACAGTCTCCTTGTCCCACTTCCATCTGGCAGAAGGTACTGTAACATCTGAACCAGCTCTGCCAGGTTGTGCAACAGCTTCTACCCCTTGGCCATATGGACTCTGAACTCTGCGCTGCCCCACTGCCCTGAGATCTGCTCCTAGTAGTTTTATTATATGCAGTACATGACCTAACATTTATCTACTTATCTATTTATAGTATAGTATACAGTAGTTCTTTACTTGTCCTGCTCTTGTCCTGTGTATATGTATATGTTGCATAGCCATCCTGTTTCCATGGTATTTCATGCCACTCCAATATTTTGCAATACTGTGCATGAATGGTATGACAATAAAGCCGTTTGACTTGACTTGACTTGAAGAAGGGATTGTGGACAGGCTGCCAGTTCTTCTCAGACACTCATCCACACCCCAGACCAACTGACATGACACACACATCACTGTTGGGGAAATCCCATGGAAGACCCTTAGAGGACATGCAGACTCCACAAAAGCAGTGAGTGCTAACTCTTAGAGCTGTGAGGTAGCAGCACCACCACCCCTTTACTTTTCTCTCAAATTCATTTATGTATTGTTTTATCTGTAATAAATCCAGTACAATTTACAGATGACTGATGTACTGTAGAGGACTTTTATAACTTGAAATGAACCAAAATTTGGAACCGCAAGCCAGTCAAAAATAACCGAAAAGTCCATTAATATAAATAACAACATATAACAGGAAATAGATGACCGCTCAATATAACAGTATTTTTTTTTTTTTTTACAACTAAATAGCTGGCTGCCCGGCCATCAAGGAATTGGAATTTGCCTCAGGACAGCTTGTAATAGAATTAAATTGAACAATTTATGCCAAGCAGTACATAAAGATATCTGGCCATCATTGCTATAATCATTCATACATCCACGTTCTGAAGCAAATTTCTGTAGTTTTGAATCATGTAGAGTAGAAGCCTTTTATAACAGAATCAGCAGCTAAAATACTTCTGCACTATATTCTGGTAAAGTGCCAGTAAATGTTGTTTAAACTAGTAGGTTTGTCAGTCAATCTACAGTACATATATATTATATGGTATCATTATCTATCCTAGCCATTATATTGTGCTTTTCACATCTATCTACCATATTTCATATCTATCATATAGTGCCCTTTACATCTTTCTATATATCTTATAGTGCCTTTCATTTCTTATCCTCTCCTATTTCTTATTGTAAACCAAGTTAATGGTAAGACTTAAGATACACATCAAATAAAGTACTTGATATCTATCTATCTATCTATCTATCTATCTATCTATCTAAAATAATTATGAAATACAACCTCCTTACACAAGATTTTCAGGTAAAAAAGTCAGAAGTTTTGAGGTAAGGTAGTGATACTCACTGATCATGACGCTGGATAATGGTTGTGTGTTGCATGTTGATTGGCAAATTTCACTGAACTCTGTACACATGACATTATTGACCCTTTAAACCTATAAATTTGTTATACTGTGCCTTTAAAATCCACCTTAATAAATGGATATGTGTCTGTTTGTCTGTTCATTTGTAATGAACCTGTCACTCCAACAGATGACGCATTGCAAACATTTTTAGCAATGCATTTTATAACTACAAATGTTTGTGATGTGCCATCTGTTGGAACGACACATGCAATGCATTTTATTACTTCATGCATTCAAAAATACATTCCAGTAGATGGTGCACTGCGAATGTTAATGAATATGTGCAGGTCTACATTGATTACTTAGATTTCAATTCATCTTAGGCGGGTAGCACAGCTACTCTGTTATATGATTCTCTTTTCAGTTATCTATCAAATCTATGCATCCATTATATGGTGCTTTTTTAAATCTATTATATAGTGTCTTTAAGAGATATCAAATTGTGCCTTTCATAGTTTTGTAGTTTCTGTAACATGTATCTAATAGTACCATCCATCCATTATCCATCCCACTATATCCAAACTACAGGGTCACGGGGATCTGCTGGAGCCAATCCCAGCCAACACAGGGCGCAAGGCAGGAAACAAACCCAGAGTAGGGTGCCAGCCTACTGCAGGGCACACACACGCACACCAAGCACACACTAGGGAAAATTTAGGATCGCCAATGCACCAACCTGCATGTCTTTAGACTGTGAGAGGAAACCAGAGCACCTGGAGACATGGGGAGAACATGCAAACTCCATGCAGGGAGGACCCGGGAAGAAACCCGGGTCTCCTTACTGCGAGTCAGCAGCGCTACCACTGCGCCACCGTGCCGCCCTCTAATAGTACCTTTCATATTCATTTATCTATTCACTGTGTAGTGCTTTTCATATTAATCTGGTTATCAGAATTAATGTCTGTTTATCTGTCTTACAGTACCTTTCATATGTTTGTATCGTATAATGCAGAGGTGTCCAACTCCAATCTTTGAGGGACGCAGTGGTTGCAGGTTTTCCTTCTTGCCACTTTCTCAATCAGTAACCAATCCCTGATGTCAATTGACTCCTTTTCCCTTCGTTTTGCTTGCCTTGTTTATAAAGACACAATCCTCTGAATTGGTACTTTTTTTCCCCTAACTCAAAAATGAGATGCGAAGTGAGCCAACAGCTAAGTCAGGGCCTCAAAGTCCAACCAGTTTCTTAATTAGAATCTGATCCTCATTGTTAATTAAGTCTATTATTTAATTCCATGACTTGTTGGTGCTCTCATTCTGCCATAGCTGACATTCCCAAAACTGTTGATTTTCATTTTTCTAAGAACATTGTCAAACTTTTTTGTGGACCTGAGCAGATGAGCATGACTGAGGCCTTCACTTGTCTTTATTTTCGGGCTAGCTGGTCATGTGGTGGCTCATTTTATATCTCATTATTGTTTGGCTGCTAATTAAGGAAAAAAGAAACAATTAAGGAGCCCAAGTCTTAAATAGCAAGTTAATTAAAATCAGTTAATTAATTGCAGAAACTGGTCACTAATTAAGAAAAAGTTGAGGTGTAAAACCTACAGCCATTGTGGCATTCCAGGTTCTGAGATAGACACCCCTGTTATAGTGCCTTTCACGTGGATCTTTTATGTTGTGTATAATGCCTGTGATAGAAACAACAAAAGTAACTAATTAGTTTAGGCGTACATGTATGTATGAGTATCCAACTTTCTATAATTAATACATTTAAGAGAAAACTGGAGAAGACTATTTCTTAGGGCGGCACGGTGGTGCAGTGGGTAGTGCTTCTGCCTCGCAGTTGGGTGACCTGGGGACCCGGGTTCGCTTCCCAAGCCCTCCCTGCGTGGAGTTTGCATGTTCTCCCCGTGTCTGCGTGGGTTTCCTCCGGGCGCTCCGGTTTCCTCCCACAGTCCAAAGACATGCTGGTTAGGTGGATTGGCGATTCTAAATTGGCCCTAGTGTGTGCTTGGTGGGTGTGTTTGTGTGTGTCCTGCGGTGGGTTGGCACCCTGCCCGGGATTGGTTCGTGCCTTGTGCCCTGTGTTGGCTGGGATTGGCTCCAGCAGACCCCCATGACCCTGTGTTCGGATTCAGCGGGTTGAAAAATGGATGGATGGATGGACTATTTCTTAATTGTTATTGTTTACCATTTCAAAAAGCAACACACGTAATTATAAAGCACATTCTGTAGTAACATCCACAGTTATCATCTATTGCAAATTTAAAAATAAATAAAAGTATTGAAAATACAAACACAAAAATTCGATTCACAAAGTGACTTAGACAAGCAGTTTAAGCTGTTTGTCATGCCAGCTACTTTGACAGAATGAATGGCATGTTCTTGTTTGTAAAATGTCTAAAGATTTTCAGGTTGTTAAATTAAAATCCCTGACATTTCTGTTTCCTGTAGCAGTTAGCAGGAGTGGCATGGGGGCAACCCAGGATGAGACTTCAGTCCATCACAGGGCACAAACACTCACACACACACTTGTATTGGGACAAAAATAATTTTTAAAACCCTCACCCTAATTACTGATGTCCTAATAAATAACTGGGCGGCACAGTGGCACAGTGGTAGCGCTGCTGCCTCTCAGTTAGGAGACCTGAGTTCGCTTCCCGGGTCCTCCCTGCGTGGAGTTTGCATGTTCTCCCCGTGTCTGCGTGGGTTTCCTTCCACAGTCCAAAGACATGCAGGTTAGGTGCATTGGCGACCCTAAATTGTCCCTAGTGTATGCTTGGTGTGTGTGTGTGTGTGTGTACCCTGCGGTGGGCTGGCAACCTGCCCAGGTTTTGTTCCTGCCTTGCGCCCTGTGCTGGCTGGGATTGGCTGCAGCAGACCCCCGTGACCCTGTGTTAGGATATAGCAGGTTGGATAATGACTGACTGACTAATAGATAACTAGAATAGAACTCGAGTCCCTGGATGTGTGCACCATGTTACACTCACATAAAATATAAATTAGTCGTTCTTCTTATCATGGGCTGTGAAAACAAAAGTCGCTTAGCCACTCTAATGCCACATTTACTTTTCTGTCATAAATGTAGAACTTCTAAGCAGTAGAAGTTTATATTAGAAACTGAAAATACTATTCATTTATAATTATAGAATAAACATGTACAAACCAAAAAAATTAAGATGTGAATGGATTTTGAAGTCATTAAACTAAAATTAAATAATAATAATAATAATAAATTTTATTTATATTGCACTTTATATTTTAGCAATCCCAAAGTGCTACAGAGTAAATTATACTTACAATGACACAAGCTTGTGTAATCAAGAGGTTAACGTTTTTAGTAAATGCCAAAGCATTTCCAACCTTTTGTGCAGCAGGAACAGCAAAGCCCTGGGATTAAACGTTTTCTGTGTGAGCGTTGAGTATTTGGGGTCTGTAATGGTGAAGGCTTGTGGCCGCCTCATAGCCAGGGGCTGAAACACACACACACACATGCACACACACACACACACACACACACACACACACACGTGCATGCACAGGTAGCAGACCCTAAAGCCCCCGCTGAAACACAGCATTATAAAGCAGGCCGGTTAGCTGAACTTTGTGCCCACCTGCCCCTGGTTTGCATACTACCATTGAGTCAGATGAATGTAACAAGCAGTCTAGCTGGGTGTTCAGCTCCAAAATGTTGCCCCCAAACATGCCCAGGTGTCCCGTCAGGGCAGACAACCCACTCATTTGTCAGCTAGTATTACCTTAGTTGCTCAGTGAGTGTGGAGTTGCAGACTCTTCGTCCCCAGTTGGCCGAGCTCCTGTGGGTGCTGTGCCTGCTATTGATAAGCCCAAAGTCGTTGACGCAGTCTGTATATATAAGTGTGCAGAGGGATTCTGTCAAACTCCCGAAAGTTCTGCACCCACTGCTGCTCATTCCACAGCTCTCCTCTTGACCAATAGCAGCCTAGCACAGTGTAGGGGGGGGGGGGGGAGTATTGAGGGGCGGACGTCTGTTTTTTTGGCAGTGACATCAGGGGCAGCTGTGCCTCTCATACTTTGTGCCAGGAGTTTTCTAGTGTGTTCTGTAACAAACTCATTCCTGTTGCATAAAGATTTGCACTTATCTGTAACGTCCATCCTCTTCAGGGCCGTTTCGAGTGCCCTTTGCAGAGGCCATTAAGTTGGCTCTGTAAGAGAATGTCGGGAAGAACTGAAAAGAAAAACATAAAGAATTCAGGTTCAATGTGTGGCATTATGGGAGTGAAGACTTCTTCAGAACCTGCTAAACGTCTTAGAAATTCCAGCAGTCAGATCAGCGAATTTGTTTTGGCTCGCATACCCTGGGCCTTGTTGGCTCATCACTAGAAGAACTTTTTTTTATTCCTCATAACTGATAAAAAGTCAAAAAATAGGCAATGCACACACAGTAAAACAGACAAGGCCTACATGTTTGCCCTTTTCTCGGTGCCTTGCAGATTAATCAGGCTCATCTACAGTAATGAAATCTGCTTTTGCCAGGCACATTGGATCACTGATGTATTTTTTTGTTGTTGATTACTAAAATATATGGTTGATACAAAGACAAATCATTTTCACAAAGAAAAAACAATGTCAGAAACTAATAAAAATAAATTAGCATTCATTTTTTAATTATTCAACCTAGTAAGACAGTTCAGGGTTGAGGATGATGGAGCTCATCACGACGGCATAGGACAGCTTAGCTATTAACTAAAGAAACGAGCTGGATGGGCTGAATGTCCTCCTCTCGTTTCTTATGTTCTCATGACATCAGGCGTAACCAAGCAATCAAGTTTATTCAATAAATTGAAAACTGCATACCAGTGAGTGAGGATGTGCACATGGATGCACCCTGCTCTGGACTGGCTGCCCAGTGTGGGAAACGAATCAATGACTGAATAAATATACTAAACATACAACAAACCAAATATGCAAAAACAAAACAAGTCGCTGAGTGTGTAACTGGTACACTCCCATCAGTCCCAAACGCACAAAATCAGCAGTTCACAAAACTGGGCATGGAAAGGATATAGAAAGTAGACTCTGGGGATGAAAATATACTATAAATACACAAGTGAAAAGTACAATAAACAGGTTCAAATAAAAAACAATAAGCATAAGGGTGAGTGACGGGAAGAAAAACCTGGCACAAATCAAGAAGAGGGTAAAGAGTGGTCCTATGACAGAGAAAGAGACAGACTGGCACTGGCACTGGCACTGGCCTCGTATGTAATGCAGTTGGTTATGCAGGAGTTTGGGAGCCACCAGCAGCAGTAAACCCGAGGTGCCCTCAAAGCCTAACAGGACGGGGCAGCATGGCAGGAGAGCGAGAGAGAGCAGGGGCCTGGAAGGAAACATATAATAATAGCCATTTTGTACTGTATGTATTTGGCTTGCACCTTTATGTAAGGCAACTGACATGATCATAATACTTTACATTTATTTGCTTACTTTTTTTGTAGCACAGAATGATGCAGAGGATAGAAATGAACTGACGAAACCTGTACTTCCATCCATCCATTGTCCAACCCGCTATATCCTAACTACAGGGTCACGGGGGTCTGCTGGAGCCAATCCCAGCCAACACAGGGCGCAAGGCAGGAAACAAACCCCGGGCAGGGCGCCAGCCCACCGCAGAACTTGTACTTTAAAATCCAAAAATATATACTATATATTGTGAGGTTTCTGGACTCTTTTGTGATTGCCACGTCTGTGGAGGACTGCTTGTCCATCGGTGAGGCAACCACAGGTTTGCAGCACCCCCACACAGCGCCAGAGAAACAACTACAAGCTGATTGTGGCTGCACTATAAGCACCTGTCACCGATGGGTAATGCAAGGAACATTATAAATACTGAGAGCAGTATATAGTCATATGAAAAAGTTTGGGAACCCCTCGCAGCCTGCATCATAATTGACTCTCCTTTCAACAAAAAAGATAACAGTGGTATGTCTTTCATTTCCTAGGAATATCTGAGTACTGCAGTGTTTTCCGAACAAAGATTTTTAGTGAAGCAGTATTTAGCTGTATGAAATTAAATCAAATGTGAAAAACTGGCTGTGCAAAAGTTTGGGTCCCCTTGTAATTTTGATGATCTGAATGCCAGTCACTGCTCAATGCTGATTACTTGCAACACCACATTGGTTGGATTAGCTCGTTAAGCCTTGAACTTCATAGACAGGTGTGTCCAACCATGAGATATAAAGGTATTTAAGGTGGTCAATTGCATGTTGTGCTTCCCTTTGACTCTCCTCTGAAGAGTGACAGCATGGGATCTTCAAAGCAACTCTCAAAAGATCTGAAAACAAAGATTGTTCAGTCTCCTGGTTTAGGGGAAGGCTACAAAAAGCTATCTCAGAGGTTTAAACTGTCAGTTTCAACTGTAAGGAATGTAATCAGGACATGGAAGGCCACAGGCACAGTTGCTCTTAAACCCAGCAGGTCTGGCAGGCCAAGAAACATACTGGAACGGCATATGTGCAGGATTATGAGAATGATTACAGACACCCCACAGATCACCTCCAAAGACCTGAAAGAACATCTTGCTGCAGATGGTGTATCTGTACGTCGTTCTACAATTCAGCACAATTTGCACCAAGAACATCTGTATGGCAGGGTGATGAGAAAGAAGCCCTTTCTGCACTCACGCCACAAACAGAGTCGCTTGTTGTATGCAAATGCTCATTTAGACAAGCCAGATTCATTTTGGAACAAAGTGCTTTGGACTGATGAGACAAAAATGTAGTTATTTGGTCATAACAAAAAGTGCTTTGCATGGCAGAAGAAGAACACCGCATTCCAAGAAAAACACCTGCTACCTACTGTCAAATTTGGTGGAGGTTCCATCATGCTGTGGGGCTGTGTGGCTAGTTCAGGGACTGGGGCCCTTGTTAAAGTCGAGGGTCGGATGACTTCAACCCAATATCAACAAATTCTTCAGGATAATGTTCAAGCATCAGTCACAAAGTTGAAGTTACGCAGGAGTTGGATATTCCAACAAAACAATGACCCAAAACACAGTTTGAAATCTATAAAGGCATTCATGCAGAGGGAGAAGTACAATGTTCTGGAATGGCCGTCACAGTCCCCTGACTTGAATATCATCAACAATCTATGGGATGATTTGAAGCAGGCTGTCCATGCTCGGCAGCCATCAAATTTAACTGAACTGGAGAGATTTTGTATGGAAGAATGGTTAGAAATACCTCCATCCAGAATCCAGACACTCATCAAAGGCTATAGGAGGCGTCTAGAGGCTGTTATATTTGCAAAAGGAGGCTCAACTAAGTATTGATGGAATATCTCTGTTGGGGAGCCCAAATTTATGTATCTGTCTAATTTTGTTATGATGTATATTACATATTTTCTGTTAATCCAATAAACTTAACGTCACTGCTGAAATACTACTGTTTCCGTAAGGCATGTCATTTATTAAAAGGAAGTTGCTACTTTGAAAGCTCAGCCAATAATAAACAAAAATCCAAAGAATTAAGAAGGGTTCCCAAACTTTTTCAAATGACTGTAGCTTGGCCACTGGCCTGGCCCCGGCCCTGTCCGTTTGCTGTGTCTGTGTATAGGAGAGTGGCAGATCCCACTATAATAACTAACCTCGCTGTTCCTGTTTCAAGTTAAATGAAGCTGGTTTTGCTATAATACTGAAACTAAGACTCCTTTTTGGGGTGCAAGATAATGACTCACGCATCACATGGTACCAGAAGTGGGGTCTTGCGTCAATGGAAACCCAAGAGGCATATAATATCCTGATACCAGTGGAGCAAAATGAGGCTTCTCCATGCATTTTGGTCTTCGCGCTCCCCAGGGATATGCTGGTGAAGATGGCTCCCTCGGATGACCCAGAGTGTTTCCTGTTCTGCTTTGAACGCACGGCAACATTGATGCACTGGGACAGGGGAGCCTGGCCAGGTATTGTGGCCCCGTTTTTAAATGGGGAGGCCCTACAGGTCGTGTGAAACCTCCTTCCTGAAAGGCTTGATGATTATGACTTCCTGAAGCAACAGATCCTCCGCATGGCTGTGAGCTCGGTGGCCAAGGGGCATCAGATCCATCTGTGGCATTTTGATCTGGACCACCCTATTCGAGGGCAGATCCAGGTTCAAAGCTGGATACGTGGAGACACTTTCAAGCACATTGTGGAGAAGCTCGCTATTGATGCAGTCCTGTCAGGGATAGACGAGAGCCTTTGTGATGAAATGCTATGGAACGACGTCCACTTGCTTCTAGACCTGACCCGCAGACTGGAGGGAGCACAAGCCACCTGGATATATATTTGCACACACTCACAGAGCAAATTATCAGGCACATGTATGCACCTACTGTACTCATCCATGCAATTTATCTAGTCAACCAGTCACGTGGCAGCAGCAAAATGCATTAAATCCTGCAGATACAGGCCAGGAGCGTTAGTTAATGTTCACATCAAACACCAGAAAACGAACATTTGTGATCTCAGTGATTTCAACCATGGTATGATTGTTGATGCCAGAAGGGCTTGTTTGAGATCTCTTGTAACTGCTGATCTGCTGAGATTTCCACACACAACAGTCTCTAAAGTTTACTCAGAATGGTGCGAAAACAAAACCATCCAGTGAGTGGAGGTTCTGTGCACAGACACACCTTGTTGATGAGAGAGATCAGAGGAGAATGGCCAGACTGGTTAGAGATGACAGAAAGGCTACAGTAACTAAGATAAGCAATCTGTACAACTGTGGTGAGCAGAAAAGCATCTCAGAATGCGTAACATGTTAAACCTTGAGGCGGAAGGGTTACAACAGCAGGAGACCACATCGGGCTCCACTCCTGTCAGCCAATAACAGACAGCTGAGGCTGCAATGAGCACAGGCTCACCAAAACTGGACAGTCTGATGAATCTCGATTTCTGCTGAGGCATACAGATTGAAGGGTCAGAATTTAGTGCCAACAGCTTGAATCCATGCAGCCAACCTGCCTTGTGTCAGTAGTCCAGGTTAGTGGTGGTGGTAAAATGTTGTGGGGAATGTTTTCCTGACAAACTTTTGACCCGCTGATATCAATCAATCAATCATCACTTGAATACCGTGGCTTATTTGAGTATTGTTGCTGACCATGTGCATCCTTTCATGACCCTCTTCTAATAACTACTTCATGATAGCATGATAATGCACCATGTCACAAAGCAAATGTCATGTCAAATTGGTTTAAAAAACACGACAATTAATTTATTGTCTTTCAGTAGCCTTCCCAGTCAATGGAACTGAATCCAGTAGAACACACTTGAGATGTGGAAGAACAGAAGGTTTGCAGCATGAATGTGCAGCTGACACATCTGAAGAAACTGCGTACTACAGTCATGTCAGCATGGACCAGAATCTCAAAGAAATGTTTTTAATATTGTTAGAATCCATGCCATGAAGAACTGAGGCTGTTTGGAGAGCAAACCGTGTCCCTACTCAGTATTAGTGTAGTGGTCCTAAGAATTTGCTCAGTGAGTGTATATACAGTTAGGTCCATAAATATTTAGACAGAGACAACTTTTTTCTAATTTTGGTTCTGTACATTACCACAATGAATTTTAAATGAAACAACTCAGATGCAGTTGGAGTGCAGACTTTCAGCTTTAATTCAGTGGGGTGAACAAAACGATTGCATAAAAATGTGAGGCAACTAAAGCATTTTTTTTTAAAACAATCCCTTCATTTCAGGGGCTCAAAAGTAATTGGATAATTGACTCAAAGGCTATTTCATGGGCAGGTGTGGGCAAGTCCGTCATTATGTCATTATCAATTAAGCAGATAAAAGGCCTGGAGTTGATTTGAGGTGTGGTGCTTGCATGTGGAAGATTTTTCTGTGAACAGACAACATGTGGTCAAAGGAGCTCTCCATGCAGGTGAAAGAAGCCATCCTTAAGCTGCAAAAACAGAAAAAACCCATCCGAGAAATTGCTACAATATTACGAGTGGCAAAATCTACAGTTTGGTACATCCTGAGAAAGAAAGCAAGCACTGGTGAACTCAGCAACGCAAAAAGACCTGGACGTCCATGGAAGACAACAGTGGTGGATGATCGCAGAATCATTTCCATGGTGAAGAGAAACCCCTTCACAACAGCCAACCAAGTGAACAACACTCTCCAGGGGGTAGGCATATCAATATCCAAGTCTACCATAAAGAGAAGACTGCATGAAAATAAATACAGAGGGTGCATTGCAAGGTGCAAGCCACTCATAAGCCTCATGAATAGAAAGGCTAGATTGGACTTTGCTGAAGAACATCTAAAAAAGCCAGCACAGTTCTGGAAAAACATTCTGTGGACAGATGAAACCAAGATCAACCTCTACCAGAATGATGGCAAGAAAAAAGTATGGAGAAGGCGTGGAACAGCTCATTATCCAAGGCATACCACATCATCTGTAAAACACGGTGGAGGCAGTGTGATGGCTTGGGCATGCATGGCTGCCAGTGGCACTGGGACACTAGTGTTTATTGATGATGTGACACAGGACAGAAGCAGCCGAATGAATTCTGAGGTGTTCAGAGACATACTGTCTGCTCAAATCCAGCTAAATGCAGTCAAATTGATTGGGCGGCGTTTCATGATACAGGGGGACAATGACCCAAAACATACAGCCAAAGCAACCCAGGAGTTTATTAAAGCAAAGAAGTGGAAAATTCTTGAATGGCCAAGTCATTCACCTGATCTTAACCCAATTAAGCATGCATTTCACTTGCTGAAGACCAAACTTCAGACAGAAAGGCCCACAAACAAACAGCAACTGAAAGCCGCTGCAGTAAAGGCCTGGCAGAGCATTAAAAAGGAGGAAACTCAGCATCTGGTGATGTCCATGAGTCCAAGACTTCAGACTGTCATTACCAGCAAAGGGTTTTCAACCAAGTATTAGAAATGAACATTTTATTTCCAGTTATTTAATTTGTCCAATTACTTTTGAGCCCCTGAAATGAAGGGATTGTGTTAAAAAAATGCTTTAGTTGCCTCACATTTTTATGCAATCGTTTTGTTCACCCCACTGAATTAAAGCTGAAAGTCTGCACTTCAACTGCATCTGAGTTGTTTCATTTAAAATTCATTGTGGTAATGTACAGAACCAAAATTAGAAAAAAGTTGTCTCTATCCAAATATTTATGGACCTAACTATAGATAGATATAAATTATGTATGTATATTATTTAAATATAAATATATTTATATATATATATTGTAACCACAAGAGGTGTCACTGAGTCCCAAACCACAGACACAGTATCACCAAACAAATTTCAAATAAAGGGTTTTTATTTTTAACCAACACTTTTCCAACTGAGTACCAGCCAAAGTACACAAAAATAATCACTGATTCTCTCCTTCCATCCTCTTGATGAGTGTCACCCTCTGAATCCTAGAATAGATGCGGTGGGTTCTTTTTAAACTGGAGCCAGGAATGGTCATGTGGAGCAATTCTGGATCAAATGGAAACAAGGGCAGTCTTCCCCCAACAATGCCCTCATGTGGCACCCAAAGACCCCAACTGGGCTGCTCCTCTACACTCCAATGCCCATGCAACCCTACGGGAGTCCTAATTGAGTCGAACATGGAGGGACTCAGCCACCAGTTGTGTGGGGGAATGAACTGCTTTGGGCATCTATGTTTTTTTGCCCAGTCTATCCATTTGCATTTTACACTGATTGGGAAAAATATCGCTAACCATCCCAGCGAGTTGAGCTCCTTCCATTATGACTTCCATGATGAGTGACGATTCACTGCCAGTCCATTTGCCTTTCTATTATGTATATGTATCACACATACATGTACAGACGACAGACAAACACACACACATATACTCAAGAATGGCGTTTGGGGGTGGCAAATGGGGTGACTGCCCCAAGCCCTGCGTACCCAAGGGGGCCCAGCTTTTGAGGTCCATGTGTCCCATTCGAGTGGATTTGTCAAGTTATATTCTCCAGTTATAGTTTGATAAAGTCCGCGTGTTATCTTGCAAAAATTTAGCTGAATACTGAAATGAGAAAATCCAGCATGTGTTAACATTATTTTAATTAAATTTGCACGCACATTTATACAGTCCACACATACCGGTAACAGCCTTTGATGTAACTGGCCCCGCGTGGGGTTGGTCAGCCATAGGCCCCGCAGACCCCTAAGGCCTCCTCTGCATATACTTCACATATATCTGTATACTTTATATCTGTCTAATAAAACGCTTAATGTCTGTGTGTGTGCCTGGTCCCTCCGAGAAACCCAATTGGTCCACTTTCCTGTGGTTGCTCAGTTAAATGCAATCAAGTCAGGAAGTGCCAGGTGAGGCAGGTTGACACCTAAAAGTATACCAAGGAATAGCATAGGAGAAACATAGAGAGTCACTTTCAAACACAGAAAATATTCAGAAGAATACGAATGATGTTTTCACAGTGATGACAGAGCCATCTACCTATGATTTAGACAGAATTTGTACCGGAGTCGAGCAATGAACCTCGAATGACAAAGTTTGAGAAGTGGCCAAGACTGTTCGATACAGACGAGGGTATCGAAGAAAGGTGTCGGACGAAACCTGAGGATACACATAAGGCAAGAGATATCAAATATTTCTACATTTTCATTGCTAGTATATATATTTTATTTTATACATATACAGTACACACCTTTTCATACATACAGTACACTGTATATGCACTAGCATTGTAAATTAAAGTACCCCCTGGATGATAGAGGAAGCACAAACCAAGAAAGGTGGGACCATTCAAGAAAGACATCTAGCAGAAGGGCAGTCATAGTCATCCTCTGGAACTTTACAATGTGTAAACAAGTGACCAGGCGAGCAACTATAATCACTGCAGCACCATGCTGCTAAATTTAAAAAAACTTGAGAGACAACAGATAAGCTGATGCACAGGTCTTTGGGATGTGGGAGTAAAACTGGAGTCCCTAAAGAAAAATCCACAGACCATAACTGGGCTAGAATAAAAAACACAATAGATACAAATGAACTCCACAATAAGTGTTGAAAAGAAGTTAATAACTAAATACACTGTGAATGGGAGGACTCCAAGATTTATAGTATATTAGAAGTACTAGATGTCATAGACCAGCAGTTCCTGGTATATAATTAAAAAATATCTAATAAATAGTTGTGTGTGCACCACATCGGTATCCTAAATGTCACCATTTACAAAAACAGACCATTTTTAATGTGAACTTTTAAAGTTCACATTAACATTTATAACCCAGGATTCTTCAGCTATGGGGCAGCAGTGTGACTGTGCCTTTGGAGTAATATCTCTTACAAACAAAATCAGTGACGTTTGACAAATGTGTTAGACTGGTATAAAGTCAATAAAACTTGTTAGAAGTATTTGGATTGACACAAAGCTAGTGCTGTGATGGACTGGTACCCAATCTACGGCTGGCTCCTGCCTTATATCCAGGCCCAAAGGGGCAGGCTCCACACTAGCCTGAAATGGATTAAACAAATTCAGTAGCTGATGGAGCAGTAATAACGGTATAAAAAGTGAACAAATAACATGTTCATTTCAAACACAGCTGGAATCAGCTGCATGAAAACGTACAAGTACAGCAGAACCAGGACTAAGCACCCTTGCTTTATATATTGCAAGGAAAAATGGCTTCCATTCACTCTATTATAGATAGATAGATAGATAGATAGATAGATAGATAGATAGATAGATAGATAGATAGATAGATAGATAGATAGATAGATAGATAGATAGATAGATAGATCTTTATTGTCACTTTTACAAAGGAACAACTAAATTGAAGGTGCAGTCAACTCAGTGCGAGGCATAAGAGTTAAAAAGACAAGAAGAGAGAAAAAAATAACAAACCGAACAGTAATATACAAATTGCACTGGGTAACTTAAGGTCTATATTGCACATTGGGAGAATATGAAGCAGTTTTATTCTGAGTTCAGGGCCATGATTGGCACTGCGTACACTGAAACACTGAAGTAATGCTGCGTTCCATTTGAAGTTGGAAGTCAGGATTTCCAAGATCCTAGTCAGAACTTTCAACCAGAACAGCCCCTGAAGATCCAATTTCCAATTTGGAAACTTGTGGCTGGTCTGTCAAGTCCAAGTTTGTCCAAATTCAGATCAAGACATCAATCCAAAATATAGGTGTACACTGCAGACTTTCAAGAGCTGTAGTTTTATATTGTTTATTTGCACTTCTGTCTGTTTGCGTCTCATTAAATCAGTTGTACACACAGTACTGTCCAACATCTGTCCGTGGACATGCTATTACAGTGTTTGAATGCATAAAACACTATGTAATATGTTGTTATTAACTACTATTTATTCTGATGGGGCAAGCGCAACAAAAAGGTTTTCCTGGACACATCCATATTGGTTTTCCGAATGTTTTACATTTATGTATTTGGCTGACACCTTTATCCAAGGCGACTTACAACATTTACGTATGATACCTTAGGTTTTCCATTAGAGCACAGCCAGGTCAAGTGACTTGCTCATGGTCACATAGTGTCAGTAGCAAGATTTGAACCCATAACCTCAGGGTTTGAAGTCCAAAGCCTTAACCACTACACCACACTGTTTTACTGGAATGCGATCAACTCAGGTGTGATGTCATTCCCATCTCCAACATCTAAATGAAATGCAGCATTTGCCCCTAAAAAGCACAAGCGCTGAGCGAAAAAACTTATTTGTCAGTATGGCTATGTACAATTTAGACGTACTGTATTTAGCAACAGCTGTTAAGCAGTAAAGTAAGAACTAAAGTAAAATTGCTAGAAATTAACAACTTTAATTAAAAAAATACTTAAAACTGTTTACCTGAGTTACTTTGGTTACCAAAGTAATTGACAAAATACAAGTGAGATATTTAAATTTGTTTAAAAGTAAATTCCACCAGAACATGAAAAGGGGAGTTTTACTGACGTATGTCTAATTTCATCTGTGGCCCAATCTGTCAATTGGTTGAGCACTATGACTGTACAAATGGATTAATGGGCTGTTCTTCATGTTATCAATATTACCCATGGGAACAAGATATTAACGGGCAATTAGAAAACCACATTAAATATGTAAATGAGCATTGTACTCCCACAACAGCCACCTATTTATTTCAACTGCCTGTACCTAAACAGCCTTAAATTAACCTTAGCTGTAATGTAATATTTGTTTCTCAGTTGTGATATTCTATCTCGTAAGCACTGACCAAAAACAGTCATTTTAGCTAGTGCTTCTCTTACATATTGTTTATCAGTTACAAATCTCTGAATTATGAAATGTCCACATGATGACATGTGGCTATTTCTCTTTCACCAAAGACTGTCTAAGATGACTAGTACAATACTTCAGCACTAAATGAGGATAAGTATTCTGAATTTAAGGCTGGTGAAGCGAAGGCAGTAGACACGGTGCACCGATACTTTATAACACTGCACCAGGGTTTAACAAGTTCAAGTTTCACACACACTTAGCTAGCTCGAGTGTCATAGTGGACTAAGCTCTCTACACCTCTGTGACACTACAAGCATCTTTCAAGAACTGCCTTCAAGACTATATTTAGCTGTGCATGCAATCTGAGCATCTCATCCATGGAATGGATAGGCTGAATTCAGACACGTATAAATAGCCTGTTGAGTACACAAGAGAGGACCTTGAGGGAGAATCCCCCTCCATGTTCCTTTTAGGTCAGTTCAGTGTAATGTATCGCATGCAAAAGCCCAATTTACAAAATCTCGAAATAACAGGGTGACCTCAAGAACAGACAACATATCCCACTTGCTCTTTCCTTATCATCAGCTGCTTGGATGAACTGCATTGATGGAACTCCTCAACTCTGTGCTTTTTAAAAGAGACTGACAGTGACTATAACCTGCACTGTGCTAATTCAAAAACTAAATAATTGTTCTTTCTTACTTTCCATAACAAACAGTAAACTGCTCTTTACCACTGCTTCATACTAGAAGGACAGAATAGTAACAGCTTTATTAATTGCTAGCTATGTTTTCTATCAATGACACGTAATAGAATACATTTAAAAATATCTGATATTTAATATCTCTTGCACTACATGTACTTTCAGTGTTCCTCTTATGCCTTTCGTCAATATTCTCAAGTGTCTCAAACTCTCTTGACCAAAGCTTCTTGTAAAGACTGCTTCTCAAACAGTTTCATTTTGAGACTCATTACCTGCCTCATGTTTACTTTTTGACCAGGAATTGTAGATGGGCCCTCATGTTAATGTTGTTGAAGGCTACATGGGTCACACCTCGTTAGTACTTAACAATCCAATGTTGCTTGGTATGTTATTTGCTTTTTTTTATTGAAATCCTACATTTTAACTTTGTAAAAAATATTTTTTTAAAAATTGTCACAATAAGGAATTGAACTTTGCACACTTAACGCATCATGTCATCACTCTACTACTTGGAGTGCTTGGAGAGGCCACACAAACACATACACACAGAGAAAGTAGTTTTTTGTTATATAGTTGCTAGATTTATTCTACACTTCACTTTAGAGAATGAGCACTTGAGATACAATGTATTAAAACAGCCTTATTTGATATGTCCTTCTGAAGCATGGTGCAATCATATTGATAAAATAACCATCCACTTTATTCTGCTCAATTCAATACAAGGTGATGGGGAGTTAAACCCCATTCATGGAATGTCGAGTGCAAAGTAATTTAAACAAAAAAAAAAATCAACTCAGAACAACACAAAAGTGCATTACCGAGCACATGCTTGCTCACACACAACATTTACTCAGTACTGGCCAATGAACCTGATACGTAGGTCTTTGGGATGTAAAGAAAAAGCCACCTAGACATGGGGAGAATGTGTAAACAAATGACCAGGCTCATGCTAGAGTGGTAAGGCAACAACTATAGCTACTGCAGTGCCATGCTGCTAAATTTAATAAGGAAACATTTTGTAAATCAACATTGTAAAATGTCTACCTATATACACGCTATCCACCTTAATACAGGTAAAAGGACAGGTTTCTGTCCAGTTGCTATGTCTCTGTCATTCCAATAGATGGCACATCACAAACAGTTTTAGCAAATAAACATTATAAAATGATAATAAACAGATACAAATAACAAAAAAAAACAAAATAAGCAAATAAAAATAAAACACTTTTAGCAATAAAATGCATTGCATTTGTCATTCCAACAGATGGAACATCAAAAACATTAATACTGCTTTTACAAATCCTATACCAAGAGGTACAGTATATAACAGAGACAGACACATAGTATGGCACACTGCAAATGATGACGAGGAGGTCTACATTCAGGTTGCACTGCTAATCTGTCATGGTTTGCCTCCATCAGGACATCTAATGGGCATGCAGTATGTCACAAGGAGAGCTTCTTAGACCCTTATTTTTGCCTATGGATTCATGAAATCCAAAGGGAAGCACCCACAGTAATCATTCAGAAGATGGACCACACCTCATTAAATTAACTCAAACTAGAAGTGCCCAACTGACTAACACCACATAAATAAGGATTTACATAAGAGGCCGCCAATGGCATTCCAGAATCTAACCTTCGTAGAAGAGAACAGCATAATATTCTGTTAAGTTATTCTGGCTTATAGTGAATAGCTATGGACAGAATTTTATGTCCACTACATGTAAAAGACTACCTTAAATTGCAGGAAAGAAATCAATGTAAAAGTTACGTAATGGAGATGAAGGTCATCATGATCTTAATCACTTTTTGGTCAAATATAAACATATTAAATTGGACTAAATGTATTTAAGAGTCATTTTGATAAAGAAAATCCATCATGTATTATTATTACCAAACTCTTACTATGTTAATATGTTTAAAAGGTAACTGGTCTCAAATATTTGCCCAACTACATTGTTGCTATTCTAATGTACAAGTAAGCCCCCGATTCTCTAGAGAATCGTAAATCCAAGAATGGCAATCAGTTTCTGTTCCGTCCGATATTTGGATGGATGACATATCATGGAGGGTGGGTGCGTCTGGGGAAATGTCATTTAATTAAATAAGCATATCTGTACTAAGGCAGTTTCGTTTTGTGGAGACGTGATTCCGTTGCCTTTGCTGACACCGACTGCTGGCAGAGTGGAGCACAGCAAGTTTAGGTGTGGGCGGTCGCGTCCGGGAGGCTGTAGAACCTGGCGTGCACGCTTTACCTCATGTTTAGTTCACAGGTCGTGAAGTGGGTGCCACCTACTGACTCTGGGAAGCCGCTGCGTTTGACTCTGGGGCGCCGCGGTGCATTTGTACTACAGCGGATTCTTTGTGTGGGCGCCTTCGTTCATTGTTGTTGCGTTCATTCATTGTATCTATCCATACGCGCTCCTTTTGTATTTCCGTTAGTTGAGCTCTTTCATTGTGGAGCCGTGATGTGTTTGCTTCTGGTGTGTCTGAAGTGGGCGCCACCTACTGACTGTGGGAAATCACTGCGTGTGAGCGCAGTGCGCATGCGTTTCAGTGCGTCCGTGCATAAATTAAACTGTGGTTTAGTAATATAGATTACTGATGAAAACATTCTTCTTTAGAATATAAAAATTCAAAGCTATGAAAGATCAGATTGTCCAATGCTGATGACAATAGACATTATCAAGACTATGGACACAGACGATAGCAAAGAATTTGCAGTGGTAAAGGAGTTTGGTTTTTTTTTTTTTTTTTTGTTTTTTTTTAAATCCATCAAGAAAAATGAAAACTAGCTTCACTACACTACTGAATAAACTATAAGAGCTAGAAGGTTAAACGTAAAGCCTGTGGCACGCGGCTGGGGGTAGTACCCAGCCAGGACACCCAAGAGGACCGGAGGAGGGCTTATGCCTCCTTCAGACCACGGAGTTGGGGGGTGTGCGACCGCCCTGGTGGCTTTGGGGACCACGGGTAGACAGCTTTGAAGCTCAGCCCTGTAGGGGCCCGTGGTCACCGCCAGGGGGTGCCCCGATGCCTATGGAGCCCTGGACATCAGCACTTCCGGGAGTGCTAGGTGAAAGAGGAACGGGGACACCCGGAGTGCTTCCAGGTACGCAGCCGGCACTTCCGCTACACTGGGGAGTGCTGGCAGAAGATTGTTGGGAGGCACCTGGAGCACATCCGGGTGGCTATAAAAGGGGCCGCCTCCCTCCATTCGATGGCTGGAGTCAGGAGGTCGAGAGACGAGGTCTTGGAGGAGACAAGGAGGCAGCCTGAAGAGTGAAAGAGGCATTGTTTGTTGGCCAGGACTTTTGGGGGAGTTAAGGGGTTTGTGTGCACTGTGTTACTGTAAATAGTAGTGTAAAATAAACGTGTGGTGGTGTTTTTAAACATGTCTGCCTGTCTGTGTCCGGGGCTTGTTCCACAAGCCTCATCATTTCATTTACCGCATATCAGCAAATGACTTTGGAATGTCATTTATTTCTTTGACAATTAAAGTAAACAGTGATGTTAACAGCAAAGTGTTGTATCTACACATTTGCATGCTGGGCATACCTACTAAAAGCAGATGGCTGATTGCGACAAATCTAGAAACAAAAGCATACTACATCTGAATAGACAGCTTCTACCGGTCATGAGTGGGAAATACTTAGACCTTAGATACAGAGTGAGATCACTTAAAGCCAAGGCAAAATAAAACCACTTCAGAGCTACAAAGGCTGATACATGTGGGTAAGAATAGACAGTGAACTGATCCAACCACCATAGCATAAATGAGATGATGAAGAGGAAGAGGAGGACATTGCCTGTGAGCCCATTGTTCATGACTGAGCTCGGATATGCTCTATCCTAAAGTAATGGTAACTAATGATCAGTCTTCCTCAGGTAAACAAATTCAGAATGAAAATAAATTCCCATTTAATCAAATATTTGCTTTCCTTCAAATTAATAAATGTTGTGCATCACCGGATGCACATTTCTTACCTGGTGACTGATGATATGCCAGCCAAAGAGAACAATAAAAATATAACACTGAAGATTGACATAATTATAAGTAATGTTCAAAATATTAAAATTTAATTCACAAAGGTTTGTTTGAAAAGCATCTTATTCTTGAATTGTTAAAATGTCATACTTTCTTGATACTGTTTTAAAATTTACATCTTCTTGACTTTTATTATTTACCCTTCACAGATCCATTTATTTCCATGATAGATAAAACAAACTGAATCAAGTATGCAGCTTGTAGTTTTATAAAAGTCCCCTCATGTTGCCAACAAACACTGATTCCTCTGCACTGCAGAAGTTGTCTTGAATAAGATTGCTATTAAAATAGCCACCAACATAGTTATGGCCACACAGTCATCAATCGCTCAAGAGAAAAGGCTCCAAAGTTGAAATCCAAAAGGTTCTCTGCTTGGAGACTCCAGGCTGAGCTGATTAAAATAATCCAATACTGATTTGCGGCAGTAGTTAAAGAAATGTTCCTCTGCTTTATGGAGTGTTTTCTTCAAGTCTAGTTTGCCTTTCAGACTGAAAGAAAAGCACAAGAAATACAATTCAGTGACACCTTAAGTGAATTAAATTCCTAGATTTTAAACAGCACCTACTGAAGGCTCAGCCAAATTCTCCAAGCTGTTATTTGAATCTGCTTAAGAGAACTCTAGACATCTATAAATCTACTTTAGCTTTGCACCCAACTGAAAATGTCTGGCCTTCTTACTCTCCCCCCCTTGTAAGCAATCGAGTAGTCAACATTCACAAATGTGTTATATATACTTATGAAAATGGAAACTGGAACAGCTAATGTTCCAAGTTACGCCAAAGTTATAGCAAATTAAGGATTGTTGGAAAAAAATAACTGAATTTAATTTTCTATTAAGAGACAATTTTTTTGTGTAAACTGTTGACTTATGAAAATTTACTTTTTTAGTTCCAGACTTGATGAGAGCAAAGATGGTAGACCAAGCAGAGGATAAAATGTCATTTTATGATATTATCAAACAAATGGTGGCACAGTCATTCACGCTCAGCCAAGTCCAGTCTGGTAAATGTCACTTTGGAGTCTCCACATTGTTCTGAAATCTGTAGACAATATCCTCATGAGCCAAAGGTGCATATTTGGTAATCAGGCAGCTAGGTGTGGCCCTCCTTTGTGCATGCTATTGTTGGGTTAGTCCCCAGGGACCTCATCATATGGAATGAGCACTCTCAGATAACTGATGAATATGTTTTTGTCACAACAGACTTCAAGGTCACAATGTGAACCATCATCTTTGTATTTATGCTTTTTACCAGCTCCAGGGGCCATTGTTGTTCAGCTGTTGTATTGTGCTTATTCACATCAAACCAATACAATGCAGGCTTCTGTGACAATTTTATTAGAATAGTGATGACCATGTATTTTATGATGCTTTGTAGCTGTAACTCAACAAAAAAGGATACTACAGCAACTAATTATTGAGTAACTGCTGGAGGCATCATAAACCTATTAATACCACCAAATAAGATTATTGGAAGTCCTTTCCAATTTACAGCAACTATTTTATTTCCTATAGTGGGAATGTTTATCCTTCTCAGACTTAGCTAAGAGGCAACTTCTATTGCAGTGAAATGGCTCTCACTCAGCACAGTTTGGACAACTACTATAAAGTGGATCCTAGTGTCTTAAAAAAAAACATAAAATTAAACATATCTCCTTTGCATCCAGATAGCTGCAATATTTCCAACAAGTCAATATACTGTGTGTTTCCAAGGTTTTCTCTTAAAGACCCTAAAATTTATTATGATATTTGTGGTACTGGTCTCCTGAAGCTGACACCAACAAGCAATCTATTATTTTTGTAACAATCAGTTTACATTTTTAATACACTGACTTTCATTCCAAACATCTCAAGCTACTTTATAGGCCATAATAAAAATACCAATTAACCAATTAAACACTGTGCAACCACAACAACTGCAAAATTGTAAATTACCGAAAAAATAAAAGTAATACACATTTTATATTCAGATATCCGAATGTAAATGCAAGGCAAGAGAGATCTGGAGTCTCACCTGTTTGTAAACTGGATCAATTCTGTCTCACTTTGACAACTCAACAGTCTCTCGCGGTTTTCAAGGAGAATAGCAGCACAGACAAATAGGTCAAAAGTGAATCCCAGGTTGATAGAAGGCAATTCTGGTCTCACTTCACCTGCTGGGGTATGAGAAAAGACCCAAAGCAAAACACTCTCAGAGATGTAGCACTTGGAACAAATGTCTTTACTCTTTAGAAATTTAGAACACAATGCACATTTCATGCAGGTTTCAGACAAGCTTGGACCACATCAAAATCTGAGGAAGTGTTATTCTAATGGTAATGAAAAATGACCTGTCAGTTGGATTTACTGTTTGCAAGAACTAGGATTCAATGGCTATTTAAGTGTGCTGTCCATGGTGACAAATGTGTAGAAGTGATAGAACTAAGTATAAAGTTTGCAAACTTAATGAATCCTGATCTGTTAATTTTTCTACAGATAATGCTCACTATTTAAAATAATTATCTATTCACTTCAAATTTTTATAACTGTTAAAAGGGGAAACATACCTTTACAATTTAAACATTAAGACTATTTGGTTTGATAGTATATTCATTAGAAAGGTCATTCATTCAGACTACACTTCAGTGGATCTTCTAAAACCCAAAAAAGCAGACTGAATAAGGTCAATGTTTTAAATCTCATGGCACACACAAACTAGTTATTAAAATTCTGTGGCACACCAAAAAATATATTTTTTTCCGATCTGACAAAAAACAGGTATATTTTTCATTGATTTACAAAAAAAAGTAATAATAGTAATTACCCTTTTTGCTCCAAAGTTTCTGTTTAAAAAATCTTTTCTGAAACTATTTATTTATGACACCTTGTAATAAAACAATAATACTCAAATTATCAGGTGTCTTTATGTGTTTTATGAGCAGGTAGCACTGCTACCTCACAGTAAGGTGATCACGAGTTTGTGTCCTGGGTCCTCCCTGCATGCTATTTGCGAAGTGCTTTTAGTAGTGAGAAAAGCACTATCTAAATGTAAAAATTATTATTGCTATTATTATAATGTGTGTGTATGTGTGATCAAATTCAGCCATGTCATAGTGGAGAAAAAATAGTGAAACTAGATGTGCTCAACAATAAGATACTATCATTGAAATAATTACACAGCACGGTGTGCATGCAACATAAACAATGTGTATATTACTGGAGGAAATGTTCATATAAATTGATTATAGAAAATAATTTTTAGTATACACATTTTTAACAAGATGAGACATTTAAACTGGTTATAAATGTATGAAATTATACATTTATTGCTTTATACAGGGTGGGCAAAAGTAAGTTTATAGCTATGATTTATCTTTTAGGTAATTTGAGCACTTACGAGCACAAGTGCATTGTGCAATGGGACATTCTTTTTAGTTAATAAAGCTATTGTAATAATCATAACCTGCATGTCTTTTTCCATACAAACAACTATAAACCTACTTTTGACCACCCCTGTATTTCACATATAGTATATTGTTAAAATGATATATAAATCATATAAAATGGTAAAAAACAAATTTGCATTTCAGACATTTTTTTGTGTCTTATTTCTTTAAAGAAGGTGTTTAAAAAAAAATTGCAACACACCCGTAGACCATTCATGGCAAACCGGTTGAAAATTGCTGTTTTAAAGTAATCTTACTAAGTGACCACAAAAGTGAGTGTCTGGGCTTCACCCGATATCAAGACTAGATTATAAACAGCTGAAACAATACAAACCTGAGCAAATATCGACCTACTCCAAGGTTTGATTTTTGCAGAGCTAATCTTAAAATATTGGTGAAGTTATTAATGTATTATACAGCCTAACACCTATAAACTCTAAAGCAATAATTCTCAAGATCAGTCATGGGGGCTCCTGTGGCTGTAGGTTTTCATCCCAACCCAATTTTGGTTTTAATTAGACTCTGACCACATTTTATCAAGCTGTTAGTTCCCAGTTTATTTATTTAATTTTTTTGTATTAGTCCTGAAATTACAAAATTAACACATTAAATATTTACAAAAGAAAGCAATAATTTATGTGTGTTATTAGCTAGGAAAGAATTTGTTCATTTTGCTCTTTAATAATATCTGGTTATTTAAGAGGTTATTTACTAATACAAGTGGGTAATATTGAAATAGCTGCCCTTTAACCTTCCATATTGTTTGCACTGGTGTCTGTTCAGCTTATCATTAATTATTTGTTGCAAACTTAAAAAAAAAAAGTGAATAAAAAAGAAAATGAAAAAAACAAGTTGAACACTGATAAATACAACACAGCAAAAATGTATTTTTTATAAACGTAAATCTCAAACTACTACTGAGATCAATCAAAGGAAAAATGACTCACTGATTGTGAAAATGGTTGCAACAAAAACCTTCATCAACAGGGGGTTCCCAGGACTGAACTTGAGAACCACTGTTTTAAAATACCAGCTTTCCAGTAATCTTTGTGTATATCAGACAGCCCAGTAGTAGATGTGGATAGCGCTTTGAGTACTGAGAAAAGCGCTATATAAATGTAATGAATTATTATTATTATTATTTCTCTGAAGTATCAGTCTTAAACACATAATTGCTGTATCAGTGTAAACACCACGTCAGGCCCATAAACTGTACATGTTTATAACAAAAACATAAATCAAATAGCCTTTTACTGTCAATTCACTATATGTGCAGAACATACAGGAGAATCGAAATATTGTTTCTCTCTCATCTTCGTAGTACAATAAAATATATTAAAAAAAAAAGTATAAAAATATCAACTTAGTAAATTTTTTGTTACTATTGTGCTTTGTGTTTCTATTTCTAATAGCTCACACAATAAAACTTTACTTTATGACATGTAGTTCTTCACCTGAATAAACCATTAATACATTAAAACATTTTTACTGTTTCTGTGTTACTGTAATGACCCATGTGCGTTGTCTGTTCTTACCTTCTCGTTCGATGTGGTATAGTCGCTCTCGGTCTCTAGCCAGCTCTCCTTCCAGAGAGTTCAGTTCTAAATGATTTGTGCTCAAAACCTCAAAAAGACAGAGTGCATCGCTATGACTGAATTCACGCTGGAAACCCAGAAGTAACCACCTGTCAAAAACAGCTCATATACATAAATCAATTCTAAAAACAGTTGACCATGTTTGCAGCAAGAATGTTCTGCTTGTAAGCAATAAAATTCCCTTTTCTAAACAATTTTGTCAACTGCCACAAAACCTTTCAGTGCCTCACCAATCTGGATGAAGCAATATCCTTACAATTCACAAATGTGGCAAGGAGCATTTTAAAATGAGTCATTTTGAAGAACAAGGAAGCAGCTGCACAAAGACAAATGTATACATCAGAAAATTAGTTTAAGGATGTCTGTACCCATCATGCAATGTACAAGAGAGAAGGAAAATCCATTCTGAAGTCCTACAAGCAAGATCAAATGTCATTCCCTTTGCCTAGAATAGGGCTCTGAAAGGTGTCAATTGAAAATGTCAGAACTAAAGCATAGTGTGGGCTGGTTGATACTCGAAAAAGAATGCAAGAGTACAAGAATAACACCCAACAAGGAATAATAACAGGAAACGTCACACCAACAATTGTAAAGTACCATTAAAGTCAACTCTCTGAGCTCACCACAGTCAAAGAAGCTTTTGATGACTATCAGAAAGTCACTAGAGAAAAGGCTGATAGGTGGTAACAGAGGTATCTTAACTGCAATAGCTTGGACTTTGATAATTGAAAGAGAGAGAGAGTCCAGATACTCCCTTGGAGGACTGAGCCTACACTATGAATGATCCAAGGTTTAGCCCAGAATAAAACTCTAAATGGGGCTAAAAAGCCACTCTGTAACAGTAACTTTTGAGTCTAGAATTTGGAAATGTTTTGATAAGAATACTCACTGGTAAAGAATACATAAGAGGTGGAAAGTGAAACTAGTGGTACAAGGATGGTAAAGTGGAAAAGCCATCCCTCCTGAAAAATGATGAAAGTAACCTATTTAGTTAAGCTAAGATAGCCAGCTATAGTTTTGTCTCTTCTATTTTCTGTTGGTGCTTTATGTTCATTAACTAATTTTCTATTGAAGAAATAAAATAGGAAAATATTGGCCTTATTCTGGCATTAGTCCAGATGTGGTAAATACACCCGTTTAAGTAGTTTTGAATTTTGTTTATTTGGGGTTGTAGCATCTTTGCTTTATGTAAATTAATCTTGGTGATAAAATAATACAAGAGAAATGTGATTTATAAGAGAGTAATTGGTTAAAAGTTGAATAATCAACAAAAAATATTTTCTTGTGGTCAAAGTATCAAGATTAAAACATGTTCTAGATATTCTGTGAAGTGGGATCATACTACAGTGAATAGTAACAAAGCATAATTTTATACATCGAAGGATAAAAATGCTTGCAGCAGTATGCTTTTTTAAACGGAGTTTATTCCTGTAAATATGACATTGAGCTTAAAATTGAGAATATCTTGCCTCACCAGGTGATCATGGACATGGTCAATCAAATGACTTAAACCTGTAGGAAAATGTATCCTATATATAGCATTTGCAGTGCATATGTAATTATGTATAAATATACTAAAATGGTTTTCACTGTGAAAAAGTCACATAAAACAGAAGCTCTTTAACTGATTAATAAAAATATTTTTCACTATGATAAAAATGTTAGAGTTGCAGCTGTCTCTTCTGTTTTTGAATTAGTTAAATAAGCACTCTCTCTTCAAGACTCAATGAACATAAGTGTAAAACGTCAATAATGTAATAAATATAACAAACATAATATAATGTACCTGTGGCAAAACGCCAGACTGTCCAGCTCATCTCTTACCAGATGGGCATAAAGCAATGGGTCAAGTTCTTTAAGCAGTTGTGCCTCAAGCTCTGCAGAAGAAGAAATGTAATAATAAGATGAGACTTAAACAAATAATAGTGTAACTTAAATATTATGTTCATATTATTGAGAACTGAAGCTTTTAATAGTTTTTCACACATTAATTGGACAAACTAACATTTCAAACTGGTCCTTCACCAACATACTTTAAAAATTAAACATCAGCAATGATCTGTATACTCATAACATACTATATCAATAAATAAACAAACCATATTTAAAACATTAGACATTTTGGTTCTATTTAAATTATTATTATAATTCTAACATATGTGTTTTACAGACATAATTAAAACTATGAACAGTAAAATGCTTTAAAATATTAACTTTAAGACATCAGGCAGCTTGAAAGGCAGGCTAGCTGCTTAGAAAAACTGGATGACACTTAATTAAACATGGCTCAGTGGTTGCCAGTGACTTGTTAAAACTGCTGTGCTAATACTAATTTTTGCCAAAACAATCTGACACAGTCAGAGCAAGGGATAGAATTATAAACTGTTTTACACAGAAGAGAGAAATTTTGAAAATGGGAGTGATTTGTTTATTCAAGCCTGTATGTTGTTGAGATTAGATACTAAAATACTTCTAATACTTTTATTAATTCCTAAGACACGATTTAAACTCTGAGGGGATAGGGCTTTTTCAGTTGCTGCTCCAAAACTCTGGAACGATTTGCCATTGCACGTTAGGCAGGTGCCTTCACTTGTTTTAAATCTTATTTAAAAACACAGTTTTACTCCCTGGCCTTTGAACCAGTGTGAGATGTTGACTGGGTCCTTAGTTGACTAATTTTGTACTTATGAATTTTTTTTCAGCTTTTGTGTGTTTCTGTTTCACCGTTTTGGTTATTGTGCGTCTTATATTAGATAGATAGATAGATAGATAGATAGATAGATAGATAGATAGATAGATAGATAGATAGATAGATAGATAGATAGATAGATAGATAGATAGATAGATAGATAGATAGATAGATAGATAGATAGATAGATAGATAGATAGATAGATAGATAGATAGATAGATAGATAGATAGATATGGCGCCATCCCTCAGATGAGATGTAAAACCAATGCCCTGACTTTCTGTGGTCATAAAAGAACCCTAGCCATCCTTTTTAAAAAGCAGGGTGCATCCCAATGTCCAGGCTAAATTGCCCTCCATTGCCTAGTCATTCTGGCCCCCTAATTATCCCGTGTCCCTAACTGGCTAGCTAGCTCTCACACTTTACCAACTAATAGCTAATTTCTGGTGAGCATAATGGTGCAAAAATGGCTGCCATTGCATCATCCAGGTGGATGTTACAAAATACTGGTGGTTAAAGTGGCTCCCCACTCACTAAAGCGCTTTAAGTAGTGGGAAAAGCATTATATAAATGTAAATTATTATTATTATTATAGATAACTTACCAATCTTACGGCACATTCCATCTGCTTTAAAGTCGCTGGAGAACTTCTCCATATAGGAAGCAAAACACCAATATGCATCCACTTCAGAATCCAGAACTTCTAGAAACCTGCTGCAGAGATCATTCATGCCTTGTGCATAACTGACATCTACCAAAAAACAAAAATGTGTTGGAACCACTATAATAGAAAAATCCAGCCCAAGCATTTATGTAATAAACATAATAATTCAAAAGTTAAAGTGTGGAGTTAACCTCTAGTTTATACATAAATCCTTGTTAAGCTTCTCTTTATAGAGTACCGGAGAGTTCTAGAATAGAGACGAAGGTTCTGCTACTGAAATTTTCTTGGATGTGTTCAAGTGACTGCCCTAATAATAATATTTTTTTAGTCATCCCGCCAAAGAAATTCTACAGTAAATAATGGGCACCATGGCTTCCATAATGAACTAAACTGTTAAGTTTTAAAGGATAGTAACCTTCACTCTTAAAGAGTCTTGTAAGTAGTTTTAATAATATGACTTACAATATTACTGTAATTACTTCAAAAATGGTCTACACATTTCCATGTTCTCCCATTATTTGAGAAGGTTTACACAAACTTTTAACAACTTTTTAGGCAATTCTAAATTCTTCATGTGTAAGAGTGTGAGTGTAGATGTGTGTGCAAGTAGGCCCCACAGTGAACGGTCAATTGACCATTGGTGGTTCTTGCCTTGTATCCAATTCTGTGGTGATAGATGCTAACCCTGAGTGATGCTGAATTAGATAGAGTGGGCTCAAGAATACAAAGCTAATTTATTAGTAACTGAGTGCTAATAGTATCTGACTGTACATTACACAGTAATATTCAGGCCTGCTGAAGCATGACCCAAACCAATTATAACAATTACAATAGTTAATATTACATAATTATCATCATCTTCACTGTAGGTTCTCTAATACAGCCAATCTGGCGTTTCTGACTACATTTTCAATATCTGAACTCTATTCTGGACAGGCTAAAGCAAGTAACATAGATAACTATCACTCAATTATTATTTTTTCATGTGCCTTCTTTTTCTAAACTAACTGGTCTGAAAGTGACGCACTATTAAAATGACCATCAGATGGCAGTATGCTCCACATCAAATAATAAGGATTCATATAATTAATTAATATCCATCATTTAAACTGAAAAGCTACCAGTATCTCTATAAGATACAATTGTTCACTTTTGTTTTCTGAAACTAAAAAGTTTTGACAATTCTTGCATGTAATGTGGGATTAAGATCATCAAACTATCTTGGATTTTAATGTTTTTATGTATTAAGTTCAAAGGGGGAGCACCAAGTACAACTACCAACAATGCATTGAGAAAGTGTGATACTGGAGCAATGTTGTAGCACTTTACTAATTATTAAATGTGCTATTTATTGTGTAGCTGCCTCTTTTAGTGGATAGTGAATGAAACAATATTTAATTGTGGTTCATTTTATGTTAATTATACTGATATCTGCTTAATTTTTTTGTGATTGTGTTTTTACATTTACCTCACACATTTTTAATTATGGGGCAACAATCTGTCCCTTTTCAAGACACTACACAAAAGGAGAGAGCCACAGAGAACTGTGCTATAATTTAACAAAGAAACGCTAAGGACTGATAGTGATAGCATGGCTTAAACCTGTGTATGCCATCAGTTAAGGAGATTATAAATTAGAAGGGTGCCCTGGCCACCAAAATGTAACATACCATTTCTATGCAGGTGCAGGGATGTCATAGTCATTTCTGATAAGCACTGACTGTGACCAACTCTTTATTTCAATAAACTTTTGATTTTGGCATCTGTTCTTACCAAATAGTCCCCCGTGACTCTCATCCCAATGTTTCATTTTTCAGTCCCTGACAGGAACATTATCATGTTTATCTTTTTAAATACTGTATAAAGATACAGGTTACCTGGGTGAAATGCTGCAAATGTGATGAGAATATCCCTCAAAACCAGTAGATTGGCTGAACCTTCTCCCCTACAAAAGCAAAAGAAATAAAGAAATAATAAAAGTGTAGATTTTTCCAGTGCTGGTCCTCAAGTAGTCGTGCACACTCTAGTCATCAAATAAATCCAACTTACTATTTTATTTATTGGAATTTTGGTATGTATATTTTATTTATTTACTATTAGTTAACTTTCACAAATTACATTTTAAATATTTAAATAATTGCATTTTTACTAGAAAAGTTTTCCATTATATAATATTTTTTATTACAGTAATGTCAAACATTATTGGTAATGTACATTCATTAAGCAACATTTGTGATTGCCCAAAGCTAATACTGCTATTTGAATCAGTGAATGATAGTTATATTAAGATCACCTCAACAACATAATTCATCAGAATGTGTTTGAAAACAGAAAAAGGTGAAAATTAGTATATGAAAACATAAAAAGAGACAATCAAAAAAAAAGTGCAAACTTTAAAGAAGTTAGTAGGAAAAATAGCATGAAAGTTAAAAGGAATTCAAATACACTTTATGCAAATAGTGGTTATCAGGAAGTACAATGGCTGAGATTATAATTATGATAAAGTGGTCGTGGTGTGCCAGGGAAAAGTGCAAACTGCACTTGAGAATAAGATTCACTCACTACTAAGCACTTTATGAACTTCTGCGAAAGAATGGAAAATTGGAAGATCACTTTTTACAAGGCCAAGATATGTAAAATATACATAAAATGTCCCTGGAAAGATCTATGAATCCAGCATTCCCAAACTCCCTGCAACATTCACTCATGACAAAAATGAAGGGTCCATAGTGGACGGTTGCTTGAAGGGAACTATGAACAAAAGAATTATGTGCACTGGGCATGTAGATCAGCACACCCAGAAACAAAACATTCTGCAATTTATGAATGAATCCAAATAATAAGGTTGTAAAGATATAATGAACAGTCCATAGGTAAAAGGCAGAGCAAGACAGGGAAAAACATGGGAAAGCAAAAATGACAGAAACATTTAAAACGTAGACTCGAGAAGTTATGTATGTTTGTTTAACTTAAACTGGAATAACCTTAAACTACAATAATGTTAGATCTACAGAAATAATCCAAAGATATTAGATCTACATAATACGGGTCACAACAGAAATTATCTTACAGCAACTAGTAAATCAATTAAAAATATTTTAGAAAAAGATCTGGCCAATGTCCAAGCACATATCAGGTTAATGTTGGTTTCTAGAGGATATGACAGATCTGTAGAAAAATTCCATAACATCTGCTCGCTCTCTTCAGAGATATTTCCTTCCCATTTTAAGGAGCAAAGTGGAGAGCTCTCTAGCTATAAGTTTACTATATGAATCTACTTCACCTTAAATATTTCTGTAGAATTTAAAGAAACCTGTTCAGTGAATCTGCTAGACTTTTTTCCCTAATTTAGCAGAAAGAGAATGACAGGTTGTTCTTGATTACTCAGCCACAAATTTTTTAAATTTCTATCTTTATTTGCATCCACAATTTCGAAGAAATCATCCCATTGTATTTTTGATGACATATCTCTGTGACTAATGCAGTTCTTTGAACTTTGTAACAATGTTTCACTAAAGTTGAACCACAATATATTTAATATGCCTTGAAACAGAAGAGACATTTCTTTTAACTGTATGAATGCTAATAATGTAGCTACTATTCAAGAGTAAAGGACAGCAGCTGAAGACAGCATAATGATGTGTAAGATTTTTAAAGGATTTTGTTCTTGTTTGCTTAGAAACATGATCAAAAAAGTCACTGAGCTATGTTACTGCCAAGTGTTATTTGTTGTGGCACAGAAAAGAATCTTAGGATGGACTGGAGAACAACTGCATTCAACTTGCAAGCTTCATGAAAAGAAATAAAATTTTTAAGGATCTAATTTTTTGCAATCCACAAGAAGAGGACTTTTCACCCTGGACCTGGTATGCGGTCTGTCAGCTTGACAGTAAAAAGAGAACTGGTAAATAAAACAATGACACTGAATTTTACAGATTATTCTGTTAACTTCATTAAATACTGATTTGGAATAAGAGGAGTGAGAAATGTACATCAATCTGGAATTCAATTGGCTCCTGCAAAATTTTACAGGACTGTTTTGTCTCATGGAAGTGAGGTATTCAGTTTTAAAATTGAAAATAGGTAAAAACTGTTTAACCTGATCTCATTTCTCAAAATTAATGTGTTGCACTTTATTTAAAGGTTACTCCAAGTATCAGAATATAAAGCAATTAATGTACTGTATACTGTAGAAGCTTTCAGGGTCACACAGTGAATGAAAACAACAGAAGCATCAAAAATAGTTTAACCGAATATTGTTTCTGTACCAATTTACCTACACAAAGTATGGAAGGTCCCGTTCAGTCCTTGGAACATCTTTATCTATAATCCGGATTGCCTCTTGTAGGTTTTCAACAATGAAATGTGTCTTGTCAATCAGGACCTAGAAGCAAAAAAACATAAAAAATGTTTCTGTTTCTGCATGATCAGAAAATACTGTAATTGTTCTCCTCTGTGTAAACTACAGATTCAAAGGTGTACACCCCTGATCAAAATACATTTTCGTTATTGAATCATTCAGCTGGTGAAAAGATATTTAAAAACATAAGATACAACAAAAAAACACTAAAGTATGGTGTTGGACATGGATCAGCTTATACTGCTACACTGAAGCAGCTTTAAACTCATCATTATAGGAAACTGCAGCTGTTATATAAGCGGTTACAAAATACCAAGATTTCTGTAAACATGTCCTCAACTAAGAAAACAATTGCATTTATAACTAAAGTGAGCTTGTCAGCAGTTAGAACTAATCTACCCATGTGCAAAACATGTGGCACAAAAAATAGAGTTTGTAGCACAATGCAAAGTCACCTTTCTTCAGAAGGAAACAAATTATTCCCGTTTGTAAAGCAATAAGACATAATATAAAGTGTTTTAAAACATAAGAATTAAGGCTACACCAAACAAAGTATTTGAGGAATCAGTTATTAAGAACAATTTCTTTACTGGTTATCTGAAATCAAAATTTACTTTACAAACTCTTTCTTTAATGTTGGGAAGGGTAAAAAGATCCACAACCTTATATATCTTAATATTCTCATCAAGTGTATTAACTGTAAATACATATTAAGGAGCATTTTTTATGATGGCAAAAAATTACAAAGTAATTACAAAGTTGCAGATAAAGCCATGAATTGGTTGTTATATTGACTGTTTTGGGATGCTGAGAACTACTGGAATGCTTTAAGGAGATGGTATATGTATATATTTTTTCCATCCCAAAAAAAAATAAGCATTTACATTTTTGTTGTTTATCTTAGTCAATTGATTCCAAAAAATTAATTTATTACAAGTATGCTCAGTTTTTTATTTTTGAAAAATGTTACCAAAGTATTAGCAGTAACCAAATGAGCTACTGGGACAACTGCTATACCAAAAAGAGTGTTAAAAACAAACTTTGAAATAGAGGCTCCAAATTCATCTGTCCTGTTTACAACTGCTTCCAACATTTTTACCCCATGGTAAACTTCTCCTCCCCTCTCCTGTCATTCATCACCTGTGCTTGTAGTTCCAAAAATGCAGTTCTTTCCTTCATATCTTCATCGTCATTTGTTGAATTACATAGAGTTTTACTGCTCTTTTCTTCATAGTACTTCAAGGCAGCGATCAGTTCATCTGCAGAGAGAAATCCTTTCGTAAAATGGACTGCTTAAATAAAGACAGCATCATATTTGTATAAAGAGCTATTCAGAAAATGTAGGCATGTACTAAGAAATCATGTGCAAGTGCAATTCAGGGCTTGAGTGGCAAGACTAAAACATTTAGTGGCTTGAATCAGTATGATAGTCTACATCATGAACAGAAATACTGGTTAGAGTGATATGACCAAATATAATATATTTTTCCAAATCATTTGATCACAATTATTATATTCACTTCATGATGCTCAACTTTAAATGTAATTATTATTTTGAAACCAAAAGAACAAAAAGGCCTATTATTATGGTGTAATATACAGTACCAAATAACACAATATTAGAATTAAATATTGGTCAGCAAAAGTAAATTAAGTGACTATCTAAATTTTAAACACCTTTTGGCAATTGCTATAACAACCAACAGATATGAATGTAAACTTATCACCAGACATTTATCAGACTTCAAGGCAATACCTTTATCTTAATCAATGAAAACAGAAATACAAGACAATGGTTCAAGTGTAAACAATAGAAGAAGTACAGAATATTAGCCTCATGTAGTGAACAACAGGGTCATTTTTATTTACATGTTCTTGGTTAGAAATGCTAATGTGTGTACTATATCTGTTCTTAGGATGCTCTATGCCAGAATAAAATGTGTGCTAAGAACACTATCAGTAGCTGGTGGCAGGATGCATACATATAAAAGATTTGTCAAAAGAGTCATTCTAGAAAAGCATGTTTTGTGGATCTTCCTCAGGAGTGGACATAGAAATTAACAGAAAAAATTATAATTTGAAAGTGATAATTCTTATAATACAAGTAAATACAGTACAGGTTTATGTACTCTACAAACTACAATAGAAAGATTACTTTTCAATTAAAATACAATTCAAGAGAATGGACAAAGAATCAATAGAATCCACATCATTTTTGCATTCAATTTTATTTGTTCATGTGTTTAATAATTGTAAGTTTTTTGCATTAAATAAATAAAAGTGTGTTCCTCTCAATATATTTTAGCACATAGGTTACATGACCAACCATTTATCTGATTCAACCTTAAGAAGCACGTATTGTGCTGTGTTTGCTTGGCAGAAGCAACATCAGTGAGCAAGTAAGCGAACAAAAAAACTGTAGTTTTATTTGTTCAAGACAGCTGAATACTTGCCATTGAATTTAACAAGCAGTTTGAGGGATAAAAGGCACACCAGTGTGCATGCTTGTACATGTGTTATTTGTTGAAAAAAAAAAAAAAACACTTTCAGTCTGAAAAGTGCATATAAATGTATTATACTAGTATCTACCAACACCGTTAGAAATTTTATTATGCCATAACATTCAGGTGGCTATAATGCTCACACCTACAGTCATGAACAGCAAAGCATAATAAACAGTTCACTTAGGAACCACCTAACTTGCATGTCTAACCAAGATCCATGAATATTGCAGTAATGGATAGGAACTCTAGCAGTGAGATGGCAGAAAATCTGGTTGGATACAGTGGTAATATTTTGAGTATATTCTCTTTGCCTAAATCATTAAAAATTATCACATTTGAAATGCAGTGCAGGATTGCAGGTAATGCACATTATATTGTAAAACTCTGCACATTTCATCATAATAAAGTGTGAAAAATTTTACTGCCTTTTGAAGACAATCAATCAATGAAAAACATTTATTATTGTCAATTTTTATCCATGATGGCAAGAGCTCAAAAATAAAAGCTTTGCATATAGATTGAGAGAGTCATATTAGCTGGGAATAGGATATTACAAATAATACTGCCAATGAAAAACACCATACTGATAAGCTATGTTTCTGCCGAAAATCTGTTTTTGAATTTTTGACCATATTGTTGACTGTTCACTGAAGTTGAAGTGTTTGATTACTCAGTACACTGACGTTTTTTATCCAACTATGTGTTTATATCCTTTGAACTTACAAGTCACATCAAGGAATTTTATGCACAAGACCTCAGTTTCTGACATTTTCCTGCCCAAAAGGTGGTTAACAAGAGACACTAAAAATAAGTTGAAGATTTGGTGCTAAATGGTGATGTGACCTCACAGTGACAGAATACAAAATCAAACTGCTAACCATTTCCTGCAGAACTAACACCTGTATCTCCGCTACATACCGTCAGTGCCATTAATTCGAATTCTCCTAGCTGTGGGAAGCAGGCTTTGCCATTTTTTCTTCATCAACTGATAACGGATCCTTAGTTCCTCCTCCAGAATAGTTCGCTGCAAAGCTGTTGAGCTGCAGGGGTACATGCCAAAAAGGAACTTCCACACAAATGTGCGAACACTTGGGTCTACTCCACCTGTTGGAAAGAAAAAATATCAGAATTAGTTGGGGGGAATCGTAATAGGGCTACTGCCATCTACTACCTTTCACATTGCTTATAGTCAGAAAAACCAGAGGCTTATTGTCTCAAACAAACTGGAAATGGTGATAAAAAGTTGATATGTTTTTCTAATTTTACTCATCGCTGTGGTCAAGAGCTCCAATACTTCCTAGAAAAACATTAATTTTTGTGATTATTGTTTTATGATTTTAATAAACAGAGTACAGAAAAACAGAACAATGTATCCAAATAAATTACATAATGAAATAACCACTTGCCTTCCCCACACAAATCCATATTCTCCAGAAACTACTGTATGTAGTAACAAAAGCCAGAGTTGACAAGCAAGAGAAACCGCTAAATCGACTGGTGCCTGGAGTCCTAGAAGTACTTTCTAGATCAGAAGTGATTTTTATCTGAACCCCTATTCTGAATGATTTTAACAAAGTGCTACCACTTTTTAATGTTAGTCCCATGATGCCCTTATAATACGTGATGCCGATAGCCCCAGTAAGTTTAAATAAAGAAAAGAGGCTTTCCAGATTGAAACTGATAGGGAGTCTGTGGATTTCCAACAGGTTATTAAACAGGATTTAGGAGCAATAAAACCAGCAATCAAACTCTGTTGAAGAAGACTCCTGTGAGAAGAATGAAAGAATCAAACAGAAGAAAAGGGTGAATAATTTAACATTTCCTGGTAAGAAGCTGACAGTTGATCTCAAAATCTCAAAAGTACTACCAAGGCCAGTGAGCACATTGCATTCATGGAGTTCAGCAATTTCCTCACCTTATCAGCCATAACCAAACCATCAAGCATGACAATATCATCAGCGCATAATGAAGGAAACTGCATATCTTTAAAATGATGGTCATTATTTAATGAAGAACATACCGGATCAGCTTGAAATAAGTTGGAAACAAATAACCAGAAGTGAATGTTTATTTGCAATAGTTACACACAATAGTTTCAGATTTATTTTAATAGCTGGAGTGCTACCAAATATCTGGCATTAATGCAGTCTGAGGGCTAATAATTTATTGGGTTTTGTACCTGAAGAGTAATATTTAGCATGTGTTCTATGTAAGTCAAATTCCACTTTCTGAAAAAGAAGAAGGGTATTTAATTCAGATCTGACAGATGAAATTTGAAGCTCATAATTAAAGTCCACTGTATGAGATTGTTGCTCCTCTAAGTGCGCAAGGTGCTTCTCCAGACCATTTATCCATTTTCTTCCTGTCTGTGACAAACTTGATGAGTACACAATTTAGTAATTACAAATTGCACCTTTAAGTGCCACCCAGACAGAGAAGGTTCTTCAACAAAGTGGATATTACTTGCTAAAAATGCACTAACGTGAATGTCATTTTTTTATAGAAATATGCATTTATTTTAAAAGAGCTGTATTAAACCCTTACCGGGTTATCAGTAAAGTAAATTGTGATAAGTGTAATTCATCCAATACAGCTCTCAAAAATAAATACATAAATAAATAACCAGGCATAACGTCATGTAATCATTTTTTGATCCATCCCAGATTGCACATTTTGCACTGTGACAACTGTTGGTGGTCAGCAATGAAGCCGTGAAAGTCTGGATTACAAGAGCCCTCAGAAGCAGTTTCCCCAAACAGTAAACTAAAAGAGAAATCCACTAGCTGTTTACACAGGGACTGGCTTAAGCAACACAAAATGCAAAGTGAAGCGCTCCCTGGTGTCATCAGCTGAGCATGTTCACCTGCCACCACCACACCAAATAAGACCAAAGTAAAAACATTCGATACAGAATACAGAAATTACTAATGTAAATACAGAAAACGAAAACGAAAAGTTAAAAAAAAAAAAAAAAAAAGTAAATGTGCCCGTAAACAACATAGCCATAGACAGAGCATTGTTGTTAAATAGAGTCAAAATGCTAGCAGACTTCAACAACAAAACCACTTCTCATTAAAGAAATAAACAGGAGATATCCTGCATATCAGTGTATTGAAGTCTCAAAATAAACAAATTTCGATTGCTAAAATTCACCCTGGGGACAAATAAAGTTGATTACATCTTGCCTGAAGAAGGGGACTGAGCTAACTCGAAAGCTTGCATTTGTAATCTTTTTAGTTAGTAAATAAAATGTGTAATTTTGCCAGACTTCTCACTATATCTAAAACTAGCCGTCCCCCATGGTTCTATCCACGTTAGTAGTGAAACAGGACAGTAAGGAGTGGCCCTGCCTGGCTCCCCACTCCTGACGTCACACTTCTCCCTCCCCTCAGCCCACAACCTGTCTCAGATTAGCACAAATATATCATTCCTGCAAGCAAACTATGATTCTTAGCACGATGAGGGGAATCGCAAAGTCAACTGAAATGTTCAAGCAAATTCTAGAAAAAAAAACAATCTAAATCTGTTAAGTAGTTCTCTCGTTCGCTAGCTAAGCGGAGGTAAGGAACACTCCGAGGCTGACACATGAGTGAAGTGGGCCCCGTCCCTCCTCCCCTCGGCCCACTGGTTGTCTCTCGGATTCACGCAAATAAATCTGTACCGCAAGCAAACTATGATACATAGCACAATGAGAGAAGTCGCAAAATCAACCGGAATGTTCAAGCAGATTATAGAAAAAACCCGATCTAAATCCATTAAGTAGTTCTCTTGTAAAAAGCAGACAGACATTGAATTTTATATATAGAGAGATGGTAAAACTGAACTAAAAGCTATTTATTGCTGTTGGTTAGTTTCTTTTAGTGGAATGCATCATTAGATATACATGTATACACATAGACGTTTGTCATAATGACCAGTTTCTAATACAATACTAATATTTGGAAGGAGAACAAAATGATTTACAGACTGATGTGATATGACAGTTTTTATATTGCACCTTATGTTTTATTCTTCTGCTCTTATACAAAGTATTCAGTAAGCTTTTACTATGTGTGATTTTTTAATATGTTTATTTTTTGAGCCTTTGATATTACTTCCTGTGTGTGAAATGAACCTTTATTTTCAGAATCTCTTTCTATTTATTTTTATATATACAGTAATCCCTCCTCCATCGCGGGGGTTGCGTTCCAGAGCCACCCGCAAAATAAGAAAATCCGCGAAGTAGAAACCATATGTTTATATGGTTATTTTTATATTGTCATGCTTGGGTCACAGATTTGCGCAGAAACACAGGAGGTTGTAGAGAGACAGGAACGTTATTCAAACACTGCAAACAAACATTTGCCTCTTTTTCAAAAGTTTAAACTGTGCTCCATGACAAGACAGAGATGACAGTTCTGTCTCACAGTTAAAAGAATGCAAACATATATTCCTCTTCAAAGGAAACAGAGAGTAAAGCAAACAAATCAATAGGGCTGTTTGTTTTTAAGTATGCGAAGCACCGCCGGTACAAAGCTGTTGAAGGCGGCAGCTCACACCCCCTCCGTCAGGAGCAGGGAGAGGGAGAGGGAGACAGACAGACAGACAAAAACAAAGTCAAAAATCAATACGTGCCCTTTGAGCTTTTAAGTATGCGAAGCACCGTGCAGCATGTCCTTCAGGAAGCAGCTGCACACAGAAAGTAGCAACGTCCCTATCATCTAGGTGTGCGAACAGCCCCCCTGCTCACACCCCCCCTACATCAGCGCAAGAGAGAGAGAGAAAGTAAGTTGGGTAGCTTCTCAGCCATCTGCCAATAGCGTCCCTTGTATGAAATCAACTGGGCAAACCAACTGAGGAAGCATGTACCAGAAATTAAAAGACCCATTGTCCACAGAAACCCGCGAAGCAGCGAAAAATCCGCGATATATATTTAAATATGTTTACATATAAAATCCGCGATGGAGTGAAGCCGCGAAAGGCGAAGCGCAATATAGCGAGGGATCACTATATATATATATATATATATATATATATATTGTGGTATATGGCCGGCCGTTCATCCCGACCAATACCCCCACACCGCCAGATGGAGCCCTCCCGGCAACATGGAGGTGCCCCGAATTCCAGCAGGGCACCATGGACCTTGGAGTTTTTCTTCACAGCCCTGCTGGATACCATGGGGGTCGCCAGGGGACGCTGCAGGGAGGCCCAGGAACTTGTACTTTCCATGTAGCCCGGAAGGACTTCCCAATCATGGGAACAGAAGAGATGATATACTTCCGGGCGGAAGAAAAGAGGAGTTTTGATCTGACCCAGAAGAGCTAAGGATCACATGGACTGGGGGGATTAGAAGCACTTCCGCGTCATGGACTATAAAAAGGACTGTGGGAGATCCCAGCAGTGAGCCGAGTTGGGAGGAAGGGTGACTGAGCTGCTGGGAGTGGAGGATTGTGTATTGATTAATTGTAGTTATTATTGATTGTTTATTGAGAATTGTGGAGTGGAGGGTGCTTTGTGCACTGTTATTATAATAAAGTCAATATTTGGAATTTTATCTGGTGTCTGACGTCTGGTCTGAGGGTTCAAGGGGACGACAGCGCCCCCTATCTGTAACTATATATATATATATATATATATATATATATATATACATATATATATATATACATATACATACACACACAATATATATATATTGTGGCAGATAGGGGGCGCTCTCGCTCCCTTGAACCTTCAGACACCAGATAAAAGTCCAAATGTTATTTTTATTATAACAACAATGTGCACCAACCACCCTCCTCTCCACAATACTCATATAAATCAATACAATACACTAATCAATAATCCTCCACTCCCAGACGCTTTGCCACCCTGCCTCCCAACTCAGCTCGTCCGTCTGGGATTTCCCAGAGTCCTTCATAGTCCTTGACCCGGAAGTGCTTCTGAACCCTCAGTCCATATGACTTCCTACCACCTCTGGGTCAGATCAAAAACTCTTCTTTTTCATCCCGGAAGTACGTCATTCCCTCTGTCGCTGTGACTAAGACGCACTTCTGGGTTACAGGGCACATAATAGTCCCTGAGCCTCCCTGCAGCAACTCCTGGTGGCCCCCATGGTATCCAGCAGGACTGTGCATTAAAAGTCCACTGTCCATAATTCCCTGCTGGCATTCGGGGCATTGCTGCAAGGAGGGCTCCATCTGGCGGCCTGGGGGTGTTGGCCGGGATGAATAGCCGGCCATATCTCACTATATAATATATATATATATATATATATATATATATATATATATATATATATATACATACATATACGCACACACACACACACACACACACACAAACACACAAGTAACTTAACTACATCCACTGAGCAATTTTTGCTTGTTTCTCCTGATTGTTATTTTTGCAAATTTATGGTCGACTTAATGTTTCGTATGTTGAAATCTCTGTTTATGGTAATACATTTTGAATTTAACATCTGTAAATCTCTCTCTTTTGTAAATCTTTTAATTTTAAATTTATGTCTGTACTTTTTCTTATTTACTATAATAGATGTTATTTTGTGTTCTCTTTATTACACCACTGCTCATTACTACTTAATATATTATGCAACATATAATACTGTCCTTTCTTAACTATAAAATATTTTAATGATATTCAAGGTCCCTGATAATCCTTTCTTTTTGATTGCCTCCAATTATAAGCGGGTGGTATTATCTACACAAACTGTAAATGGTTACCAAAGCCTATAATTTCAATTACAGAAAAGAAAGGTGGATTTTGCATTTCACAAAGTTTCTTACAACTGAAAAGAATTATAGTTGTTTTAATGGGAATTTCACAAATAAGGTAGTCAGTGTTAGGTTCCTGCTTTATCCCTTTTATTAGAGATTTAGGCAAAGGCCAGCAACACTCCTGAATAAAGTAAAGCAGGTACAGGAAATAGTAGAACGAGTGTATTTGGCTTTTTGTAAAATAAATAAATAAAAAGTGTATTTATTTATTAACTTGGGGTTTTAATGTCCCTCTCTAGCCTCTCAAGGTCAACATCTATGCCAGGGCCTTGGTTAAACTGCAAATTGATTTTAATTTTTTTGTCAAGTTCACAGGAATATGCAATTATTAGCCGTCTTTTTGTAAATATCATTTCTGGAGCTCACATATAAAAAGGCCATACAGGATAACAACTTGTAATAGCACAGTAGTTAGCACTATTGCCTCACTGCTCCAGGGACCTGCTCCTAAATCCTTACCTGTCCACTTTATCTGTACCTTCTCATAACAATCCACTCCCCACTCCCACCTGCCATCTCCTGTCTAGGCATTCATATTTTCTATTTTTATCCCAAAGATTGGAACGTTAAGGATGCGCCAACCATAAGTAGGTCTCGTTGGATGCTATCTGTGTTAAGACTTCAACTTACAGCTTTGATATGGAAATAGTTTGTTCATCAAATGAATGGATGATCACAAAAAAAGTTGAAAATCACTAAATATATATTTTTTTTTATTCTGCATACTTTCCTTCAAGTATATTTACAAAAATATGCAGCACTACTGGAATGAACCATGGATCCTGAGAATACAAGATTTAAATGTGCGTATAGTATAAAGAAAGTACAGGCAAGTCACCTTGAGAACTAAAGTAAAAAAATGTTCCTTAAAACAAAAACCAACTCCACACCCTTGGCAGAAATTGAGAGCATTTATTTTGTTCCAGTTTTAATTTAATGTATGCCACATCATTACTTATTGTGTTCTCTACATAATAGTTTCTTTATAAACATAGGTGCCATTTCATTTCAAATAAATGATCCTTTCTGCCATGCCTCTTTAAAATGAACTAAGACTTAATTGAAATGAGGAACGTTCATATCAGTTCATATCACTGGAGGCCACCTATTGTGAAAATGGCAACAGATCCCCTAGTTATCTCCATAGGATAATCATTCCTTTCCTTTACCAGAACCTGCCACTTAACAGTTAAACACCGTTTGAAATTTTCAGGAACTGCAAGATCCCCCTGGCCTTACATTAAGTCCTTAAACCATTTACAGTTTCAGAATTTGAATTCTACTCAAAAATATCTGCATAATGCCAACCATGCAAATAGTTAATACTTCCCCTTTGATTTTCACCAAAAAATAACTTAGTGATTACAAGGGAAACTTTAAAGAAGCAACTTAAATCACAGATGCCTAATCAAATCTGGTTAAAACTAAGGAGAAAATATCTTTAAACAATTAGCATTTGAAATCTTCTTTTTTTAATGAGTACTAATAAAATGGAAATAATTTAATTTTGTATTAATAATTAGAACCACAGTTTTGAATGTTAAACTATGCCTGAATTCAAGCATAAAAATGGTAATGCAACAGGAATTTGCTTCTTTCAAAATAAGGAAAAATAGCCATTAGGAGGTGCCATTTGAGCAGCACAGTTTTACAGCCATTACGATACATTCCAGCACTACAAGAAGATTTTACAGAGACAATGATTTGTTGTTCAAGATCTGAGATGGTAAGCACTTACCAGGCACCGCATCAATCTCCCATAAAGATATGTCTCAACATGCTAACCTGGATTTGAAACATTTGCCAGAGCATGTAATTAATTTGGTGATGTTATACCTAAAGGAATTTTTGAAATACTTGACTCACATTTTACAAGAACTGGACTTTTATGGCTGCACCTTAAGAAAGCTTGCAAACATCATGAACACCCACAGTCTCCACAAGAGCACCTCTTCAGCAGAATCGGAAAAACAGAAGATTCATTACAGTCTTTTAATTATGAAAGCTTAAAGATTTAAACCTACGGGTTGTATTAGCAATAAAATGTAACATTAAGAAAAATCACGTCTTTGACTGCCTTTGTCTTTTATGTTTTTTTCATACAATATTGTTACTGTCTAACAAGCAAAATATCAATCCATTTATTTATTTCTGAAACCACTTAATCCTATGCCACGGTTGGTGGGAGCTACAGTCTGCCCACCAGCACTGGATGCAACACTGAAAACAACCTTAGAGAAGGTCTAACTCATGCATACACCCCAATAGCAGTCCGCTTTAGATGTACCAATTAAACTCTTGAAGATGTATAAAAAAAAAAACTACAGTATCTAGAGAAAAAAAAGGGAGAATGCACAAGTACAACACTGATAATGACAGGGTAGCGATTTAACTTCAACCTCTTATAGCGGACAGGCAAAAACACTAATCCATGGTACCAACAGGAAAAAAATATATATTTTTAATCAACTTTAAGGCAAGAAACGCTTGCATGCGAAATCAAAATATATACATACAGTTACTATTTGGGTGCTATGTGCAGACTGCACTCTCTAAAATGGATTCTCCTGCATGCAGCTTCAGAGTTTCCCCTTTGTGTAGTAAATTAATGCATTAAAAATATTGATAAGAAAGACCAATGAACACAGCTTTAAAGAAAACAAGTATGGCAATTAAAATTACAATTTTGTCAGAAACAAGCAGATCAAGAATGTTTAAATGTGTTGTTTGTTTCATGTTTTTCTCGGGAATAAATTGTGATTTTAAATAGGTTTTAAACTGTGATTGATTTCAACCTTTGTATTAAAAAAGACATATTAAATATTCAATACTGACTTGTCAGAACGCAATTGACACCATTTGTGAAACAGGTTAAAATAAATACAACTATAGAACTTTCCAGTTGGCTTATATAGAGTTATCAGATCAAGATATCCAATCATATTTTGGCTAATCAAATTTATAGAAAGCTGTTTAAATATTTCATTCACGTGCAAATTATATTTCAACTAGTCAAAATGTGAAGTCAAGGAAAGGATCCAGATTTTACAGAAGTGCTTTGGTGATTCTAAGCCCTGTAATAATGTGTGTGTAGCAAAGGATAAAATATGTTTTTGCTTATTTGGATATTTTTTTGATGCATACAGATTTGCCAGGACTATTCATTTTTGATTCTATTATTACTTCAGACAACCAGCTTATTGTGTGTTAATTTCTGCCACTGTATTTAGGCTTTAAAATATGGGTTCATTGCTATGCGTCAACCTGTTAAGAAGAGCTCTATATATAAATTAACTGTAAAATGGCTTGCTATTTGTCCAAACAGTAACTAGATTAGCTATTAAGATAGTAACTATCACTGAAATAAATACATGAGTGACATTGACTAAAAGATCTTTTTTAATTTAAAAACTGTTTTATTATTTTTAATAATAAAAAGGTTATTGATGAAACAGAAGCTCAACATTTGTAAGAGAGCTGGTAACAGTATTAACCAACACCCTGGACACATACCCACATTCACTTACACCAGGACAAGTTAGTGTGGTTAACTGGTCAGATCTTCATAAGGAAAAAAAATGTATGCATGCACAAGGAAAATGTGCAGAATAAATACTGTCACAGGACACGTTTGAAGTGGAAGGATCAGGGGAGACAGCGTGAACTGGATACTATCTACATCGAATCACTAGATGGCACCCTCCCTATGGTTGCTGCACTCCAGGTTCTCACAGGGCTTCATGGGAGTTGGAATTTGGCACAGCCCTGTTGGGTTCAATAGGTGCCACCAAGAGGGTGCTGAGGGGAGTGTGTAGCCATTACTTCATTGGGCTCCCGCCTCACCCAGAAAAGCATCTACAGATAATATTTACATAATTGTGATCCATGTGTTACAAAGACCAAAAACAATACACAGTTCAACACTACAAAACCATCCATCCCAGCTTCACAGGGTGCAAGGCAGAAAGCAATTCCCTGTCCACTGAAAGTGACAAACATACTATAGACAGACATCAACATTCTTTCACTATTTAATATAAAATGCACATTTTTGGGTTGTGTAAGGAGGGCTCTGAGAAAAAGCCAACAGATAAGGGGAGGCAATGCAAACTGCACACAGACATTCACCAGACTAGGATCTAAATACAGGCTCATTAAGTTAGGAGGAAATAATGTTGACTTCTTACCCACCATTTCATCACATAAGCTAGGCCTTAAAAAAAAAAATATGCCATTTCCTACTCGCCATAATGTAGTACAGTCTTTATAATTGATTAACAATGCGTATATTCATTTTCTAAAAAAGATTTTTCCCCTTACAGGGTAACACAAAGCCATAAACTGTCATGGCTGCATCCTTGCAAGACAGGATACAACCATGAATAGCATAGTAGTCCACCACTGGCCACATTCACTCATTTGGGGTTAATTTAAAGAAATTAAGCCACATACACATTTGAAAAGTGGGGAGAACACTGGATTGCTCAGAGAAAGCCCAAACATGCATGGGTCAAAGTGGCTACTGTGAAGAGACTATGACGAGGATGAGAAATGGACCCAAATCCCTAGAACTGAGACACAATACCACTAACCCACTAGCTGCCAGTCAACTTTGCTTAACTGGAAGACCACCAAACAGCATGTAGTCACTCTGTGTAAAAGCCACAATTGTGGGATCCCAGGTTTGTCAGGATCATTTCAGTACAGTGGTTCACCACCATTATGCAACAAAATGGGAGACCATCTAAAAAAAGCTTGGGTTGCTGCAGGAAATGGTGTTGGCAAAGCCATCGGGGCACTTATTGTACCGTGTGGTGTGTGTGTGGATATCAATGCCTTAGTGCAGTAAAACTGGTGGTTAAAGTTGTTCCCCACAACCTATGTAAAGCGTTTTGAGTACATTAGAAAAGCCCTTTACTGTATACATGTAATTAATTATTATATATTAACAGCTCCATAGTCCACTGTCCAAAGAGAAGCATGAATTGACTAGGATCTCCTTATTGTGCTTGGCTTGCCATGTCATGCACTGGCAATCCATTTGGAGATGATGCCTCCCTGGTACCCTTTGCCAAGACCGAGTGCAGCTCACAAACTGTAGGTTTTGCATTAATTGTACAAAATAAAGGGGATAAACAGGTTTCTGGAAAGTAGGTACATGTGAATGTACCCCCCAACACATGCATTAAAATGGATCCCTCGCTCCCGTGCACGGGCAGACGCAAGATACCTTGCTTAAAAATGAGTGTCCGAAGCCGAGACTCGTCCACTCGCCCCTCGGAATCCGTGAACCCTCGCAGTCCACAGCTGCCATCCAGCGCCCGCGCTGGCCCGTCCAGAGATGCGCTCAAGCTCGCTGCTCGTTCATGAGTGTGCTGCGGCTCAGGCGAGAAGTGACTTCGGTACAACGTGAAGCCGGCGGCGGAGTCGTCCCCTTCATCGCTCATCTCCGCTGGTCCGCTGTCGCGAGTGGGCGCTTCTGCCTGGCTGGTGTTTTCCATGCCGACCAGCTTCGCCTACTGCCTGGCGTGCTCCGCGTAACCAATCGTCGGCTGGCCACTCTTAACCAGCTGTGGACGGGCGCTCCGCATCTCAATCCCACGCGGGTTTTGGGTTTCCGCGTATTCGGTACTCGCGCCTTTGTGGCCGCCTTTCGCCTTGGACACACTTGCGCCTCACTGGCAGCTAGTTCATTCGCTCGCCCGAGGCGGCGTGAGGCCGGAGAACAATGACCCGGAGAAGCCTCTGCCAAGTAAGTCTTTTCCTAAACACGTCCTAAAAACAGCCACCCGCTCGCTAGCTTGTCCGGGCTCATCGTGCCGGATGTGGATTGTTTGAAGTGCGATAAGCCCGGCGAGGGAGGGAGGGAACGCCCGTCATGCCAGGGGGTAAAATATACAACAACTCAAATGCGCAGGTTATTTAGGCCTTCCCTGTTTGTCTCGTTTTTAACACATTCCCAAATAAGGATAACCAGAAAGTGTAATGCAATGTTAGATGACGGTGGGAAAAATCCCATACAATACGTCTAGGGAAACCCCTACAATTTATTAAAAATGATAAACTTGAAACTACAAAGCCTAATGCCGTAAATGGTGAAAATATATTGAATAATGATAACTGTATCAATTACGTTTGTCAGATCCAAGAGGACAGGCCAAGATTCAAGGACTGGTATCTTTTTTTTCTAGTAACATTGGAATAAATCAGACGTCCAAGACTGGGAGATTGGTCAAGCTGTAGTAGAAATAACTTGGAAAATGCCACCCTGCTTCTGTATGCGGCTGGGTAAGCAATCTGAAATCACTCAGTTTTAAGGAAAACGGCCCAAAATATACCCAGTGGCTTCAGAATAACCAAATACTGGCCATGAAACTGCCCAATTCAGCAAATATTGTTCAGATTTGTTTTGTAAATGGATGGTCTTAAGGACAGTGGTTTCCAATTTCAGCCCTGCTTGCAGGTTTTTGCTCCAAACAAATACAAATTGTGGAGGACAGCCAGGGCTCTCACCCAGCCAGGATGCCTCCATGATGGAAGGACCAGGGGAAAAAACATGCACAGGGCATTACCTCTCCAAGAGCACTAGATTGCTACAGCAATGTAGATTCCCACAAGGTTTCATGGGAGTTGGAGTTCGGCACAGCCCAGTTGGATTCCATGGGTTCACCAAGAGGAGCCGCAGAGTCCTACTTCACATCCACCTCACCTGGAAGTGTTTCCGACCTTGCTAATGGGCCACCGGAAGTACTCCCGGGTGCAGGATAAAAGAAGCTCGCTGCCTTCGTTCCAAGAGCCAGAGTCGGGAGGATGAGGACAAGGCTTGCTGGGAGGAGTGGAGGCAGATAAAGAGGAGAGAAAGACGAAGAGTGCTGTATTGCTGTGCTCTACTGTGGATTTGTACTGTACTGTGGGAAATGCTTTCCTGAAGAGTTTCCCACATAATAAAAAATTTGTATGTATGTCTGTGTCCGGTTTGAGAACTGGAGTGCCCCCTGCTGGCCACAGAATAAAAATATTTGTACTTTTCCCATAGTTTTATGTTCTTAATTCTTCTGTCATTTTGTTACTATAATTTAAAATTTTCTGTACAGTTTGCTCTGTTAATCATAATCTAATAATGAAAACTAACAATTAGTGGGATATACACCAGGGCAAATGACACTGAATGGTGAAATGTTGCAGTTCCTTCACCCTGGTCACTATAAAATAACAACTTTAATAACCAGAGTGTGTGATGACAAAAATCGTAAAAACCACAATAAAAAATACAAAATTACTACTGAGACTCTCAGACATGTGGCCCTAAAATAAAAGGCAAGTAAAAACCAAGTTAAAAGGTAAGGAGCTGTTGATACTTCATATGTGTTCTAGGTACTGTAGTTAACATTTTTCAATTTCCTTTGAAGTTCTAATCTGTTTTCTTACTGGTGGTGGTGGCACGTGTAGAGAGCAAGTAGAACTTGGGCTTGGGAGAACTATGCAAGCTAGAAATGAAATAACTATTTACTGGGAGAAAAAAAATACAACAATGAAAATATACATTACACCACACTTGTCTGTGTGCTTCAGTGTCATGTCTGGATTTTTTTTTGTTTGTTTTTTCTGTCCCCCCTGGCCATCGGACCTTACTCTTACTCTATGTTAATCAGTGTTGTCTTATTTTAATTCTTACTTTGTCTTTTATTTTTCTTTTCTTCATCATGTAAAGCACTTTGAGCTACATTATTTGTATGAAAATGTGCTATATAAATAAATGTTGTTGTCGTCTTGTTGTTTTTCGTACTTTGTCATTTAAGTGCCTTCTGTGTTTTGCTTCACGCTTAGCAGTTGTCGCTGCTCCTCTTCTTCATGCTGTTATGGTGGTTAGCTTCTTGTTTTTTGAGCATTTTGCTGTAAACACACTACTACAGGTCACTTTCCAGTTCTTTATGTATGTTTAATAAAGTTTTAATGTTTGATGATCAATACATATACAAACATCTATTTTTGAATTTATTGTAAGGCACATTGTTTATAGAAGGAAAAGTACAGAAGTTTTCAAGTTAGGCAGGGGGTTGTGAGACAAAAAGGGCTAGATATAAAAGAAATTAAGCTCTCTGCCTATCATTTACACACTTGAGAACTTACACTTGATTATAAATTCTGAACATGTATTTGAATATCGCCTTGCTTTTCGGTCCACATTTCTTTGTCTTTGTTGTTCTTGCATTCTTTATCTTGCACTTGACACTCAGCAGATGTCACTGCTTTTCTTATTATTCCTATTATGGTGTTCTTTACCATGTAATCACCTTGTACAATTTGCTTGACACACAGCGAATGTTGCTGCTCTTCTGTTTCTTTCTATCATGTCACTTGCTTTTGTGCCTTTGCCATAATAAGCACACAACCACAGGTCACTTTGCTGAGGTTGCCACTACCTAAATTGTTTTGAATTTCCAGAACATATCAGGTCATAAGCTTTCGATTAAGACTAAGGTCAAGTTTCTAGCCCCATTAGTTTGCAAGTAATTGTGTGACAGTCAGACAGACCTAAGTATTTTACATTTATAGCTATCCATGTACCACATATTAATACTTGCTACATTCCAATAAAATACAGAAAACCCAGTTTTGAAATTCTGGTGTCAAACTTTTTGTCATTCTGTATTGTTTGTTGCCATGTCCACTTCGTTCATTGTTAATTGCCATTATTATGATACAATTTAGGGGGAAAAACTAAACAGAAAAATGGGGGATTAATAGCAAAATGACAAAAGAGAGTTGAGACCTTAAAGCTATGTCCAAAATTGGAATATTTTTAGATTTTGTATAAATTTAAATCTCACATTAGTACTCTTTGCTAAATGCAGATTAAGAGAAGAACAATGACTCACTGATTGTGAAACTGGTTAGAACAAAAACATCTAATTTCAGGAATTCCCCAGGATTGAAACTGGAAACCACATCTCTATAAGAATTTGTAATGAAACTGGAGTTACTTCTATCAGTTCAATCAAATTCAACTTTAGAATAATCTTACTACCCTGTCAGCTACTGTAAGTTTGAGAAATCCTTGTTGTGTATCCACTCTTGTCCTAACTCATCAAGTGTTGGGCTGTTAAGAGCCAGTGCCCAACTCTGTGACAGTAGGTGCATGGCAGGAACTAACCTAAAAATGGTACCAGTCAAATGCAGGGCACGCTTACACACAGCCAGTTTTCCAGTCATAGGAAAGCTCTTCGGTATTGTAACAAATGCCAGTGTTAAAGTAACACTTAAAATCTTTCCGTATGTTTACTTTGCAAGGATTACTGTAACACACTAACAGCTATTTTCATGCAGGAAATCTTGCTGTGTAGCATTTCCAATGCACAGTTCTTGGAGACCCTTTCAGTCCAAGCTGAAGTACTGTCTTGTCTAAGTGGTACTGCCCAGTGTTCTCAAGTTTCAAGACACAGTCCATGTGTGGTTTGGCTAGTTGGCCAAGTAAGCCAATTATGCAATACACTAAACTTTGTCTAGTATTGGCCTTTACCATGAATTTATTAACTTCCCCAGATCCTGCATGCACCATGAAACTTTGTGGTGGAGAATTTATGTGCTCAATGTTATTTAGTCAGGTTATACAGCTTCCAATAGCATACCTGTGAGGAGCACGCCACAGCTCTGAATTCTCTTTAGTGCATTTGAAAATCATTATGGTACGTTTAAGGAGAAGCAGTGTATATATACCATTACTCTGAAAAACAATAGATTAATCATTATTTCATTTAAAGTTCAACAGTTTATTTTTTGACTAGGCTAATAACCATATCTATAATCCTTGTGTATGAAAGTCATTTTGTTCTGCAAATTAATCTTGGGATGAGTCTTAAGTAATGACCCGACATGTTTTTGCTAATGCCATAAGCAAATATTACAATGGTTAATATGATATAGGTTTTATTTTATTATACCAAATTCTTAGTGATTTGTCAAAAATATTTATAAATTATTTTTCTTAAAACATTACTTTTGTATATTTTTAATTACATGACATTCATATCTGTCTTTACTTATTCATGTAAAATTAACTCCATATATACAGTAAATTCCTCCCCCAGGTTCCCAAATTTAGCACTCCTCTGCCCAGTTACCTTCAGAGCTATAGTATGTCATCAAAAGCTGTGTGCACCAGATAAACTTGCACTTGGTGCTAACTGGTGTTAGAGAAGAGACCAAATGTGAAATGAGATCGGTGGCAGAGGGAATTTAATGTCAGTAAATGTAAAAATGTTAGGTTTGAATACACAATGGGAGGTCTGAAAATTGAAAGTACGCCTTATGAGAAGGATTTAGGAGTCATAGTGGACTCAACACTATCAACTGCCAGACAGTGTTCTGAAGCCATGAAGAAGGCTAACAAAATGTTAGGTTATATAGCACCTCGATGTGTACAGTACAAGTCAAGGGATGTTAAGCTGAAGCTGGTGAATACTCATCTGGAGTACTGTGTGCAGTTTTGGTCTCCAGGCCACAAGAAAGACATAGCAGCGCTAGAAAAAGTCCAGAGAGCAGCCACTAGGTAGATTCCAGGACTACAGGTGATGAGTTATGAGGAAAAATTAAAAGAGCTGAACCTCTTCAGTTTAAGCAAAAGAAGATTAAGAGGAGACACGACTGAGCATTTAAAATTATGAAAGGAATTAATACAGTGGATCAAGACTGTTATTTTAAAATGTGTTCATCAAGAACACAGGGACACAACTGGAAACTCAGCAAGCGTAAATTTTGCAGAAACATTTGCACTTTTGAAATGTTCTCTTTCTGCCATCTAGTGGTGGAAATGTTTAAGCTAACGTCTCTCCTGGTACACGTAAGTGCAGGGAAATATGGGCAGAGCTAAACGTTTAACTCTGCCCAGGGGTACTTGCTTATTTGTACTGTTAGGACTGATCCGTTCACATTTTTGAAAAGAAATGTATGTATTTTTTTAAGTCAGGTTCTATTCCATTTTTAATACTTACTAAAAGTAAAGCCATTTGGATCTGAACAATGAAGACCCATCTTTATAAACTAGATATTAAGCTGGATGTTCTGTGTAATGACATGTCTTGAGCTATATGAAACTAATGTAGTGCAGCAGTCAGGCAGATGGTGTAACCTTGAGGTGATGGGGCCGAACAATAAAGCCATAAGTTTACTGGAGTATTCTCCAGCGCTAATACACAGTTTAACCTTGGGCATATTGAGACAGTGTCATTGTGATAAGTAAACTGCAATAACTGAGACATATGCAACGATGTGATGTCAAGATGTGGCTGACAAACATTGTGTCTCAGTGGCTTGGGTCAACCTGTGATTCATTTATTTTGAGGCAAAGTAGCTTTGGCATTTGTGATGGTGCTGTATGTGGTGAACGGCTTGTTGGTAAGGTAACTGGCTGAACTCTCAGTGTTTCTTATGGGCTGTACTATTTATTTTAACAGTGGTCATGTCATTCCATATGTCAGGTGATAGTGGCTACCCACTCAGTTGCTGGTGCCTTATGTCTTTCCCGGACCCCCAGTACACAGAGGAGAGGCTCTATAATGCTGCGTGTGTATAGTGCAACTGTCAGTTGTGGAGCTCAGCTGGATAATCCTAAATGCAGGTGACGGGGTCTCGATATGAGAGGACCGAGGGTGCTCTACCAGTCAATGAGGTTCTGCAGCATTGTGATTGCAAATGTATGAGGTCGATTAGCATACTCCATATGTGGATGCTTCAGGATGGCGTTCAAGGCATGTTCACATACACACATTTACAAGGGGATTGTTATTTACACAGTATAAATTGCGTAGAAATGTGTCAGACCCACTAAAATGTTCATTAGTAAATAATGGATTAAATAACCAGAACACTTAGAAAAGTAGAATGAAAATCATGATGGTGATGAACATCTTAAAAGCCTGGTTAAAAAAAGACAAAATTTCCCTCATGTTACGTGTTTAAATGCTTGATACATTCCACTAAAATATTACCAAACTTGATTTTGCACACAAACAGCTTGCTAAATTCGACAAGGAGTCAAATTACAAACAGAAATAGTTTGGAACAAAAACTTGCAGTCACAGGGCATCCCCAGGACTGAGTTTGGGAAACACTGATCTGCGATATGATGTGGTAAGTTTCAATATTTTGTAATAGGCAGATTTGTTTGAACATGTAGTCTTAATTTAAACACAAACATTCAGTAACCACTGAAAGATATTTTTGACAAATTCTACCTTTGGACAATTTCTTCCTTTGAGATTAAATTTTTTTCTCAGCCATCATTACAAACTACATGGGGCAAGATATTTAAAAAAATGTATTTTTTCGGTGTAGTATTCCTTTAACTGTTTTGTTGTAGAGAGCTGCATTCCCACAGTAGTCCCTCATAATGTGACTTTTTTTGTGGTGTATTTTTACTGCTGTGGATATGAACAGATAATCAAATAAAAAGATGAAAGACTAATTACTTAAAAGTACTTTTTCAGTTGCTACATAAATCTAAATGGTTTTAAGCTGAACTTCAGAGTTTTAAGCAGTGTGAGCCAACACAGCCAATGAGGACAGAAACAACAGGACACACTTCAGTCATCCCTGAATCTGAATATGTATCAGTGATAAACAGAGTGTTGGCAGAACAAACTAAAAGACTGTTAGCAATGTTGGAAAGGAGCTTACAATCCATAAGTAGTATGTTTGTGGTTTGGTGGCCCCCAGTGTTTGAAGATGACAGGAACAGTCAGGAACACTGTTCAGCTACTTTTAAAGATTTAATTGAAGTTTTCCCTTCCTATACTGTCCCTTTAATATCTAAACCCTCATGGTACACTGAGTGCTGGTCCTTCATATTCCAGTTTTAAGATCAGCAGTTCCTTTTCCTTATGTGTCAAGTCTATGCAGAATGTGTATGAAGAAATCCAGTTTGGAGTATCAATTTAAATCACAGATTGACAGATTTTGATAACACAGAAGCTTGAGGAGTTCAGATTGGTCAGTTTATCATATGGGAGAGGTGAATTGTTTGTTGTATAGAACTGTTCAGCATGAATGTAGCAGTCCACTTTAATTGCTACATATGGAAACACGCTGTCTTTATTGAAAAAATAAAAGAGGGTGGAAAAAGCTGAGCCAAGCTGCAATAGTACCATAAACACCAGTGATCCCTTATCACACCCTATCACTGATCATTGTGATTTGGATACAGAAAATTCTAAACGCCACAACAAAGACAACATAACATGCAACCAAGATGATTGTTCAAAATGCTGGACAAAGGAGCAGTTTGATTATTTCAAACAAAGTTACGACAGGCTGCTAATTCATAAAGGGTAACCGAGATGCAGCAAATATAAACCACTGAATTTACTTGGCCATTCTGTAAACCAAGAACACAAGCTGTCTGTTATGTGTCCACCAGATCATGTCATCTATTTTCTATTTTGGCTTCTTCTTGATGTGTTTTCTATTTAATTTGAAGTGCTTTTATATGTTTATAGTAGTTATTCATTTTAGGTTCATGAAATTTCTTATATGTATAATTATGTTTCTGTGTGGAAATATGTGTTCTGTTGTGTTTCTTGTGTTTTGTGGATGGTTCCCCAAGAGGCAGGGCCAACTGTACATCTCCATGTAGGAACTACCCCCATACCCTATAAAGGCTGGTCAGACAGGCAAGTTGATGACATACAATGTATTAGCTTGATGTTGGTGAATTTCCACTTGTGTTTTGTATGTAATTTGTTATGATTACTGGAATTTGACCTTTTTGCTCTGTTTTGTGACTGCTCTGTTTTAAGATTACATATTGAGACATTGTTTGCTTCTGATGTACCTATGTTTAGACAAGTCCATCTGTGCTTTTAGATCTTTTTCAAGGCCTTGTTTATTAAGTGTTTAAGAAAAATAAATATTTTTATTTATAAAGATTTCTTTCACTACTGGCTTTTTTGCATTATAATATACAATGAGGATCACAAGTGATTTTACAACAATATGGAAATATACGTAATATGCAGATCAAAAAGAAAGTTAAAGCTAAATTAAATTAGTTTCATGTAAATTAATTTCATTTGAAGTAAATACAACTGCAGGTAATATATCTCACGTTGCAGTGAAATGTAGGTTACAACAATATGGAAATATACGTAATATGCAGATCAAAAAGAAAGTTAAAGCTAAATTAAATTAGTTTCATGTAAATTAATTTCATTTGAAGTAAATACAACTGCAGGTAATATATCTCACGTTGCAGTGAAATGTAGGTTGAAAAATGAACAGTTTGATGTTTCAGAGTTAAGACCAGCGCCAAACGAATGACAATTGTGTTGTAAGATTTGAAAGACTGATTTCTCAGGGAGAAATTTGTTTTTTTACAGAAGCTCTTTTAATAATACATAAATACAGAGATACATAAATACATAACATAACTATGGTCTGAACACACATCAGAATGACTTAAAAGCAAGATAATTAAAAAGAAAGAAAATATCTGACTTGGCTGTCACAGTGAGGCATCATGCATGCATATTGCCCTTGTTTGTCCTTTTATAACAAGCTGAAGGTTCACAATCACTCTTTCATTTGTAGAACTTTTAGATATATTTTTAGACTTTACCAAGTTGTTTTGCCAGCTTCAAGATTATGGGACCTGCTGCAGCTGAAGCCAGCAGGTTGCCTCTGGGCCTGGATGAAGTTAAATTTATCTCTGCTGGACAGATTCAGTAGGGTTCTGGCCTGCCTCATAGCTTCTTCTTGGAGATCTCACCATATTTTGCTCTGGTGGAAACTCCATATCAGGACAGAAGCTGTCAAATGAAATGAGTAAGTGGAATTGATAGAGTCAGCAAACTTCTCCAATAAAGAAGATAAATATTCACGAAGAATACAAAATGTTCAAAAAAGCCTTTACAATAACTCATGAAAGAAAAAATTCAGAAGTAATTCCAAGCTGTGGCAATTTTTGAAGCTGCTTCTGGATGCCCAATTTAATTTCTGTTTTGTTTCATATTGTGCTTCGTATATCAACTAATTGATAATAACAAATACAGAGAATATTCTTAAATTAATAAAATTCTAAATTGATTTCCAAACGGTATAGACCAGGGGTAGGCAACGTCGGTCCTGGAGTGCCACAGTATGTGCAGGTTTTTGTTCCAACCCAGTTCCTCAACGAGAACTCAATTATTGCTGATGAAGCACATATTGCTTAAGTGACATTTTAATGCTTCATTTTAGTGGTCTCGCTTGTTAAGGTTCTGCAACCTTAATTGCTTATTTCAATCTTAAACTGCTGCATTCAGTGTTTTAATTGCTCCTTATTAGCAATAAGATGTAAAACAGGGGTAGGCAATGTCGGTCCTGGTGAGCCGCAGTGGCTACAGGTTTTCATTCCAACCCAATTGCTTAATTAGAAACCAATCATTGCCAATCTCAGACCTTATTTAATTTTATGGCTTGTTAGTCTATGCAATGTAAGGCTTTTATATCGTAGATTTTTTTCCTTTCCAAGGATATCATCCAAATGATTTGAAGCCTAAAACAGATCGTTTTCAGTCTGTCACATTTTTCTATTAAGTGTTTTATTAAATCAAACCGTGCATGATGAACACACACAGATGTAATTGGAAAAAAGCTAGCTGGAGAACTGCTGGCTGCTTTGTCTTTTACATCTTATTGCTAATAAGGAGCAATTAAAAAACTGAATGCAGCAGTTTAAGATTGAAATAAGCAATTAAGGTTGGAGAACCTTAACAAGCGAGACCGATAAAATGAAGCATTAAAATGTCACTTAAGCAATATGTGCTTCATCAGCAATAATTGAGTTCTCGTTAAGGAACTGGGTTGGAACAAAAACCTGCACATACTGTGGCACTCCAGGACCGACGTTGCCTACCCCTGGTATAGACTATTGAAGTTGATCTGATAAATTCGAATTAAATTGCATCACAATTTCCGACAAATTTAGTTCATCTTATGTGTCTAAGTTTCTGTTTATGCATGACTTAAGGTGGCTACAGGATTGTTGTTTATCTATTTTAGTTTCCTTTGGCTTTCTTCATTTGATTACTTTAATAAATTTTAAAAAATGTGTTCTTGAGTATTTGTTCTCTTCATTTGGCTTCAGGGATATTGCAAGAGTGAATTTCCCCATGGGTTTAATAAAGTTTTCCTAATCTTTTATCTAATTACAATACATGCACAAGTTACATAAATAAGAATTTTCAAATTAGCAGGCACATACTGGTCTTTTGTGACCGTACTTTAGCTCACAACCTCCAGATGGGGGATGGCCTGTGTCAAAAGAGGACACATTGTGTATATCCTGTGGAAGAGACACTGAACAGTGGCCTTTATACAATGTCATCAGCTGACTTCCACATGCTAAATTCAGACCTCAACTGGGAAAATGATAACATCCACACTTCCTTTGACCCCAGTAGACATCTTCATGCTAAATTTCCACTTTTACCCACATGCTGATAGATTTTTCTCTGTGAAAGTGTACATTTGATTAACCGACAGATTATTTATTAGTTTTTCATAAATACCTGGGAATAACAATGCACCTATATGTGCTGCTTTGTAATGTGCATTGGTATAGTGTTCACTGTGTTAGACACTGTACAAATATTGATTATCTGATTTTAGGCCATAATCAAACAGAATTAAAAAACAGATACAGTATGTTCAACAGGTAGCCAGAAAGGATAATACACTGACTTGGTGCCCAAACAAGTTCTTGATAGTGTGGATGCCAGGGGGTGCTCCAGCTCTTTAAACCCAACGCAGACAGATACTGGGCACAAGTTTAAAACACAAAGTGCCTTTTATTAAGTGGGAAAACTCTTCAAACCAGAATTTCCCACCACCACAGCCACAAGTACAAAAACAATACAATACACAATGACTCTTCTTTCTTCGTTTCTATTGGTCACTACAACAACAACAACAACATTTATTTATATAGCACATTTTCATACAAAAAGTAGCTCAAAGTGCTTTACATAATGAAGAAAAGAAGAATAAAAGACAAATAAGAAATTCAAATAAGACAACCTTAGTTAACATAAAAAGGAGTAAGGTCCGATGGCCAGGGTGGACAGAAAAAACAAAAAAAAACTCCAGAAGGCTGGAGAAAAAAATAAAATCTGTAGGGGTTCCAGGCCACGAGACCGCCCAGTCCCCTTTGGGCATTCTACCTAACATAAATGAAATAGTCCTCTTTGTAGTTAGGGTTCTCACGGAGTCACTTTATGCTGATGGTTATACAGACTTCTGGCTTTTAATCCATCCATCATTGTTGGAACATCATGGTGCTTTGGGTAGATGGTGGTGGCACAAGCCACCACCAATAGGACACCGGAAAAGGAAACAGAAGAGAGAGTAGGGGTTAGTACAAATTTTGAATGAATAGTTATTATAATGAATTGGATATACAGAGTGTCAGGATTAAATTACAGTGAAGTTATGAGAAGGCCATGTTAAAGTAATGTGTTTTCAGTAGTTTTTTAAAGTGCTCCACTGTATTAGCCTGGCGAATTCCTACTGGCAGGCTATTCCAGATTTTAGGTGCATAACAGCAGAAGGCCGCCTCACCACTTCTTTTAAGTTTTGCTCTTGGAATTCTAAGGAGACACTCAGTTGAGGATCTGAGGTTGCGATTTGGAATATAAGGTGTCAGACATTCCGATATATAAGACGGGGCGAGATTATTTAAAGCTTTATAAACCATAAGCAGAATTTTAAAGTCAATTCTGAATGACACAGGTAACCAGTGTAGTGACATCAAAACTGGAGAAATGTGTTCAGATTTTCTTTTCCTGGTAAGGATTCTAGCAGCTGCATTCTGCACTAACTGCAAACGATTGATGTCTTTTTTGGGTAGTCCTGAGAGGAGTGCATTACAGTAATCTAGCCGACTAAAGACAAACGCATGAACTAATTTCTCTGCATCTTTCGATGATATAAGAGGTCTAACTTTTGCTATGTTCCTTAGGTGAAAAAATGCTGTCCTAGTGATTTTATTAATATGCGATTTAAAATTCAGATTACAATCAACGGTTACCCCTAAGCTTTTTACCTCCGATTTGACTTTTAATCCTAATGCATCCAGTTTATTTCTAATAGCCTCATTGTATCCATTATTGCCAATCACTAAGATTTCGGTTTTTTCTTTATTTAATTTTAGAAAGTTACTATTCATCCATTCTGAGATACAGGTTAGACATTGTGTTAGCGAATCAAGAGATTTGGGGTCATCAGGTGCTATTGATAAATACAGCTGTGTGTCATCAGCATAGCTGTGGTAGCTCACGTTATGTCCCGAGATAATCTGACCTAATGGAAGCATGTAGATTGAGAAGAGCAGCGGACCCAGGATAGAGCCTTGTGGAACACCATATAGAATATCATGTGTCTTTGAGTTATAATTACCACAACTAACAAAGAATTTTCTCCCTGCCAGGTAGGATTCAAACCAGTTTAAGACACTGCCAGAGAGGCCCACCCATTGACTAAGGCGATTCTTAAGAATATTATGATCAATAGTGTCAAATGCGGCACTCAAATCTAAGAGGATGAGAACAGATAAATGGCCTCTGTCTGCATTTACCCGCAAGTCATTTATTACTTTAACGAGTGCAGTTTCTGTGCTGTGATTTGTTCTAAAACCTGACTGAAATTTATCAAGAATAGCATGTTTATTGAGGTGCTCATTTAACTGCATAATGACTGCCTTCTCTAGAATTTTACTTAAGAAAGGCAGGTTAGAGATGGGTCTATAATTTTCAAGAGCAGAGGGGTCGAGATTATTTTTCTTAAGTAGGGGTTTAATTACCGCAGTCTTAAGACAGTCTGGGAAGACCCCCGTATCTAATGACGAATTTACTATGTCAAGAACATTATCAATAAGCACACCCGATACTTCTTTGAAAAAATTTGTTGGTATTGGGTCAAGGGCACAGGTGGATGGTTTCATTTGAGAAATTATTTTATGTAAATCAGGTAAATCTATCCTAGTGAAAGACTCTAATTTATTTATTATGGAGTACTGGGGTTTCGGGGGATCCTTAGTGTTGGGGAGATATACTATGTTATTTCTAATATCATTAATTTTTTGATTGAAAAATACAGTCACTACCTCATCCACTCCTCCCAGCAAGCTTCATCCACCTTCCACCCAACTCTGGCTCTCCTCTTTGTGGCACTCAGAGCCTTTTATGTTGGCCATCCCGGAAATACTTCTGCTCTTCTGCCTTCATGGTCTGTAAGCACTTCCGGGTGAGGTGGAAACCACATGCCATTGGCCTCTTCAGTCCTTGCAGCACCCCCTGGCGACACCCACAGTACCCAATAGAGCTGAGGTAAAGAACTCCAAGTCTCATGATGTCCTGTAGGAATCTGGGGGACCACTGCAACAAGTGCTCTATAAGCTGCCTTCCCCCATCTTTATATTTCTTGAGCGTCCCAGCCAGGTTGGGCTGCCAGCCATCTTTTACAATATTTATGTAATTTTTATCAGGTGACACATCCCACCAGTTTTATTCTACATCCTAAAGACATACAGGAAAAATTGCAACTCCAGACTGGTCCGATGTGAGTGAGAGTTAGTGTGTTTCTCCAGTAACAGATTGGCACTCCATCGGCACTCTTGCATTGCAAGATAGACTGCCATTACTCATTTTCCTGTGCTTGTAAAATGAGTTATTGGCCTAAAATCAAATGTCAAATACTGTTAATGTCAGTTAAGGAGCCTCAGTCCTCCTAACTGGGCCTCCTTGGAATGCACACTCTGTGCCTTATCTGATAAAATGATCAGTCATCAAGTGATACCCCAGAGATGTCTCTATGAGGTACTATCTAAGTACTTGCTCAAGGCCAAAATACCATAACTCATGGGCAACATTGATGGACAAAACCTTGCACCAAATGAATGTTCGGGCTTATGTGTATCCCAGATTCCAATGACAAAATGTCTATTCCTTCCTTTAAAAACCCTTGCAAACCCCACATCTGGCACTCTCTCTGTCAAGCTCACTGCTCGGCCTGGCTTTAACGTCTGCTCTGTAAAGTGGGGACCCCATAGCCTAGGTTGTAGCCATAACTAAGGCTGGCATGATCCATTTTTCTCTGAAGGGCAAACTAGTGGTGGACTGGAAGAGTGGAAGACTTGTCTGTAGTGGAGTTAGACAAGGGTCCCATTAGTCTAAACCTTGCTAAGGAAAAGCAAGTGTACAAGCAAGAGAGAGAGAGACCATACATAATAGCCACACATTCGGTTTGCTAAAGACGGGAGCTGAATGATCACCATCTGTTGTAACGGAACTGAAAAGAGCTCCTGAACAAAGAAAAAATAGAGCGTCGAAGATTCTTCCATGTGTGCGGAGAAGGATGACCAAGAAGGAACAATGCAATACCTATAGCAGAACTGTAAGTACATATACTGTGATTCTGATATATATTAATTGTAATTTAATAGCCAGGATAAAGCCAGCTAATGTATTAACATATTGGTATTTGTGTAACTGACAAATAATAACTTTTGTGAAAAATAAGTCTTTAGTGGTTATGAGTGTTTTCCTAAATACGGTAGGAAAACTCAGAGCAGCAACACACACACAGCGATACACAGTATGTTGGGTGTGAACTCGGTTTAGACTAACTGTGAGCAAATGAATGACATGATATTAACACCAAAAAGCTTAATAATTAGCTGAAGAACCTACCATCTTGACCACATGAATTGAAAGATCAGAATTCTTTAGCTACTGTATGTGGCTTTTTCTAGAGAGTGTGGTGTGTGGCCGGCTAAATATTCCTGCCATCACCCCCAGGCCGGCAGGTGGAGCTCGCCCAACAGCGTGGACGTTCCCCGAATTCCAGCAGGGCCTCATGGACTTTGTAGTTTATATGCACAGCCCTGCTGGATACCATAGGGACCACCAGGAGTCACTGTGGAGAGGCTGCTGGACTCTTACTTGCCCTATAACCCGGAGGTCATGATCACATGGCAAGAGGAAACAACGTGCTTCCGGGTTGAAGAAAGGAGCTTTTTATCTGACTCGGAAGTGTTCATGATCACATGGACAGAAGGGAGAAACACTTCCGGGTCAGGGACTATATAAAGGACTCTGGGAAACCAGTACGCTGAGCTGAGCTGGGAGGAAGGGTGGCGAAGTGTCTGGGAGTGTGGAGGATTGATTATTGTAGTGTTTATTGATTTATGAATATTGTGGAGTGGAGGGTGCTTTGTGCACATTATTGTCTAAATAAAAGTAATATTTGGACTTTTACCTGGAGTCTGGAGTCGAGTCAGAGGGTTCAAGAGGACGACAAGGGCCTCAAACTGTGACAAGAGAAAATTCAATTAAGCTATCATAATTTTACAATTTACTTTGTTAATGTCCTTCTATATATACCAATATACATATCTGTCTATCTATATACCTGCATATATCCATCTTCTGTTATGCTTATGTTATGAATAAATTGTATTATTTGGTTTATTGCATAAAGTGTGTTTGGATTATTTGTTGTCGCCAAATTCAAACTACAACAGAGAATATGAAAGTTTTTACTGTAGACTTTCACCAGTCATTTTCATTGTTGCTAATCTGGAATGAGTTTGTTCAAAAAGGAGGTGCATGACTGTCCCCAGGATGCCGTCTAATGCTTTTCCATTAGATTGGTTGGTGATATTAAACTGCTTTAATTTGGGTAGGTGTGGGCATTTCTGTCATTCCAGCTGGAAGGTAAAACAGAGATCCTTAGGTGGGCATAAGTTAAACTCTAGACACACACAATACATTAATTTGATAACCCTAGGTGGGTTTCTTCCTAATTTTTTATTGAAGTAATTGCTGTAGTAAACTGGCATTTTGTGTATGGTTGATTCCTGTCTTATGCCTTTGGCTGCCAGGATAGTCCTTGGCTCCTCAAACACCTGTACTGCATAATCTAGGTTTAGAAAACAGATGTACTGTACATTTTATTTAAGCAATAGATAAATATTAATTGATTTGCCAATTTACATGCTTTATCTATGCATATTATACTAAACCGTTTTTAAAGACACTTCAGTTTGGGTGCCTGTGGAATTAAAGTTAGTCTGTAAAATCACACTACCCTTCACCCACCCAGCTTCCGTAGAGAAGAGCCTTTAGTGAAGATTTTTTGCAAATGAGAAATTGGAACACTACAGACAGGGCCTTACTGTACTCCTCAATGGAGCCACAGTCTATCATCACTAAACAAGTAAATGTGGACTGTAGCATTCCTTGCTTTGTAGCATTAATTGATATGAAAGGCCGCGAAGAGAGCTGATTGAAGACTGAGTTCAAGAAAATGAGCATTTTCATAAATACTCGCCAAAAAATACCAGTTTTCAATTTTGGGGTATCATTATCAATTTGCTTATACTTCTTTAAAGATAGTGATGCTTGGAATGGTGGATCAGCCAGTTTACCTTATAAATCTTTAAAACTTTGTTTTTAGAAGCCTTGTACTTTTGACAGGCTTCGACTTGGCAAATTAGCCTGTGAAGAGGGAACAGACAAAAAGACATCCAAAATGTAACTCTCATGATTATGGCCAGTAAATCTAATGATATTTCTCTGAGAACAGGGAAACCAGGACACGCACCTGGAGAAAGACCTGGGGACATCTTTTGCCACTAAGCACCCTCTGGTTATTGACACACATAGCTAAGTTTGTCTCAGACATGGAACCTGCCATATGCAAGGTAAATGGCGGAAGGAAGAAATCAGTGGAAAGTCATGTGAGGGAAAAATTCAAATGGACCAGAGATAAATCGGCTCAAGGGATATGGGATGGGATGGTAAAAAGACTTGATGGTTACTTTTTCTTTTCCTTGCTTGAATTTATACATTTATAGTTATGGAGAACATTTAATGTACTTGAACTTCAAGCAGCAGAAGATGTATTGAAGAGAGACAAGCGGCTGAGGTAAGACCAAATGTTCTTCTGTTTTACGACAGAAAATTCTGCCAGTGCTTTTTTAAATGACAGCAATAGTAAGATGCCTAATGGTTAAAGCAAACAGACTGAAGAAAAAAGTCTCTATTCCCCATGTGCTGCTGCCCTCTACTGGCATTTTAAATACAGCACATCTTATTGAAGATATGGCAATAAATATTTAATCTTCTCAATAAAATTACTTTAAGGAATAAGTGTACCAAATTTCAAAGAAATCGATCCACTGCAAGTGGAGTTGTTTCATATGAACAGAAAGATGGACTGACATGACCACCATAGGCATGTTTGCTTTTTAGCAAAGCACATCTAAACAATCAATAAACAGATGTGCTCCAAATATTGATAAATCATACTCTTTGGCCTCCCATGGACAGTGTATGCCATTGCCAAATAATGTCATGGAGACTCTGTGATGGAGCCTAGTAAGGAAACATGGATTCTGTCTTGGCTCTGGATCAGTGGTTGAACTCTTTTGGGCATTTCCTGTAGTTGGCCACAATGTGACATCTAGCACAGGTTGCCAAGAGGAAATAGGGAACAAAGCAAGCATTGGCCGATTTGTGAAAGGCACTTTATTCTATAAGATTGTTTTTATATTTGTGGACAAGTTAATACTGGAAATGCCTAAATTGTCAGCCTTGATTCACAGATACATCCAGTGACACATACCAGTTTAACATGCACTCAGCCCAACAGACTGCATTTCATTCTCACACACAGAGGTCTGCAATGCATTCACAATAACCGAGAGGCCGGCTACCTCAGCTTCACTACTTTAACAGGGGCTAGAGTCACTCCTGTTGAGATTCATGGGTGTGTTGATCTGTTTTCAGATTGTTTCCACTAAAAGGGCTATACTTCAGAATAGCTTAGCGAAGGCCAAAAGCCACCTTAGGGCTGTCTGAATTCACAGGTGTGGCCCTCTGCACCAAATTAACAACCTTTGAAAACGCTACACAAATATTAAAATATTAGAAAAAGCAATTGATCATTTGCTTGATATGTTTTTAATTGTGACAAAACCATGCCAAAACTAAATGCACCACATGCATACATTTAATTGCATTTAATTTTGGCACAAATAGTTTTCCATACACCTTTTTATTCATTGGAACAATCTAGACGAGAACAGTGCAATCAGCCCAACAAAGCTTGCCAGTCCTATCCACTTAATCCATCCATCCATTTTCCAACCCGCTGAATCCGAACACAGGGTCACAGGGATCTGCTGGAGCCAATCCCAGCCAACACAGGGCACAAGGCAGGAACCAATCCTGGGCAGGGTGCCAACCCACCGCAGGACACACACAAACACACCCACACACCAAGCACACACTAGGGCCAATTTAGAATCGCCAATCCACCTAACCTGCATGTCTTTGGACTGTGGGAGGAAACCGGAGCGCCCGGAGGAAACCCACGCAGACATGGGGAGAACATGCAAACTCCACGCAGGGAGGACCCGGGAAGCGAACCCGGGTCTCCTAACTGCGAGGCAGCAGTGCTACCCACTGCGCCACCGTGCCGCCCCCTATCCACTTAATTCCTCCAAAATAACATCAAATTGAGTTCTGAAGGTCCCTAAAGTCCTACTGCCCACCATACTACCTGGTCACTTATTCTATGTGTCTCTGGTTCTCTGTGTGAAGAAAAACTTCTTAATGTTTGTGCAACATTTAACCTTGACAAGTTTATAATGATGCCCCTGTGTTCTTGGTAAACTCGTTTTAAAGTCACAGTCTCGATCCTTTGGACTAATTCCCTTCATAATTCTAAACACTTCAGTCGTGTCTCCTCATAATCTTTTTTTTGCTTAAACTGAAAAGGCTCAGCTCCGTTAATCTTTCCTCATAATTTGTCCCCTGTAGCCTTGGCATCAGCCTAGTTGCTCTTCTCTGGACCTTTTCTAGTGCTGCTATGTCCTTTTTATAGCCTGGAGACCAGAACTGCACCCAGTACTCCAGATGTGGCCTCACCAGTGCATTACAAAGCTTGAGCCTAATCTCCTTGGACTTGTACTCTACACATCATGGCACTATATAGCCTAACATTCTGTTAGCCTTCTTAATGAAACATTCTAACAGAAGCCAAGGGCTTTCTTGAAAGCTTTACCTGTCTGAGCTCGATCAAAACGCTACCCCAAAAGAATATAAACTAAATGAGCACACCTTGCTATATTAATGTTCATGGGTCACTGCTAAATGCCAGTAAACAAGACAATCTCAGCTAAGTAATACTCAAACTTTATTTCAATTATTACTTATTTTTATTTGCAGACAAAACCAGGAATAAATGTTAGATCTGAAAACATACAAAATGACCGATTCAAAGTGGAGGTCACAAAGCAAACTTTGTATTAAGTGGTGGCTATAAATTTAATTGTTGCAGTCTTTGTCTTCTTAAGACTGGTGGGATGCCTGTGAAAATGGGGATGATAGATGACAACAGATGGCAACTTATCCTCACAGGTGGCGCAGTGGTAGTGCTAAAAGTTTGTGGGTTTGCTTCCTGGGTCCTCCCTGTCTGGAGAGCACTTTGAGTAGTGAGAAAAGCGCTATATAAATGTAAAGAATTATTATTATTATTATCTTGACTTTCTGACAGTGGTGATGTCTCTCTAAATGCTTTTTAAAAATCCTTTCTAAGCACTCCGGGCGTCCCTGGAAGGATCTTCCTCCATCTTCCAGGGTGTGGCAGAAGTGAACGTTTCTCGGGTTTCATGAAGCTCGGGGCACCCCCTGGTGGTGGCCACGGGCCCCAACGGGCTTGAGCCTCCTTGCTTCTCTCCCGTGGTCCTCTCCCGATCCAGGGCAGTTGCCCCCTCGTGGCCCATAGGATGAATACGCCACCTCCCGGTCCTTCCAGGCATCCCGGCTGGGTCTGTCCCCCAGCCTTCTGTGACACTGAATAACTGATATAGTTTCCATGATCTTGCTGCTTTTTAGTTAAATGACCGACAAATTAACAACCAGGTTCCAAGCCTCTATTTTACATCTTCTTACAAGCACTATCAGTGCCAGACTGTGTTAAAGGGGATTCTGACTGGGGTTAAGGAAGATTTCCTACCCAGCCCGACTTCTTTCTCATCTGTGTAAGGCTCTTGGTCTTGTTTTGTGTCTGTGATTGTTGCTCTGGTGTTTAGCCACAACTGTGTTTATTTATGCAGGTCACAGAAGGTCACAAAATCTTGCCAACTATCCCAGTTGAGACCACTAGGTGGTGCCCAGATCCCAAATACTAGACACAACTCAGATTGCACACAAGTTTAAGATAAAATAAAAATGTTATTTATTTGGTAACGGCACCTTGTCACAGTAACAAATCAGTCCAGCACCATACCAGTAACCATTAAAGCACCTCCATCTCCCTTTGTGCCTCCTATTTGAGCTTCATCCAGCTTCCTCCCAACTCTGACTCTCTACATGAGGCGAGATGCCACTTTTTAATGATGGACAAGACATCACTTGGGCGGCACGGTGGCGCAGTGGGTAGCGCTGGGGACCCGGGTTCAGTTCCCGGGCCCTCCCTGCGTGGAGTTTGCATGTTCTCCCCGTGTCTGCGTGGGTTTCCTCCGGGCACTCCGGTTTCCTCCCACAGTCCAAAGACATGCTGGTTAGGTGGATTGGCGATTCTAAATTGGCCCTAGTGTAGGCTTGGTGTGTGGATGTGTTTGTGTGTGTCCTGCGGTGGGTTGGCACCCTGCCCAGGATTGGTTCCTGCCTTGTGCCCTGTGTTGGCTGGGATTGGCTCCAGCAGACCCCCGTGACCCTGTGTTGGGATTCAGCGGGTTGGACAATGGATGGACGGAAGACATCATTTACGGTATCATGGCATTGTGTGCCCAGATAGGGAGTTATTTTCTTCACAGCACCCTAGAACCCCAACAGAGTTGCCCTTCTGTACTACAATTCCCAGGAATCCCGACAGGTGTCCAGACTGGGGAAGAACTGCCACCTTTCTGTGATAGACAAGAACTGGAGGATATATCCTCATAGAAAGGTCATCATTAAGGTGCAGTGGCTAGTGCTACAAGCTTTTGAGTATGGGAGAGGCGCTATATAAATAAAATGTATTATTATTATTAAGCTCATGGACTCAGCATCCTGGATTGAAGTCATGTGCCTGGTGACTGTCTGTGTGGAATTTGCATGCTTTCTCCATGTTTAGGTGGTGTTATTTCAGGTCCATTCACCACACTGCAGAGACATATGTGACTCTGGTGTGTACATGAGTGGGTCTTGTGATGGACTGGCATTCCATACAAGTGCTGCTGGACTAAGGTCTTCACCTCATAAATACAAATTGGGACTGAGGATTTTGTCGTGGGCGGCATGGTGGCACAGTGGTAGCGCTGCTGCCTCGCAGTTAGGAGACCCGGGTTCGCTTCCCAGGTCTTCCCTGCGTGGAGTTTGCATATTCTTCCCGTGTCTGCGTGGGTTTCCTCCGGGCGCTCTGGTTTCCTCCCACAGTCCAAAGACATGCAGGTTAGGTGGACTGGTGATTCTAAATTGGCCCTAGTGTGTGCTTGGTGTGTGGGTGTGTGTGTCCTGCGGTGAGTTGGCACCCTGCCCAGGATTGGTTCCTGCCTTGTGCCCTGTGTTGGCTGGGATTGGCTCCAGCGGAACCCTGTGACCCTGTGTTCGGATTCAGCGGGTTGGACAATGGATGGATGGATGGATTTTGTCGTGATCAATTTATTTAACATTTTCAAGCATAGCAAAATAACTCAACTTTTTAGAATATATCAAACATAATCCCTTAAGGTTTAAGGTTGTTATGTTAGAATAAAGAAAGTGCCTCCTCCTTCTCCTCCTCCTCCTCCTCCCATGTCCCTGTGGCGGCTCAGCCTGCCACCTTAAGACATTGCAGGGATTTCTGCTGCAACTTCACTTCTTTGGTTTTTGATCCTCCAGCAACCAATGAAATTTCAGAAGTGATTTCCTCATGATAACTGATAACATGATAACATTCGGCACAAATAATTTCAACACAAATCATTCCTTAAAGTTTTCTGGGAATTCTATTTTGCACAACTAAGTTTAAACTTTTATGCACTTGGCCATCTTTAAATAAATTCCTCACTGTTGCTAACATCTAAAAACAAAACTCTGCCTTTTCAAACCAACACTCACTCACTGCTATACGTAGTAGGCCTTATTCCAGTCCACAGCTGTCCATCCATATTTTTTCCAAGCCTGCTAATCCATCATTAAATAGTCCTGGGGAGTTACATCAGTAACAAGACACAAACACAGATAGTACTCCATTAGGTTACATGCCAGCACACACCCACACCTGGCCAGCTAAAGTCCTATTCAGGTGGGATAAGCTGTCAGGACATATGTCAGTAAAGTCACGGTTACCATACAACATCAGAAATGTTTTCCATGGATTCACACAGAATAAGATTTGCCTGGAAAAATTACACAGATAGGCCTGCCTTCTACGGTTCTGCAATGTCTTCACTTTAAAACGGGGCTCTCATTTTAGTCACACTAGAGAGCTTCGCCCCCTGCTTGCTTCGTTCGCCTACCCCCCTGCCTGCACTACGCGCCAGCAACTTCGCATCTCTGCCGCTCGCATATGTGGATTTCACTTTCACCAAACAACAAAACTTTTAATTCTCATGGATAGGCCTCTTCACTGGGGAGAAACACTTCTTTCCCTTGATGGCAACATGAATTAGAGAATCTACAAGTCTCCGACTCAAAGTTTAAAGCCAAACAATATCTACAGTGCATCCGGAAAGTATTCAAAGCGCATCTCTTTTTCCACATTTTGTTATGTTACAGCCTTATTCCAAAATGGATTAAATTCATTTTTTTTCCTCAGAATTCTACACACAACACCCCATAATGACAACATGAATAAAGTTTACTTGAGGTTTTTGCAAATTTATTAAAAATAAAAAATTGAGAAAGCACATGTACATAAGTATTCACAGCCTTTGCCATGAAGCTCAAAATTGAGCTCAGGTGCATCCTGTTTCCCCAGATCATCCTTGAGATGTTTCTGCAGCTTAATTGGAGTCCACCTGTGGTAAATTCAGTTGACTGGACATGATTTGGAAAGGCACACACCTGTCTATATAAGGTCCCACAGTTGACAGTTCATGTCAGAGCACAAACCAAGCATGAAGTCAAAGGAATTGTCTGTAGACCTCCGAGACAGGATTGTCTCGAGGCACAAATCTGGGGAAGGTTACAGAAAAATTTCTGCTGCTTTGAAGGTCCCAATGAGCACAGTGGCCTCCATCATCCATAAGTGGAAGAAGTTCGAAACCAACTGGACTCTTCCTAGAGCTGGCCGGCCATCTAAACTGAGTGATCAGGGAAGAAGGGTCTTAGTCAGGGAGGTGACCAAGAACCCAATGGTCACTCTGTCAGAGCTCCAGAGGTCCTCTGTGTACAGAGGAGAACCTTCCAGAAGGACAACCATCTCTGCAGCAATCCACCAATCAGGCCTGTATGGTAGAGTGGCCAGATGGAAGCCACTCCTTAGTAAAAGGCACATGGCAGCCCGCCTGGAGTTTGCCAAAAAGCACCTGAAGGACTCTCAGACAATGAGAAAGAAAATCCTCTGGTCTGATGAGACAAAGATTGAACTGTTTGGTGTGAATGCCAGGCGTCACGTTTGGAGGAAATCTGGCACCATCCCTACAGTGAAGCATGGTGGTGGCAGCATCATGCTGTGGGGATGTTTTTCAGTGGCAGGAACTGGGAGACTAGTCAGGATAAAGGGAAAGATGACTGCAGCAATGTACAGAGACATCTTGGTTGAAAACCTGCTCCAGAGCGCTCTTGACCTCAGACTGGGGCGACGGTTCATCTTTCAGCAGGACAACGACCCTAAGCACACAGCCAAGATATCAAAGGAGTGGCTTCAGGACAACTCTGTGAATGTCGTTGAGTGGCTCAGCGGGAGCCCAGACTTGAATCCGATTGAACATCTCTGGAGAGATCTTAAAATGGCTGTGCACCGACGCTTCCCACCCAACCTGATGGAGCTTGAGAGGTGCTGCAAATTGGAATGGGCGAAACTGGCCAAGGAAAGGTGTGCCAAGCTTGTGGCATCATATTCAAAAAGACTTGAGGCTGTAATTGCTGCCAAAGGTGCATCGACAAAGTATTAAGCAAAGACTGTGAATACTTATGTAAATGGGATTTCTCAGTTTTTTTATTTTTAATAAATTTGCAAAAACCTCAAGTAAACTTTTTTCACGTTGTCACGTTATCCTTAGTGTGGATAGCGCAAGTTAGAAAATGACATGCCACGTGACAATAATCACTGTATAAACCCTCTTTGTCATGTATACAGGAAGCATCTCTGAACTATACAAATGTTTACAAAACAAACCCAATAAAGCAAAAGCAGAAATTTTCAGGTAGAGAAGGAAAGTTAGTTCTAGAGTAATATATACTCCTTAATATGTGTAACATGATCTAACTGAACCCAGAATTACACATGGATGGCACACATCCCGCTACATTATCAAAAATGTTATAGAATTTGGCAGGCATTTATCAGTTTTGTCCTCAGTTAACCGAGCATGCTGCCCATCCCAAACTACAACCCCCCCAAACCTTTGTCATACTTGTGAATGTTTCAAATATTTCAATGTGCCGACTTCATACTAAGTCTGTTTCTTATTCTACCCCCTGCAGAAGTTGGAGTTATTCGATCTAAAAAAAGAGTAAGATTCTCTGTCTTACTGATCTGGAATGAATGCATTGTACAGAAACATAAAATGATAATAAACAATTAATAAAATTACCTGAAGGCTTCTACTCGTGTTCAACCAGCCCTAATTGAGCCGCTTCAAGTTCATTTAGAGTCTAAAAGTGATGTTTCCCTCTTGCGAATGTCGTAGCACGAATAATAATGCAATTACTTGTACAATATGACCGAAATCACTCTCATGATGTGTGGAAAGGGGGCAGTGTCCTCCATTATTTCAAGGAGGGTTGACGATGAACTTCAGGAGTTACAGAGTGCACCACAACAGATTTACCAGCAGGTGGCGAGGTAGGCTGTGCAGCTTGCTACTTCTGCTGAGACCGCAACTAAACCCAGATGTGCCGGGTTGGGAAGCGCAGTTTCTCTTCATTTTCAGCAGGCTTCGGATCTTTGTGCGCACTAAGGTAAGCCTGAACAGCAATAATGGGCATTGTTTGAAATACCGAGCTTGTATTTTTAGATGATAGATTTTCAAGCAACTTTAAAAAAACATATTTAAAGCAGCAGCTCGTAGTCATTGGCTGACTTTACTTTTAAATCCTATTTAGCAGACAGACGGAAAAGTATTCCCTGTTGTTGCGTACTTTTGACCTGTCGATTATCTTGTATAACGTATGCATTTCTTTTTCAAAGGGTGTCACTTTTTTTGTCTTTTTCAACCATGTCACTAACATAATACATAGTTTCAAAATGACAGACGAAAGGAAATACGAAGTACTTTCACATTTGAACTTTTAGTTTTAAGTGAGTTATTTAACGGTGTCATTATATAGCTATGTCTTATATACAGTATACGCTATATCTTAATATGAAAGAGAGCCTCAGCATTGGGATTTTAGGTTTTGATTTTTCAAAAATTTGCAAACCTCTCTGAAAACATATTTTCACTTTGTCATTATGAGTTCCCGAGTCTGGACTGATCATTAAAAGTTACAATTGTAACCATTTAAAAATAAAAGGTAAAACACAATTAAGTGTATAGAAAGTGATTCAAAGTCATTGGACTTTAGTTTCAACGTTACGTCCTAACTGACACGTTTTCTGCATACTGGTTTGGCTATATGTTATTTCTAATTAACTTAAATTACATTATTTTTGCAATTTTCTGTATTAAATGTGACAATGGCGATTGCAGATTTTGTCGTTTTTTCTGATGTTCTTCGTTTCCTTGCAGATAGGGAATAACTCCGTATAAGTGCAAATAGTCTAATGCTTGTACTATTCTATTATATTTATTTTCACACCCCTTTCTATTTGTTAACAGAAAAGCAAGTGCTAAATGTGTTAATACTAGACATTTTAAATGTTACATCTATAAGCGTTACACATTTGGCGAATGAACTGGAGTTGAATATGATGTGATGGCAGTAACAGAATCCTGGCCGAATTTTATGGATGACTGTAATGAAATGGGCAACTGCTATTTAGAAGAGGCAAGCAAGATTAAAAAGGGGGATGAGGGCATCTATTCGTATATGAAAAGATTTAAAGGAAATCTGAGTCTGCTTTGGTTGGGTGATTCACCAGATCATAGTGATGTTATGTGGATTCATCCAAAAAGCATCAGGGACAGAAGCCTGAAATTAGGAATGTGGCATAGACCCCCCATTAACACACATCACTGCTTCAATATACAATGTTGGAACAATAATATCGAAAAGGCAGGTTCAGAAGGGGATTGAGGTACTCAGAAAAGTTTACAGCACAGATACAATGACCAGGGTATGGTTGAACCATACAGGGATAGGCAGAAATGTCAAAAGAACAAAAAACTATGACTATTTGACCCGAGGGTGCAAGGAGATGACCTTTCATATATACTATGGCACAGCTGATGTTACAAGCCCAGACCTTCAACCCGATTACCATGATGACAGCATAATAGCTGCATCACAAAATGGAGGTGCCCATAAAAACAAGACGGAGTCCTATAAGACCTGAAAAAAATGAATGTCATTAAATATGTTTAAATCATTTTTTAACCTGCGGAATCAGAATCCATATAAGTCCAAATCTAAAAGGTAAAACAAAAAAAAAATGTAAAAAGTGCAGTATAAAGCCAGGAATTTATTTCAAAGAAACGATATAACAACAGCAAATTACTGTGGCATTATTTTGTGATTTTAAAGAAAGGATTAAGAGAAGGAGATGTAGTAAAGATGTGTTTCAGGTTCAAACCAAGAAGGATAAAGTAATCTTTCTCCAAAGGCTAATTGCAATCCAAAAGTTTTAAATGACAAAATGGAGGATCAAAAACCTGGAAAAACACCAATAAAGAAGTCACAAGGAAATGTTCTATTTAATCCATTATCAGATAATTCAGGTCAAGAATGCAATGCCACTAAATTCTTAGCATTGATGGACATTAAACGTCATGCAACTTAAGTGGAACATAGAAAGGATTGCCATAGAAATGGCCAGGCTACATTCCTAACAATACTGGCTGTTTAATGGCATTTTATGGTTCTTCACTTGGTGGTGTGGTTCCTCATAGAACCATTGCTTGGTTGTTTGCATATGAAGTTGGTTCATTCTGTTTTGAAAAGATTCCTAATATGCCAAAAAAAAAAAAAACTGAAATCTTTAATGTATGGTAGGACACTAACAGATTAAGAACGCCTGGACTTAGCCTGTGTTGATGTATGCAGTAAGAGTCCGTTTAAAATCATGACCTATTTGTAAAAGATCTGTGAAATACCATCTATTCATGGTTATTTACTGTATGGAGTTACAGATCTGTTACAGATCTAAATAAAGTAAAAGGGTCTTTCTAGAACCTTCATGTGGATGACACGTTTGGGAACCAAAAAATGGTTCTTTTATGACGTCACTCTGAAGAACTAACTGGCGCCTTTATTTTTAAGAGTGTAGAACACCAAAACACTATGGTGTCCCCTAATGACAAAAATCATTTTAAACCTTTAAGCAGTCACAGAAAGAGAATAATTTATTATAGTGTTAAAAACATAAAAGGGCCCCAAGATCTTCTATAAACATGACAAAAAATGAAAAACAAATTAAATAAGAATGCCAGTCTTAACCATTTGCATGTGCAACTGTGTTATTCAGTGCCCTCCTATTATCTAGTAAACGGTCTTTTGACATTTAGTTTTGGAAATATTTTGCTTTTCAAATTACAGTTTGGGTTTGAAAGTTCTGGAGTTTTGGACTGTGTTTTGGCTTAAGTCATTTCTTTTTCCTATTTTTGGCATTAAATCTTGTTTTTTTGTAAGCTTCCTTCTTTTTATTATTGTACTTAAATCACATGTTATGTTTAATTACTGGTTCATATTATCAAAATTTTTAGTTTCTTTGTTTATTTACATATTTATTGTATGACATTTTTTTAATTTTGCATTTTGGGTTTAATTTAGTATTATATTAGGTTTAGGTCTTGGTTTTGTCATAATGGGAAATCTTAACACTTCCATTTAGTCCTGAAATACAGCTCTTGAGTCTTAAACTGTATGCTTGTTTAACTAAAAAAGACTCCGTCACAAACACCAAATGATGAACCCTGTATGTTTACTGTATTAGGGTTGAGATTTTTCAACTCTGATTCTAAAGTACCAACCAATTTATTCATCAGAAGTAGATAACTGCAATTCTAGCAACTGCTCCTGCTATTTGAAACATGATACACTTTTGCTGTCCATGTTTTAATGAGGAATGGTGCACTGTCTTTGGTTTAAGCTGTAAAATATAAAAGTAAGCCAAGCTTTCAATATAATCTGAGGAAATCCTTACGGATTTGCTGTACGCGCCTAAACGTTTTTCAGTTTATAAATTTCTACTAGACTATAGATATAATTTCTTGCTTCATAAGATGCATAGACTCAACATTGCTTCCCATTTTCCAGTTCTGATTGTTGCGACAAATTCTCATATCAGTAATTCATTCAATGTGGACCACTTAATCTGAAGTGTTTCTCTTCTTTCTTGTAGATATCATCCCAGAAATGGCAAATTTGCAGACACTCAGTGAGCGAGAGGTGCAGGAGATGTCCAGCTTGGTTCAGTCAAATGTAATGTCAGAGGTAGTGGCCCAACTTCAGGGTTTGTTGGACAAGTTTAGGACAGCCACATTGGACATTGCAGTGACTGGTGAGTCAGGGTCTGGAAAATCAACATTCATCAATGCCTTTCGAGGGCTGGGAGATGAGGAGGCAGAATCAGCACCAACGGGAGTAACTGAAACTACCAAGCAGGCCTCAGTTTATCCCCACCCGTCTTATCCTACAGTTAGACTCTGGGATCTCCCTGGAATTGGAACACCGGACTTCCATCCACAGCTTTACCTGGAAAAAGTCAATTTGGAGCGTTATGACTTTTTTATAATTATTACTTCAGAACGCTTCAAAGAAAATCATGTCCTACTGGCACAAAGCATTAAGTCCATGGGAAAGAAGTTTTACTTTGTGAGAAGTAAAATAGACTCTGACATTAACTGTTGCATGTTGAGGAGAGGCAATAATTTCAGTGAAGCTGATGTCCTCCAGAAGATCAGAGATGACTGTGTAAATTGTTTGGAGGAAGCAGGGGTAGGCAGACCCAAGGTTTTCTTGATCTCCTGTTTTGAAGTGCATAAGTTTGATTTTGCAAAACTACAAGAAACTTTGGCAAGTGAGCTAGACAGCCACAAACGTCATGTCTTTCTGCTTGCTCTGCCCAGCTTTTCCAGTTCCTACATAGAAAAGAAAAAACAAGCCCTTTCTTCTATTGTGTGGAAAACTGCACTGTCAGCTTGCTTGGCTGCCGTTCTGCCAGGACCATTAGTAAACTGCAACATACAGACCCTCATGGAGACTCTCACCTCCTACCAGCAACATTTTGGAGTCGATCACAACTCTCTTTTTAAATTATCAACTAAAACCGGGCGCTCATATCAGGTTATTCACCTTTTGCAATTATTTATTTATTTTTTTCTATTAAACAGAGGAAAATGTAGTTTATGTGATAATACTACAGGACACAGTAAGATCTTTTAGTGTACTCAGCAATGCAGTGAAAGGGAAGACTGTGGTCAAGGTAAGTGAGGCAAAAAAGAGCCAAAAAACAGTATGAGGAAGGGGAAATATCCAAAATTTACTATATATCAAAAGGATCCACATGGAGGAAAGGAAATTAATCTAGAGAATACAATTCTGTTTTTGTCTTCCCCATACTGTGGGCATTGTAGCCTGCGAGTCACTACAGTTTGTAGAAGAGTGTGTAGGAGTTGTGTTGGTGAACAGAATTGATTGACGTTAATCAATTAAACTTAGATTTTCCCTTTGGTTGTGGTAATAATTAATTAGACAATTCAATAAAGATTTATTTATTTTTCTTAACTTCCTGTATCAGTTGGGTTTCTTTACTCATGTTGCATAGTCCACATATGAAGTCATCCAGTCATATGATCACAACATCCCAAACACGTGTATTTTTGCTAAAAAATACTTAAATAAACTATTTACAGAAAACAGCACAAGCAAGAATTTGAGTTGTTGACCCGCCTCCTATCATGTCATTTACTGTATATACTGCATATCCAAAACTGGAGTACTTTGTGATTATTCAGCAGCAGGCTCAGAAACTGCCTGGGTGATTTGACCTTCTGCTTCTTAAAGCATCTCAGATATGCACAAGTATGACGTATATTCTCTACCTGATAATGTTTTCACTCGCTTTACTTTAACTTTTAATCTTTATTTGTACTTATCTCTGTGCGTTTTGCAATGTTATCCAATGAATAAGCTGTTACTGGACTAGACTCTTTATCATTGAATTTGGTGACTCTTTAATTCAAGTGATCAGCCACATTTGAGTACATTCCATTTTTGTTTATGAGAGAGTTTTCCAGAAGTGGTTTATTTAACAATATTTTAGCTAAAATGCATGTGTTTGGCTTGTTTCCGCATACAACTGGATGTCTTGATTCATGGGTAACATGAGATTTTTTTATGGACGTGTTTGATAGTGTTTACTGTTGTCACCATAGACTTCTTCTGAAAACATGAATTCAAATTTTTTTCTTAGCTGTCACTACATGGGTTAAATAACAGATTTTTAAAAAATGTAGGCAAAGTATTGATTTAAAGGTGGAAACAGTCTGTCCAAATTATACAAGTATATTTGTAGAGAATTTGATCAGGAGATGATCAGAGTGCTGAAGATAGTAAAAATTGTACAGGGGTCTGATGCCAAAAAGAAGGACCAAACCTTCAGCAACCAAATCGTTAATCAAAAATCATGATCAAAAGTTCAAAGCAGAGCTTCTAACCATAACCAGAAAGCATGTCTAATAAACGTTAACCCTGATATAGTTTTCTTGATTTATTCACTAATCCAACAGTTTGGTTGGGTTAGAAAAAAGGGTTGGGACAAAGATCTGCAGCCACAGGGGGATCTCCCAAAACTTGATAACCACTCAAGAGGTACTTTGTTACTGTCCTCAAGTATGTTTTGAGAACATTTCTACTTGCATATAACATTTTCTGTCTACTGTCACTTTAATTCTGTACATTTTCAAATGCAAGTGGCTACTTTTGCCCTGGTATATTTTGCTACACACATTCATTACTGCAATATTAAACCAGAAACCAAATAAGCTACACAAATACGCACAATGCTTTACTTAGTCAGTTATCGAGAATATACATTTTCTCCCATTTTAGGAACAACCTCTGCATCATAATATGTGTATATGAAGAATGAAATGTGTGCTGCTGGTGTTAACACCCAATCACCTACTCAGTAATTCCATGTACACCTCAGCACAGCCAGCAGAACAGGGCAGAGGTGGATGTTTGGTGCTGGGCTGGATGGCAGTGGCACACAGTCCCAGTCTCACACAGTCACAACTGGCAGGACAGGGCATGGCTGGAGGGTTTTCGGGCTCAACTGGATTTCAGTGACACACAGTTCCATTCTCAGTCACTCCCTGAGCCGATGATAAGGCTCTGTCCTCACAGCATCTAGTCAAACTGGGCAGGTCTTGATCTGTACATTGCAGTGAGTCATATTTGCGTGTTCACGTGCCGTGGTTCTCTCTCCTTTTCATGTGTGTTGCTCACATGTCTTCACATCATCCTGGGATTCATGACTCCAAAACAGATCATGAACTAGTTGGAAAAGTCCAAGGGAATTGGAAAGGCCGTTCCTTTGAATGTGAAATTAGAAGTGATGAAGTCTAGATACATTGCTTTATTAAATAATAGCCAAGGTAACAGTTGAAGACAGGTAATAGCAGACATTTTAAAATGATTCTATTTCTTGCCCTTTGTGTATTTTCAGCACCTTTCCTCTGTATTTGCATGTTTCTGAATATGCGCTCCTGTAAAGCCCGTTTCTCCGATTATTTTCGAGGCGCCTTTCTCACCTCCTGTTCACTTTTATATTTACGTCTTTGAAAACAACTCTCTGCTCCTTGTACGTCTCACACTCTGGCCAATCAGATTGCTCTGAGTGACTGGACACACAGACCTTAGTGTTTTATTTTATTAGCAGATGATTTAATGAAGTACAACATCTTATTAGGGTTTACTGTGATAGCTAACATTATTTTTTAACTAATTTTTAGCAATTTTCACTAAGGTTGGTTTTAATTTAACAGAAATGCTGGCCATTTTTGAGGCCAGCGAACACTCAAAGATGTTTTCCATTTAAATTAATTGAGATTAGGTTATGAAAATTCAGTTTATTGAGGTGTTTTTAGGAATTTGCTTAGGCTTCACCCCTTTAGGAATGAACTATCTCTCTGTTAGAGCCTACTCCACTGATTTATGATACAATCAAATGCTGAATGTCGCTGCTTCAAGTTGCAGTTCCTTGGCTCAGAGTTTAGTGATTGTGATAAGACTCAAATGTTAAAAACAAAAGATAGCCTGAATTATTTTAAATCTGTAAGATCAGTTTTGACTACATTAGAAACAGGGAGAGATCCTACCTTCACTTGTACTTTTGATATTTGTGCACACTTAATATCAGATATTTTAAAGTTCCACTTGGGTAGTTTTCCCGTGGGCACATTTTACTTTTACTTGAGTTACTTTCCAGAAAGGTATCTCTACTTTTTGTTAATTATGGCTGTTGGGTACTTTATACAACTTTGAGTTCTAATAGTTGAATATTCACGTATCACTGAATGATGCATAACACACAAAGCTTCCCCTGACAGCATTTGCTTGCATTTAATGTTGCTGGTTTAATGGGTGCTGTTTGTCTGAATCTGCAGGAACTTCGCTCACAAGTGACGTCCAGCTATGGAGTGGAGCTTTCCTATCAGCGTGTTGAGGAGCTGCTGAAACAGGCTGCCGTGGGCCAGCGCTGGCTGGTGGGAATGCTGGAAGGCAGGATCCCATTTCTGGGTAACATTGTTAATGGCGGAGTATCTTTTGTGGCCTCCTACTACTTGCTAAAATCTGCAATAGATGAACTTGCAGAAGATGGCAAGAGGGTGATGAAGGCTGCACTACAGGATGAATATGATACAACAGAAACCACCATGGATGAACCTGAAGATCCAGGGTTCTTCTATTTTGATTAAGTTCAATACTGGTGTGTGAATTTAAAATTTCTGGTTTTCTTTACATTTTTCTTGAATACTTTTTCAGGCCAATTGCAGTAAATGCCCCACTGCCTAAATTATTACTGTATTATTATCTCCAAATATGAAGTGTGATTTATTTCTCTCCTCGTTGTGGCTTTGTGTATTTCAGTCTTGATGCGCTGTGTCACAGCTGCCACCTCACTGTCCTTTCTCTGTGGTTCTTTTCCTCGCTAGATCTCCTTCTCTGTGGGGTTTGAATGTTATTCCTGAGATGACATGAATTTTCACCCCCAGTCCAAAAGCCTGCTGTTAATCTCCTTGACTTTCTTGCTGCAGTCTTCTCAAGTTTATAAACATGCCAGCTTGGTTATGGCTGTCTGACATCCCACCTTGTAATACTCTCAGATTAGGCACATAACAAACATGCTGGAAAGTTTAGGATAGAGAATTCTGATAATCAAATAACATTTCCGAAGGTGATCTCAAGTATTGACTCAACCTTCACCCAGCAAGTTGGTAATTTCACAAGTAGACTGCACGTTCTTGGATTTCAGGATTTGTGTATTTAATCTTCTGATGTACAAATAAATGATAGAGTCACCAAATTTTATTTCATTTGAAATAATCCTCTGGAAAATTAAAAAATGTAGCAGTTTTCATGCAGGTGGTGTAGCCTCAGGGTCACTGTGCAATCATGACAGGGTTCTAGTTTTACAGTAAAGGCACATTGGATGGCTCTAAAGATGTCATGTTAGCATAGGGTTGCCAGACATCCCTTATATACGGGACATGTCCCATATTTGATCATTTTGTCCCCTGTCCCATACTGACCTTTCAGTGACACCCAAATGTCCCATATTTAGTTCATTTTCAAATTTCATAATAAAAATATATTTTTACTACCTTCTTACGGTACTTAGTTGTAACTTTATAAGTAATTATACTTTCTTTTCTCAGATTCTCTTGATGAAAATGGCCCAAATGTAACGAGGAAATGAGTGTTTGCTGCCTGTTTGCAGCTTGTTCAGTTGCTATGGTTGGCTCTCCAGCCGCGCTGCTGTGCAGTTCTCTATCAGCATTGCAACATTCAGCGTCAACAAAGTGTGTTGTTACTACTTTTCACGGCCCGCTTTTTTTCTAACTGCCTGTATTAAATAATAATAATATTTCTCTGTTGTCTGTATTAAATACGTATTTTCAAATGATTTTACTTTTGTTTTCCTCATAACCCTTTAAAATTCTTGCTTTATGTTTTAAATTTATGTCTCTACTTTTATATTTATACACCAGTAACGGCACACTGTACAATAACATGCAGTGAATACACCTGACTTGAGCATTCCTAGTTTTCATCCTCTTTCTCTGTATGTTTAGCATTCGTTTGCTCAAAGGTTGATGTGCTTGCTCCTTCCTGAGCAGCTCTTCTTTTCTCCACCCTAGCGGCCCACTTCTTCTTCTCTTCTTTCGTCGGCATCTTTTTGCGTTAAAACTGATTAAGTCAGTGTTTGTGTTGCAATTACTTAGTATGTTTTCTTTAATTTTTCACTTCAATCTGTCTCAAGAATGATTTAAGATATGAAGAGGTAGGGGAAGTGAAGGAGAAGGTGGTAGGGAATGAGAAGGGCTCCCGTACACATGCACCGCACGACCACCCTGCTGGCCACTGCAGAGAGTTGGTTCTACATTAAAATAAAATAAAAATCAAAAGAGGAATAACCTTGGAGGTCAATCATCGCCCCGAAAGTGGATAGTAGACATCATGTAATATATGTGTACCAAATTTCAGGCCAATAGGTCAAGTGGTTTGCGAGCTACAGGTGATTTAAAATCCTGGACAGACAAACAAACAGCCATGGTAGCGTATTATATAAGAAGATTGGTCTGGGTGTGTAGGCCCTTCCAAACATCTCTTTGCAAATTTGTCCAAGAAAGAACTGAAATCCAAACTCTGGCAGTTTGCTACTATTTTACATTTGGCCTGGATGACTAGTTTTTGAATAGCCTGGCCATTCAAGTCCTCTGGCCAAAGAGATCTCCTCAGATGTGGTCATTAAGCTGCTCACCAAGGCTGCAGGCGGAAGTCTGATGTTGTTTGAGTACTTTGTGAGCACAATACCAGTAATAGGCAGCTTTACTGCTGGTGGTATCTCCTTTGCTACCACATACTATATGCTACATAACTGTTTAGAAGAGCTAGCGAGACATGCCAAGAGAGTGTTGGAGAAGGCATTTGAGTCAGAGCTGTAGCATGGAAGAATTTAACCAGAAAAAGAGTTCAACGAATATGTACAGCATATTGTGTAAGTTCTTTTCAGTTTTCTTTTTTCAGTTTTCTTGGTGGTATGTAAAAATAAATGTAACTGCTAGTTGTAGACCATGTGAAATTAAAAATGCTTCTACCATGGGGAGTGATATTTAATGAGAAGCTGTTGAAGTTGTTTTCCTTCATATATTTGGAGACCACTCTGTACCAAGGTGATCGTGATGTGGGGGGATCGAGGCACTTCAGTGTCAGGTTTACTTCCTGGATTGGAGTGTCTTCTGTGTGGAGGGCTCTTGTTTTCTTTTGTGTCAGATGTTCTTACTCCTGGTGCTCCTTTTTCTAAACACAAGTGAAAGATATCCCTTCGGTGAGTGTATAAGGCCATACCTCCTACACAATCTGAAATGCTTTTTTCAATATATTAATATAAAAATTAATTGAGTCAGTGAATAAAACATTGCAGCAAGCATTTATCAAGATTCTTACTTACCAAATTAAGTAAAGGATTGCTCTGAGCCAGAGACTTAAATTATAGTATGAGTCATGAGCTTCTCGATCACAATTTGATGATTACTGTACTTCATGCTGGTTGTCAGATGTTGTGGCACAGGTGCCATAACCTCAAATGTTAGATAGTAGGAGGCGCCCTTCATTCCACCAAGTTCCTTAATTAGAAATTATTTTTGATGTAAAAGGAACTTTTTATAGCATAGCGAGCAAGAAGCCAGGACCACTCCTGACAGTACCAGGTTCAAAGCATAAATCAATCCCATTGCAGACGGCCTTCACACATACTCATAACCAGCCAGTTCTGAGTTATCATTTGACATAATTTAACAATTCCACAGAAACAAAGTGTAAACTTCACACAGACAATGTCTGATCTATGAATAAACCCCTGGACTCCAGAACTGTGGAAAAGCAGCACTGACCGTTGTGACACACTGTTTCTGAAACATTTGGTTTAACTGAGTGTCTTTAAAGTTATTAATGGAAAAACATCATTACTGTATAAAATTCAGAAAGATCATCATTGCAAATTTTCTATGCATGTTCAAGGACCGTTTGCAGGGCGGATGCAGTTTAACATCTTACTCAGGACAAACATCATTTCCATTTCTCTTCAGAGAATCCTTGGATACTGCTGGTTTGACTTTGTGTCGAATGAGTGGTTGCTCATGGAGTCCTAAATGAGGCACATTACCTGCATTGTGAGGGAGCATCAGTTATGGCACTATTGCCATGTAGTGAGATTCCCCGAGGGTGATCCAGCTCACAGGATCCTCATTGTTGAGGACCCGAGTGGCTGGACCAGGCCAAGGGGACGCCCAAGTAATGCCTGGCTGTGGAAGACAGAGGGTCATTTCCGCAGGGTGGGACTGGACCACATGTCTGCCTGGAGGGTTGCGAACCAGGATCCTGAGCTGTTTCGTTATGTGATGGGTGTGGCAACACGTGTGTGTACCAGTGCATGCTCCTCAACCTGACCTGACCTGACCTGACCTGAGATCAGGGTGTTTGGTTTTTCCTTATTTATAGCACAACAGCAGAGAATGTGAGTCTGAGTGGATTTTCACTCCTACTGTAATGACAGAGATAAGAGATACTTTGGATCAAATGGAATTAACAATTCCACAGAAAAAAGTGTAAACTTCACACAGACATTGTCTGAGCTATGAATAAACCCCTGGGCTCCAGAACTGTGGAAAAGCAGCACTGACCGTTGTGACACACTGTTTCTGAAACATTTGGTTTAATTCAGTGTCTTTAAAGTTATTAATGGAAAAACATTAGTACTGTATAAAATTCAGAAAGACACTTATTGCAATCTATTGCTTCATTTTACTCTTCTTACTTGCTAAGAAACAAAGGAACCAAGTAATCTTAATCAGAAAACACTTAGCAGTCAGGTGTTAATATAAGGAAGGTAAAACAGTGAGTAGGCCAGCAATTTACCCCAAACTTAATGAGGGGTTTCATTTTTTCCAGTCTCATGCATGTGTCAAGCTGTTCAAGTAAGAAAAGCATCTTTGGCCTGTGGGTATCTGAATTTGTCTGCCATGACAGGTTATGATGCTGCTATCTTAAATGTTTTTAGTTCATATTGCTTATTAAACCCCATTATTACTTTATAAAGTTATTCAGGACCAATATACAGATATCAATTTACCTAATGTGTATAAATATATTGGAAATTAGAGGAATTAGGAATACCTGGAAAAATCTCATGCAGACAAAAGGTGAATGTGAAAACGCAGTACACACAGGCTGAGGCAGAAGTGCTCACCACTGCGTCACTGGTTATTGTGTTTGTTTAATCTTCCCTAGTTTAATTTATAAAATCCAGAAGATCAGGTATGACAACCTAATTAATAAGTTGTTTAAATTCCACCCAAATGACATATGTTCATATTTGAAAAATAATTGGTTCCTTTCAGTTTCATTTTACTGGCAACTGCTGTAACTCATTTATAGAAATGACTATTTATATCATCCAGAGCTCAGGTTGTGTCAAATTATTGCAAAAACTTGTTTCCAAGGCATTAAGTGAATTTTGATATTATAGAAATTGAGATCAGGGTGTTTGGTTTTTCCATATTTATAGCAAAACAGCAGTGAGAATGTGAGTCTGAGTGGGTTTTCATTCCTGCTGTAATGACAGAGATAAGAGATACTGTGGATCAAATGGTAAAATGGAGACTGATAAAGGATAGTCAGACACTTAGTGAAGAAAAAGGCGTGAGTGTTGAATACTGTTGAATAAGTCGGTCCATACAACACTAAATACAGAAATCAACGTTAAAGGAAACAGAGGAAGCATATCCACTTTATGGAGGTAAGATTATTATAGTAATTCTGAATGGTTGCCAATAAGAATCTAAATTATGTGTAGCTTGTTTTGACTGTTTTGGGTTGTTTTTTTTCCTGCTGTTAATATTAGTAATTGATAAGATAATAACATAATTTAAGCACCATTATATATTTTTTTGTTGCTGCAGGTGCTGGCATACTGCTGACATCATCACACAAACCTTTTTAAAAGATGGAGGCTCATTAGCTCCTTTATCCACGTGTAGGAGGAAGGCATAGAACATCTTAGGAAGGACCAGATCTTTTATTGTAACATTTAAAAATATAATTTAAACTGCATTCTAAGGACTTTTTCAAGCTGCTTTATTCCTTATCTATGCTAAAAACCTATTATGCTATAAGCAAAATGTATATTGTTTGCATATGTTTCTTAATTCAGATAAGAATTACCTGGATATTGTGATAATTAGTGAAATTAATAAAATGAGTGAAAAGGTCAAGGACTCTGAGGCATTGTAAGTCCAGAGTTTAAGGGATGCTGCTTTAGTACTTGGCTGTGTGTGTTTTTGCTGAGAAGAACTGTTACCCCAAATCATGAACACTGCTTATGTTTTACTACAACCCCCTGCTTCTGGGTGAAAGGTGTGGAAGTAACCCCAGAGGAAGACAGGAATAGTTCAATCAATCAGTCTGTATTCAGTCACAGATGAGTACCTGGATTCATGCTTTGCAAAGCAGAAGAGCAAAGTTTCTCTATTTCAATCAACTTTTAATATTCATTTTCCTCCTTCCCCCTTACTTATGAAACAGCATCTAAGCATTTCATCAAATCAGCCAACCATTTCTTTTCTGTGTACGTGTCAAGAGGGGCCCCAAAGAAGGAAAGGTCATCTGTCCTCTGTCTAACGGACGCATTCCTAAAAAAGGAAGTTACCCAAGTGCGGCTTACTTCACCTTATCTTATGACAGACGCCTGTATGAATAAACTGCCGTTATAATAAAACAGCTTTTAATCCTTAGTAGCTTGCAAGCAATTGAATTTCCTTTCACAAAGGTCACACTTTGTTATAGCCTCCGGCGTGTGACATGAGACACGTAATTTAGTTTTATAAGTTCTGAAAGGCATAATCCTGGTTGTATGATACGAATTGCCATGCACTCCATTTGCGTTTTTTATGGCACTAGTTATTTGTGTAATGCTTAAAGAATAACACTTACAGGACTGCTTTCCTGTCTGCACGTTTTCTCTATTTTACCACCAGGGACTGCAAAGCAAGTTCCTTCCTCTGTTAGGTCAATGAGGGGTGAGGGAGGATGCTCCCAAAAGATAAGCTACAGTGACAGTCATACCAGGGTGAAGTCTAAAGGAACTACTGACAGTAAGGTGGAGGACTTTAGTCCTTGGTGCAGATGTATTGCAACTGTGACCTGTGTATCGGACTGGTAAATGTAAAAATAGGTGGATAGGCAATGCTAAATTGGCCCTAGTGTGCAGTTGGGGTGTGTGTGTGTTTGCCCTGCAATGGACTGGCACCCTGCCCAGAGTTTGCACCTGCCTTGTGCTCAGTGCCAGCTGTGGTAGACTCCAGCACCCCTATGAGACCCTCTTCAGGAATAAGCAGGTTAGAAAAAGACTGACTGATAAATACTTGGCCATCGTGAGATCTCTTGTACTCTACAGAGTCTGTCTTGGTTAGAATTCATTCATTTACTTCATCAATACTTGTGATGTTTACCCCTAGATATTTAAACTGATCTCCAATGATAAAAGGGAAGGTGTCAAATCTAATATTGTGTGCTTGAGAATTCACTGGAAAGAGCAGACTTTTATTCAAATTACAGTAGACCCCTGCGAAGTCGCGGTTCAGAGTTCACGGCCTCAGTCGTTCGCGGATTTTTCCTTAGAACCTAACTAATAATTGTTAGCGGAAACCGCAAATATCCGCCACAATTTTTATGGCTTTTTTCATGGCAATACTGTGCTGTAGAAAGAACAGGAAGCAACTGTAGAGGAAAACGTGGCTTGGGATGGTGAAAGTAGCCAATAGAATTTGAAACTGCAACTCCCAGCAGTCCATAGAGTGGTTCTGATTGGTCTTCTACTGAGGATGCAGGGGCTGTTGAGGTCAAAGGATGTTCGCACGGCTTTTAAAAAGGGGGCTGATGACCAAAAGCAAAAAAAAAGTTTTTATAATTTGTGTTTCAAGTTCCTGTCTATCTGCCTTATTTTGGGTTACCTGTACTTATTCGTTTTGTCCTGGATCGTTTTGTGGTTGGCGTCTGGATTGTCTGCCATCTGCCTGTGTACATGAGGATTGTAAGTGGATTCATGGCCATCCTGCGAAGAAAGGAGCGCTCATGAACCCGTCCACCCGTCTTCGCCATTTCAGGAACTACTGGTAGGACTATCTTTACATTCCCATTCAACATGCGGATCGCTAGACTATCTATTTTCATCATTACATTTCATCCGTTGCCATTTTTTATGGACTTTACTGTGTGTGTTTTGTTTGTGCTTTGTTGTATTTAATGTGTAATCGCTGTAAGGGGAACAGGGTAGTATCGTTGTTTTTGTTTTACATTCTTTATTTGCTGTTTGATTACCGGTTTGCTTTGTTCTTGTCTCTGTTTGTGAGTGCATGCGGGTCGTGCCAAGGCTGGGTGCGACCCTGGAATCTCTACCATAAAAATAAATAAATCACCATCTTCTCGATGGTGTGAATCTTAGTGGCACTGGACTGCTACAGCGTTATCCATTTCTCCTTGCTGCTGATTGACTGTTGCCCTGTGATGCACCTCCAGCTGAGTGTTCTTGTGTTTTCCGTTTTGTTCTTCCTAAAGTCCAAAGACGCCGCTGAAATCCCCTGTACCTTAAGGCTTCTGGCAATGAAAATGCGCTTGCATGAATTACAGTACAAATAGCGGTAACATCAATATTTTACATTCTAGCACTGTGGGAGACATAGCAGTACAGTACTGTGCAGTATACGGGTTTACCTTTACACTCACAAGCTGAGTTTGAAATGAAATGAAAGTGTTTTGGGGGCATATTAAGGGTTTAAACTATAAAAATAGCCATTTTTTAACCACATCCAAAATTCGTGGTTTTTCACAATTCGCAGGTGCTCTAGGAATGTAACCCCCGTGAATTTCGGGGGTGTACTGTAATTCTGAGACCAGAAATCTTTGGAAATTCTGTTTGTGCTGTTAGGACTGTAGGCACAGTATTTTGTGGGTCTGATATATACAGTACCATATCATCTGCATATAGAGAAATTTTTTGTTCAAGCCCTTCTCTGATAATCCCCTTTATCTCATAAGCATTTCGACAGTGAACTGCCAGTGGCTTAATGGCGATTGCAAAAAGTAGTGGTGACAAGGGGCATCCTTGTCTGGTACCACATTCTAGTTTAAAGTAGTCTGAATTAATGTTGTTAATACAAACTGAAGCTTCTGGATTGGTATACAGTAGTGTGATCCATGCACAAGTGTTCGGGCCAAACCCAAATTTCTCTAATGTAGTGAAAAGGTAGTGTGGCAGGTCTATTACATTAAATAGGCGTCGAAGATTGGATGCTAAGTGTCGGCCTTTAATAAATCCAGTTTGATCTTCTGCTATTACCAAAGGCAGCACTTTCTCCATCCTTCTAGCTCAGACTTTGGAGAGTATCTTAACATCATTATTCAGAAGTGAAATTGGTCTGTATGATGCACATTGTAATATGTCCTTATTTTTTTTTGGAAAGACGGTGATTAATGCTTGGTGAAAAGTTTGAGGTAGAACTTTATTGTCTCTAGCTTCTGTGAATGTTACTAATAAAAGGGGAGCTAGCTGAGTGGAGAACTTCTTAGAAAATTTGGCAGGGTAGCCATTGGGGCCTGCTGCTTTCCCACTCTGAAGTGACTTTATAGCATCTAGTAATTCTGATAGTGCCAATGGTTTATCCAATTCCTCTGCACTAAGAGCATCCATTTGTGGAATCTGTAATGCATCCAGAAATGCCTTAGATTGTGTCTTGTCTTCTTTAAGCTCAGTAGAATATAAGGATTTATAGTAGTCTCTAAATGTGTGCATTATAGTTTTATGGTCAATGCTTTTGTCTCCGTTTGTGTTGGTGATTGCTGGAATTGCATTGCAAACTTCTTGCTTGTAGATTTGTTGAGCTAAGAGCTTATTAGCTTTCTCTCCATGTTCATAGTAATGATGTCTTGATTTAAAAATGAGTTGTTCAATTTCTTTAGCTGTTAAGAGGTTGAGCTCTGAATGTAGAGCCTGCCTTTTCCTATGAAGAGCCTCACTTGGACACCACTCACTTGGCATGTTCTTGATCTATTCTAGTAATTTCGCTGGTTAGCTTTGATACCTTCTTGGTTTCCAATTTATTTCTGTGGGAAAAACATTAGATAATCTGTCCTCTTAAGAAGGCCTTCAGGGTTTCCCAGAGTATTCTTGCAGAGACCACTGAGGATGTATTTGTCTCTAGAAAAAAACGGATGTGTTTTGATATAAATTCTGTACAGTTCTCATCTGCTAATAAAAGTGGGTTAAGACGCTATCTGCGAGATGAGTATGTGGGGCATAATGATTTTAGCTTCAAGATCAGAGGGGCATGGTCGGAAATAACAATAGCGTTGTACTTGCAGGATTTAATCGTAGGCAAGAAATTGTTATCTACAAAGAAATAATCAATTCTTGAGTAGCAATGATGCACTGGTGAGTAGAACGAATATGCTCTTGAGTTTAGGTTTAGAAATCTCCAGGGGTCTGATAAGTTGTGGTCAGTTAAAAACTGTGTAATTGTCTTTGCAGTGTTAGATATCATCACCCCTGTCGCAGGAGACCTATCTAGGTCTGGATTTAAAACACAATTAAAGTCCCCAGCCATTATAATTTTATGAGTGTTCACATTGGGAATGGAGGCAAATACATTTTGGATGAAGCCCCTATCGTCCACATTGGGTGCATAAACATTTAACAAAATCACTTTACAATTAAATAAATTACCCATGACAATCGTGTATCTCTCTTCAGGATCAGATACAACATCTGATACTACAAATGAGACTGTTCTATGGATAAGAATTCCCACACTCTAGTTTTTTTTAGTAAAGCTGGAATGGAACATTTGGCCAGTCCAGTCTTTTTGCAGCCAGAACTGATCCTTGCTTAATAAGTGGGTCTCCTGTAATAATACTATTTTAGTGTTTAGACCTGTTAGGTGAGAGAAAACTTTCTTTCTTTTTAATTCATGATTCATGCCTTTAACATTCCAGCTCACAAAGTTAACTGTCCCATCTTGGAGACATTGATTCTACATTTTTGATGTCATTTTGTAGTCTTAATCGAAAGTGGGACTGCTTTGACCTTAATTTCCAATTTTTCCAGAGGTTATTGCCATGCATTCTATTGTTACGTTGGTAATTATAATTATAAGGATTGAAAGGATAGATCAGAGATAGCTTGCTCTCTTTCTCTCCCCCCATAGTCTACCCCACCGACCCCAACCCCCCCCCCCCCCCCCATTTTACCTTCCCACGTGAGGCTGGACCCCACTTCACAAAGTCCCAGTGACATACCTAGAGACAGAGCACGTCCAAAACAAAACAAGCCCCCCAGCAGCGGCGTATGAGGATTAAAATTGAGATATGTATTGCCAATACAGTCTAAATGCTATAAGCATAAAATATAATCTTCAACGGTCTTGAAATGTTAAGATAGTAGACCCAGGGAATGATGTTAAAAGTGGCCCTGGATAAGCATAGTAAACCCTAATACAATAATAACAACAACAATAAACCCAGGGTATGATGTTTAATAGTCTCCTTTAGAATAGTAAAAAGAGAAAAAAAAAGGTTATTAATTTAATGTCTTCCACACATACATACATAAACGTGTATAATTGTAATTAAAACATAAACAGAAAGTGACCGACAAAGAAAAGGATGTATAATTACAGTACCAGTGTCATTGCAAGCAGATCAGACAGCCAGTGATATCTTGTTTGCGATGCCATGACAGGGTATGACTCACAATTGTATTTCAGGAAAGTGTCTGGCTCAGCTTTCTTAACTCTTTATCTGCTTCCTCCGTAGTGGTAAAGATGTAATGTTTGCCTGGAATATCCGCTTTCAGTTTGACAGGATACAAGAGGCAGTATCGGATATTGGCTTTCCGTAAGCACTGTTTAATAAGAGGCACGTTTAGCAGCTGTTGAGGGTGAGAAATCAGAGAAAATATGAATGAGGTTATTTTCAAATATAATCTCTTGTTTCTGTCTGAGAAGTGACATTACATTTAATATAAATTGTAATTTCTCGAAGCACACAACAAAAGTCCTAGGTTTAGAGGTGTTCGATCCCCGTATGCGGTAAGCTGCTGCTTTCTCTGTGTCTGATTTAAAGTCCTCTCCAATTATTTTGGAAAATAGTTCCGCTACGGATTTCACTGGGTTTGGACTTTCGCGATTCTCAGGTAGACCTTCAATTCTAATATGATTCCTTCTGCATCCATCTTCCAGAGCAGCAAGTCTGTCTCCAAGTTTTTTGCGGAATTTACAGCTGTTGCTTTTCCATTAGCAGTGGATGCTAAATGTTCAGCTGTTTCAATTCGAGTCGTGAATGTCTGCTTAACATCTTCCAGTTGATCAGCCAGTGCTCTTAATTTAGACGTATTTTCCTGAATGTACTCCTCAGTTTTTTCCAGCATACCTTTAAAGGCTGCATCAAAGCAATTATATGTATATGCGTTTCTCCGAGTCTTTATTATCCTGCCGCAGCTTCTTGCTTGTCTTCTCACTTGTCTTGAGCATACGATTTATTTATTTCTTTATCTCTTGCTTGAGCTCAGCAAGCATTACCTTCAGTTCAGACATATCATTTCTGCTTTCATGCACTGTAGATGAAGCGGCGAGCCCTATTACAGCCGATTCTCCTAGCCTTCTCCAGTTTCAAGTGATCTTCTGGAATCAGCTAGCTATCGTGACCTGCATTACTTGCACATTCGCTCCCATTTTCGTTCTCAACTGGAGAAGATGCAGCAGACCGTGGTCCCGAAAAGCCTGGGCTTTCGCCTGTCTGTTCCAGGTCAGTCACTGAAAGGCCGTACCATGAACTTGGACTTGCCTGTCCAGGCCTGGATGTAGATTTTAGGTTTCTTTTCCATTTCTTTCTGAGCCCTTTTTTTACCGGTCATGTTTATATATGCTTGCATATACTGTAATAGAACCTCCTCGGGTTGGGTAAATACAGGATACCTCGGGATAATAAGAAATAATAGAAAAAATAACTGCTGCAAACAGAGCTCTGCTTCAGACATCCATCTCTCTCGCAACGGACAAGACCAACTCATTTTTTTACAGATCCGCTTATTCCAAGACATTGTCAGAAGATGATAGAACCCATCCTGGCAGCCTAAAGCAGCAGACAGAAAGCAACAATGGAGGGGCTGTCACGCTGTCGCGGGGGACACTCACTCACACTGGGCAAGTTTTGTCAGAATTTGGTTGGCATTTATATATTTTTTTCCTTTTAACATTTACTTTATTATGTTTGCTACCATGTCTTGTCACAGGCACTGCCATCTTGTTTACTGTTGCTACGGCCACAGCTGATCACCTGACACTTTGATGCATGCTGTGATGTCAGATTCTTTTTCTAAAAAATTGGCAGCACCCAGCTCACAGCTTCCAGGATTTTTTCCAAGAGGTGTGGTTGGTAAATTAAAAGTTTTGCTTAGGAAATTTAATTTGTACAATTAGATAAGACCTTTATCTAGTGTTATTCTGACTTTGACATTTTTCTAACCATTTTCGGTTTTAACATTCACCACTTCTTACTCCCAGTAACTATCTTACTGAGTGGATGTGGAGTGGATTCTGAAAGGCCATGAAAAGGTTTTCCCATTGGCAAGAATGAGCTTTTAGACAAGCAAGTCCCTGCTTTGTCTTAGATGGCATTACAATTTCATCAGGCCAGTCAAGAGCCTGGGAAAAGTCTTCAACTGTAGTCTCAAAAACAAACACCACCATGAAGACAGCTATTAGGCAGCTTGAGGTCTGGCTAATAAAGGTGGACAAGTTGGGTCTGCCTGGTTGATTTAAAGGATACATCAGCATGGCATCCTGCCCCAATTCTTGTGGCCACTTTTGGTCTATGATGTGTTGATTACAACCATCAAAATTCTGGAGAGAAAAATCAGCAGCTTTCTACGTAGAAGTCTGCGCAGTGCAGCTTTGTACAAGAAAAATAATATGCTGTAGCTGCCTTTCAAGAGCATTTCTGAGGAATTGATAGTCTCTCGGACAAGGGAAGTACTGCAGTACAAGAACTCCACAGATCCCTAGATTTCAAAAGCAGGTATAGAGGTCCAGCAGGAAATGGAAGGCACATGAAATGCTGGAATTGGCAGAGTCTCAGTTGAGGCATAGGGCACTGCTGGGAACATTGGCAGCTGGGCGCGCAGGGATGGGCAGTTCCCAAGGCCTCAATATGAGAAGACCCAGGGTAAAGAAAGGCAGTAACTCATCCAGGAGGAAGTGAGAGCAGGCATGGAGGAGACACGCATAAGTACAATGATATAGATGAGGCAGCAGGAAGCCTGGACTAGGTGGAAGAGTGCACTACAGCGGAAGGTCACCTGGTCTGACATCTGGCAGTCAGAGCCCCAGCGCAAAACAAAATCCTGATCCAGGCAGTGTATGCTATCTTACCAAGTCGGGCCAACCTTCACACTTGGGGCAAGTTAGACACCAACTTGCTCCTTATGCTCAGGAAGGGAGCTGTTAGAACACATCTTCAGCAGCTGCTCAAAAGCCCTGGGAGACACTCGCTGTCGTTGGTGACATGACTAATATTGTTTCCTCAGCCATCCTTGCCAGTAAGCATCACTGCCCACCTAGCAGGAGCATCTTCTTTGTGAAGGCAGGTGAACAACCCTGTATACAGCCCAAATCACAGGCAGGCTTACTTCACTCTGTGTAGGACTGGCAGATAATGATAGACCTTGGTAAACAACTTAAGTTCCCACAACAACCAGGCATAGTTGTACAATCAGAAGCTGCGAAACAACTAGTATTCATAGAACTCAGTTTTCCCTGGGAGGATTGCATAGAGGAGTCATACAAGAGGAAGTATGCTAAGTACAAGGACCTTCTGGAGCAGGATGGCGAGTTTGTTGCCTACCAGTGGAAAAGACTTCAATCTGCTATGCATGATCGGGGTTGTACAAGAAGAGAGCAATCAGAATCATCACAGAAACCACAGAAAGAGCTGCAAGATGGCTCTGAATGAAGGGGAGCTATCAGCAGACTATAGCTACTGGAATGCAAGCTGGGGACTGATCATCCCCGGCTGGGTCGTCTGGGTAAGGATGTCTGATGTTGCGAGTCTACACCCAATGAGCCCAGGATACATCACTGAAGATGCGTCCCATTGCATCTGCAGGATATATTTCAACATCCTGATTTTGTTTTATTTATTTATTTATTTTTTTAAGACTAGGGGGCTTTTCCATCTGCTCGCTTCACTTGCTCACAACCCCCGGGGCGCACTACGCTCCAGCCACTTCACGTCTCTGCCACTCGTGTTGTGATTTGGGTGAGGGGGCTGAACACACACTAAGGAGATGTAGACAGATCATCTGCTGGCTTGCTGCTGTTGCTGGCGAGCTGCATGTTCTGCTTGTCGTGCTGCGTGTCGATCATTTAAAAGCCTGTACAGCAGCTGTCCTTTTGTCTCACTGCCTTGTCTCACGGGATGTTAAAGTGTCTCTCGCGGGACGTCAAAGTGTCTTCCGCGAAGATCACGTATCAACCCAAGATTATTTTATTAAAATAGAGAGATTTTCCTCTTAATCAGTGAATGTCAATATGTGATTGTGCCCAGCCACAAAATGAAGCAGCTTTCCATTCAAGGTTGGACCCTGCCTTGTTGTACCCAGTACTGCTGGAAGAAGTGCCACAGCCTGAGGCCAAGATGTTTTATTAGGCAGGGTTAAATAATGGATGGATGGATGGATGCATGGATACGTGATTTTATGGCTTTTTTTAAGACATGCAAACTCAAAAATATCCAGTTATATACTGGTGCCCCATCCAAGGGTTGGTTTCTGCTGTGCCCCAAGTTTATCTGGTATTAAGTTACAGATCTCTGTGACTCTGATTTTAATTCAGTGGGCTTGTATCTGTCTTGTCTTGGGTTTGTTACAGGTCAAGCGTAAAAGTATTCCAAGGTACACATACAGTATCCAATACCATACCTGCTCAGTCCATTTTAGGGTCACATAAGGTACTTTTGCAAGATGTATCTATCTGAAGATCTCCAGGTATAATCGACTGAACCACTGCTTCCAGTAATCATAGGCCTTATCACAATTATCTGCCTCACAATGGCAATTTAGGAAGTAATAACTAATGCTTAAAGAGGGCCAAAATTGTGGAGACAGGGGTCCTCCTCGAAACCCCCTGACCCACCACACCTGGTATTTATACCTTCACTTCAAGCATCGTGGAGGTTACATATCTACATGGAGGGACCAAGCCCTGAATCTTTTCCCAGGCATTTCCACATTCCCACTTATATACATGAGTGTTGTCAGGCATCAGTCACCTCCAAGGCTGTTCCTTTCTTGTGTCTGGTGCCACCTTAATATACTTTGTCCTGTCTGGACTCAAACTTCCCTGAAGCTTGTTTTGTATTAAGTGATACAATTTGGCACACAGTGCAAAGAGATGGCGCTCACCACAGGATGGGGTGTGGTCATACCACCATACCACACCAGCAGGTCTATACCAGCAGTTTCAGGGTGGAAGTGACAGGACCAGCAGTTTGCTAATAAATGTTTTCTGGTTGTCACCAATCAAATTGATTAACACGCTAACCAAACCAAACCCTAACCTTTCCAGAACTGACCACCTAACATTAACTAAACCCCTTACACTACCCATTTATCCTACACGCTAGCCATACCATCCCCTGACCTTAACGTCAGTCCTATAAGCTGCTCTAGAAATGCAGGCGTAGACCTACGGTGACGTGTGCTGCTCTGGCTCTGTAGTTGGGTTGGGTGTGAAGAAAAGTGCAAAGAGGGCGGCAATGTCGGAGGTGCTCGAGTGGCTGCCTAAAAATGTGAGTGAAGGCGGGCACACCTGACTATCGAGTGCTCCGTGAACAGCAAGCAGTTTGTAACCGGGCGAGGCAAAGTTTGAACATACTTCTGGGAACAGAATAATACAAAAGAACTCACCGGAGAGTCCTTTCAATTGTGAGTAATAAATATTGCTATAGAAACATATATTTAATATTTGAAATATATGTGTTATACGATGAAGTCCTAATGATTGTCGTTGTAGCTGTCAGAACCATGTGTTCGAAGTAAAAGTCGTAAAAGCTCGCTGAAGAGCTTATAAATGTGATTTTGTCGGCAGATACATAGGCCTACATTTCAATAACACGAAGGCTGTTGAAGGTGGCTTTTTTGTAACAGCCCAGATTACTGTACGTTTTGGGTTCCTTTGATATAAAGATCACTTTAACTCACACGTACACTAATAATAATAATAATAATAATCTGCGGTGGGTTGGCACCCTGCCCGGGATTGGTTCCTGCCTTGTGCCCTGTGTTGGCTGGGATTGGCTCCAGCAGACCCCGTGACCCTGTGTTCGGATTCAGCGGGTTGGAAAATGGATGGATGGATAATAAGACACATTATTAGAACTTGCTCTGAAATTCAGTTTACTGATTTTCCACAGTCTGCGACCGAAATAATCGCAAATTAAGATAATTACTTAATGTATTTATTAATCGTGGTGGTCTGCCATTAATACATACTCTAACACGCTTAGTTCATTTCAAGAGGATGGAGCCAGTACCGACTCGTCACCGCTCTGGCCCCCGAGTGAAGTACACACAATCGTTGTACTGATCGAGAAAGCCGGAGTTGGCAAAACCACCGCACCCGAAGCGCGAGACGACTTTATTCAGTTACTGCCGTTACTTAAATATATCTTAATAATGAAGCTCCATGGTGTCCCTAAGTTTAACACATATTCTTACACAGAGGTGACTAAAATAGTTCAACAGTGACGGCAAATTGCGCTTTGGCGTAAGGATGTAAAGTTCTCTTTTTAGTTCGTTTTTAGAAAAACATATTTCTTTAGAGTAACACGCCATCATATCCTGCTACTTGTTCAGAGCGCTGAGGAATGGTCCCCTCATCCCATACTAGAGGTGCAGTAACTGCTACTGACCAAAACGTAGGTGACGCTTTCTTGTTGAAATGTAAACACCGCAGAAAAGAATAAATGAAAACCATAACACCACTTCGGGCAGGTACTTAGCATAAGCCAGCATAAATCCTCACTAAAATCAATCTCCAGAAATAATAATAAAACTATCCATCCATCCATTTTCCAACCCGCTGAATCCGAACACAGGGTCACGGGGGTCTGCTGGAGCCAATCCCAGCCAACACAGGGCACAAGGCAGGAACCAATCCCGGGCAGGGTGCCAACCCACCGCAGGACACACACAAACACACCCACACACCAAGCACACACTAGGGCCAATTTAGAATCGCCAATCCACCTAACCTGCATGTCTTAGGAATGTGGGAGGAAACCGGAGCGCCCGGAGGAAACCCACGCAGACACGGGGAGAACATGCAAACTCCACGCAGGGAGGACCCGGGAAGCGAACCCAGGTCCCCAGGTCTCCCAACTGCGAGGCAGCAGCGCTACCCACTGCGCCACCGTGCCGCCCATAATAAAACTATCCACTCCAAAATCAAACACACAAAGGAATACAAGGACGAAAAAAAATTGTGAGCTGAGGTAAGTCAAAGGACAACCTAAATAAATTATTTAGTACTCTAAAGAAAAGAAAGAGACATGGACTAATTTAAAGTTGGAATGGCTTGTTACAAATTTTGTCAAATATAAATTAAAACAGAATAATTGTGTTTTGCCATTATACTTTTCACTTCTGCTTGGAATCTTGGCACCATTTATGATTCCTTCCTTCCATTCCTAACCATTTTTGGCACCGAGAAGCTTGTCCATGCTTCCATCCAAACTCATGTCACCTTCCTTAATTCTCTGCTGGCAGGTGCCCATTGGAATCTGTTATGTCAGCTTCAGCTGGTTCAGTAAACCCTTCAGCACAACTTCTCACTCAGGCCTGCAGCCGTTGGGCACACATAATGTTAGCATTCACTAACTCCTAGCGACCTCCAGGACTGAACATAAAATCCAGTTGCTAACCTATGAAGTTCTGAATGGCCATACAGCAGACACTCCAGTAACCTCCTGCAGCACAACAGTCCTGTCCATTGATGCTGGCAGTCCTGGCAATCCCAAAGTAGCTTGTGACCTATGGGTGACTGAGCTTTCAGTCAAAGAATTCAGAAGACCTGACCAAAACAATTTGATGTGCTAATCCACATATTTCTTTTAAAGGCATAAAACACATTTTTCAGGGACGCACTTAACTTTCAATGATATTTTTGCCCTTTCTCTTGTTTGTGCTAACCCAGAATTTTGTGTCTTGTGCACTTATTTTTTTATCTTGTGTCTACTGTTTAAGGCTTTCATACTAGTTCACATCAAGTATTTTTAAATGGGCTTTCTCTGTATGTTCTTTCCTGTTGTGCTCTTTTTAATATTTGTGAAGCAGTTTCAACAGGAAAGTTGCCTATATAAATAAAATGTATTGTTTTTATTCTATTACCAAGACAGAAAGTGGTCTCTTAGTTGGATTGTCTTGAAAATAAATAAGTAGCATATCTCAAGACTGATATTTGATGCACTATTAGACATAGCAAATTTACATCCGCTAACTCGTGCTGTGCAATTTTCTCCAAATGATACAGTGTTTTAACAACAGAAATAAAAAACTGCTAAGTTTACGTTGCTTAACAGACCTGAAATTTGCTAATCACAAAATTACAGAGGGAAGGAAAAATTGAAATATCAGCTGAAGTCCAGAACTTACATTGCATGATCCTTTTAAACTCGGAAAACTAAGGGCTTTAATTCCATTAGCATAGAATTGATATTTATAAATTTTAGAAAATTGTATAAGATATCAAACTAATATCAAACTAATCCCACCTTGTTCATTAGGCAGTCATGGATGACGAACCTTTCGAAATAATAGAAGAGGAGGAAATTAATGCAATAAGTGAAGAGTTTGAGTCAGGTGGGTTAGCAGCTGCAGCAGCACGAATTCAGTCCCGGCTTGATGAACTGGACAGTGTGGAGCTGAACATAGCTGTGACTGGAGAATCGGGTTCAGGAAAGTCTACTTTTGTTAACTCCATCAGGGGTCTGTGTGATGAAGATGAAAATGCTGCTAAGACAGGTGTAACAGAAACTACAACAGAGCCCACCATGTACTCCTATCCCAAATATCCAAATGTAAGATTGTGGGATCTTCCTGGGATAGGAACAATGAACTTTAAAGCCGATGAATACCTTGAACAAGTAAATTTTGCACAGTATGATTTCTTCATTATAATTGCTTCAGATCGTTTTAAACAGAACCATTTAATGTTGGCTCAAGAAATTGAGAAAATGGGAAAACATTTTTACTTTGTACGTTCCAAGATTGATGCTGACCTGCATGCTTCTAAGATACGAAGAAAATCAACATTTAATGAGAAAAAGATTTTAATGGAGATTAGACAGGATTGCACAGAATGCCTACAGCCTCTGGAGAAGAAATGTCCACAGATCTTCTTGATATCAGGCTTTGATCTGTGTCTCTATGACTTTCCTCTTTTAGAGGAGACACTTGAGAGGGAACTCCCCGAACACAAAAGGTTTGTTTTTCTGCAAGCCCTTCCAAACATCTCTTTGAAAATTTGCCAAAAAAAGAAGAAAGACCTACATTCCAAAATATGGAAGCTCGCTACCCTGTCTTGCGCAGTGGCTGCTATTCCCATTCCAGGTTTGTCAGTGGTTTGCGATGTTACAATCCTTGTGAGTGAGCTAAATAAGTACTATTTTACATTTAGTCTGGATGACAAGTCTTTGAATAGTCTGGCCGTTCGAGTCGATAAACCCGTAGAGGACCTGAAGTCTGTCATCCAGTCACCTCTGGCCAAAGAGATCTCCTCAGATGTGGTCATTAAGCTGCTTACCAAGGCTGCAGGCGGAAGTCTGATGTTTTTTGAATACCTTGTGAGCACAATACCAATAATAGGCAGCCTTGCTGCTGGCGGCATCTCCTTTGCTACCACATACTACATGCTACATAACTGTTTAGAAGAGCTAGCGAGAGACGCCAAGAGAGTGTTAGAGAAGGCATTTGAGTCAGAGCTGTAGCATGGAAGAATGTAACCAGAAGAAGAGAACGAGGGGTATGTACAGCATATATTGTGATTTCTTATGTTTTATTCTTGCTGGTATGTAAAAATAAATGTAATTGCTGGTTGTGGACCACCTGAAATTGAAAATGCATCTACCATGGTGAGTGGCATTTAATGAGAAGCTGTTAAAGTTGTTTTCCTTCATATATTTGGAGACCACTCTGTACCAAGGTGATAGTGATGTGGGGGGGATCGAGGCACTTCAGCCACTTCATGTTTACATCTGAATTGGAGTATCTTCTGTGTGAAGGGCTCTTGTTTTCTTTTGTGTCAGATGTTTTTACTCCATGGTGCTCCCGTTTTCTAAACACAATTTAACGATATCCCTTTGGTGAGTGTATAAGGCTGCAATTCCTACACAATCTGAAATGCCTTTTTCAATATATTAATGTAAAAATACCCCCTATATACAGTATATTAATTGAGTCTGTGAATAAAACATGCAGCACGCATTTATCAAGATTCTTACTTACCAAATTAAGTAAAGGATTGCTCTGAGCCAGAGACTTAAATTATAGTATGAGTCATGAGCTTCTCGATCACAATTTCATGATTACTTTACTGCATGCTGGTTGTCAGATGTTGTGGCACAGGTGCCATAACCTCAAATGTTAGATACTAGGAGGCGCCCTTCATTCCACCAAGTTCCATAATTAGAAATAATTTTTTATATAAAGGGAACTTTTTATAGCATAGCGAGCAAGAAGCCAGGACCACTCCAGGCAGTACCAGGTTCAAAGCATAAACCAATCCCATTGCGGACTACTTTCACACATACTCATAACCAGCCAGTTCTGAGTTATCATTTGACATAATTAACAATTCCACAGAACAAAGTGTAAACTTCACACAGACAATGTCTGAGCTATGAATAAACCCCTGGGCTCCAGAACTGTGGAAAAGCAGCACTGACCATTGTGACACACTGTCTCTGAAACATTTGGTTTAATTGAGTGTCTTAAAAGTTATCCATGGAAAAATATTAGATAAAATTCAGAAAGATCATCATTGCAATCTATTGCTTCATTTTACTTTTCTTACTTGCTAAGAAAAAAAGGAAGCAAATAATCTTAATCGGAAAACACTTAGCAGTCACGTGTTAATATAAGGAAGGTAAAACAGTGAATAGGCCAGGAATTTACCCCAAACTTAATGAGGGGTTTATTTTTTTCCAGTCTGATGCATGTGTCAAGCTGTTCAAGTAAGAAAAAATCTTCAGGGAGCGTGTGGGTATCTGAATCTGTCTAGCATAACAGATTTTGAAACTGCTATCTTAAATGTTGTTAGTTCATATTGCTTATTAAACCCCATTATTACTTCATAAAGTAATCCAGTCAGTTTTCTGGGCTTGTAAGGGTGAATGTCTTTGGATTTTCTCTTGGAAAGACCACAAGACAAACTTACACCTATAGGACCAATGTACAGATATCAATTTACCTAATGTGTATAAATCTTTTGAAAATTTGAAGAATTAGGAATACCTGGAGAAATCTCTTGCAGACAACGGGCGCATGTGTAAACGTAGTAAAAATAGGCTGAGGCAGAAGTGCTAATCCCTGTGTCACTGGTTATTGTGTTTGTTTAATCCTCCTTGATTTATTTTATAAAATCTAGAAGATCAGGTACAACAACCTAATTAATAAATTGTTTAAATACCACCCAAATAACATATGTTCATATTTGAAGAATAATTAGATCCTTTAAGTTTCATTTTACTGGTAACTACTGTAGCTCAATTATAGAAATGACTATTTATATCATTCAGAGCTCAGGGTGTTTCAGATAATTGCAACAACTTGTTTTCAAGGCATTAAGAGTATTTCGATGTTATAGACACTGAAATCAGGGTGCAGCGGGTGACGCCTCAGCACCACACCAGTTCCGATCCCCAACAGGCCTGACCCCTTTGGCTCTCCGATGGTTTTGACTCCCCCATCCCCTTCATAATGCGAGCAGCCTTCCCATGAGTGGCTGCAGCAGAGCAGAAAGGAATCCTGTCTGTCGTTTCAGAGCTGTGTGAAGTTTTTTTTTACTTTGGCTGGAGTGCCAGTCTTTTTACCAACACCCAAATTTTCCCTGCAAGTTCGAGGATCATTTGTAGGGCGGATGCAGTTTAACGTCTTACTCAGGACAAACATCATTTCCATTTCTCTTCGGAAAATCTTTGGGTACCGCTGGTTTGACTTTGTGCCAAATGAGCAGTTGCTCATGGAGTCCTAAATGAGGCACATTACCTACATTGTGAGGGAGCGTCAGTTACGGCACTACTGCCATGTGGCGAGATTTCCCCGAGGGTGATCCAGTTTACAGGATCCTCATTGTTGAGGACCCGAGTGGCTGGACCAGGACAAGGGGATGCCAACTTAACACCTGGCTGCGGAAGACAGAGGGTCATTTCTGGAGGGTGGGACTGGACCACATGTCTGCCTGGGTGGTTGCCAACCAGGATCCTGAGCTGTTTCGTCATGTGTGTGGGTATGGCAACACGTGTGTGCACCAGTGCATGCTCCCCAACCTGACCTGACCAGATCTGAGATCAGGGTGTTTGGTTTTTCCTTATTTATAGCATAACAGCAGAGAATGTGAGTCTGAGTGGGTTTTCATTCCTGCTGTAATGACAGAGATAAGAGATACTGTGGATCAAATGGTAAAATGGAGACTGATAAAGGACAGTCAGACACTTAGTGAAGGAAAAGGCGTGAGTGTGGAATACTGTGAAGTCGGTCCATACAACACTAAATACAGAAATCAATCCATCCATCCATCCATTATCCAACCCGCTATATCTCTAACTACAGGGTCACGGGGGTCTTCTGGAGCCAATCTCAGCCAACACAGGGCACAAGGCAGGAAGCAAACCCTGGGCAGGGCACACACACACACACCCACACACCAAGCACACACTAGGGACAATTTATAATCGCCAATCCACCTAACCTGCATGTCTTTGGACTGTGGGAGGAAACCGGAGCGCCCGGAGGAAACCCATGCAGACACGGGGAGAACATGCAAACTCCACGCAGGGCGGACCCAGGAAGCAAACCCAGGTCTCCTAACTGCGAGGCAGCAGCGCTACCCACTGCGCCACTGTGCCGCCCACAGAAATCAATGTTTAAGGAAAAAGAGCAAGCATATCCACTTTTTGGAGGTATAATTGTTATAGTAATTCTGAATGTTTGCCAGTAAGAATCTAAATTATGTGTAGCTTGACTGTTTTGGACTGTTTTTTTCCTGCTGTTAATATTTTTCATTGATAACATAATAACATAATTTCAGCACCGTTATGATTTTTTTTGTTGTTGCAGGTGCTGCCATACCGTTGCCATCATCACACAAACCTTTTAAAAGAATGGAGGCTCATTGGCTCCTTTATCCACATGTAGGAGGAAGGCGTAGAACGTCTTAGGAAGGACCAGATCTTTTCTTGTAACATTTTAAAATATAATTTAACTTGCAGTCTATGGACTTTTTCAAGCTTCTTTATTCCTTTTCTACGTTAAGAAAGCCTATTATGCTACAAGCAAAATATATATTGTTTGTATATGTTTATGAATTCAAATAAGAATTGCTGAATATTGTGATAATTAGTGAAATTAATAAAATGAGTGAAAAGGTCAAGGACTCTGAGGCATTGTAAGTCCAGAGTTTTAGGGATGCTGCTTTAGTTCTTGGCTGTGTGTGTGTTTACTAAGAAGAACTGTTACCCCAAATCACAAACACAGCTTATGCTTTACTACAACCCCCTGCTTCTGGGTGAAAGGTCATGTGGTCACACTTTGCTATCAATGAAGGGTGAGGGAGGACGCTCCCAAAAGAGAAGCCACAGTGACAGTCATACCAGGGTGAAGTCTAAAGGATCTACTGGCAGTAAGGTGGAGCACCATAGTCCTTGGTGCAGATGTATTGCAACTGTGACCCGTGTATCTCTACCAACTGGTAAATGTAAGAATAGGGGAACAGAACTAGTGACAGAGATTAAACATTATACTGCTGGTCTACGGGAACAGAATCTGTGCCATTGAAAAAGAGTTTGATTTACGGAGAGATTGCCCCAAAGCTTTTTCACAATAAAACGGCGTGTGTTAAATCTGTCAACCTCTTCATTTAGTGTTAGTGGGAGCTAAAAGGCACGTCTGAGAAGTCTTTTAGTGTCATTACATTGTTTGTTGTGTATGCTTTCTGAGTGCAATTCTGGTTTTGTTTTTCAGCTTCGAAGGTCGACTCTCTGACTGCTGTTGGTATTACAGCCTTTTCCTGTTTTTGATTACACTTCTGCCTACTCCTTTTTTTAGCTTTTCCCTTCCCTGGTTGTTTTTTCCTGCTTCTGCTACTTGGCAATTCCTGCTTTCATAACAACTGTGGTGTGGAGGGCTGGCGCCCTGCCCGGGGTTTGTTACCTGCCTTGCGCCCTGTGTTGGCTGGGAATGGCTCCAGCATACCCCTGTGACCCTGTAGTTAGGATATAGCGGGTTGGATAATGGATGGATGGATAACAATTATGGTAAAAGAATGAAGTTAGAAGTATAAAACTACTTTTTCAAAGGAAACTACACCTATTTTCTTCTAAGTTCGCAGCAACTAGTGAGGGTGGCATTTTTCAAATTAGCAACTAAACTAAAACACCTATTTGAAGTGTTCTGTGGTAGAAAACTCTACAAGTAGAGTATGTCTGGATCTGTTTAGCACAAAAATCCCTTCCAACTAAAATGATGCCAACCAATGGCTGGTAATAAATAGACAAGATGTAAAAACGAGCCATTGTACTCGTTTCAGTTAAAAAAACTCAATCTAAATAGGTAGTTAATGGGCAATGCATATTACTAGCAAGGTAATTAAAGATAAGTAATTGATGTATATTTTTGTTGTTGTATTTTGGTACACTGTGTAGCTCCTCTGTCAAAGTTTAGAACTAAATGGGGCTTGGCATGCAGGCTGCAGGATAGCTTCAATCTAATTGGAAATGCTGTAGTAGTTTGAATTAAAGTCGCTGAATGAAATCATGCTTACTATGGTGGAGGAAATATGCTTTATCTAAAACAATGTTTTCAGACCTTCTGATATTTCTGAAATAGTTAAAATCATTTGTGCCATTGCTGCTAACTTTTTGCTGATGAAAATGCAGAATGTGGCACCATTTCTACTCTTTTTTTGTGTTGCTGTTTACTGCCAGGGGATGCTGAATGTAAAAATGGGTTTTTCAAAAGTGCCACAGAGACGGCCTTATCCCTGTGCCCTGATCCTTCTTTCCTGACTCCATTAAATTTGTCTCCTCAAGTTTCGTGCTTATGTTTCTGATCCCGAGGCTATCAAAGAGCTGAAAGCTTTTTATGAAGTATAACAGTAGTTATTATAAGATGTCAAAGTAGGTACCTGATTTTTACTTTTGATTTTTTTGATTTTACCACCAAATTTGTGTGGAGAATTTGAGCTTATTAATAATAAGACTGAAGAGGGAAACTACACTGCTTTAGTATTAGGGTGGAATACGCTTCTTGTGCTACTGGCCTTTAGGTACATTTCATTAATATAACACTCTCAAAAATATTTAAAAACACACACAAAAAAATCATTCTTCTGTACCACACTACTAGCATGTAGACTTATCCTGCTTAACCAGAAGAATCCCAACCCACCTTTTATAACTCAGTGGGTTGCTGACATTCTATATTACTATTTTATATTGGAAAAAAGTCTAGTTCTAGCTTAAAGGATCTGTCCAAACATTTTTTTTTTAAAACATGGCAAGACTTATTTATAATTAAAAAAATAGAATAAGCATTCACATAGGAGGAAAAGGATGTTTTCTCTTTTATTTTTTATTTTTTATGTTTTTATACTCTTGACTCTCTTCTCTTTTTCTTGGATGGGGGTTACATTTTTACTTTGTTAGGTTTTGTACTTTTTTATTTAATTATGTTTTTTAGATCGATTTTGAAGTTTCCTTGTAAGTGTAAGTGTTTTGCCTCCCCCCCCCCCCCCCCCCCCCCCCAAATGGTTGGTTGAGTGGAGAGTTGTAGTCCCTCCTGGTTAATTGAGCATGATTATTGTGGGGGAGTGGGGATGAAATGCTATTGTCAGAGTGGCAACCCACCATGACCCACTGTGAGACCCACTACCATTACAAACAACAGCAACTTGTGACCCAGCACTGGCAGACGCCACCCAACCCATTGGTTGACAAACACTAATCTAGATGGCTAAAGACAAAAGCATGTTGTAACTTTACAGTTATATGGCCATACATTCATAAATACACCCACATGTACAATCACAGAGACTCAATATACACTAGAACTGCTAGTGCATTGAACAATCACATCCTTAGAAACTTGAGAATAAAACCAGAGTACCCAGAAGAAAAACATGAGTTTACACCTACAAAAATGACTGGAAGTGGAATTCAATCCCATAGGAAGTAGCTGCACTAAGCATTGTGTCAAAAATGACATAAAAGTAATTCAAATACCCAGGGGGCAGCATGGTGGTCCAGTGGTAGTTTTTCTGCCTCACAGTAAGGAGACCAGGGTGTCCTACCTGTCTCTGCGTGTGGCTACTCCGGTTTTCTACCACAGTCCAAAGACATGCAGGTTAGGTGGATTGGCAATGCTAAATTGGCCAGAGTGTGTGGTTGGGGTTGTGTGTGTGTGTTTGCCCTGAAATGGACTGGTGCCCTGCCCAAGGTTTGTTCCTGCCTTGTGCCCAGTGCCAGCTGGGATAGACTACAGCACCCCCTTGTGACCCTCTTCAGGAATAAGCAGTTTAGAAAATGACTGACTGACAAATACTCGACCATCATGAGATCTCTTGTACTCTACAGTCTGTCTCTTGGTTAGAATTCATTCAATTCCTCATTCATATTTTTACAGATCTTTTTATTCCAAGACATTGTCACAAGATGACAGAACCCATCCTGGCAGCCTTAAGTAGCAGACAGAAAACAACAATGGAGGGGCTGTCACGCTGTCGCAGGGGACACTCACTTACTCACACTGGGCCAATTTTGTCATAATTTGGTTTTACAAATGTCTTTGTAAAATAAAAACTAAACTAAAACTAAAAATACACGATGAAGGAAAACTAAAATTAAACTGAATTTCCAAGTAAGGTCAGAAAAAATATAGAAATAAAAACTAATATAAAAAGGCAAAACTATAATAACCTTGGTTCTATGTAACTGCAAAGAATTATTATTAATAATGATTATCCATCCATCCATTTTCCAACCCGCTGAATCCGAACACAGGGTCACGGGGGTCTGCCGGAGCCAATCCCAGCCAACACAGGGCACAAGGCAGGAAACAATCCAGGGCAGGGTGCCAACCCACCGCAGGACACACACAAACACACCCACACACCAAGCACACACTAGGGCCAATTTAGAATCGCCAATCCACCTAACCTGCATGTCTTTGGACTGTGGGAGGAAACCGGAGTGCCCGGAGGAAACCCACGCAGACACGGGGAGAACATGCAAACTCCACGCAGGGAGGACCCGGGAAGCGAACCCAGGTCCCCAGATCTCCCAACTGCGAGGCAGCAGCGCTACCCACTGCGCCACCGTGCCGCCCTAATAATGATTAGGATCAAGATTATTTACTATACTAATCTCACGATAAAAAAGTAAGCTTATGTCCTTAGAGTAATGATATCCATGCTTCTTACATGATGATTAACAGAAAACTCACGTTATGGTAATCAAAGACACATATTTACAGTCAGCCTTAAATAACGAGGTCTGAAGTCCTGTTTATTTTTGCTCAGTTGTGCTGCTGTGAATGTCAACCACCCTCAGTCAACATTAAACGGTGCGTTTTCTACCATTCCTTAGCCAATATTTAACATACATTGTTCTCCTGACATTCTGGCTCTATTAAATTAAATCATGCTTTGTTCCTCCACGCCATGTTATATACAACCTTTGTTTCAAGTAGCATATTTCAACCTTGAGCACCATGTGAAATATAGTCAGTTAGTCAGTCATTCTCCAACCCGCTATATTCTAACACAGGGTCATGGGGGTCTGCTGGAGCCAATCCCAGCCAGCACAGGGCAGGAACAAATCCTGGGCATGGCGCCAGCCCACCGCAGGGCACACACACACACACCCACCAAGCACACATTAGTGCCAATTGAGGACAGCCAATGCACCTAACCTGCATGTCTTTGGACTGTGGGAGGAATCCCACGCAGACACGGAGAGAACATGCAAACTCCACTAGGAGAACCCGGGAAGTGAACCCAGGTCTCCTTACTGCGAGGCAGCAGTGCTACCATTGCGCCACCATGCCGCCCTGTGAAGTACAGTGCTACAGTAAAATTATTTCCATCTATTTTTAAGGAGTAAACATTCATCATACAGCATAGATCAGCATTTCCCAACCTTTAAGTATTTGCGACCCGAGTTTTCATAACAGTTTTAATCGCGCCCCCCCCCTAATGTTTTTTTGAAAGGAGACCACTAATACCAATTTGTTCTTTTTTAATTAATGATATATCGTAGATGCATATTTTATTATACCTACTTAACTTTTATCGACATTTATCTAACTCTATATTTATTTTTTTAGTATCAGAATGTAGTTTAAGTTAATTTGTTTTGGTTTCAATAGATGTATTTTCATATTTTCGATTCTTGTTTTCTTTTTTTCACATCTTCATGCCCCCTTTTTTGTTACTAAGGGGGCGTGCCCCACAGTTTGAGAACCGCTGGCATAGATGAATATTGACCTGGCAGCCTTGTGATTCACAGTCCGGTGCCTTTGCTCAAGGAGTCCCCAAAAATGGAGGACCTCAATGGCAGCAGACTTTTGTTACAGCCAGGTTCTGCTCTTGATTGGGTTTACTTTCAGTATGCTAAGCTTTTCATTTGTAACATCTTCTTTTATTAGACAAATGCAAAACGTCCCATTCATCCCTTCTTCAAATTTTCTTACCCAGGGCAGGGTTATAGGGCTGCTGGTGCCCATCCCAGCAATAAATAAAATTTCCCAACAGTATATTCAGCTTTATTTCATTTCATTTCATTTTCTAACTCATTGTTTCCTGAAAAGGGTTGTGGGGGTTACTGGAGCCTATCCCAGAAGGCATTGGGCAGGAACAAACTCTGGACAGGGTCTAGTCCATTGCAGGGTGAGGAAACCCCCTTAGACACAGGGAGAACATGTAAACTCCACACAAGGAGAACCCGGGACACAAACCCTGGTCTCCTTACTGTGAGGCAGCAGCACTACCACTGCACCACCATATCACTTTTATTTGCTTTTTAAAATAAGAATTGTAAGTTATCCTGATTTTTTTTCCTCTTAATCTGTAAATGTCAATGTGTGACAATATTGTGCCCTGCCACAGAATGAAGTGGCTTCACATTCAAGGCTGGTCCCTGCCTTGTTGTATCCAGTAGTGCTGGAAGAAGTGCCACAGCCTGAGGCCAGAGACTGTATTAGTCAGGGCCAGACAATGGATGGATACATGGATATGTGATTTTATGGCTTTTCTTTTAATCAAAAATACCCAGATATGTTCTGGTGCCCCATCCAAGGGTTGGTTTCTGCTGTGTCCCAAGTGTATTTGGTAATACGTTACAGACGTCTGTGACTCTGATTTGGATTCTGTGAGCTTGTCTTGAGTTTGTCTATCACCGGGGTACAGATCAAATATATAATAAAGCATTCCAGGTTACACATATAGTATCCAATACCATACCTGCTCAATCCATTTCAGGGTCACATAAGGTACTTTAGCAAGACGTGTTTACCTGAAGATCTCCAGGGATAATCGATTGAACCAGTGCTTCCAGTGATCATAGGCTTTGTCACAATTAGCAGCCTCACAATGGCAATTTAGGAAATAATAAATAATGCTTAAAGTGGCCAAAATTGTGGAGAGGGGAGACTCCTCCAAAACCCCTGTCCTCCCCACACCTGATCCTCAAGCCTTCCCTTCCTGTATTCTGGAGACTGCATATCTACGTGGGGGGACCAAACCCTGAAATGTTTTCCCAGGCACTTCCATATTCCCTCTTATACACGTGAGAGTTGTCAGGCATCAGTCACCTACAGGGCTGTCTCCCTTTCTTGTGCCCAACGCCGTCTTAATATACTTCTTCTCATCAGGACTCGAACTTCCTTGAAGCTTGTTCGATAACAGATCTGATGGTCTTGTATATCTCTTGAATCCCACTTTTGCAGAGAAAGAGACGTGCTCGCCGCGGGATGGGGCGGGGAAAGAGCAGAGGGGGCGTGGTCGGGCATGGAGAAAAGTGCTTAGAGGGCGGCGCTCGAGTAGCCGCTTAAAAGCGTAGGAGAAGGCAACCGAACCTTACTGTCGAGCTGGAAGCAGGTCGTAAGCGGGCGAGGCAACGTTTAAAAATACTTCTGGGAAAATAATAAAAAAGAAATCACTGGAGAGTCATTTCAATTGTGAGTAATAAATACTGTTGCAAAGAAACAAAATTTATTCGTTAAGCGACGAAGCCCTAATGATTGTAGTTGTAGCTGTCAGAACCATGTATTCGAATTAAAACTCGTAAACGGTCTCTGAAGAGCTTATAAATGTGATACTGCCGGCAGATACGTACATTTCAATAACAGGAAGGCTGTTGAATTTGTCTTTTTTGTAACAGCCCAGATTACTGTACATTTTGAGCTCCTTTGAAATAACGGTTACTCACATACACTCCTAATTATTATTATTACGTTGTGCATATGTAAAACACTGTACAAGTTTTCGGAACTCGCTCTGAGCTTCAGTGTATTGATTTGCTTCCGTCTGCGACCGAAACAGTCGCTATTTAAGGTAATTAATGAATGTATTTATTGTTCGTGGTGGTCTGCCATTAATACATACTCTAACACACTTAGTTAATTTCAAACGGCTGGAGCTAGTACCGACTCGTCACCGCTCTGGCCCCCGACTGAAGTAAACACAATTGTATTGAACGAGAAAACCGGAGTTGGCAAAACCACCGCACCCGAAGCTCGAAACGACTTTATTGAGTTACTACCGTTACTTAAATAGCATTTTTATACGGGAAACTCCAGAGTGTCACGAAGGTTAACACATATTCTTACTAGTTTTGATCAGCGAATTTCGCCAAAGCGTTATTTGCCCCGTTCGCCATTGTTCGTCTAATCATTTACCTTCATGTTTCGTGTTAGCCATTATGAATTTAGTGAGAAGTAAAGCAAAATGCCACCTTTTATTGGCTAACTAGAAAGATTACAATGTGCAAGCTTTCACGTTAGCCAGTAAAAGGTGGCATTTTGCTTGACTTCTCACTACTTTCATGTTATTTAAATGTAAAGAAACGGAAGCACGCGAATTTGGCAGTTGAAGCCCAATTGAAAGTTTGGGTTACGCAAATTCGAGCAGTCGAGATGACCTGCCGCAGCTTCATAGCAAAATCAGTGACATCGCTAACGAGAAAAGTCGGCTTTTCATTAAGTCCGCTGGAGAAAGAGATGGCTGGCTGCTGGATATGACTAAAGCGGCTTAACATGGAGTGGAGAAAAGACTGTTAGGTTTTTAATTAAAAGATACGTTTTTATTTCATTGCTCTCCTCTCTAGAGCATATCTTCACCACTCCGGAGTCTCCTCAACCTGCTCGCAACTCTTGCTACAGATCACAATGTCATCAGGAAACATAATCCAAGGGGACTCAGCTGAAGCCCGGAGCATACATTTCATGATCCCTTTAAACCTTGAGAACAATGGGGGTTAAATCTATTAAAATAGAATTGATATTTATAATTTTTAGAAAATTGTATAGGATATCAGATTAACGTAATCCCATCTTGTTCATTAGGCAGTCATGGGTGACGAACCTTTCGAAATAATTGAAAATGAAGAAATTAATGCAATACAGGAAGAGTTTGAGTCAGGTGGGTTAACAGCTGCAGCAGTACGAATTCAGTCCCGTCTTGATGAACTGGACAGTGTGGAGCTGAACATAGCTGTGACTGGAGAATCGGGTTCAGGAAAGTCTACTTTTGTTAACTCCATCAGGGGTCTGTGTGATGAAGATGAAAATGCTGCTAAGACGGGTGTAACAGAAACTACAAAAGAGCCCACCATGTACTCCTATCCCAAATATCCAAATGTAAGATTGTGGGATCTTCCTGGGATAGGAACGATGAACTTTAAAGCCGATGAATACCTTGAACAAGTAAATTTTGCACAGTATGATTTCTTCATTATAATTGCTTCAGATCGTTTTAAACAGAACCATTTAATGTTGGCTCAAGAAATTGAGAAAATGGGAAAACATTTTTACTTTGTACGTTCCAAGATTGATGCTGACCTGCATGCTTCTAAGATACGAAGAAAATCAACATTTAATGAGAAAAAGATCTTAATGGAGGTTAGACAGGATTGCACAGAATGCCTACAGCCTCTGGAGAAGAAATGTCCACAGATCTTCTTGATATCAGGCTTTGATCTGTGTCTCTATGACTTTCCTCTTTTAGAGGAGACACTTGAGAGGGAACTCCCTGAACACAAAAGGTTTGTTTTTCTGCAGGCCCTTCCAAACATCTCTTTGCAAATTTGTCAAAGAAAGAAGAAAGAACTACATTCCAGAATCTGGCAGTTTGCTACCCTGTCTTGCGCAGTGGCTACTGTTCCCATTCCAGGTTTGTCAGTTGCTTGTGATGTTACAATCCTTGTGAGTGAGCTAAAGAAGTACTATTTTACATTTGGTCTGGATGACGAGTCTTTGAATAGTCTGGCCATTCGATTCGATAAACCCGTAGAGGACCTGAAGTCTGTCATCCAGTCACCTCTGGCCAAAGAGATCTCCACGGATGTGGTCATTAAGCTGCTCACCAGTGGTGCAGTTGGAGGTCTGATGATGTTTGAGTACTTTGTGAGCACAATACCAATAATAGGCAGCTTTGCTGCAGGTGGCATCTCCTTTGCTACCACATACTACATGCTACATAACTGTTTAGAAGAGCTAGCGAGAGATGCCAAGAGAGTGTTAGAGAAGGCATTTGAGTCAGAGCTGTAGCATGGAAGAATGTAACCAGAAGAAGAGATCAACAAATATGTACAGAATATTCTGTGTGTTCTTATGTTGGGAGATTTATTCTTGTTGTTCTGTAAAAAGTAAATGCAACTGTTGATTTGTGGAATACCTGAAAACGAAAATACAACCACCATGGTGAGTGGCATTTAATGAGAGGCTGTTGAAGTTGTTTTCCTTCATATATTTAGAGACCACTCTGTACCAAGGTGGTTGTGATGTGATGGGGATCAATGCACTCCAGTGTCCAGTTTACTTCTGTGTGGAGAGCTCTTGTCCTCTTTCGTGTCAGATATTTTTACTCCATGCTGCTTCCTTTTTCTAAACACATTTTAAAGACATCTGTTGGTGAGTGTTCTAGGTTGCACCTCCTACACAATCTGAAATGCCTTTTTCAATATATTAATGTAAAAATACACTCTAGATATCAGGGTTGGAGTCAATTCAAGAGTGAACTCAACAATTCCAATTCAAATGAGAAATTGGAATTCAACAACTACAGGAAGCAGACTTGGAATTGGCTCAGAATTATCTCTGCCGAATTCCATTCCATTGCTCTTCCTGAGCATTTATTTGAGATTATATGTAGGGACATACATGTGAATTTCATTTATAATGCTTTGCAAATACCAAGTAATGTAAGAAAGATAGTTGATGAAACTGAAGTAAATAAAACCGCGAACTGTACATTAATGATTCATAAATGATGAGTGACACTGGCCATAACCATCTGAAAATAGATAATAGCAGTATATGATTACCAGTTCAATGTGATAAATGCTACCACATGATATGTCTCAGACCACAAAATAATGTGTCCTGTTCATTCATATGTTTCATTCACATACTCGTATATTTACTGTTTATTGTGACAAATCTTTATTTCCTGAAATTTGGCATCATTAAGATTGCAACCTTCAGACCTAAGTATCTTGCCAGCAATAGTGAACGCACATTCCACAGGAGCAGATGAGGCAGGAGTAGCGAGATACTTGCATGCAAATTGAGCCAAACGCGGGATCCCTTTCTGTTTGTCCTTCCAGTATAGAAAAGGATTGGACTCCTCAGTATGGCCGGGTAGGCTTAGCTAACTTGATACCACCTCTGATGCTGGTAACTCTGTAGATGTGGATGGGATGTTGGTGTCTATTAGTGCAAAAAGTTTTATTTTCTTTGGTGGTGAAGAGTAATCCTTTGTAGTTTCTACTTTTGATGAAGGGAGTGAAAGGACCACCTTTGTTGGAATGTCTTTAATGTTTTGTATTTCTCCACCGATGTAATCCGGACTTCATACACAAACCAGACCCTCAAAACAGTTGAAGATCACACACAAACAGCAATCCAAAGCCAATAAAAATCTTTCAAACAAACACGTAGAAAATCTCCAATCTCGCACTTTCCCCATGGGCCCTAATTTGCTCTCATTTATACTTGTAGGTTATGGACCTTCACCTTGCATTGTAGTCTGGGAAACATGGTTTTAATCTAATTTAAGAAAACGTTGTTAAGAACATTAATGTGCAGAGTGGCACATGCAAATTAGGCAAATTTCATATTTTAATTTTTATTCAGTGATTTGTGAAATTCACATGCATAATGTGTGAAAAGCTGCCCAGACACAGACACACGGACACCATTGTACAGTCCACCACACGTTTATTTTGCATATTTACAATGTCCATATGTGCACAACCCAGTGCCTCAAACACCAGACTCCCCCAAAGTCCAGGCCTCTTTCACTCTCTGCCTCCTCTCTCCTGCCTCCAAACTTCGTCCACTCCTCACCCGACTCCAGTCCTCCTTTGCAGGGAGGCGGCCCCTTTTATAAGTACCCGGATGGGCTCCAGGTGATCCCCGACACTCCCCTGTGTGGCGTAAGTGCCGGCTGTGTTCCCGGAAGCCCTCCGGGTGTTCCCAGCCTTCTTCCCCCCCCAGCACTTCCTGGTGTGGCGGAAGTGTTGGGGTTCCGGGTCCTTCAGGCATGGGGGCGCCCCCTGGAGGAGACCACGGGCCCCTACAGGGTTGGGCTTCCAAGCCCTGCACCCGTGGCCCCCAAAGGAACCAGGGCGGTCGCCCCCTCATGGTCTGGAGGAGGCATGAGCCCTCCTCCTGTCTTCCTGGGCGTCCTGGCTGGGTGCCACCCCCAGCCGCATGCCACAAATGTATAAAATATACATTACTCTTGTATTACTTTTCTATGTTGATTCATAATGTATTGTAGACTATTTTGCAAATCAAGTCAAATTATCTTAGAAAGTGGTATTTCATGGAATTTATTTGAATTCAATTCTGTTTTCAGACATTCCAATTCCTATTCATTTCAGTTGCATGTAGTTGTAATTCCAATTCCAGGAACTGGATTTATCATGCATTCCCAAATCAATTCATGAATGGCCACAACCCTGCTAGAAATATTGAGACTGTGAATAAACATGCAGCATCCATTTATCAAGATCCTTACTTGTCAAATAAAGTAAAGGATGGCTCTGAACCAGAGACATAAGTTATAGTGTGCGTCAAGAGCATCTCGATCATAATTTGATGATTACCTTACTGCATGTTTGTTGTCAGATGTTGTGACACAGGTGCCATAACCTCAAATTTTAGATACTAGGAGGTGCCCTTCATTCCAACAAGTTCCTTAATTGGAAATTATTTTTGATGTTAAGGGATCTTTTGATAGCATAGCAATCAAGAAGCTATGACCACTCCTGAAAGTATCAGGTTCAAAATGTAAATCATAACACATTCCATCCATCCATCCATTATCCAACCCGCTATATCCTAACTACAGGGTCACAGGGGGTCTGCTGGAGCCAATCCCAGCCAACACAGGGCGCAAGACAGGTAACAAACCCCGGGCAGGGTGCCAGCTCATAACATATTCATACCAACCAATTCTGAGCCATCTTTTAACAATTACAAAGAACAAAGTGTAAACTTTGCACAGACAGTGTCCGAGCTAGGGGGCTCTAGAGCTGTAGAAAAGCAGCACTGACCATTGTGACACACTGTTTCTGAAACATTTGATTTTTATTTGAGTGTCTTAAGTTATTCGTGGAAAAACATTAGTACTATATGAAATTCAGAAAGGTGATCATTGCAATCTATTGCTTCATTTTATTTTTCTTACCTGCTAAGAAAAAAAGGAAGCAAATCATTTTAATCGAAAACACTTAAGTCAGGTGTTAATGTAGGAAGGGAAAATCGTGAAAAGGCCAGGAATTTAAGCCAAAGTAAATGAGGGGTTTATTTTTTTTCCTGTCTCATGCATGTGTCAAGCTGTTCAAGTAAGAAAAAAATCTTCGGTGTGTGGGTATCTGAATCTGTCTAACATGACATCTCTTGATGTTGCTGTCTTAAATATTTTAGTTAATATTGCTTATTAAACCCCATTATTACTTCATAAAGTAGTCCAGCCAGTTTTCTGGGCTTGTAAGGGTGAATGTCTTTGGATTCTCTCTTGGAAAGATGAGTTCTTCCAGCAGTAGTTTAATATGTACAGTACTCATGTCTTATCATCATAAAGAAACCATTTAAGTGATGTTTTCAGAAGGAAGAAAGCAAAGAGCTGAATCCATTTACTATTTTATCAGAAGGTAGAACGACACCAGTCAGCTTTTCTGAAATGACAGTATGAAAGCCTGAGCGAGTCCGCTAATTACATGACATTTTCCATTACATTTAGTTCAGATTAAGAACGTGTGTTTGACAACAATTGGGACTCTCCATGAAATGAGTCTGATTCCCCTGTTCTACTGTCTACAGTTGGGTTATCCAATTCAAGCTCTGGAGAGCTGCTACTCGGTCAATGAATGATAGAATAGGATTGAGTTTTCAGCTGCAAATACAGTATATTAGACTCCTTGATTCCAAGCAACAACATGTACTGGAAGAGAGAGTTTAATAAGGAAAGGAGCAGGAGATGGATACAAAACAGAAATCAAAAAGTCAGGCTGAAGTTCATAACTGGGAAGACAGGAGATCTTTCACTAAATCCTAATCACTAGACAAACTTGCAGATCATTAATCTTTGCTCCTATCTGCTTTGTCAAACTCCAATACATAATCCCAAATTCACCCAGTTGTAATGAATTGCGCTTTTATATCATGCTAAATACAACTTGTAATGTATCATTTGTGTGCTTTATTTTAGTGTTTTTATTTTACAATTTTGTAGATAATGACTCTTAAACTCTGTAGAGCTCATATGATGTTCTGTAATCAAAATGTTCTGTAACTGAAATAGCCAGCATGTGTCAGTGAGCTCTTTTGTACATTAACATCCATAAGGTACCTTACCAGAGTGTTGAATTTTGGAAGTAGATAAAATTCTGGGGTATAAACAAAGAGAATGTAAGTGAAAATTGTTGGAGTGTCATCTGTATGTTCAAGTTTAGATAAAGTAATCAGTATATGTATGCTTATAAGAATGTGATATGAAGGCTTGGGACATTAAAATGAATGTGTCTCTTGTGTCTAGCCAAAAGTAACTTAATCAACTAGACCAGGGAACTTACCGGTTGTCCCAAACTTTAGCCTGATGCAATATCTTGCATAAGGCAGTCGGGCAAGACACTAAAAAAAAGTATTTTAAAAAGAAGGCACTAAGAGAGAGGCGTCATCATCATCGGCTAGAAGAGAGGAGACAACTGTTTGCTGTCTATCATCCCAACGCCCACTAACATCACAGCTGAAGCAGATAACAGACTATAAACGCTAAAGCGGCCACCTGATATGACTTTTGCTGTGTGTCTCTGCTTTAAATCATTCAGGTTGTATGTCTAACATTAATGCCTGGGTTTTCTGCAAATAAAATAAAAGTAATTATAAGAGTAAAAGTCTGGGTATTGCTTCATTGGATTTTACGTGATTATTTCGGGACACTTCGCAATAACTGATGAGTGGGAATGTAAAGCTGTGTTTGTTCATGGTAAGTTCTTTCAGAAGTAGTGGTTTGAGTGCTGCTCGCCATGACCTGACAACAAAAGGTTTTCCTGCAAGTTCTTGGCTTCTGTCAGATTGTGTAGCCCCTTTGCAGAGGTGGCTATCTGAGAGAGAAAAGCTTGGCAGGAGCAGCCCTTGTGGTGACTCTTGGCTTTTCCTACAGTATTCTGGAGTGTAACACTCTTGGGGGGGCAGATGAGCAGTCAGAGGACGGATTGACATGTCTGCAAATCCCGGTAGGGACGCCATGTGAGTGATCCACTTCTAGAGCCCCGGTTTTATTGCTTGGTATTCGAGGTTATCTGTGCTGAATAAATTAAAACCGGGACATACTGTACATTCAAACTGAGCTGAACAATTTAGGCATTTCCCATATTAACTTGTCCACCAGTAGAAAATGAACCTCGTATGTTAAACTACCATTTCTAAAAACATTTTCACAATCAACTACTGACAGTAGGGTGGAGGACCTTAGTCCATGGTGCAAATGTATTGCAACTGTGAAGTGTGTATCCCTCCTGGCTGGTAAGTGTAAGAATAGGGGAACAGAACTAGTGACGGAGATTAAACATTAAACTGCCGGTCTACGGGAAGAGAATCTGTGCCTTTGAAAAAACAATAAAACCACGAGTGTTAAATCTTTCTATAATTAGTCACGCTTTTGATTTAGTGTTAGTGGAAGCTAAAAGGCACTTCTGAGAACTTTTTCATATTATTTAATTGTTTGCCATTCATCCTTTTGGGGTAGAATTCTGGTTTAGTTTTTCGGCTTTGACGATCGACTCTCTGACTGTTGTTGGTATTTCAGCCTTTCCCTACTTTTAATGACGCTTCTGCCTGCTCTTTTTAGGCTTTACTTTTCCTGGTTGTTTTTCCTTGTTTCTGCCTTTTGGCGATTCCTGCCTTTATAATAATTGTGTCAAAAGAATTAAGCTAGAACTTTTTTTTTTCTCAGCTTTATAAAATTACTTTTTCAAAGGAAACTATACATTTTCTTCTAAGTTCGCAACAACTAGGTTGCGTTTTTCAAATTAAAACACTAATTGGAAGTGCTCTGAAGCCTGGAAGTAAAATGAGTCTGGATCTGTTTATCACAAAAAAATCGCTTCTGACTAAAGTGATTCAAACCAATGGCTGGTAATGCATAGTCAGGTAAGGTTGGGGAGCATGCACTGGTACAGCGCGTTGCCGCACCCACCACACAATGAAACTGCTCAGGAACCTGGTTGGCAACCCCTCCAGGCAGACACGAAGTCCAGTCCCACTCTCTGGAAATGACCCTCTATCTGTCGCAGCCAGCTGTTACGTGGGCATCCCCTTAGCCTGGTCCAGCGAGCTGGATCACCCACGGGGAATTGTGCCACATGGTTGTAGTGCCGAAACTGACGCACCCTCACAGTGTAGGTATTATGTCTCATTTGGGACTCCATGAGCAACCTCTCATTCAATACAAAGTCAAACCAGCAGTACCCAAAGATTCCCAGAAGAGACACAGTACCAAAGGAGTCCAGTCTTCGTGCCAGATCACTGGATAGTGTCCATGTCTCGCAACCATATAGCAAAACAGGAAGCACCAGGACTGCAAAGACTTGCACCTTCGTCTTTTTGCAGAGATATCAGGAGTGCCCTTCCTGCCGCTTCATGACCCCCCCATGCTCTACCAATCCATCTACTGACTTCATAGGAAGAGTCACCAGAGATGTGAATGTCACTGCCGAGGTAAGTAAACCTCTCGACGAGGTCAACTCTCTGCGCAGACAGACACACTGCTGATGGCTGTGCCCAAGAGGTCATTAAATAGTCAAGATGTAAAAGTGAGTCCTGCAGGAAGTTAATGGGCAATGCACTTTACTAGCAACGTAAGTGAAGATAATTAATTGGTGTGTAAAAGGGACTCAACATACAAGCTGCAGGATCGCTCAGTCTAGTGGGAAATGCCGTAGTAATTTGATTTAAAGTCACTGAATTAAATTGTGCTTATTATGGTGGAGGAAATATGCTTTATCTAAAATAATGTTTTCAGACTTTCTGATATTTCTGAAACAGTTTAAATCATTTGTGCCATTGCTGCTATATTTTCGCTAATGAACATGCAGAATGTGACCTCATTTTTGTTTTGTTTTTTTGTTGTTGTTTACAGTCAGGGGATGCTAAATGTAAAAATGCATTTTTCAAAAGTGTGTGTGACTGTACTGACACAACTTTCAAATGACAAATGATTGGTGTAAATGGCAAACGGCTCGCCTTTAAGGTAAATATCCAGGGTAAAATGTCAAAAGTTAAGGTCACACTTGGCATCCTCTTGATAATGTTTAATTTCTAGAATTAGCTTTGCTGTTTTACTTTTTATTGGCATGTTTGGGATGTCTTCACAACACTATTTTGTGGTTTGTGTTTCTGATCTGTGTTCTGTAATATTTTCATTGCCTCTGATGATGTTGTGAACGCTGTTATTCTGTTTACAGTTCTGTCTGAAACTTTGACACCTAGAAATCATATTAAGTGTTACTTTGTTAGTTTGTTCAAGTCACCATTACTAAAAAAGCAGTTTGGATATTGACTACTGCAATGCGATCTTCACCGGCTGCTCAAACTGATTTTTACACAGCTTTTGGATAATTGAAAATGTTGCTGCAAGAATTATTACAAGAACAAGAAAATACAACAAAATAACTTCAGTTTTTAAATTCTTACACTGGCTCCCGGTTATGTTTAGGGCAGATTTCAAAATCCTCCATTTAACATATAAAGCCTTAAATTGGTAAGGCCCTGCTTACTGTACTTATCTAAATGTATCATTACTTACAAACCAGAACGCACATTGATATCTCAACATGCTGACCTGCTTATTCCAAGGATTAATAAAATAACAGTAGAAGGTCAAGCTTTTAGTTGCTGGGCCCTTCAGCTGTGGAATGCTCTGCCTGCTACTATAAGAGGTGCCACTTCAGTCTCTGTTTTTAAATCCTGTGTGAAGACTCACTACTTCAGTTTAGCATACCCTGACTAGAGCTGCTGATTAGCTGTGCATACTGTATCGCTGTTGTTAGTCATTTGTACTAAAATATAAGTAATATGATATTTAGAAAGTGTCACTAACCCTCACCTATTGTGTTTCTCTTCTCGGTATTCTCACGAGGGCATTTAGTGCTTCTGCTTTACTGCCAAGCTGCTGGCCTGACGTGGAAAAGTCATCTCAGATAAAGAAGCAATGGAATCATCAGGTTGGCTGGCCCAGCACTGACTCAGCTGTGGAATGGCCAATGGGGAGAGGCGGCTTGTGACTTGTGGTCCTTGGCGCTGTGCCACTTTTAAATAAATAAATAAAGAACATGCTCATGCTGAGGTGTGGAGCAGGTGTGAGCAATCTGCTGAGAAGATGGCTTATCTTCAGGTTGGTGCAAGGTGGTCAACTCTCCGTGCATTGCCTTGATGGCACGTGGAGGTGGTCTGGTTGTCTCATTACCAACACAGGGCAGCAATTAGGCGATCACACCTCCAACCGCTCCTTAGAGACTGAGTGGAGAGCCCCTTAAGGGAGCAGGTGGCTAATGCCCAGGGGGCTGCTGTAGGGGTTTGCTCCAGCCGAGTGATTTATGAAACTGGAGTGACCAGGCGGTGCAGGCAACACTCCGTAGAAGTCCAGTAGAAGGCAGCAGGAGTTGGCAAGGCTCAGACTTGAGCGCCATGGCCTTTGGGGACCCAGGCCTTGGGTTTGGTTGGGGTGAAGCCCTCTTGCAGCCATGGAGTGGTAGGGAACCGGACCCGTGGAAGATTTGTAGTGCCTGTCAGTTGGGCATCTTCTCCTCCTGCAAGGGCCATTTCTAATAAGGAGAGGAGATATCAGTATAATGGGAAGCATGGCAACAAGATTTTAAAGAATAGATATCTGCCTGGGAGCTTTTACCTTGCTTTTAATGGATTTATTTTTGATTGCTTTTAACCTCCACTTTCACTTCTTTAATGGATTATTTATTTATTGAAGATTGAGCACTGCACTTTGGACACTGTTTAGATTTGTTTCTTTTAATAAAAGTACATCTGGACTTTTACACCTTCCCCTAGCAATTTGTTGTGTGTTTGTCTTCATCTGCTGGCTCATCCTGGTCTTCAGTATCGATGGTATCAGGTTCAGAGGCTCCAGGTGGGACCCAGTAGTGTGGGGTTGACTCGCACCATCACATCTCCAGGACTCTGACTGTGTGTCTGGCGTGCCTGACTCCTCTTCTACCATCTGGCAGTGGTTTTACAGTTAGCTGATGGACAGATATTGTTGCTTTTCATTTATGTTAAAGCCAGTTTCTGCTTTGTTCTTTGTGATAGTTCTGTATTTAGTGAGCGGTATAATCTGTTCTTGATTTGCCTTGAGAGTTGTCTTGGTACTCTATGCCTGCACTTTGGTGAGGAGTGCTGTGCAACAGCAAAGTAGTTTGTGCTGTAGTGTTGTATTTCTGAGGTGGCCATGATAGATCTGCCATCGAGCTCTGTGAAGAGGATTACTTGTGTTCTGTTTTGTGTGTTGTATTTTTTTGACACTCATTACACATCCAACCTAACGTGAAGGCTTTCTTTCCCTGAATTGCCTTTCCCAAGATTTCTTCCATTTTTTTCACCACAAATTTTTCGGGGAGAGTTTTTTTCTTGTCTTCTTAGGGAGTCAAGGCTGGGGGGCTGTCAAAAACAGGGCCTGATAAAACCTAATGAGGCACTCCTTGTGTGGTTTTGAGCTATACAAGAAATACGTTGTTGTTGTTCTTGTTGAAGTTCCAGATACCGTGTGCTGTCAGTTCTTCCACATGAATCCTTAGCAGAGATATGCCTGTAAGTTTCTCATTTAAATAATTATTTTGTAAATGCTTGTCAAAACATTAAACTACCACAGTTCACTATATCAGTGTAATTCTGTACTGATTGTTTGGCACCAGCGTTGTACTGAAAGCTCCCTTTGCTTTGTTTTTTTGTAGTTTTACAACCAGGAATGAAAGATTTGTCAGCAAAAGCCCAACTCTGAGCGAGTTTACTGGAGGTATTGTTCTCTCTACCTTTGCACAGACATACGTTATAATGACCACCATTGTAACAGATTAACATTTGAACTTTGGATTATAGAACCTCAAAAAAAATAAAAATGTGCTAAGAGGTCAGTGTTAGGGCAGTGACTTCTACTTTCGTTCTGAGTGTGAGTTTTGGTTTCGTTTTGGTCTGGGTGGTCAGCACTTTTGATGCGTACGTGCTTAGACTCATGCATGAGAACCAACAAGGCTTTCAGCTTCTTTCACTGAACACCTGCCATTTCCTGCTCATCTAAAAATAATTTAAAAGTGTTTTGAGCTTGTGCACCTCCTGCTGCACTCATAACAGCAAACTCTTCACTTAAGGTATATGTCAAGTACATGTGCGATCTCAAGAACTGAGTCAATGTTTACGATCATTCTCAGTTTTGGGCTGAACACATTTAGTAGATTTTTACTTCATATCTGGTCTTTTACAGATGAAATGACAAATCACTCACATAAATATTTTTCATGTCTTAAAAATTATTAAATGCCCACTAACCTAGCAAAGCCAGTGTCAGATGATTAAAGCACGTCACAACTGTGAAAAATTAAGTTTAACTCAAAAGTGCTGGATTTATCCTTTAGATTGCCTGTTTCGTCTCTCTCTCCATCAAAGAGGAAACCATATTACCAACAGACCATGGTGTCTAGATTCCCTCTCCAATCCAAAAACTATCATGATACATGTAGCTCTCTTCACAACAACACAGACACAGGTCGGTTCTTTTAAACGGGCGTTTATTGCTTGGGCTCTTGTTACTCACTCCGTCACGCCTCCGCGCCTCCACGCCGTGAGAACTATATAGTGAGTAATCAGTACAAAATACATCAGTGAATACACAGTAACTTTCATACACATACGATGAAATACAAAACATTTAGTGCAAACATGAAACAAAGGACATTTTACAAATAAAATACCTCGTTGGCCGCTTGTCATGAAAAGAGGTCCTTAAATCACTTTGGTTTTAGCTTTAGACGGTTCAGTATGAAACCCCTTTTTGCAACATGGCAGAGCCTCGCGAGAGACATCCGCCCACCTGCGCTTCATGGGGCAGGTTCCTTCTCATGTTCTCGTGATAACCCCTAAGTGCGCTCTCGCGAGACATTACTTTACATACAGTACATATTAAAGTCACTTAATAACAAATAAATTGGAACATGTAAATTTACTATATACATCACGTTTTAAATTTAGATATTTAAAACTATATTTATAAGGTTATGTAACACATTATAAAATCCATTATCTACAACATGAACTTTCCATTAAATATTGTTCAATAACATTTACACTCCCACCAAAATCACTCATTGACCTGAATTGAGAGATTTTCTTCAAAGGCAAGCTATAAGAGAAGTGTGTGAGTCTGTGTACCTTTATGTGTGACTTAGTTGGCCTCAAGTAAGGTAACTACTTTATGAATAGGTCTCTCAAGATAAACTGATCTAGTGAGTGGTTCTCCTTTATCAAATGTAGTGTCACTAAGTAGAAGTTTCACCTTTCGTACTTTGCCATCTGCGCCGAGTTGAGCTTCCACAATCCTGGCGAGCTTCCACTCATTTCTTGGTGCACTGTCATCTTGTAAAATTACAATGTCATCTACTTGAGTTTCGTGATGTCTTCTGCCATTTCTGTCGTTGTTGAAGATTTAGCAGGTATTCTCGTTTCCATCGTTGCCAAAATTCATTGGCCAGAAACTGTACTCTTCTCCACCTTTTGTGCAGATAGAGATCTTCTTTGAAGAACTGTCCAGGAGGTGGAAGAATAACTGATGATTTCATGGTTAGAATATGGTTGGGAGTGAGGGGTTCTGGGCCAGTTGGATCATGAAGATGCTCAACACTTAGTGGTCTGCTGTTGATTATTGCCATTGTTTCGTAGAGCAATGTTCTCAAAGTTGTGGTGTCAAGTCTGCTGGCTGACTTGTCGAGCATAGCAGTCAGGACGCTTCGAATTGTTCGAATCTGGCGCTCCCAGACTCCACCCATGTGGCTAGCTGCTGGAACATTCAACACAAATTCACAACCAAGTGCCCTTTGACGATCTTGATCCATTCCTCCAAGCAACTTAGAAAGCTCCATTCTAGCACCAATAAAATTTGTTCCCCTATCTCATCTCAATTGGCGCACAGGTCCTCTGATAGCTATGAATGCTCGAAGTGCATTTATGAATGCGTCAGTCGTCAAGTCGTCAAGCGTTTCAATGTGCACTGCTCTGGAACATAAGCAAGTGAATAACAATCCGTATCGTTTTATTTCTTTTCTTCCTTCCCTCACAATGAAAGGTCCAAAACAATCAAGGCCACAGTAAGTGAAAGGGGGGGATGTTTCAGTTCTCTCTTCAGGCAGATTTGCCATGTGTTGAACCTCTGTTGTTGTTCTGTATCTCATACATTTTACACACTTGTAAATGTGTGAGGAGACCACATTTCCACATCCTAAAATCCATATTCCATTTGCACGCAACTCATTCATGGTCATGCCTCTTCCTTGGTGGTGTATGCGCTCATGATGATGTTTGATGAGAAGGGCTGAAACATGAGATTTCTTCGGAAGTATCACAGGATGTTTTACATCATGATGTAAGGCTGATTGAGATAGCCGTCCTCCCACTCTGAGGACACTGTTTTTGTCCAAAAAGGCATTCAACTGGCGTAGCCTGTTGTGCTTGTTCAAGGTGTCTTCCTTCAGACCTTTAATCTTCTTTATTTCTTCAGCAAATGCTTCTTCTTGTACCATCTTAATGATGAAGATTTCTGCTTCTCTTCGTTCTTCAAGGTTAGTTGACTCATTCGTTCTTGACTGAAATCCCTTGAACTCTCTGACAAATCTTTTAAGCCTGGCAACAGCTCTAACTATTCTAGACCAGTCAGAGAATTTAATAAAGCGGTTCACCACTGAATTCAGTTCTCTTGCCTTAACTGCCTGAACGTGTGCCCTGCGAAGCTCGGGATCAGTTGCTTCTACTTCTCCCACCATTCTCTCTTCAGGTGGGAGAATCTGCTGCCAAAGAAAGTTGGGTCCTTTCAGCCAGTTGGACTCTTTCAGTTGAATTGCACTCAGTCCCCTCGAGGCGTAATCAGCTGGGTTGTCTTCAGAGCTGACATGTCGCCATTGTTCAGGTTTTGTGCTAGATCTTATTTGCTGGATCCGGTTGGCTACGAATGTGTGAAACCTTTTAGCATCGTTGTTCACATAGCCAAGGACCACCTTTGAGTCAGTCCAGTAATACTCTTGCAGGGTTTTAATATCAAGCTCACGTTTGATGACATCACCAATGCGAACTGAAGTCACAGCTGATGATAACTCAAGTCTTGGGATAGTTGTTAGTTTGGTAGGGGCCACTCTTGCTTTCCCCAAGACAAGTGAACAACTGATCTGTCCTGTTTCACTCATCGCTCTAAGATATGAGCATGCGCCATACCCTTTGAAACTTGCATCGGAAAAGTTGTGAAGCTCATACAGTACGACTTCACCAAAGTTTGATGGAAGGTAGCTCCTTGAAATCTTCAGAGCTGCCAAATGAGGCAGATCTTTGAGCCATGACTCCCATTGTGGCAAGATGTGTTCGGGGAGAAGTTCGTCCCAGCCTACCTTGTCTCTGCACAGTGTTTGAAGGATCTGTTTGCCGATCAGTATGACTGGAGCCACAAACCCTAGTGGATCATAGACTGAGGCGACAGTTGAGAGAACCCCTCTCCTTGTCAGTGGGTTTTCTTTTACTACGACCCTGAATTGGAATTCATCTGTTTCGACGCACCACTGGACTCCAAGTGCTCGCTCGATACAGAGTTCTGCTAGGGCCATGTCTAAATCTTTGGTTTGGGCACGTTCTTGTACTGGTATTGCTGCAATCACACTTTTATCATTGGATACAAACTTGTGCAGGCGCAGATTTCCTGTTTTGCACAGAGCTCTGGACTCTGCCACCAGATGTATGGCTTCAGCAGGTGTCTTTACACTAGTTAGGCCATCATCCACATAGAAGCAGCCTAGGATAAACTTGATGGCTTCTTCACTGAACTTCCCATGACCCTGTGATGCCAGGTGCTTAAGTCCAAAGTTGGAGCAGCCGGGGGATGAAGCTGCCCCAAACAGGTGTACCCTCATTCTGTATACCGAGGGTTTGGAGTCCAAATCACCTTTGTCCCACCAGAGAAACCTGAGATAGTCTTGGTGTTCCTTTGCAACATGGAACTGGTGAAACATTTTTTCAGTGTCACACATTATTCCTATTGGACCCTTTCTAAATTGACACAAGACTCCAAATAATGTGTTAGTCAGGTCTGGACCAGTCAAGAGATGGTCATTTAGAGAGGTTTCTTGGAAGCGTGCCGAACAGTCGAAAACCACACGGATCTTCCCGGGTTTGTGGGGATGGTAGACACCGTGGTGTGGAATATACCACGCTGGTTGGTTATCAAGTTCAAGCTGTGGCACCTTCTCAGCATCTCCTCTGTTTATGATGTCATTCATGAAGTTGACATAGTCCTTGTAATATTGTTCATTTCTCCTCAGTCGTCGCTCTAATGAGCTAAGCCTATGAACTGCACACTGTTTATTGTTTGGAAGATTAGGTTTGTCTGTCTTAAAAGGTAGCGGGAGTTCATAGTGGCCGTCTTCCTTGTGCCTTATTCCTGCTTTCACTTTGGACAAGAAGAGGAGATCTTCTTGAGAAACTGGATTATCGTCTGTAGTGTGATCTATGAAATCCGATTCAAGGATCTTAATTATGTCAAGTGGGATTACCTCTTTGACTTGAGTTCTGCACACAAAGTGTACTTCTTCCTTTAGCTGGACTGATGAATGCACAGCTGGTGTCACTTGTCGCACCATGATTCTGTGACTTGTTCCTATTGCATCGCTGTCATCACTTGCTGGATTTGAGCAACCAATAATGCTCCAGCCGAGATCAGTTCGCTGTGCATATGGATAATCCTCATCACCAGACAGGATCTCCCTTGGAAGAAGGGCTCGTTGACAGTTATAGCCAATGAGAAGGCCTACTTCGCAGTCTAACTGTGGTGGAATCCTTTCTGATAATTGATCCAGATGAGGCCATTTTAGAGCCGTTTGAGAAGTTGGAATATGTAACCTGTTTGCTGGAATGAACTCTCGTGTGAAAACAGGTGGTAGCAGAATTCTTTTCTTTAAGCTGTATCCTCTCACTTGTAGACCTGTCAGTTTCTGACATGATACGACCGTTGACTTGGCAGACATTGTGGATAGCCGCAAACTGACATTTTCTTTGTTTGTGTTGAGGTCTTTGGCAACTTCGTCTAGAATGAAAGTTGTATCACTCTGTGTGTCTAAGAGTGCATAGACAAGGACTTCTTGATCTGGATGCTTGGTAGATGATACCCAGACTGGCAAGATAGAGGACGTTTGTGTACATAGGCCCTCTTGTATGACTCTGTTGGTAGTTGCTGTTGCAGTCTTTTCTGTGGTGTCTGCCTCGTCCTTTGAAATGTCATTTCCATTTAGGTGCATTGGCTTCTGACGTTCTTTGAACTTGTCGTCATGCAAATATGTCGGATGTCTCTTTTGACATTTTTCACATGTGCTTTTGTCATCACACCTTCTTGAGTGATGACCAGTCTTCAAACATCCAAAGCAAAGCTTCTCTGTGTGCACAAACTTGACGCGATCCTGAACTGTTTTTTCAGTGAACCTCCTGCACTTGTCTAGGACATGTCCTGCCCTTTTGCAGAAGACACATGATGGAATACTGCTTTGTGTTGTGTTTGTTGTCAGAGTCTTTGCTTGAATTATTTGATTTCGTGGATGCCTTTGTTTCTCACCTTCCACACTCCTGAGTGCTTGTATTGAGGATATGGGATCACAAGCTAGATCTGCTTCCTTTGATAAAAAGTCAACAAACTCTTTGAATTGTGGGTACGCAGTCCTTACTTGCCTGACTTCCATCACTTTACGGTTCCATCTGGAAACCAACCAATCTGGCAATTTCAGCAGAATCCTTTGACTCTCAATGCAATCATTAAGGACTTCCAGTGTCTTAATGTGGGACATTGCAGCCTCACAGCTCTTGAAGAAGTCTGCAAATTCTCGTAGTTCACAAGCATCTTTAGAGCTTATCTTTGGCCATGCATGCAGCTTGTCTCTGAGGGACTTCCCGATTACGAATGGGTCTCCGAAACATTTCTCTAACAGTTTCCAAGCCGAGTCATAGGCTTCTTCTGTGCCTAATAGAAGAAATCTTTCTACAGCTTTCTTTGCTGTGCCACCCAAGTACTTTCTTATGTAATAAAGTTTTTCATTCTTTGGAATGTTTTTCCGTTCTATTAATGTTTCAAAGGATAGTTGCCAGTCTCTGAATTTCAAAGGATCTCCAGTAAATACTGCAGGCTCTGGTGTTGGAAGACGATTAGCACTTATAGCTTCTGCTAGCACATTAACCAGATCTAAGCTATTCTGCTCTTGGGGCCTGAACACTGTGGCTTGAGGAATGAATGAGGGACTTGATGCATTGAGAGCTTGGGTTGTGACTGGAGGGATTGTGGGGTTAAGGACTTGAAGTTCTCCTACTACTTCCACATCATACAACATGTCAGTCATATCAACATTCTCTTCAACTTCATTATAAACCTTTACTCGGGCTCTAGCAGCGTTCAGCTTCTTCATTTCTTCTAGGCGTGCAAGCTTTCTGTGTTTATCTTGGATTGCTTGTTGTCTAGCTAAGTTCTCCGATTCAAATTGTGCTAGCCGTTGTTTATTTTCAGCCTCTAGCATTTGAAGTTCTGTTTCTTCCCTGTCTTGTTCTTCCAGTACAGCCAAGACCTCCTGAGATGCAGCAGCTTCAGCCACAGCCTCTATTCTTTTGACTGAGTGGATGCTAGAGTGGTTGGAACTACATCTTGATCGACGAGACAGTGGCCTAGATACAGAACCTGTTGAGTCTAAGATTGATCCAACATCGGGCCAAGGTTCTTCGTCTTTATCTGCTTTATGCCCTTTAAGCTGTCTCTCTGCCCTTTGAATAATGAAACATGAGAGTGATATGCACATATCAACCCTGCGCCGCAGGTCTGGTTCAGGGGTTTGTACTTGACGCAACTCTTCATAAATGACCTTCACATCAGAACAGGTCCGTTTCATGTTCTCAATAAGCTCGTTCAATTCATCCTCAGAAGCATCATCAGTTAATAATTCCTTGCCTATTCTTGCATGACACCTCCACTTTTCATAGTTAATTTTATATCGACGTTGTATTCCCTTCAGTCTTTCTCCTTGAAATTCTCTTCCCTTTTCTGTTAAGGGTGCGCATTCTTTCACTTCTTCGTAGCTGTTCTACTTCTGTAGATTCGGTGTCTGTAGCTTCAGCAGATGGTTTAACATTTTTACGGCAGGTCTCAGTGCTTATGTCAGACATCTTGAGATAAGGGTAGTACAACTATGTAGATATTAAACTCAAATAGGGCTTCTTCTACGCTATGTGTAAGTGAAAGCTACAGTAAACTTAGTTTGAACAGCCATGAAAGTTCACATGTGTGTGTAGGAATCTTCCAAATACATTGTAGACATCAAATTTACATCAAGATAACTGTCAGAATTTAAACTTCTCTAAACTTCACATTAACTTCAGTTTCAAAACAAAATAAGAAAAATAATATTTGCTTGGCACAAATATAAGTAAAACCTTGATCACAGCAGGAATATGGTTAGAAATGCATTAAATAACTTATCATTTATATAACAATAGGTTTTCACGTCAGTATTGTACCCTTTTATATTCACTGAAGGTGCTCCTTAAACTAGATTAATTCTCATAAAACTCAAAATTACTTAGAAATCTTTAGTTTTCACTTGTAATGAGGTACCTTTTTTCAACATTTACTAAAAATCATTAACTTTACTACCATTTGCTCTTTAAGCTTTATAACACGCAACGACTATGAATGCAAACACATTGGATTTATCTCCACATTAAGCACAGAATGCAAGGTTAACAGATCTGAGTCCTTAGTTGCAGTTTCCAAGCTAAACCACTTCTCACACCAAGTCAACTTTACTATTGTGGTAGAGCTCCTACTGGTTTTGGCTTGAAAATTTGCGCTTTAACACAGTCTAATCACCGTTGTTTGTAATCACTATGCGGACAATGCGTTATGGGCTCTGCTTATCTGCTGCATCGGATCCTCGTCGCGTCGTTTCTCCTACCCGTATTGAGCAGTCGAGTTCTCACTGTAGCTCTCTTCACAACAACACAGACACAGGTCGGTTCTTTTAAACGGGCGTTTATTGCTTGGGCTCTTGTTACTCACTCCGTCACGCCTCCACGCCGTGAGAACTATATAGTGAGTAATCAGTACAAAATACATCAGCGAATACACAGTAACTTTCATACACATACGACGAAATACAAAACATTTAGTGCAAACATGAAACAAAGGACATTTTACAAATAAAATACCTCGTTGGCCGCTTTTCATGAAAAGAGGTCCTTAAATCACTTTGGTTTTAGTTTTAGACGGTTCAGTATGAAACCCCTTTTTGCAACATGGCAGAGCCTCGCGAGAGACATCCGCCCACCTGCGCTTCATGGGGCAGGTTCCTTCTCATGTTCTCGTGATAACCCCTAAGTGCGCTCTCGCGAGACATTACTTTACATACAGTACATATTAAAGTCACTTAATAACAAATAAATTGGAACATGTAAATTTACTATATACATCACGTTTTAAATTTAGATATTTAAAACTATATATTTATAAGGTTATGTAACACATTATAAAATCCATTATCTACAACATGAACTTTCCATTAAATATTGTTCAATAACATTTACAATACATTCATTTTGCATTTTATTTGCAATACAGGACATCATCATCATTAAGTGCCCTGTCCTCAGACTAATCCGAGATGCCATTCTCCCCTCCAGTTGGCTCTGTTTTCAGGTCTTATGCCATTTAATGCTGAATATCACCAAAATGTACCTTCATGTACTTCCTCCATCATGCATTTCCATATCAGCATATGTCCAGTCTAGTTTAACGTCCTTTTTCTGATTAACAGAATGATTTTCCTGCTCTCCCTACTGGATGCCGTACCTCTTTAGTTTCCATTTCACCCTTTAGTAAAGGGTCTAGTGGTGCAACGGATCACTGTTGATCCGTGAATCGAACCGATTCCTGTCCACGGTTCGGTACGCACGTGATCCGAAGATCTGAGAAAAAAAAAGTTCCACTGTATTGTGCGCGTCTCTCTCGCGCACTAACTCTGTCTCTCTCGCGCACTGAACTGCAATTAAACTTCTCTCACGCACTGTCTCTCTCGCGCACTAACTCAACCTCTCTCGCGCATTTTCGCTTGACTTTTGTCCGGTTTGCCGCTTTATACGCGTGGTCATGGCCAGCGGTAGCAGTTCAAGAAGAGAAGCAGAGGAGCTTGACAAACGTCCAGCATCATTTAAAAAAAAAGTTTTAATCAATAATGTAACTTTCCTTGCAGCGTCAATATGCAGCACCAACAGGAGCAGACACATCTTCTCCTCAAAATAAGTCGGCAATGGCGGAGCTTTTTGGCGAGACCCTTGCACAGAAGGACATGGTCAGCAAGGCTTTTGCTGACACCATCAAAAAGGAGGTGGTATCCTATGAAGCAGCAAGTGGCATTCCAGTCGATGGTGATCCACTGACTTGGTGGAAAAGGAACGAATGTAAATACCCTCACCGTGCCACAATGGCAAGACCCCATCTTGCTGTCCCTGGCACTTCAGTGCCTAGCGAGAGGGTGTTCTCAACAGCAGGGGACATAGTTACAGCAAAAAGATCTACACTTTCCCCAGAAAATGTAGACATCCTCATGTTTTTGAAAAAAAAAATGAAATTATAAGCTCAGGTCTGCTTTGCTTTCTTTCTTCTTTTTTGATGATGTGGACATAAGCTAGTTTTTATTTCTCTCTCCATGTTCAAAGTAAGAAGCAATGATGCCTTAAATTGCATTTAAAGTTGCTTTTTATTGTGTCCACATTAAAGGAAATAGTTATCATACCCTATATTGCAACTTAATTTGTATTTATATAATTGAGTGCATGGAATGAGTCTTGAGTTGAATGTTTTTTAATGGGCAAAAAATACTTAAACTAAATAAATGGAGAGTTAAATTTGTCGTCTTTTTTTTTTTTTTTTGATCCGAAAATTGATCCGACCCTTGACTTAAAACCGTGATCCGATCCAAACCGTGAGTTTTTTGATCCGTTGCACCACTACCCTTTACCAGAACCATATTGCAGATGCTCCCAGATCCTTCCTTTTTTCATTGTTCGAGACTCACTTCTTAGTTCACTGTTCCTTTTTCTAATTCTCTTTTCTGTCTCTATTGATATTACTGTTTTCTTCTTTCCTTCATTTTTTATGTTTCCCATTACTAAGGTTTTTTTTTCCTTCCTCTTGTTTCTCTGTCTTCATGCACTAACAAGAATTATGTTTTTTTTTTACTGCTTTTCCAGTGTTGTTTTATGCATTCATCTCTCTTGTAGCTCATTTTCTGCTTTTGTAGTTTTGCAGCTTTAATCGCCTGTGAGGACACCACTTCAGATTGTCCTCTCAGTAAATCTAGATTTCATCTATTCTTCCTTTTGTTTGTATGAGGATGTGGCAATGTGCAGGAATGACAAGTCACACCAACCAGGTCATCCCTTTTAATTAATTAAATTGTCTTAAAAAATAATGACTTTCAGGGTTATTCTTCTTGCCGTTGGGCTCAATGCAAAGCAAAAAAGATACAGGTCTAGCCGCAGATTTTAGGGTCTATGAGACAGGAGCTCTGCTCGACAGGTCACTTTGGTCACACAAGGTGCCTCTTTCCAGACAGCTGGGTTTCTAATAACTGGTGAACTGGATGGTATGGGACTCGGTGTCTTCACTGGGTGGTTTCCTGGTGCTGCAGGGAGAAAAAGAGAAGAGAAGGTTAGCAACAGTGCCCTCTCTCATCCTGGCACATTATTACATACCTCAATCGAGCTTGTGAGGAGATTCTTTAATGTGTATGCGTGACAGAGGGTACCTCAAAAAGTAAACACAATTGGAAAATTACACAGTAACTGCAATGGATAGAAGCTGATGCAATAGAACATGTTTGAGCCAAGGTCATATTGACATGGACACTCTGCTGTGTCATTGCACTGTTGTTGAACAACGCGCCATGGTGAGATTCCTTTGGGCAGAGGGTGTGAAATCTGCTGAATTTTACCAAAAGATGTTATCTAATGGATAGAAAAGGCAAGCAACACAGCATGTGGAAAGACTCGGGTTCAAGTTCCAACAGTGCATTGACGTGGCTCTGTTGTGCAGGAATGCCAATGCTCATCCATTACAATTCAAGTAGAGTGGTTGAGAAATGAGTTCAGGACACCAAGACGTGAATAGATGATAAGCAATGGGTTATAAGGGAGCTGCTTATTTTTACCAAAAAAAAAAAAAGATGTGATTGTGCATGGGAGACTCAATCATCGAACGAGGACGATTTAACTACTTGTTAAAAGTTTAAATAGTACAAAAGGGTTTGTATTAAGGACCTTAATAATAACAATGCATTTTATTCATATACATCCTTAAAGTCGGCAGCTTAACTGGAAAAAAAGAACTGGTGGATAACAATAAGGCCAGGTTTATACTTCACGCGATGCGACGCATGCTGCAGAAGAGGCTCCTGCTACGCAAGCATTATACTGTTTATACTTGCGCGCGTAAATCTGGAGGAATCCACCAGGTGGCAGTGCGAGATATTATCACAGTGAGAACAGGTTCGGCTTCTCTGTGTTGTGAATTTTCTGGAACACCCATTAAATTCCGATGACACCTTACCGCAATATCTCTGAAAAGGATGTTTATTGATTAAATCCAGGGATGTGTCCATTCCAGCAAGCATTGGGCACGAGTGAGAAACAATCCCTGGACGAGGCCTCCGCTCATCGCAAGGTGAATACAAGCACACAGATACACTAGCGTCATTTTAGCAGCACCAAATCTCCAAATCTGCATATCTTTGGAAGGAAACTGGAGTACACTGTGGAAACCCAGCAGGAAAACGTGTAAACTCCAGGCAGGGAATATCAGCGACGTGACTCCCTGCAAGACAGCAGCGCAAGGCTCCGCCACTGTGTCACCCCATGTGTGTAATTATAAACAGTATTCATTATTTAAACGAAATTACCGATTTATCTGTAAAATGTAATCTACATACTTTAATGCTTTTCATCATGAAAGTGATATCAAGTATAAATCTATGGATTCTAAATGTGCAGAGAGTTGGAATATCATACATTTAATGTGCTCAGTGTGGCGATCTACAGTATTGCTGGCGATTTGCTGTTGTCAGGAGCAGAGGAAGCCCTAGAAAAAAAGATAGCACAGAAGACGGCATGTGAGAATTTTAAAACGTATCGTGTCATTACGATCGGAAATATGCGACGCTTGAATATAAAAGCACCGTGAATACATCTGTATGTCGGCATTTAGCTTCACCACATCGATCCATTTATCAAATATCGAAGCGCGCACACAGATCTCGTAGGATCCGCAAAGCAGCTTTCTGTCACATGTAGATAGTAAACAGAGGCTGTGACGTCACATTCCAACTTTTCGCACACTGCGCCCCCTGACTTTTTCCTGGTACTGCAACTCGCGCACGCGTTGCGTTAATTTCTGAGGACCTGCTCAGAGGACGCATCAAATGAACGCTCAGAACGCGTGGCGGCCATGATGCAGGCGTGTACACGTTCTGGGCGTGAAGTATAAACGAGCCCTTAAATACCGCAATGTTAAAATGTTTTATAATGGAGAGATGTTACTCATATCCTTAGCCCAACATCCACATATCATATGTGCTAACAAAGTGTGTTTTATAAGTTTACATGTGTTTAAAGCGTGTGGGATGGGTATTTTAAGGCTTAAACTATAAAAATGTTTATTTATATGGTCTTTCTATATCGTGGATTTTCACCTATCACTGATGGGTCTGGAACGTAACTTCCGCGATAGGAGGGCAATCACTTGTATTTAAAAAACCTGCGATACAGTGAAGCCGCAATAGGTGAACCGCGATATGGCGAGAGACGACTGTAATATATTATGTTGATGGTCATTGCAAGTATACAAAAGCGCTATTATGGCTATGTTTGCAAATGAACATAGCCTATTGTTAAGTCTGTGCACTGTTGACCTTTGGGTAGAGATGCGCTGTACTTTACTTCGCTCCAGGACGTTAAAATGTGTTGATTCTTGCAGTATTAAACGTAAAGGATTTTTTTTTGTAAACAAATGCCGGCTTGGGCGTTTCGCTGTAACTTTTATTCTGGTAAATAGTGCCACGTACTGGTTAGATTAAACAATACATAACGTTCAGTAATTGATGTTTTAACACTGCTCTTCCTGAATACTGTGTAACTTTGACATTTAATTAGTTATGTGCATACATGTATTTCATTTGTATTTGTGCACTTATTGTATTCATTTATTTTGTTTAGATACCACACATACACTTACGTATACAAATCTATTAAAGTACTGTACTTGAAGCAAGCTGGAAAAGGGTGTTGTCTACTCTCTGGTGTAGTTGTGGTTCTTTCTAACCAAAGAATTAGGCCAGCAAGTGTACAATCAGCACAGTAACGTACAAATGTCCCTCACATAGGTTCAGTAGACTTTTTGTGTGTACCATATTGGTGTCTCAAATTCCATTATTTACAAACCAAGATAATTAAGAACAAATGTAAACTGTGCAGTATTTATTGTTCAATGTGGCCTGGTGGCTAAAGTGTTAGATGTTAAACGTTAGATTTCCATTTTATTTCCCACCCTCAGCACTGAGTCACTGTGCAATTCTGTATGATGCACTCAATATGGCTGTGCTGAACCTCATAAATTATTTTAGCAAAATATTCTACCAGAGATCTGTACCTCTAAAGTTCATCAGGATGTTATTCATTCTGGAAAGGCTTAAAATAAAATTGTTTTTTACATTAAATAAATACCTTTTGTTTAGTTTTTCTTTAACTAAGTGGAAAACCAAGGCCCAACCCAGGCAATAAGGTGAATGTACAGAGTAAAATGTGATAAAAAAAACGATTATCTGCCCCTATGGTAGATAACTTACCTAGAGAGGTAGAAGATCTCAAAATCCACTCACGACCTGAAAGTCACCAACTGTAATAAATTCATCTTTAATAAGTCTTAAACAAACTGTAGGTCATGGTAATGGCAGGAAAATTGTGATAAGAGGAACTTCAGATCTCAAGAACACAGTTCACTCCCTTGGTCTTTAAAACAGTCAGCTTTTATTGAACCAAGACAGGAAGAAGAGCATTATAGAATATTTAGTCAATAAATATACTTTTTACAATCTAATATGAAGAATATACTTATATCAGAATCAGAATCACATTTATTGGCCAAGTATGCACACGCACAAGGAATTTGACTCCAGTTTTGATATCTCACCAAGTATACGTTACATAATCGATATACACACACCTGTTAAACACATACCTGAGATAAAAAAAAGACACAGAATATAAATAAATAAACATACAAAGTTCAGAGTGCTATTTAGTGCAAGAAATGCTGAAATAAACACTGAAAACAAGTATTAACAATATGTAAGCAGTATTGCACAACCCTGGGAGGATTTGGGGTGGGGTGCCCATGCTCAGTCTGAATTAAGCTGAATTAACAATTTGTGAGCTTGATGACCTGTGGGGGAAAAAAAACTGTTCTTAAATCTGCTTGTTATATGAAGCTATAACAGAATGAGTTACAGTATTAAACACAGGGAAAAGGCCTGAAGGTAACTTAATTAAATGTAGCTTAAAGCTTAAGTATGTGAGGTCCTCCTCATCTTAGAGAAATCACCAACTTCATTAGGTAAATGAGTAATGAACACCCCTCTAGAAAGTGAGGACAAGCAGAAGGGAAAGCCCAAACAGCCCTCCTATGAAGCATTGATAAGATCAAGAGAACGATCCGCAAACACCTATCCTAAGGAAGACGCTTTTAGAATAATGGGAGAGTTGACACGAGTCCGAAATTACTTGTGTCTGCAGTTGATTGGATAAGGTGGTACAATTCTACATATTACGAGTCAGATGACATGATGTATTAGATGAGGTAATGGAAATAGAAAAGTGTAAAAGCAGATGAATTGTTTAATTGATTGCTCACTCCGTGGACTGAGGCATTTGTGCATATCTCTGTGCAAATAAAGAAAAGACTGCCTTCTTGGAGGAAAGATGGAGGAAAGTTTTTTCCATGATAGCATCTGCTCACCCAATGAGTTACACAAAATATAAAAAAAAAAAGGTCAAGATCATTGACAATGTGAAGTAAGGCCCCTAGGAAGAAAACTCAGTCACATGCAATTGTATGTCATATCTTACCTGCACCTGCTAGAGCAACACTAGAAGGCAAGTGTGGGATGAGAGGAATCATAAGTGATGCTGACTACATCTGTTGAAGGGATCCACTACTCCTGAGGACTTCAGAAGACCTCCAGCATTTTCAGCTGAGCAGTTGGCATAGCTCAATAAGAAGGACTTCTCAAAAACAATTTGGGAGAACTGTGACAGAATTAGTGGGACATGAGACTGGAGTGCACAGAGATATGGACAAACATCTTTGCAAAGATTTGGTTTGGTTAATTTGGTTAAAAACAAGAACTGATCTGTTTGTTCTTTCTGCCTGAGTCGCCTGATCCTCTGCTTTGGCATGTTTCCTTGTGATGCCTTTTCTGTCTACAGGTGTCACCTGCCACATTTACAGTACATGAATTATAGAGGAGGGTGTTCTGTCGGGATTTGCTTTTGACTCCATGTCTGGGCTTTATTTTCACTTACAGTACATGTAATTGTAAACCATGCTCTTCTTTTATCTCAGTTATATTCACATCTTCAGATACACATACAGTATGTTTTTAAGCAAAGCAAGTCCCTCTGTGACTGTAGGAATATTGTGCTTTCTTCCTCTTATGCAAAGCCTGTCATGATTGAGTGTGCAATAAACAGCAAAACTGTGTGAGGCTTCCAAGAAACTCACAAATTCAAGCTAGAATCTTTTCTAGCCTGCCTGGAAATAGGCCTCAATCCAGGCAGCCTGAACTCAGCATGTACTGGAAGATTTTATCCAGTCCTGGTGGATGCAGCAATTCATTGCATTAGTGCATGCTCTCAACTTCTCCCCTCTCTCTTCTAAAAATGGGGTTTAAAGTTTAGAAATTACTTCAAATGCCCCAAAGTATATTTATTCCTCTTAACCCTTTAACCGCCAACTCCCTAAATATTCCCCACGCCAGGCGAAATTTGAACAATTTTCGTTTTTTTACTTTTTTACATTTTTTACATTTATTCAAGCAGTATTGACCACTAAATGTTGTGCAAGTTCTAGAAATGGGCAAACACATAATAAAACACAAAATGTACCTTTTCTCAGGCTTCCACAACAATAAACTTTCATCAACTGTAACTGACGGTCCTGGCATGTAGGGCAACTGAAATGCTTCAAATAAATGGTCAATCAAAGGACGTAGCTTGAACAAGCGGTCGCGGTTTGGATCTTTCTTATCTGGCTCATTTCTGTTATCATTCAAATGAAAGAATTTCAGCAGCAAAGAGAATCGGTTACGTGTCATGATAGCTGCAAAAATTGGTGTTGCATACATAGGATCTGTAGACCAGTACATCTCAATATCTGGTTTTCTGATTATTCCCATCAACATCAAAATCCCAATGAATTTTTTCATTTCGCTTTCATCAGTGTCTACCCAAGCACGAACACGGGAATGTGGAGGTAAATTGGGATTTTTCTCAATAAACTGTGCTGCATACAGATTTGTCTGATGAACAAAATGTCTGATCAAATCAGGTGACACAAACAGCTCATAAAACTGCTCAGCAGTGTAATTGTTTACATCAACAGTAAAGCCACACGTTGCCTCAAACGGATGCAGAAAACGTAGTTCACCTCGGGCAGCAGTCCAGTTGAGATGCTGGGGATACACCCACTCATCGCCATCATCCGATGCGCCGTCATTCACAGTATCATGCAGCGCACGTTGTTGATCATCATTGTCGCTAAAATCTTCTTCAGAACTGCTACAATCATGATCAGAATTATTGTCCAAAATCGCCTGCAAAACCTCACTTGAAGTCAGTTTACGTTTCGCCATATTCACAGCTTTCACTTTCGAATCACATCACGTGATCGGCCAATACAAGTGCAGAGTTGTCGAAATACAACGTAGTAATAATACCCACGCCAAACTGTCAGTTATACTACGCGCCAGGCATTCACATAACAACAGGCAAATGTGCCGGATAATTCCGGCAGTAAGGCGTCAGCATTAAAGCTACGATGCCGGATATATCCGGCAGAGGGCGGTTAAGGGGTTAAAGAAAAGGAAAACAGTAAAAGCTGTAGACCTGAGAAATATGTCTACAAAGAATCTTTTTTTAAATTTTATTGATTTTATTGTAATCATTCCATACAAATAGATCAATTTTTACAAAAAAAATAGATTTGAAAACAAATCAACCCCCACCCCTGAAAAAGAGAGCATGGCCAATGAACTAATACTTAAAAACAGTAAAAATAAATAAATTGATGAGTTTAATAGGCGGATACAGTTAAATGGAGAAGAAAAAGAAAGAAGAGAGAATCTGCTTCCTCAGTGCTTTAAGATCTTATTCTAAAATATTATTGATTACATCCTGCCAGGTTTTGAAAAATTTCTGCACAGAACTCTAAGTGAGAATTTGATTTTTTCCAATTTTAAATAATATAAAACATCAGTTACCCACTGACTTAAAAGAGGAGAGGTAGGATTCTTCCAGTTTAGCAAAATAAGTCTGCATGCCAATAGTGTAGTGAAAGCAATCACAGTTTGTTTGTGCTTCTCCACTTTAAGCCCATCTGGAAGAACACCAAACACACCCGTTAATGGGTTAGGAAGGACACCAAGGCTGTCTGAAAGGCACTTAAAAATTTTGTCCAGAATGATGTTAATTTGGTGCAGGCCCAGAACATGTGACCCAATGAGATTGGAGCTTGATTGCAGCATTCGCAGGTTGGATCTTGCCCTGGAAACATTTTGGACAATTTCAAGCGAGACAGATGTGCTCGATATATAATTTTGAGTTGAATAATTGTATGCTTTGTGCATATGGAGCTTGAGTGAACTTGGAAAAGGCATAAGACATTGTCCCTTAGGGTGTCCTGTGGAAGATACTGGGCCTGCTCTTACAGACTATTTTCTCCCAGTACAACTGGAGCTAGAGCTTGGCTCACATTGCCATCAATAAGTAAGACTTGGTGTGGCACTGCCCTTTGTTACTGACCCTGTTCATAATTTTTTATGGACAGAATTTCTACATGCAGCCAAGGGGTGTAGGGGGTCCATTCAGTGACCTCATGATTGCATCTCTGTTTTTGCAGGTGATGTGGTCCTGTTGGTTGGTAACCTCAGGTGCACACTGAAGTGGTTTGTGGCTAAATGGGAAGCAGTGAAGATGAGGATCAGCACTTCCAGGTCTGAGGTCATGATGTTCTAAATGGAAGAGGGTGGAGTGCCCACTCCAGGTTGAGAAGGAGGTCCTGCCTCAAACAAAACAGTTTATGCATCTCTGGGTCTTGTTTACAAGTGAGGAAAGAAGGGAATGAGATATCAGCAATTGGATCAAAGTAGCATTGCATTTATGTGAAAGTTGTACTGATCAGTTGTGGTGAAGAGAGAGTTGACCTGAAAGGTTAATCTACTTTTCTGCTCTCGTCTATATTTATGAGCTTTTAGTAGTGTCAGAAAGAACTAAATTGTGAAAACAAATAACAGAAATGAGTTTCCTTTGCAGGTTGTCTGAGCTCATCATTAGAGACAAGCTGAGGAGCACAGACATTTGAGAGGAGTGCAAAGTACAGCTGCTGCTCCTGTACATTGAAAGGAGCCAATTGAGGAGGTTCAGACATCTGATTAGGACAGCTCTTTGATGTCTCCCTGGGAAGGTGTTTTGGGCATGTAGGGAACATCCAGGATACACCAGAGAGATTATTTATCTCAGCTGTCCTGGGAGTGCCTCAGTATCCCCCAGAGGAGTTGGAGAAGGTGGCAGAGGAAAGGGAAGGTTGGGCATATTTTCTTAGACTACCACCACTTTGACTGGGACCCAGATAAGCGCTAGGAAATGGACAGACAGATAGGTAGATGGATGACTGGATGGACAAACACTTGTGCCTTGCTTACTATTTCCTTTTTATTTCTTGACTGCAGTAAGCCAGATAAATGAAGTTGCCATCCAATCATCAATACCATAGTGGGCAACCTATCAATTCAATCTAATAGAGCTTTGTTAATAGGGTAAGTAGTACTAGGGTGTTGTACCGTGTTAGCCATTATGAATGCAGTGAGAAGTCAAGCAAAATGACACCTTTTATTGGCTAACTAAAAAGACTACAATATGCAAGCTTTTGAGGAAAGCTTTCGATTACATCTTGCCTGAAGAAGGGACCTGAGTTGCCTCAAAAGCTTGCATATTGTAGTCTTTTTAGTTAGCCAATAAAAGGTGTCATTTTGCTTGACTTCTCACTACATTAATAGGGTAAGTGAATACTAGTTTTTCCAAATTTTTCATGAAAAAAAGCTCATCAGATTCATAAGAGAGAAGAATGGTAGTGCTGCCTTCCTGATGACTTCAGGGCATTGTGCGTATGGAGCCTGCATGATCCCTTCATATGTGCCTTTTCCTGCGTGTTCTGGTGTTCCTCCACCAACCCAAAGACACACAGGTAAAGTTAACTGGCAAATCTAAGCGAGTGAGCATGAGGTTGTGCTGAGTGATCCCTGCACTGTACTGGCTCCCGGTCCAGGGCTGGTCCTTGTCTCACGTATGATGTTCCCAGGCCTCTAAGCAAGCTTGATGATGAATATATGGATATTTGCTGTGTGGTAATAAAATGAAAAAATGTATTTAGCAAGCAACAAAGTTAACAATAGTGATATGGCTTATCTCAAAGAAGTAGAATTCAATGCTCTTATCTCCACTGAAGTATCATAAGACATTCCCTTTCACGTGGGCCAAGTTTAATTGCCTTCTAAATTTGCAAAGAGCACCCACCTTATCAGTTATTAAGTCCCAGGTCCCTTGTTTGCTCTTGAAATGGATGCGGCAAATAAGAGGGCTGTTAGTGGTAGCTGTTATCATCAGGGCCATCTTTACTCAGCCACTTCTGTGTTACTGCAAGCAAAAGTAATGGCAGTTCCTTCATGTCACGTGACTTCTTAGAAAGGCAACAGGCAGCGGGCTCATCATTGAAGGAGAGGTGGAATTGAAAACCTAGCAAGTTGAAGTGGGGTCGGAAATAAGAGACAAAGAGTAGAAGACAAAGTAGAACATCATAAAGAGGTTCAAAAACATTGGTGTGATACACATGCAGAGCAGGTTAGAGATTATGAAAGTACTAAAATTAGAAAATTTCAAAAAATTGATAGTAAAGATCGCAATAGTGTTAACAAATGGAAATTATTACTCAGTGAAATAATGGAACAGCGAAAAGAGATTGAATATATGGACATAGGTGATATGACAGAAGTATGTAGATATTGTTCGGCTTTAAACTAATTTTAAATTTAAATTTTAAGTTTTAAATTTAGGTCCTGTTCAGCCTATATACATCGGACTTCCAATACAACTCGGAGTCTTGCCACGTGCAAAAGTTCGCTGACGACACTGCTATTGTGGACTGCATCAGGAGTGGGCAGGAGGAGGAGTATAGGAACCTAATCAAGGACTTTGTTAAATGGTGCAACTCAAACCACCTACACCTGAACATCAGCAAAACCAAGGAGCTGGTGGTGGATTTTAGGAGGTCCAGGCCCCTCATGGACCCCGTGATCATCAGAGGTGACTGTGTGCAGAGGGTACAGACCTATAAATACCTGGGAGTGCAGCTGGATGATAAATTGGACTGGACTGCCAATACTGATGCTCTGTGTAAGAGACGACAGAGCCAACTAAACTTCCTTAGAAGGCTGGCATCCTTCAACATCTGCAATAAGATGCTGCAGATGTTCTATCAGACGGTTGTGGCGAGCGCCCTCTTCTACGCAGTGGTGTGCTGGGAAGGCAGCATAAAGGAGACATGTAGATCATTTTAACAAGCTATAAGAAAGGTAATGTAGTATAACATTAAACACCAAAGGTGATCGTGATACACCATTCGTATTAAAACATTTACTGTAGTGAAGAATTAAGTTGTTTCAGGATTAAATTACAACCACTTCACACATCCGGTCAGGGATGGATGAAGATGTCCAAATTCTATTTATTAATTACTTCCAAACTTATACAAATGTGAAGGTATGGCTTTATAAATAATTACACAAACTTTCATATTTAAATGAAGCTCCTACTCTACTGCTCAGACGCCACCAAACTAATCTATAAGGTTCAAAGTGAACCCTGTGATTGGCCAAGTTCCAACTCAGCACAGGCCTTTCACAATAACTAAAAAAATCAAGGTGGACAACAACTACTTAAATGGATACAACACATAAATAATATATTGGCTTTTCAACAGCCGCCCCCAAATTTGTTATTCAAATTTGTTACATAGGAAAAGGCTATAGTGAAACACCATCCATTCATTTATTAATCACTCCATTGGAATGTCTGGAAGTTGAATAAGACGAGTGACTGGTCTGATATATGATTTATCGTTCACTTGCACTTCAGCAGTCCTGACTGTCCCATCTGTTCCTGGTATTTCTGGCCAACAGGCCAAAAGGCCCTGGGAAATTGTTTATCCCAAATCATAACAACTGATCCCTACAGTAAAATCTACCCTTTACTTTGCCATTTCTGGCATGATTGTAAACTGGGCAAGTAATTTTTAATGAAGTGAGTCCAAAACTGATCTGCAAGGATTTAGCTGTGCCTTCATCGCTTACGAGTTAAAATTTCAGACTCTGGGTAAACAACCTGAAGTAGTGCTGAGTCCGGCTGCCGAATTAGGAGATAATTTGGTGTTACGGGATCCAAATCAGCAATATCTGATGAGGTATAGCCAAGTGGTTTTGAGTTTAGAATTCCTTCAATTTCAGTTAGTACAGTCCTGAATACTTCTTCACTAACTGTTTGAGTCCCAAGTGTTACTTGTAGTGCTGCTTTAATGGATCTTATTTCTCACTCCCACACACCTCCGAAGTGTGGAGCACCAGGAGGGTTGAAGTTGAATTTAATTCTTTGTTTTGCCAAAACAGCTTGAAGATCAGGGCACATTTCTTTAAATGTATTACTTAGCTCTGACTCTCCTCCACGGAAATTAGTTCCACAGTCTGAAATCAGCTCAGAAGGTTTCCCTTTACGTGATATAAATCTTCTTAATGCCATTAAAAATTAATCTTTGTCCATAGTAGATAGAACGTCAATGTGAACTGCTCTTGTTGTTAAACATTCGAATAAAATACCCCATCTTTTTTCATTTCTGTGACCTATTTTAACTAAAAATGGTCCAAAGCAGTCAACACCTGTAGAGAAAAATGGTGGTTTGAAATGTTGTAATCTACAACGAGGGAGATCTGCCATCTGAGGGATTTGTGGTTTTGCTCTCCATTTCTGACATTCTATACATTTGCGCTGGTGTTGTTTTACAGCCTCTCTTCCCCTTATTATCCAGTAATGCCTACGCAACTCTGAGAATACTCTTTCTTGACCAGGGTGTTTTAATTTTTCATCAAATTCAGCTATTATTAATTTGGTAACTGGATATTTAGAATCTAATATTATAGGGTGTGTAGCTTCAATATTCAATTGCTCACTCTGGCACAGGTGCCCACTCACTCGAATAAGTTTCATGTCAGAGTCATAATCTGGAGCTAATTTAATGCGGCTATTTGATAGTACAGGCTTACCTGACTGCAGTAGGCTGAATTCCTCTGGGAAGCTGCCCCTTTGACTCTGTTGTAGTATTGCCAGATCGGCATCTCTGTAATTGTCAGCTGATGGGGCATCCGGAAGGCCCACCGCCCCATGATGGGATAGTGTTGTCTCTTCAATTAATTCTTGGAATGTATGACACTCCTCAGCCATAGGAATGGAATTAACAGTTGTTGAAGTGAATCCACAGAAATCAGTTTTCTTCATTTCAGTGTCATCCGCAACACTTGTTGTATCAGGCAGAATGGGTCATCTGTCAGGTGGATGAGCTAGGAATTTGGGACCCTGATTCCAGTGATTCTTTCCTGCAAGTGCCTGAAGTGATCTCCCACGTGTAATGTCATCTACTGGGTTATTTTCAGACTCCACATATCGCCATTGTTGCATGTCTGTGAGTTCCTGGATTTCAGCTACCCTTGTTCCAACAAATACCTTGTATCTGTATGACTCAGACTGAATCCAAACAAATTGTTTTTTTGAATTGGTCCACATTGCAACTTGATGTATTGTGCACAATAGCTCCCTGGTCAGCAGTTTTGCAAGATGAGCACCAGTGAGGGCAGCGCATAGCTCAAGTCTGGGAATGGACTGCTGCTTTGTAGGAGCTACCCTTGACCCTGCTGTCAGGAAAGCTATCTCCCGTTACCTTCATTATTTTCTGTCCTAAGATATGCAACTGACCCATATGCTTGACTAGAGGCATCACAGAGAATGTGAATGTCTCTAGTAGCAACAGGAGTGTCCATTCCTGGGCTCACATAACACCGCGGAAAGCTTATATCTGGGAGAAACTGTAATTCTCTTTCCCTCATACACCAAGCTTGAAGGAGGCCTTCTGGTAAATTAGGATCATCCCAATCTTGTTGTTTATCCCACAGGCTCTGTACAATTAATTTTGGCTGGAGTTCTAAATGGTATAATATATCCAATTGGGTCGTACTGCTTTGCCAGGACTTTATAAATATGCCTCATTGTAGGTACTGTACTCTTCACACTGTTGTTCTACACCTGTAACTAATTTTGTCCCTTTTACAATCCCATACTAATCCAAGTGTTGATTCTTGCTGATCAAACTGCTTTTGATTAAGCCAAAGATCATTGTTACAAGCTCTAGCTTCAGCTGGTAAATGGGCTATACCTTCAGGCATAGTACTTGCCCACTGGCTTAGTTCAAAACCTCCCAGTGATAGCACACCTCTTAATTTATCAACCAATTCCTTCAAGTTCACTAATGATACTGAACTATATAAGCAGTTGTCTACATAAAAATTATTTTCTACACATTCCTTTGGTCTTCTTTGGGAGAACTGTGATCTCTGATATGCCACCGTAAAGCATAAATTGCACAGCAAGGGCTACATGTTGCTCCAAATGGCAAAACCTGCCACTCTAAAACCGTGGGTTGTTCGTCTAACTTTAAATCTCACCATAAAAATCTAAGAAGTGGTCTGGAGTAGACAGTGGAGCAGACGAACTTGATGGAACATACCTTTAATATCACTGCTAATTGCCACAGTGTGTTCTCTGAATCGCAGTAACACTCTCAGTAAGGTAGGGCCCAGAGTGGGCCCTGGTAGCAGGAAGTCATTCAAATTCTGACCTTGGCATTTAAAGGAACAGTTAAACACAATTCTGTTTTTCCCATTGTGTTCTACCATATGGTGTGGGTCGCCTTTGCTTCATTAGCACTATCAGTTTTTAATCTGGTAGCATAACCTGCCTTTTCCAATTTCTCAGTTTCAATAGTGTAAGCCTTTGCTTTCTGTGCATCTTTAGCTAATCTCCTTTCTGTACCTCTTAGCAGAGAAATCACCGCTTCTTTAGGTGCGTGCAACCGAGGCATATTCTCAACCCGAAGCAGAGGAGTAGCATACCGCAAAACTCCATCCACATTTACTCTCACTGTTTTCTCCTCTAATAAATGTATTGCCCTTCCGTCTTGTTTTGATCTGCTCACCTGTTTTTCACTTCTGTAGTGCAAAACATCCAACTGCCAGATCCTCTCAATTTGCTGAATCAGATAAGCATCAGGGGCCAATACTGAAGTGAAATGACATGCCATTACCTGTTTAGACAACTGGTGTTTCAGTGTATGGCATGGTCCCTGAAGTGTCCATCCAAGTCTAGTTCTTAGGTATCCTTAGGATATGGTTCTTAATATGTCCACCAGGGGGGCCTAACCGAATTGGGTCAATTGGGGTGATGAGGTGAGGGTAGTCAGATCCTATGAGGAGAAGTGGCTGTGCATTTTCAAATGACTGAAGAGGAAGACCTCGCAAGTGTGGATATTTACTTTGTAATATGGCAACAGAATATGAATGTTCTGCTAATCCCAGGTGATTTGCAGTAAAGGCTCCAGAGATCTGAAATTTCTTATTTGGCTGGAAAGCAGGAGATACAGAAAAAGATACTGATTGCCCCTTTAGCACTTTAAGGTCTTATCTTACTGTTCGAAGTGTAAGATCTTCAGGATCACCATTCAAGTCAAGATAAATTGCTGCTGCTGGGAGGAGAATAGTTTTTTCGGAACCATCATCCAATATAGTGTATGTTTCTACTGCTTTGTCACCACTTCGTAAAACAACTTTGCTTACTTTGAAAAGAACCTTTTTTGAGGATCTAGGCTTGTCAACATAGAGTACTTCACTTGTGGAGCTGGCTGGTTCTTTATTCTTTACTAGCAAAATACCCGCGCTTCGCAGCGGAGAAGTAGTGTGTTAAAGAGGTTATGAAAAAAAAAGGAAACATTTTAAAAATAACGTAACATGATTGTCAATGTAATTGTGTTGTCATTGTTATGAGTGTTGCTGTGTTTTATATATATAAAATACACACACACACATATAAACATATATATACATATACATATACACATATATATACATATCTACATATATATATATATATATATATATATATATATATATATATATATATATATATATATATATACACATACACATATCAACATATATATATACACATATATACACACACACACGGTTTATGGGTGATGATTGTTTTACTCTTTTTATCTTTATTTTATTTTATTGTAGAATCAACTCCTATCTGCGCACAGCAGGGCAGCCGTGGGCGGATGCGTATGGTGTATTCACTCCATGTTATCGTGCATTGCGCTGTCAGTGGTATTTTGATAAAAGAATTTGAACAACATATAAGAAGCGTATAAATTATTAAACAGTAAAACATTAACATTTAAGAAGTAAAGTTACATTAAGTACTACTGCAGTGCCTTCGGGTATACCTCATTTTTTGTTTGCCCATTACATGCTTAAATGTATACATTTTTTGGTGCACCTACCGGAGAACACGCGACATATAACCGAGCGTGGGAGAAGCATGGATTTTAAACACGCGTTGAGTTCATCTGCTGGTCTCCCTCGTGGAATAACTGGTAATGTTTGACTAAAATCTACAGCGAGTAAAACGACATTACCTCCTATTTTTTTTTTTACGATCTCTGAGATCTTGCTTTTTTCGGTTCAAGGCTTCATAAGCTCTTTTATGTTGTATGGTGTACTTATCCCAAACCATCATCTTTGAATGTTGCAAGACTTTCGCCTTGTATGTAGATCGGGGTAATTACATTCATTGCATTCCTAGTCTGAATCACAATCTGATTGTATGGGTGGTTACCTGGCACTGTAGGGTTGCCACCCGTCCTTTAAAATACGGAATCGTGCCACGTTTGAGAATGAAATTGCGCGTCCCGTTTTGAATCAATACTGGACGGGATTTATCCCGTATTTTTTTTATCATTTTTTTTTTAAAAGCAGCGTCTCATGCAAATCATCCCACACGCATTTTATGAAGATGCCTCCTTTCCTACTTTTGATTGGGTAATACTTGATGTCATCGTTAGTTTGATTGGTGTTTTTAACTGTCCAGTGAGGAGGGCGTGTCTTTTAAGTACAGTCTGCAAAGTGTTGGCACTGAGATGTGGCGTCAGCACCATAGTTGAAGCCCCTAACGTTGCGGTCAGCAAGTCGGCTAACATCCGCCATGTGCCGTCTTTCAGTTGCGAGAAGCAGATCATAGAATGGTTGAAACTGTTGCCCCTAACGTTGCGCCACGGCGTGTGGTTCGTTTATACCTCGTGTGTTCTCATTAAACTTTTATCTCGCGAATATGTTATTGCAATCCGCAGCAGGAGCGTTTCTATAAACTTAATTTAAACTTACGTTTTACACCGTGCTTTCTTTCCCTTATGAACATGCTTGTATGCTTAACTCGCTCCGTTCTCAATTGTTTAATTAATTTTTTGCTCTTCGCTGTTCGCGGCTCTTCCTCCATTTCCCCCTACTTCGTTCTTTTATCTGGCGAATATGTTATTGCAATCCTTAACGGGAGCGTTTCAATAAACCGATTGAAAATAGTTTTGCATTTACCTTTTTAGTAAAAGGCGAGCTTTTAAGCCTGAGAAATCACCCCGTAAATGCACACGTTTAATTGCACATGTGTTAATATGTATAGTTACACAGTATTAAAAGACAGTGAACAACGTCAGTTACCTTTGTTCCCGCGTTTGATAAAAGGTGAGCTTTTAAGCCTGAGAAATCACCCCGTAAATGCACACGTTTAATTGCACATGTGTTAATATGTATGCTTACACAGTATTAAAAGACAGTCAAAAATTAACGTCATTTACCTTCGTTCCCGCGTGTGACTCGTGCTGTAAATCTCTTCCTTGTTTTTAGTTCACGTGATTACGTAGGAGGCGTGATGACGCGATACGTGACTCTGCCTCCTCCATTACAGTGTATGGACAAAAAATATGTTCCAGTTATGACCATTACACTTTGAATTTCGAAATGAAACCTGCCTAACTTTTGTAAGTAAGCTGTAAGGAATGAGCCTGCCAAATTTCAGCCTTCCACCTACACGGGAAGTTGGAGAATTAGTGATGAGTGAGTCAGTGAGTCAGTCAGTCAGTCAGTCAGTGAGGGCTTTGCCTTTTATTATTATAGATTCGTGGCTTAACATTTACTTCATGAAGAACTTCCAAATGTTTACCATTACAAGTTTTGCACGTGATTCTCATCCTGCACTGGGTAGCTTGATGATTTCTTCCACATTTCCAACATTTCTTATTAGATCGAATCCAATTGTCCTTTTGTGCCTTTGTTAACTGACTGAAATTGGTGCATTGGTTAAGAGAATGCTTATTATTGTTGCAATAAGCACAATACATTTTAGGTCCCTCAGTAGATGTGGATGATTCAGATGGTTTCTGAGCCTCTACGGTAACAATGGGAACGGCAGCAGCTGCATCCGTACTAAGGAGGACAGTTGAGATCTTAGGTGGGGTCTGCCTATGTGGACGGCCTTCCCTTTGCTCTCTTCGTTGTCTGGTATGTGCCTTGGTTCCAGTACTGGTTATCCCTATTTCACCTTCTTGCACTTGAACCTCAAACTCAAGCCAATTTGAGAAATCATAGAGTGTTGGAACATTAATGTACCTTGACAAGATATAGCGACAGACGTTAGCTTTCAAAGCGTGAGGTAGCTTGGAGGAAAGTCAACTTACGTGTGAGTCACAATGCAGTTCAGTTCTGCCCTTTTCACCTAGTTGGTCAAGCATCCCCACTAAAGCACGGATTTGCAAGGCAAATCTATGGAAGGACACAGTATCACCAGTTCTGATATTTGCACCATCCATTAGTTCAGCTATTTGCTTTAATGCCAGTTTATGAGGCTGACCATATTGTGCAGTTAAGGAAGCCATAGTGTCCCTATAAGGATATGGAGAGTTGCTATAAGAATCTGCAATTAATAGTGCATCCTCCAATTTAAGGTGATCCACAAGGATTTGATACTTAAAACGTTCAGTAGCATCACTTGGGAGGAGATTCTCAAGAGTTAGCTTCATTCTAGAGAATTCTCTTGGATCCTCCTGGACGAAGTAAGGTATCGTAGGTTTTGGTCCTCTGTAGCTCTTCTCTTGAGATTGGCGTGTTAGTGAAGAATAAGGATTTTAATACTGGCCTTCAGCTGGTGGCACTGAACATGTCTCATTCTGAGCGTTTTGATACTGTTGTGCAGGTGGATAGATAGTGGGGTGTAATGGATTGATTTTATTCTGCATCATGTCCTGGATGGATGTCCATTCTCTGGACTACTTTGTCTATAAGATCAGTGCCTAAAGGGGTTTGCACTCTTCGGATTAATGGAGGATCTTCAAAGAATGTTAAATCTTCTGACCGGTATCTACGATCACCTGCAAACAGGCCTACTCTGGGAGACAATTAATGTATTGGCCTTGTTTGCCATTTCAGTAACTGAAGGAGATTGAGGTTGTTTATCGGACTCCTGTGCAGGGACTACACCTCTATTAGGCTGTAGCTTGCTTATGGCATTGGTAATATGCATCATATTCTCACGCAAATACTTATGTTCAGCTTGCATCTCTCTAATTTCTGCAAGGACCTCGTCACTTGCTCCTAGGTTTGGATTCACCCTTCTAATTACACCTTCTTGACTGAGCGAATGATCCTGCAAATTGGAGTGATGTCCTGCCTGAGGTGGAATCACAACTGACTGATTTGGTAGTATGGGTGCACTGTTACACCGACTCGCATAATTCACATCAGAATCTTCCAAGTACACAGGGTGACGTAATTGCCATCTGGGTCTAACAGTGGCTTCATTATCCTTCTTAGTGTATGTTGGAAAAGACAAGTACATCTTCTTCACAGTGTAGCAGCTGTCTATCTGGCTCGAAGGACCATAAATTGTAGTGAAGAATTAAGTTGGTTCAGGATTAAATTACAACCACTGCACACATCCTGTCAGGGATGGATGAAGATGTCCAAATTCTATTTATTAATTTCTTCCAAACTTACACAAATGTGAAGGTATGGCTTTATAAATAATTATGCAAACTTTCACATTTAAATGAAGCTCCTACTCTACTGCTCAGACGCCACCAAACTAATCCATAGACATAGAATTACTAGACGCCTCATGACCAGCAGCATCGTACGTCAACATCGCTGCCATATTGCGAGTGGCACTGCTGTGGAGTGAAGTAATGGATAAAGATGCCTTACGCATGTGCTGTTTGGGCTTGTACAAACCGCTGTACGCTCCATACCAGATCACAGGGATTACATTTCATAGGTAAAGCTGAACAATTGTTTTGGTTATATTTGGCCATTAGAAATCCCGTTTTATAATCTTAACTTTAGCTACGCCAGGCTAAGCTAGCAAAGCTATGCATTTATGTGCTCAAGTGAGCCTCCAAACAACGTTTTGGCTAAACGTATTTAGTCACTAACTATGTAGATTGTTGTTAGCTGTTAACATGTCTCAAACTTTGAAAGTTTCCCAAAGAAACCCACCTCTGGAAGCAGTGGGAGGTAGCCCTTAGACAGGATTTTGAGAAAGCTGTCCTGTGATGTGTGCCGTGCTAGTTTGGTAACAGATGCTGTACCGGCATCATATGATCAAAGCTACCACTTGCTCACATTAAAAAATAAAGGAGGTCTGATGATTCCTTCTGAGGGTCCAGTCAAGGTGGGCAAAGTAGCTGAGCGTGTTATCCTACAGTCGACATTAGGGCAAGCTGTCAGTGTATCTTTGATCAAACAGTTTATTCGGGTTGGGATTGGTTCAGATGATGTGTCTTTTCTCAAGGAGCGCATTAAGGAAACACAGTGTGAAATTGACAACCATCATTTTATGCTCATGTCTTTAGTTGTGTCTGTCTTCCACAAACTAAGGCTGCACCATATTGCCAGACTGAATACTCTCAAATTACAGAGTGGCAACACACGGAAAAAGCTATGTAAGACAGTTCTGTTTCATGGATTTTAGATCCTATCCTGTATATATTTAAGTAACCATATTGTGTGTGTGTGTGAGAGAGAGAGCGAGATTGAGAGAGGAATGAGTGAAATGTTTTCAGAAATTATTAAGCCAATTTGTATACAATAAAATTGTTTATTTTTGTCTTTGAGTGTATCATTTCACTGTTAAAAGAAAGACAAACAAAGATAACTGGCAGTAACAGTGCAAAATTCACAATTGGTATGCCAGTTTGAAAAGATAAGTTTTGAGGGTAGTTTTAAAATGTGTTATGGAATCGAGCTGATGTATATGAGAGGGAAGAGAATTCCAGAGTTGAGGAGCACAATGAGAGACGCTCGAGCTCCCATAGAACTGAGTTTGATGTGCGGTACAGAAAGTCGAGCTGCAGATGAGGATCTGAGTGAGCGAGAGGAGTGTAAGTGTTTTGAAGATCGGTGAGGTTGTGGAGAGCTTTAAATGTTAAGAGCAGTATTGTGTATTGTATTCTGTAGTTAACAGGGAGCCAGTGAAGTTGAGAGAGAATAGGTGTAATATGTTCAGTAGATTTAGAACAGCAGGTTATTATCCTGGCAGCAGAATTTTGAAGAAGTTGTAAGTGATGGATAAGTTTTTGTGGGATGCCAGATAGAATAGCATTACAGTAATCTATACGTGAGGTGACTCGGGCATTAACCAATACTTCAGTACTGTGTTGCACAAGAACAGGACAGAGTCTAGAAATGTTTCGGAGATGGAAGAAGGCAGTCCGAGAAATGTTACTTATATGGGAGGAATTATTTAATAATAATAATTATTATTTAATAATTGTCATTATTAGTGTATAAATGGATATAAATAATTGCATTTAAATGATTCGCCAAAAGCTGTTGTATGCAAACGATACTGTTTTAAACGTTATTGTTTTTTCATCAGAAAACCCGGTTTCCACGTTTACCTGTATTAGTTTAAATGGCACTTTTGCCACTCGCAATATGGCGTACGCGCTGACGTATCGTGTATACTGGGCAACACAGAGAATGCCGCGTCTATCTACCGGTATATATGTCTATGAACTAATCTATAAGGTTCAGAGTGAAGCCCTGTGATTGGACAAGTTCCAACTCAGTACAGGCTAATCACAATAACTAATAAATCAAGGTGGACGACAACTAATTAAAGGGATACAACACATAAATAATATATTGCCTTTTCAACATTTACAGTTAGAATAGCTTTTGCTATGACAATTAACAAATCACAGGGACAAACATTTGAAAACGTCGGTTTATACTTTGCATTGTCACGATGTAAGTCCAAACACACTTTTATAACTAACGTATATATACAGCTGTATCCTTAGCATTAAAAATAAAACTTACTGCCAAACTTAAATAAAGTCAAGTGTTAGGTGCAGAGGAGACAACAGGAAAACGGGCGGAGCCGCGCGCCTAGTATAAAGAATCGGTGCCGTAGGTTTGCCTTCATTTGCGCGTCTGTGTGCAAGAAACGGAGCTTAGGTCGCCCTGCCGAGAGAAATTTCAAGCATGTGAGTACTTTTATTACTTCAGACCACTTATTTTTGTGGACGTGCGTGTTTGGAGGGATATTTGGGTTGTTTTTCTTAAATGATGGGTTTAGGAAGGCGAAGCAGCTTATAATGATTTAAATTTAAGGCGTCACGGCGGCAAGTAGCTGATATACTGTAAAACTCCCAGATAAGCCGCCGGAAACTCATTAACGAGAAACTTAACTTTTAAATGTCTGTCTTGATATATGTTGCATATTAAAGGATATCGCACTATATAAAAGCGGTTGGGATTGTCCTTCCGTCCCATGAGTGCAAAGCGTAGCGGTATTCCGCTTATCACAGACTTACTACTTGCAGCTTGCGGTACGAAGCGACGCGATGTGAGCAGAGTTCTGGTGCTCCCATCGTTCCCTTGCTTTTGTGCGCGATGCGCTGGAAAAATAGACAAAATTATGTCTCTGGAAATAATTAATGTTGATGGAGTACAAATGCCTCACCGCGTAGTAAATATCAGGGGAGATGGTGCTTGCTTATTCTCATCTATTGCTTATTTAGTGTATGAAACTCCGTCTTTAGAGATACAGATTCGGGCTGACATTGTACGACACGTTTTAAGTAATTGGTCAAGGTTTCAGCCATTTACAATGATGCCGTCAGGAATCTCTTATACAAATGAGCTTCAGTATCTCACTGAAATGTCAAAGTCTCAATCGTATGGTACCATTTCTGAGCTAATGGCAGCGAGAGAGTTGTTCCCCTATGCGTTTCAAGTATATTATTATGGAGTCCTACACTCCCAAGTTTGGACAGGCACTCGAGGGGATAAAAAAACTTAGGTTTTCGGGAGATGTTATGAACGGGCACTTTGATGTTCTCATTCCCTACACTTACATGCCTGATGTACACATGGAGCGCACACAAATTGAGGATAAAAGTCGGTCGCCTTAAAAGGCGGGTGAGCCTAGTATTAAATAAGAGTTTACAGACTAGCAGAATTCTGGTAACGCCGGTTCTTTAAGGGAGGAAGTAACCGTACGTCTAGGGTTTGACCGAGTTAGTAAAAGAGGGCTCTTTTTCCATCATTTTGGAGTTGATAAGTATTAAAAGTAAAGTCAGCGGTTGTGTTTCAGTAATTTCTTTTCAAACTTGCCAGGTACGAATAACTATAAAGCTTTGTGGTTGTTCAGTGCTGCACAATACACTGCTTTCTGCGCTAACAACTCATTAACATATCTTTCGTAATATTTTTAAACGCTTCGATTACTTGCTTATCCATCCATCCATCCATTATCCAACCCGCTATATCCTAACTACAGGGTCACGGGGGTCTGCTGGAGCCAATCCCAGCCAACACAGGGCGCAAGGCAGGAAACAAACCCCGGGCAGGGCGCCAGCCCACCGCAGATTACTTGCTTCTTTATTTTACTGTTTAGTCATCGCCCATTTTTTCCTAAATCTGAGAAGTCTACTTTCACTTTTAGATTCCGGGAAGAAGCGCCCGGCAATCTGAAGACCAATGCCGAAAGGTTACTGTGCAGGTGATACAAACCTATGTGAAGTGGATCGTTTTCGCATTTCCAGACTTTAGTGCATAACATACGTCTTTATTTAAAAATTATATTCAAAATAAAATTAATCATTGGTGTTGGCTGGGATTGGCTCCAGCAGACCCCCGTGACCCTGTAGTTAGGATATAGCGGGTTGGATAATGGATGGATGGATGCTTAAAACATGCGGAGCACAAGGCAACGGGAAACGAGACAAGAAGGAAGTAAATTAATGAATCCATCAAGCCGCTAAGACGGGAATGCAAAACTTGCGTAATACGAGCTCATTCGCCAAATAAGAGACTTCTGATATATTAAGTGTTCGTTTATTTCACTTGTTTTGTTGCTGTAAGAATGATTTATTTTGGAATTTGCGGGGGTCTTACTGTGTCTCGCAATGGACCGGCGTTCCATCCAGGACAGGTACACTTATAACAACATTTATTTCTATAGGACATTTTTATATAAAGGATGTGCTCGAAGTTCTTTAAAAGATGTCAAAGAAGTAATTACAAGCAAAGAAAAAACATTTAAATTTGATAAGAAAAGAGAAATGTACACTGGCCAGCTGGGGTATCCATTTTCATACAAAGATTTAAACATCAGGAGGCGCCCCAAACTTTGAACAGGTGGACAGAAGAACCAGAAAAGAAAACTGAGAAAATAAAGATTTATAAACTGTTACTGACTAGTCTGGTACCCATCTTTATGCTGCTTTGAAATCCATGCAAACCTCTGAACTGAACAGACACAATCTGTTGGCATTGGCCTTCTACTTTTAAAAAGCTGCCCCACCTCTGTTAGGACATTTTCATGCAATAAAGAGCCACTCAGAACATCGTGTTTTACTGTGTTGCACTGTTTTATTGGAACTCCACCTTGCAATTTTAAAATATTTATAAATAAATAAAATAAAGTGAATATATACACCCTGTGTAAACGTCACTTTTTCATTTTTTACAATAGTGGGTTTTTGTAAGATTTAAACCCAACAGCAGCAGGACATTAGGCCCACCAGGTATTATGGCCTGCTTAGAGAAACTAGAAAGGCTGCTTGGTTGGCAGCTTTGCTTTATCATACCTATCAGTAGGAGAATTCAAAGATAATTTTATTTCCTCATTTTGGAGTTGTGACATCATGCCAATATAACGTTTTTCTTCAGAATGCAAATGCAGCATGAATTAAAATGGAGAATTTGTTACAAATAAAGAATTGAAGTAAAGGAAGCAGCCAAAGAAAGTGTAATATCTAAAAACACTTAACTTAGGTGTCAAGTTTATCGTTTTCTAATTTGTTATTATTGTTTATCTTTATTTTGCTGTCATTTGTCACTTATTGATGACACCCCTGCCATTGCTATATGTAATGATGGTTATCACGACGACGCTGTGTTGTTTCCAGCCACATGTATGTCGTGTCATTATGGCCATCAAGTTGCACGTACGGAGAGCACCTTTCCCGTGCTGATAAGCACAATTCATTAATGTGTTCTTCTTCTCACTTTGACTTTTCACCCATTAGTGATTTTTGAGTTTCATTTTGCCATGTCTGTTATGGTGCTCAATTTTTGTTTCTCCAGTGTAATGAACAATGCCCCCCATATGACTTTTTCTCTGCTGATTTTCCTTAAAAATCTTGGGCACTTACATTTACTTAGGCATACAGATTGTTTTTATTTTATTAATGATCTGAACAGTAATATTTAAAAAAACTCTCAAGTAACACTTGCAATGTTTACTAATGTTAGCCCCTTTTTTTAACAGACAACATGGACGATTTGGAGCATATCACATCTGAGGAAATTGAGGACGTACGAGTGGCAATGGAGTCTGGTGGCGTAGAAAGGGCAGCAGCTGTAATTCAGGCTCACTTGGAGTCCTTAGACAACGTACACCTGAATATTGCCATCACTGGTGAATCTGGATCCGGGAAATCCACCTTTGTGAATGCCTTCAGGGGTCTCGAAGACGAACATCCAGAGGCTGCACCCACTGGTGTGGTAGAGACCACTATGGTGCCAACCAAATATACCTATCCAAAGTTTGACAAAGTATTTATCTGGGACCTTCCAGGAATAGGAACGCCAAATTTTAAAGCTGACGAATATCTGGAAAAAGTGAACTTTAAAATGTATGATTTTTTTATAATTATTGCTTCAGAACGCTTCAAATCTAGTGGTGTACAACTTGCCAAAGAGATTCAAAAAATGAAGAAAACATTTTATTTTGTCAGATCTAAGATTGATGACAGCCTGAGGGCAGCAGAAAGGAAAAAAAACTATAATGAAAAGGAGACCCTTGACCTGATCCAACAAGACTGTGTTAGAGGCCTACAGGAATTCGACATTTGCTCGCCCAAAGTCTTCCTGATCTCTAGCTTTGAACTGAACCTCTATGAGTTCCCAAAATTGGAGGAGACCATTGAAAAGGAACTCCCAAAGCACAAAAGACATGTTCTGCTGCTCGCACTGCCAAATATGAGCGTTCAGGTCAATGAACGAAAACGCGAATCATTTCGAGCCAATATCTGGAAACTCGCCACTGTGTCATGTTTGGTTGCAGCTGTGCCCATCCCAGGGCTGTCAGTTGCATGTGATGTTGCCATCCTAGTCAAAGAGCTGAGAAAATATTACAAGGCCTTCGGTCTTGATGACGAATCTCTTCAGAATCTAGCTAAGAGAGTCAAAAAGCCTGTCCAAGAGCTGAAATCTGTGCTCAAGTCCCCTCTGACAGCAGAGATTTCCAAGGATGTTGTTATCAACTTGCTGACCAAGTTTGCAACTGCAAGTCTTATGATTGTGGAATACGCATTTAGCACTATCCCAGTTATTGGGTCAGTCATAGCAGGGAGTATTTCCTATAAAACAACATCTATGATGCTTAACAGCTGCTTAAATGAATTGGCAGATGATGCAAGCAACGTCTTGAAAAAGGCCTTTGAATCTGAAATGTGAGGAAAAAGGGGTCAGATTGTACTAGACGGCACAGTTCAAGGATCCATTAGGTGTGAAAAGCAGCACGACTGGCTATTATAGACAGTAAAAATACCTACACAATTAGCAACAAGATTGATATTGGCAGTAGAATTGTGTTTTAACAAATTCACGAAAAGATCACCAGGTCATACCTACTAAAAAACACATACAGACTAACCTTTTATTATTTCCATTGGCTATAAATGATTAAGAGCAACTGTCTTGCATTCTTTGGCTTCTCCTATTGCCTAAGTGGTCAGACAATGGCCCTATCTGATATGATTTTCAGTTTCTAATTCCAACTGGTGTTAAAAACGTAAATTGCATTGGTAGGAGATATCACTTGAAGGTTTCCTCATGTCTCCCCTTGCAAAATATTAATTTAGGTCTGTCATAAGAAAGCAGAATAAACATTATTAACTGTAATGATTATAAGTATCCATCCATCCATTATCCATCCTGCTATATCCTAACTGCAGGGCGCAAGGCAGGAAACAGACCTCCGGCAGGGTGCTAGCCCACCGCAGATGATAATAAGTATTTAACTCACAAAATACCAATGACTGTATTTTGTATTAATCATGCTGCAGAGAACTATATGATTTTATACTTCTATATGATTAGATCTGCATTTAGGTAGGAAAGGAATTATGTGTATGCACAAAATATGAGACTGATTTAATTCTTCTATGTGAAACAGAACACCCTGTGATATTATGAATCAATGTGATCGTTTTCTTCACTCTTGCTTAAAATTATATGACAAAAATTGTCATTTATGAATTAATAAATAAGGATTATTAATCTAATCAAACAAATATAATCTAATGAAAATATTAAAGTTATAAGAATGTAATCTCTTTATAACTAATGCAATGAACTTAAAGAAAACTGCTTAAAATGGGTTTGTACTGAGACGGGCACATTCTTTAGATAATGTAGGTGCCTAGTACTGCTTTGTTTTTCTGTACTCCTATGTCATAAATTAAGATGTCCCCTAATATTTATAGATGACCTCAAATTGAACTGTTATTTTTTTTTCTGTTCTCTCTTTGGCTAATGAACAAGCTAGGTGATAAAAAGGGTGAACAGTTTTTTCTTGGGCCAGTCTGCCCAAAACTCAGATCAGTTAGCTGAGCTGGGGGGGCAGTCTCACAATCTCTCACCAGGAATAAAAGAATAAATATTAAAGAAATTGCTTTTAATTTTAAATTGGTGTTTTTCTCGTCGTTTTCCGACTTCAGCACTCACAGTCACAATCAGACCCTTGTTTTATTGTTTTTCAATAAATCAGACTTTTCCATTGTTTACTGAACTGTTTCGGTTGGACGTCAGCACTGTAGCTGTTAACAGAACTCAGAAGATAAAAGAATCCAACTGAAACTGCAGCCAATAGTCCAACAAAATACGATATCACTACCAGAGCATAACATCAGCACTAGACCAAATACAAGTACTGTTCTTACTGGTTTGGTGAAATTAGTTCAGATAAACCGTCAATTGGAGGAATCACAACTCAACATCATATCAAGCACAAAATATTAATGTCTGGGAGGGAAAGTCCTCATACTACAGAGAGCCACCTAAACACCTGACTGTGAGAAATGTGCCATCTGGTGATCAATCTGTTATTAAATCCTGAACAAACATTTGCTGCCATCTTTTTCACTGAATCAATGCTTTAGTTTAGGTTCTGCAAAAATGTAACTATCACACATTTGCACTTAATATAACAAGATGCTTCTTTTGGTCTTCACTACACTTATAAAATATCAGTGGATAGGTCATTCATCTCTGTGCAGTGTGACATATTGACATGCTGGTGAAATGACTTGTTGATATGAAGAACTCGCAGGTCTTATACTAAACATGTAATATCAAGAGAATTGTGTCACAGTTAAACCACCTCAGATGACACCAAAGTGTTGTATCTGTAAGGTCACATTGCAGGCGATGAATGAACACTTCACCGATGATTTGCAAGTGTTATGAAGACCCAAACAAGTGTATGTTAAGGTCTTGTTACATAACAGTAAATGATTAATAGATGCATTTTTGCAGTACCTAAACTAAAGCATTGATTACCAAATACATTTATGAAACCACTGATTTGTTGAGTTCTACAGTCGACTCCAGCCTGTTTTATAAGAGGTGGCACTATCCTCTCTACATTAAGAAGGATAACTTGCCATTTCAGAAGCCCATCCATTACTTATGTGTGGTCACCAATTTTCAATCGAGAGCTCACTCGCATCCCATTGAAGCTCTTAATTCCATGTCACATTATGTGACTTTTCCAGCAATTTTCAGTCATAGCCTAATCTTAGCCAGTCGCATTAAGTGTGACATGCTCAGTGATTCACTCCAATCAGTCCACAGCATGGCTCGTTCTGATAAAATCAAAAAGGTCTGATTTTTGTCTTTAGTTGTAGTGGTGGCCTCTGTGTGCAGGAGAGCTGACAACCAATGAATGTTTATCCAGAAGTACAAGTCATTTAATGCAATAATGACGGATAAGGAACCTCACAAACAGAAGAGAAACCTGTTGTGTCGGATATCTTGTGTTTTACATACCATGACAGAATGGGAGAAAAAAAAATAAAAGAGATTATGGCTGAACCTGCCGTATCTGTTAACTTGTACAGCACCAGTTCTATTAGTTGAGACACTATTGGCTGTCAGAAAAAGGAGTGATCCTGATCGTGCTGGAAGGTCTGCACACTATCCCTAAACAGGACGCGGCCGGCAAGTTCCACTCATATAAACTGAGATGGTCCGGCAACAAGATCAGCGACTGCGGTCAACAAACCTGACATACCCTAAAGAATTGAAATCGCGTAATGCAACATTAACTTTAAATGTCCCACTAGAATAAAACACAATATAGTGAAACAAATGTCATTGTTTAAATATATTTCTTTAAATCCAAAATAAAAAGGATGTTTTATTTTCTCAAAATAAGTTTAAATTTTGCTGAGAAAAAATTACATTGCTAGGCTACAGAATATTTGGAAAAACTTTTACGTTTACTATCAAGCATATCCCTATTAATGTGCACTGATGTTCAGGCTGCAGTAACACATGTAGATCCTGGACTGAAGACACATAAGGAGCGCAGTCATATCTGTGTTCTAGGGACTGCAGACGAGTCAAATAACTTAATATATAATGTTTTAGAGAGTATCCAAAAATTAAAAGGCTTTGAAAATGTTTAGAAGGCATCAACTGGTAAATCTGTGGAAAGTAATGATATTTTCATTTTGATTTAGTTGATAATGTCAATTCCTGTTTTAATTTTCATTTCTTGTGAAAATATAATTGGAAAAATAAATACGTTTGTACTGTCTTTGATAAATCCTGAAAGCAGGGCCGGATTTACAAAGAGGCCAACCTAGGCCATTGCCTCAGGGCAACACAGTTTACACAAAATTTTTTTTTTCTTTTTTAAGTAATGTGATTTCGCTTAAATTTCATTTTTATAGTAATAAATAATAAAAAAGTGGCGCCAGAAGAATATTGCCTAGGGGCGATGAAAATTCAAATCCGGGCCTGCCTGAAAGCAATGACCACTTCCACATATCAAAACCTGCAAGAGGCTTTTGTTTCAAAATCCAACACTGAGAATGTGGGCAACGTACAACACTTGACAGGTAACTGCATGAAATTCACTGAGGAATCTTCACTTTCCAGTACTGGTATGTTTTGTTTTATGATTGGTTGGTTAAGTAAGATGAGTTTGGACCCACCAACATGTTAAACTGACAGGTTCTTCTGGAATCATCTCCATTTTAAAAGGAACGACTCACTTATTGCACATGAAATAAATATCAGATTTTGAAACGGAGAGGCAATATAGATTGGATTTTCACTTCAGTCACTGACTTTACATGTTGTTCTCCTATCCATGTGGACTTTCTCCAGGTACTGTGGTTTCCCACCTACATGCCAAGAATTTATAGGTGAAGTTAATTCACAACTCTACTGGCCTTGTATGAGCTATGTAAGTGTGAGAGTGTGGCTGCAGTTCATCCCAGGTTCACAGGGTTAGACTCCATGCAGTCTGTGATGTCTGCCAATAAATATGGGAGTTTCTGGGGCACAGGGAGCTGCATCCCTGGAAAAATCTAAAAGCAACGAATTAAAGGGCAGCCTCAGGTCACCTGTTTGCCAAAATATCAAGAATTTACATTCACTCTCATTTGGCTGGCATCCTTCACTCGAAAAATATAGGCCTTCACACAGAAATGAAACAAATACAAGTTGGAACCAGTTTTTACTGGATGTTGACACGTTGTGCAAAATAAATTTATTTCATGATTATTTAGGATTACCTAATTAATCAAATTAGGAAGAGGAGGAAGAGTTTGGGAGCATGCACTGATAGTGTGTTGCCTCACCCACCACATGAACCCCCTGGATTGGGACCCGAGTGCAGCAGGTGACACCTCAGCCCCACACTGGAACAGTGAAAGGTTTTTTAATGGTGGCTGTAGTGCTGATCCTGCCACCAACCTCCAAGTTTTCCCTGTAAGTTGGAGGACGTGCTAGAGATTTTTTAAATATTTGGCAGGGGGCAGTGCCCCAGTTCCTCACTTTACAAACCTCCACTGCTTTAGACCACATGTCCAAACATATCAACAGACTGAAGATACGGATTTCTTTATGCCTGAGAAAATAGCCAATACAAGTATCAAGGATACAGTGGCTCTCTGTGCTCTATTCCTCTGACTCTGACTGGAGTCCCTGTCTTCACATATTCCAGGGGTCCCATCTCTTATTAGGGATATTGTGGAAGAAATCAACATATTAATTAAAGAAAAAAAACGTATCCTCTACTAGGACAAGTTTGATAAAACGTGTTTGAGTCAGAAACCAAGGCAGGAGAAATCTGGTAGCAGCACTACTCAAATTATGAACTACAACTCCAGGTGGTCCCTGCTGTGGCTCTGTTTGATGTTGGTGGAAGTTGCAGGTGCTGATGGGGAGAAGAGTGACTGGTGGGTAATTTAATATGGGATCCAGCTAGACAGGAGAATAAAGTTCAGAAGTCTGGAGTGTGTGTCTGTGTTCACATCTGTTTTGCGGTCAGTATTGTCGACCTTTGGATTATCACTTTGTCCAGGATCACCACACCTGTATAGATGTATGGACTGCTTTATGTTTGCCATGTTGTGTGAATATTGCATTGCATCGGTTTCCATTCTTCACCAATCTCATCACCCCTCAACAGGAATACAGATAGGACCATTTTACATTAGTTACAGTAAGTTGTTCTCTGGATTATCATTTCTGCATCATTTCCACATCATCAGTTGCTGTTTCATGTGGACAGTGTATTGGACTTTGTGTTTATCATGCTTGTTGTTGTTTACGGGTTTTGTTATATTTGTGATAGCCAGCGGGGTACACAGGGAGGGATTGTTTTGTACGTTGTGTAGTTGATTATATTCTGCTTTTTTTTAAAATTTATTCAAATTGATTATTGATCAAGCCATTGGTTTCTATGTCTCTGTGTGTGAGTGGTGCAAGTTGGTCAAGGCTGGGTGTATTCTTGGAGTTCCCACTAAAATAAATAAATAAATAAATAATCGCCCTGGTGGTGGTGTAAATCTTAGCATCTTCATGACCACTACAAGCTTGTCCATTCTGTCTTTTATTTACCGCTCAGCAAATACTGAAAAGGAAGCATTCTTCACAACAGTTTATTACAAAGTGAACAGAATGGCCAAAATGATCTATTTTATCATACTCCTGTTCTTCTCCTATCTCTTACCATTGAAGTCTCTATGGATGTGACAGCTGTCCAGTTTTGTTGTTTACAGGACATCTGCTGATCTCTTAATCATCTTCTTGTACATTTTATGTATGACATCAACCTTCTCCTGGTCCACCCTTGTCTTTGTTGTTCACTTGACCTTTATCTTGTTTCCTGATCTGCCTGAACAGGTTTCTGACATTTATTAGCCCTTTTATACTGCTAGGATAGAAGCTATATTATAATATGGAAAGCATACCAAAATACTTAACTATTCTTACCTCCAAATTATTCTCTCACAGTATCCCGAATAGGGAACCCTGAAATCTGCCTGGAAAGAGGCCCATTTACACGGGCATTTCACCCTCGGGTGTTTGACCAGTGTGGTGGATTGGCACCCAAAAGGACTGAATGATAGTCCCATATGAGATGACCCTCTTTGGAGAGGTACACCCCTAAAAATAACAGTTGTGTAATGGCACTTAATTGAACTGTGGGGTTCCTTGTAGATCCACTGCTTGACAAATCACCATTTCATTCCAGGAAGGGGTTCTGTGCATATGAATTTGGTTCTTTGGGCTTTGAAAAGGTTCCTAATATGCAGACTAAACAGAACTGTTTAAAGTATGGCAGGCTACCTATTAGGATACAACAGAACAAGGAAACCTCAGCTTAACCTGTGTGATTGAATGTAGTGAGTCATTTTAAAATCAGGAACCCACTGACATTTCATAATTATGGACCTAAACAAATAAAATACTATTCTTTCTTAAACTTTCATGTGGATGGTTCTTTAGGGGACCAACAATGGTTCCCCTGTGGCATAGCTACAATATGAAGAACAACTTTTGCACCTTTAATTTAAAGAGTGTATAAATATGTCTGTTAAAAGTCGATGCATCACGCGACCATCCCAGGACCTATATAGCCTATATAGCTTCACTCCTGCCATCCAAGCACGCGCTAGACATACTGACGGTAGATGTAAGATTAAGGTCTCCTGCGGCCAGTGGTGCAGCTGACCTAAAGGTCGTCATCTTACTGTAAGTCCCGAACTAATGCGCATAGACGGCATGCCTTTGAATTGTGAGAGGCCGTCCCTGGCAACGAAGAGCAATTAATAATTGACTAATCGACTTACTGATTTAGATATTATAAAATAACAAACAGACCTAGAATGGACACCACGCTCACACACGCATACATTCATATAGGACCAATTTTATTAAGTATATGCGCTTGAATTGTGAGCAAAGGCAAGTATGCGTGTTCGTGTAATTTTTTTATGAAGGCACTCCAAGCCACAGGTCATCGTGCAACGGATGATTCGGCATAATGAAAGTTTATAACTAAGGTATAAATACAGCAGTATCCTTAGCATTAAAAACAAAGCTTACTACCAAGCGTAAATAAAGTCAAGTGTTACGTGCAGAGGAGACAACAGGAAAAGGGGCGGAGCCGCCCGCCTAGTATAAAGAATCGGCGCCGCAGGTTTGCCTTCATTTGCGCGTCTGTGTGCAGGAAACGGAGCTTAGATCGCCCTGCCGAGGGAAAATTCAAGCATGTGAGTACTTTTTCTTGCTTCAGATCACTTATTTTTGCGGACATGCGTGTTTGTAGGGATATTTGAGTTGCTTTTCTTTAAATGATGGGTTTAGGAAGGCGAAGTAGGTTATAATGGCAATTAGCTGACATAAAACTCCCAAATAAGCCGCTGGAAATTCAGTAAGGACAACCTTAACATTTAAATGTCTGACTTGATATATGTTGCATACAAAAAGGATATATTAAATAAGAGTTCACAGACTAGCAGAATTCTGTCAACGCCGGTTCTTTAAGGGAAGGAGTAACCGGTGGGACCGAGTTAGTAAAAGAGGGCTCTTTTTTCATCATTTTGGAGTTGGTAAGAATTAAAAGTAAAGTCAGCGCTTGGGTTTCAGTCATTTCTTTTCAGACTTGCCAGGTGCGAATAGGTATAAAGCTTTGTGGCTGTTCAGTGCTGCCCAATACACTGCTTTCTGCACCGTCACACAATTATAAAGAAATAAAACACTTTACATGTAAATATTGCAGAATTCGTGAAATTAACAGGGAACAACTTAATATGTCTATCGTAATATTTTTAAACGCTTCCATTACTTGCTTATTTATTTTACTGTTTACTCATCGCCCATGTTTTTATAAATCTGCTAAGTCTACTTTCACATTTGCGGATTTCACCTTGGGATTAATAAAGTATCTATCTATCTATCTATCTATCTATCTATCTATCTATCTATCTATTTAATCCGAAGACCAATACCGAAAAGTCACTGTGCAAGTGATACAAACCTATGTGAAGTGGATCGTTTTCGCGTTTCCAGACTTTAGTGCATAACATAGGTGTTTATTTCAAAAAGTATATTCAAAATTAAATTAATCATTTGATTAAAACACGCGAAGCACACGACAACGGGAAACTGGACGAAGTAAATTAATGAATCCATCAGGCTACTAAGACGGTGTGTGGAAAGCAAAAGTTGCGTAATTCGAGCTCGTCCGCCAAATAAGAGACATCTGATATATTGTGTCCTTTTATTTCACATCTTTTGTTGCTGTCAGAATGATTTATTTTGGAAATTCATCTGAAATTTGTGAGCGTGGGCAGGGTCTTTCTGTGTCTCGCAATGGATCGGTGTTCTGTCCAGAGCAGGTACATTAATAACAACATTTATTTCTATAGGATATTTTCATATAAAGGATGTGCTCAAAGTTCTTTAAAAGATGTCAAAGTAGTAGTTACAAGAAAAGAAAAAAAATTTAAATTTGATAAGAAAAATAATGCATAAATAGTATACAAAAAAAATGGACACTTGCATACAACAGATATATAAATAAGAGAAATAAGCGACCTTAAGTATGAAATTGTTTTTTTTTCTCTCTCAATGGCTAGGGTGGTGAGTTGGGCCTCGTGGCCTTTGGGGTATCCATTTTCATACAAACATTTAAACATCAGGTGGCGCCCTGGATCACCTTTGATCAGGTGGAAAGAAGAATCAGAAAAGAAAACTGTGAAAAGTAAAGATTTATAAACAGTTGCTGAGTAGTCTGGTGCCCATTTTTATGCTGGTTTGAAATCCATGCAGACCTCTGAACTGAACAAACACGATCTGTTGGCACTGGCCTTCTACATTTAAAAAGCTGCCTCATCTCTATGAGGACATTTTCATGTAACGAGCCACTCAACAAATACTGTAATGCTTTTTGTGTTACTGTGTTGTGCTGTGTTACTGGAACTCCACCTTGCAATTTTAAAACATTTATAAATAAACTAGCCGTGTAAGTCCGTGCTGTAAAAAGCCCTTTCTTAGAAACTATTAAAATCTGCAGAAAATAAACTGAAATGTAGAGATGTGAGGTAATTGAAAGGGACTACTCTGGGCATATCTCTCCTAGGAGGATTCGTTTTGCTGATGTGCTCACATCGCTTGTGCATTAGCGACTGGAGGAAAAGAAAACGGGATGCCGGTTTGCCGATGTTAGCGGCTAAGCGACGTTGTGTTTCTTTTTTTATATATTTTAATGTTATTGACTTTTTTTAAATCAAATAACACTCCATACACATAACTCGAGTTTTACAAAAAGAAAAAAAAAGAAAAAGGTTCGAAACAAATCAATCCCCATCCCTGAGAAAGAGAGCTAGGCCAGCAGTGTAAAACGTTATGCTAGTAAAGACAAATGAATAGATAAAATAATAAATGGAGTAAAAGAGGGGAGAGAACCTGCTTCCTCAATTTAAATGCTTATTCTAAAATGGTATTGATAAGTGCCTTGAGCATGGGAAAGGCGCTATATAAATAAAAATGTATTATTACCAGGTTCTGAAAAAGTTCTACACAGATCCTCTAAGTGAGAATTTGATTTTTTTCCAGTTTCAAATATAACATCAGTTACCCACTGACTTAGAATAGGAGTGTTAGGATTCATCCAAATGAGCAAGATAAGTCTGCATGCCAATTGTGTAATAAATGCAATCACAGTTTGTTTGTCCTTCTCCACTTTAAGCCCATCTGTGAGCCCACTAAACACGGCTGTTAGTGGATTAGGAGGGATTGTGACGCCAAGGCTGTCTGAAAGGCACTTAAAATTTTTGTCCAGAATGATGTTAATTTGGTGCAGGCCCAAAACATGTGACTCAGTGAGGCTGGAGCTCGATTGCAGCGTTCACAGGTTGGATCTTGCCCTGGAAACATTTTGGACAATTTTAAACGAGAGAGATGTGCTCGATATATAATTTTAAGTTGAATAATTCTATGCTTTGCTCAAATGGAGCTCGAGTGAATTCTCTGCATTGCTACTTTCCACTCCTTTTCTGAAATATTGAGTGAGAGATCCTTTTCCCACTTTTCCCTTGGATCTTTGAAAGAGAGGGACTGTAAAATAGTTTTATATATTGCAGAAATGTTGAGACTGAGCAATATTTTTTCAGGTATAGAGGTAGGTGGAAGGTGAGGAAAATTGGGCATGTTCTGTTTAGCAAAGTTTCTGATTTGAAGGTAGTGAAAGAAATGTGTTGCTGGAAAGTTAAATTTGGAATGTAATTGTTCATAGGATACAAAGACGTTTTCCAGGTATTAAAAACTGCATACGTTTGAGATGGTGGTTCTCGTGCAGAGGTGCCACAGATAAAAGCTTCATCTTAAAATACTTCCTATATTGGTTCCATATTCTGATTGAGTGAAGCACAATTGGGTTGTTAGTATATTGGCGATAATTTGTATTTATAGGGGTAGAAAGCAAGGAATATAAAGAAGTACTGCAGGATTTTATTTCTATTGCGGACCAAACCTGTATATGTTCATCTATTTCTGTCCATGTCCAGGTTTTTATAGTTTGTATGTTTGCTGCCCTGTTATAAAATTGAAAGTTAGGTAGAGCCATGCTGCCTTCCACCTTAGGTCTTTGTCTTTGTAGAGTCACTCTTTGGATATGTGGATGCTTTGAATTCCAAATAAATGAGGTTATGGTTGAATCTAATTTCTTAAAAAATGATCTACTGATGTATATTGGAATGTTTTGAAATAAAAAGAGAAGCTTAGGAAGGATATTCATCTTAACAACGTTAATTCTTCCAGTTAAAGTGAGGTGAAGGGTTGACCATCTATGCAAGTCTTGCTTAATTTTTTCCATACAACTTTGTTGATAAAGAGCTTTGTTTACTTGTGATATTTACCCCTAGGTATTTAAACTGATCTTGATGATAAAAGAGAAGGTGTCCAATCTAATATTGTGTGCTTGAGAATTCACTGGAAAGAGCAGACTTTTAGTCAGATTAATTCTGAGACCAGAGATCTTTTGAAATTCTGTAAATGCTGTTAGGACTGCAGGCACAGTGTTTTCTGGGTCTGATATATACAGTACCATATCATCTGCATATAGAGAAACTTTCTGTTCAAGTCCTTCTCTGATAATCCCCTTTATCTGATAAGCATTTCAACAGTGAACTGCCAGTGGCTCAATGGCGATTGCAAAAAGCAGTGGTGACAGGGGGCATCCTTGTCTGGTACCACACTGTAGTTTAAAGTAATCTGAATTGATGTTAATACAAACTGAAGCTTCTGGATTGGTATACAATAGTCTGATCCATGCACAAATGTTCAGACCAAACCCAAATTTCTCCAATGTAGTGAAAAGGTAGTTCCATCCAACATTGTCAAATGCATTTTCTGCATCCAATGATAATATCATCTCTGGGGTGTTTTACTTTGCTGGTGAATATATTACATTAAACAGGTGTTGAAGATTGGAAGCTAAGTGTCTGCCTTTAATAAATCCAGTTTGGTCTTGTGATATTACCGAAGGCAGCACTTTCTTCATCCTTCTAGCTAGGACTTTGTGTTTCTTCTGAGGTTTGGTTCTGCTTACGTGCTGGCCTCTTTTGTGTTATTAGTAACTAAGTGAGTTGTCCCATACACACTTCCACGCGTAGACGTTTATATTTAAGATAAAATAAAGTAAATATATACACCCTGTGTAAACATCATTTTTCACTTTTTTACAATAGTGGGTTTTTATAAGATTCAAACCCAACAGCAGCAGGACAATTGGCCCACCAGGTATTACTACTGTAATTATATCATCTTAGAGAAACTAGAAAGGCTGCTTGGTTGGCAACTTTGCTTTATCATACCTATCAGTGGAAGAATTCAAAGAGCTGTGACATCACATCAATATAATGCTTTTCTCTAGAATGCAAATGCTGCATGAGTTAAAATGGAGAATTTGTTACAGATAAAGAATTGAAGTAAAAAAGCAGCCAAAGAAAGTGCAACATCTAAAAACACTTAACCTAGGAAAATGCCTTCCAGCTCTTTAACTGTCAGTAATAAAAAGGTGTCAAGTTTATCGTTTTCTAATTTGTTATTGTTGTTTATCTTTATTTTGCTGTCATTTGTCACTTATTGATGACACCCCTGCCATTGCTTTATGTAATGATGGTTATAACGACGCTGTGTTGTTTCCAGGTACATGCATTTTGTGTCATTACGGCCATCAAGTTGCACGTAAGGAGAGCATCCTTCCCGTGTTGATAAGTAAAGGGAGGCTTTTCAGTATGAGAAACCCATTTTCTCACATAATTCTTTAATGTGTTCTTCTTCTAATTTTGACTTTCACCTGTTAGTGATTTTTGAGTTTCATTCTGACGTGTCTGTTACGGTACCCAATTTTTGTTTTTCCATCTGCCAATTTTCCTTAAAAATCTTGGGCACTTACATTTACTTAGGCATGCAGATTGTTTTTATTTTATAAACAATCTGAACAGTAACTACAGTAATATTCAAAGAACTCTCAAGTAACACTTGCAATGATTACTAATATTAGCCCCTTTTTTTAACAGACAACATGGACGATTATGACTATATCACATCTGAGGAAATTGAAAAAATAAAAGTGGCAATGGAATCTAATGGCTTAGAAAGAGCAGCAGCTGTAATTCAGGCTCACTTGGAGTCCTCAGACAACGTAGAGCTGAATATTGCCATCACTGGTGAATCTGGATCTGGGAAATCCACCTTTGTGAATGCCTTCAGGGGTCTCGATGACGAACATCCAGAGGCTGCGTCCAGTGGTGTGACAGAGACTACTGTGGTGCCAACCAAATATACCTATCCAAAGTTTGACAAAGTATTTATCTGGGACCTTCCAGGAATAGGAACGCCAAATTTTAAAGCTGAAGAATATCTGGAGAAAGTGAACTTTAAAACGTATGACTTTTTCATAATTATTGCTTCAGAACGCTTCAAATCTAGTGGCGTGCAACTTGCCAATGAGATTCAAAAAATGAAGAAAACATTTTATTTTGTCAGATCTAAGATTGATGACAGCCTGAGGGCAGCACAAAGGAGAAAAAACTATAATGAAGAGGAGACCCTAGAACTGATCCAACAAGACTGTGTTAGAGGCCTACAGGAATTAGACATTTGCTCGCCCAAAGTCTTCCTGATCTCTAGTTTTGAACTGAACCTCTATGACTTCCCAAAATTGGAGGAGACCATTGAAAAGGAGCTCCCAAAGCATAAAAGACATGTTCTGCTGCTCACGCTGCCAAATATGAGCTTTCAGGTCAATGAACGAAAACGCAAATCATTTCGAGCCAATATCTGGAAACTCGCCACTGTGTCGTGTTTGGTTGCAACTGTGCCCATCCCAGGGCTGTCTGTTGTGTGTGATGTCACCATCCTAGTCACAGAGCTGAGAAAATATTACAAGGCCTTCGGTCTTGATGACGAATCTCTTCAGAATCTAGCTAACAGAGTCAAAAAGCCTATCCAAGAGCTGAAATCTGTGCTCAAGTCCCCTCTGACAGCAGAGATCTCCAAAGATGTTGTTATCAAGTTGCTGACCAAGTTTGCAGGTGCAAAATATATGGTTGTAGAATATGTATTTACCAATATCCCAGTTATTGGGTCAGTCATAGCGGGGAGTATTTCCTATAAAACAACATCTATGATGCTTCATAGCTGCTTAAATGAATTGGCAGATGATGCAAGCAACGTCTTGAAAAAGGCCTTTGAATCTGAAATGTGAGGAAAAAGGGGTCAGATTGTACTAGACGGCACAGTTCAAGGATCCATTAGGTGTGAAAAGCAGCATGACTGGCTAATGTAGACAGTAAAAATACCTACACAATTAGCAACAAGATTGATATTAACAGTAGAATTGTGTTTTAACAAATTCATCAAAAGACCACCAGGTCATACCTACTAAAAAACGCACGCAGGCAACCTTTTATTATTTCCATTGGCTACATATGATTAAGAGCAACTGTCTTGTATTCTTTGGCTTCTCCTATTGCCTAAGTGGTCAGACAATGGCCCTATCTGATATGATTTTCAGTTTCTAATTCCAACTGGTGTTAAAAACATAAATTGCATTGGTAGGAGATATCGCTTGAAGATTTCCTCACGTCTCCCCTTGCAAAATATTAATTTAGGTCTGTCACAATCAGACCCTTGTTTTATTGTTATTTTTCAATAAATCAGACTTTTCCATTGTTTACTTAACTGTTCTGGTTGGAGGTCTGCGCTGTAGCTGTTAACAGAACTCAGAAGATAAAAGAATCCAACTGAAACTGCAGCCAATAGTCCAACAAAATACGATATCACTACCAGAGCGTAACAGCAGCACTAGACCAAATACAAGTACTGTTCTTACTGGTTTGGTGAAATTAGTTCAGATAAACCGCCAATTGGAGGAATCACAACTCAACATCATATCAAGCAGAAAATATTAATGTCTGGGAGGGAAAGTCCTCATACTATAGAGCAGGGGTCCTCAGTCACAGTCCTGGAGGGCCGCAGTGGCTGCAGGTTTTTGTTCTAACCCGTTTGCTTAATTAGAAAGCAGTCCTTGCCAACAATTTAATTTCACGGCTTGTTAGTGCTTTAACTCTGCCATGTCAGGTCATTCTCATATCCTAGATTTTCTTCCACTTTCTAAGGATATCATCCAAATGATTTGAAGGCTAAAATGGACGAGTAATTCTCAGTCATTTGCTTTTTTCTCTTCACTTTCATTCCAAGTATTTCATTAAACCCAATAGTGCGTGATAAATACTCACAGGAGTAAATGGTAACAAGCTAAATGGAGAAATGCGGGTCTCTTTTGTCATTTTCATCTTATTGCTAATTAAGAGTAATTAAACACCAAGAATACAGTTGTTTAAGATTAAAATAAGCAATAAGGGTTCAAAATCTTAACGAGTGAGACAAAGTGAAGCAGAAGTGTTATTTGTGCAATAAGTGCTTCTTATTAAGTAATTGGGTTGGAGCAAAAACCTGCAGCCACTGCGGCCCTCCAGGACCGTGATTGAGGACCCCTGCTATAGAGAGCCACCTAAACACCTGACTGTGAGAAATGTGCCATCAGGTGATCAATCTGTTATTAAATCCTGAACAAACATTTGCTGCCATCTTTTCATTGAATCAATGCTTTAGTTTAGGTTCTGCAAAAATGTATCTATCACACATTTACACTTAATGTAACAAGACCTTAACAAACACTTCCTTTGGTCTTCATTACACTTATAAAATATCAGTGGATAGGTCATTCATCTCTGTGTAGTGTGACATATTGACATGCTGGTGAAATGACTTGTTAATATGAAGAACTTGCAGGTCTTATACTAAACATGTAATATCAAGAGAATTGTGTCTCAGTTAAACTGCCTCAGATGACGCCAAAGTGAAGTTTTATCAGTAAGGTCACACTGCAGAGATGAATTAACACTTCATCGATGATTTGCAAGTGTTATGAAGACCCAAACAAATGTATGTTAAGGTCTTGTTACATAACAGTAAATGATTAACAGATGTATTTTTTGCAGTACCTAAACTAAAGCATTGATTACCAAATACATTTATGAAACCACTGATTTGTTGAGATCTACAGTCGACTCCAGCCTGTTTTATAAGAGGTGACACTATCCTCTCTACATTAAGGATAACTTGCCACTTCAGAAGCCTGTCCATTACTTATGTGTGTTCACCAATCTTCAATCGAGAGCTCACTCGCATCCCATTGAAGCTCTTAATTCCATGTCACACATTATGTGACTTTTCCAGCAATTTTCAGTCATAGCCTAATCTTAGCCAGTTACATTAAGTGGGACATGCTCAGTGATTCACTCCAATCAGTCCACAGCATGGCTCGTTCTGATAAAATCAAAAAGGTCTGATTTTGTCTTTAGTTGTAGTGGTGGCCTCTGTGTGCAGGAGAGCTGACAACCAATGAATGTTTATCCAGAAGTACAAGTCATTTAATGCAACAATGACGGATAAGGAACCTCACAAACAGAAGAGAAACCTGTTGTGTCGGATATCTTGTGTTTTACATACCATGACAGAATGGGAGAAAAAAAAATTAGCAGAGATTATGGCTGAACCTGCCGTATCTGTTAACTCGTACAGCACCAGTTCTATTAGTTGGGACACTATTGGCTGTCAGAAAAAGGAGTGATCCTGATCGTGCTGGAAGGTCTGCACACTATCCCTAAACAAGACGCGGCCAGCAAGTTCCAGTCATATAAACTGAGATGGTCCGGCAACAAGATCAGCGACTGTGGTCAACACACCTGACATACCCTAAAGACTTGAAATCATGTAATGCAACATCAGCTTTAGTTGTCCCACTAGAATAAAACACAATACAGTGAAACAAAAATGTCATTGTTTAAATATATTTCTTTAAATCCCAAATAAAAAGGATAATGTTTTATTTTCTCAAAATAAGTTTAAATTTTGCTTAGAAAAAATAATATTGCTAGGCTACAGAATATTTGGAAAAACTTTTACGTTTACTATCAAGCATATCCCTATTAATGTGCACTGATGTTCAGACTGCAGTAACACATGTAGATCCTGGACTGAAGACACATAAGAAGTGCAGTCATATCTGTGTTCTAGGGACTGCAGACGAGTCAAATAACTTAAGATATAATGACCGGGGTGTTTTAGAGAGTATCCAAAAATTAAAAGGCTTTGCAAATGTTTAGATTGCATCAACTGGCAAATCTGTGGAAAGTAATGATATTTTCTTTTGAATTAGTTCACAATGTCAATTCCTGTTTTAATTTTCATTTCTTGTGAATATAATTTGAAAAATAAATACGTTTGCACTTTCTTTGATAAATTCTGAAAGCAATGACCACTTCCACATATCAAAACCTGCAAGAGGCTTTTATTTCAAAATCCAACACTGAGAATGTGGGCAACGTACAACACTTGACAGGTAACTGCATGAAATTCATTGAGGAATCTTCACCTTTCAGTACTGGTATGTTTTGTTTTATAATTGGTTGGTAAAGTAAGATGAGTTTGGACCCACCAACATGTTAAACTGACAGGTTCTTCTAGAATCGTTTCCATTTTAAAAGGTAAGACTCAGTCATTGCACTGAAATAAATATCAGATTTTGAAACGGAGAGGCAATATAGATTGGATTTTCACTTCAGTCACTGACTTTACATGTTGTTCCCCTATCCATGTGGACTTTCTCCAGGTACTGTGGTTTCCCACCTACATGCCAAGAATTTATAGGTGAAGTTAATTCACAACTCCACTGGCCTTGTATGAGCTATGTAAGTGTGAGAGTGTGGCTGCAGTTCATCCCAGGTTCACAGGGTTAGACTCCATGCAGTCTGTGATGAAACAAGCAGTCTCAAGAAGAATGACTGGGAAACATGAGATGAGTGAAGGTGTGTGATTGGGTGGGCACTGTGATAGACAGGTGTGTAATCTAGGATGGATTCCTACATCTTACACTCAGGTTAGGCAAAGACTTTCCATGAACCTGTGACTTAAAAAGTAGGTTTAGGGAACACAGGGCACAAGTTCTTGTTTAACTTGTAAAGACCTCTCCCAAGCTAAAACAGTACATCACTCAAAGTGTGCCCATAAAATAATACAGCTGAAAAACATGCAATAAAGTGTTTCAAAAAATGTATTAAATCTTTCCATCCATCCATCCATTTTCCAACCCGCTGAATCCGAACACAGGGTCACGGGGGTCTGCTGGAGCCAATCCCAGCCAACACAGGGCACAAGGCAGGAACCAATCCCGGGCAGGGTGCCAACCCACCGCAGTGTATTAAATCTTTGAAATACAATAATCAAACTGCAATAATATTGCAGTGGTTGCGGAAAAGAATAATCACATTTCTGTTTGACTTGACCGTCATGCTTCACATAAATCTTAATTTAGCAAGTTCCAGTATGAATAACTTTTTAGTTATCGCAATGTTTCTAGTCCTCTGGATACATGCATTCAACGAATTGTGGAGGTGGAGGAACCACTCACTAGAGACATCAACCGATGATGGAATTTAAAGTAAAAGACATCAAGTTCAAAGCGACAGGACACTCATCTGTACCCTACATCAGGCAAGAAATGGTCATCCACTTATGGGGTGTCCACTATTTCTGAATCGGCAGCTAACCAGCGTATTCTGATTTTGACTCTATGATAGCAACCGGCTGTATTCTGAGAGTGCAGATGACTTCTTTACTCCATCCCAAATACGAGCTGCATAATGGAACCTACACACAAAAATAGAAAAAAAAAAATCACATTATGCAACCTCCTGAAGCCATACAAAAACTCAAGCCATTGATCGGACTAGAATTTAAGGTTACAACACAAATTCTGCTGTTTGCACTTTGCATTAACTGCAGTAATTTATTATTTTTACTTTAAGAAATGCATTTCTCAATTATAAAACAATTATACTAGCAATTAATGCACCTGTAAAGGAGAAAAAATTAAGCCATGTTGTATGGACCGTAACAATCCCACTTTACCTGGTGAGTCCACTGGCTTTGTATTCTGAATGTCATGATATAAATGGTATTCTTGCCACTGCCCATTGGACACCTCCTCCAAAACAATAAAACAAGTTCAACCTGCCTGCCTTCTGCCTGCTCCTTTATTTTGCTTGCTATTCTCACCCTGTCCTGTATTCCTTGTGATCTTAAATCCTCCAGCCTGTTTGGCACAAAGCTCTCTCTTACCCCTATCACTCAACTCTTCATGCGGAGATATCCTGTGCCTTTATAAAAAGCGCTCCCCTGGACTACACTCCAAAACTGCTATCCATTCCTCACAACTGTCCATAGAGCAGCAAAACACATCACAATACTTTTGATGTGTAGGAAGCCAGCTGAGTGTTACAATCAGACTCCATGCAACAGAGTCATAACAGCTTCAAACTTTATATAAGCAACACGTGGAAAAAATAAATACAAATATTAATAATTTTGCAAAGGGTGGTGTCAGTGTGTGTGGCTCATAAGGATTAAAGTTCCTGTTCATTGTCGATTTTATGGCTTGCTGTCCTGACAAGGAGTTTTGCAGCATGCAGTCAGTACTAGACTGAAAACAAGATGGTGGTGCAGATGCTTCCCTTTTATAGGGTGTACCTGTTTGGGATTTTGATAGCTTTATATTTAAATAACAGTTGTCTCCGTACATCTAGGATATATTTTTGCTGTTGGTGTTTGTTCTGTGGCTGTTACCATAATAATAAAGTATAAAAAAGCATTAACAATGTACATGTAACTTCTAGAATCGTTAATCTAAATTAGAATATATCTGAATATTTGCTTATTTTTAACTTGAATATTTAAACCTTATTTTTTGGCTAATTTGACAGGCCTAGTACCTACACAGCATAATGTCAATAGCTAATTTCTTTCAAATTTCCTTGGGAAGCAAGTGTATTGTTTCCAAAATAATTCTGGTTGATGAATTTAGATACAACATAACAGCAGTTTCAATAAGGAAAATATTATGAACCTGAACTTTGTCTTTTGATTCTTCAATCCTGACTTTCAGAATGCCAGTGTAAAATTCATATATTAAAAACAAAAACAGTAAAGCCATGTATCCTTCAAACACGCTGTGTAAACAGAACTGCGACAGCTCAAACTGCACATCTTGGATATTTCAGCTGGCTGCCTACAGGTTTTAACAATTCTGAAGATGGATGGAGAGCTTGTGTGAATGTTCACGGTTATGGAGGAAGACAGTCCAGGGTCATGAGAGAGGAAAATAGAAAACCCTTCCATGTGTTTCTGATTGAAGGAAGATAACAAATTGGAAAATAAATTAAAAAAAACAATCTATGCAAAAGTATTCTGTAATATTGCTCAAAATATTATCAAACTGTCTTACCAGTTCTTTTCTGTAAGAATGGTGTGGGACAGCTGAGACCGTGGCATGGATAAAATCTGGCTTCGTAACTTTCCTATTAGTGAGGTGAACGTAGGATGACCCCTATAACCCGGCAACAAAGCAAAGAGAGGAGATGTTGCTGATCCTAAAAAAACAACACATAAATAAATAAATAAATGCATACATACATAAATAAATTGTTATCTCATCTACGGTGGGGCAAAAAAGTATTTATTTGAAATAAATTCTTCAAAAATCAGACAATGTGATTTTCTGGATTTTTTTTCTCATTTTGTCTCTCATAGTTGAGGTATACCTATGATGAAAATTACAGGCCTCTCTCATCTTTTTAAGTGGGAGAATTTGCACAATTGGTGGCTGACTAAATACTTTTTTGCCCCACTGTATCTGCCTTAAACAAAAGCAAAGTTTTAAAAATGATGATCAACAAATATATGCAACAGCATCCAGATATAAGGAACAACTGAACATACAAGTTATGAATAGAGTTATGAATATATATAGCTTGTCAAAACAAACAAATTCCAGTGGATTTAGAAAAAGTAACAAAAAGGAAATTGAATGTTGGCAGGTTTATTAGAGATGCTTTCATACTCGTAGTCCGTTTGCTTTGTTATAAATTAAGGTATGATTCATTACGTTGTTGCAATTTCCAGTCAGTTCAGTTGCATTTCACACTACACACTTTCCAGTGAACTAAACATATCAATAAACATCCCATGAGCATGTCGTGGACATTGCGCAGAAACACTTTTTAATGGAGAGTAGACAAACTTTTGTGTTTGCGCATTACTTCATTTTCCTTCATTATTTGGTTTATTTAACAGACACACCTCTATGAGCAAAATTTATTTTATTGAACAACAACATGCGCTACCTTGCATGGTATGAAAGACATGTTTCAAATATGGGAGTGTAAAAACGAAGGCAAGCTCTGACATGGGCAAACACTAATGTGCTTCAGTGTTGTAACAGCAGACATATCAGGCAAGTTTCACTGAACTGTATGATGATACATATTTACTCTCCAGTAGCCACCACATGCACATAACCTCAATTTAAGTTCTAATACTATATCTATAATACTTTCTTAAACCTTATACATATTTGTTAATAATGCTCATTTGGAATATCTGATTAACATTTACTACATATATCAAAGCTAGTAGGCACATTGCGAGGATGCCCCAACTGCATGCATCACTTTTGTGGTGTAAAATTAGGGGGTTTGATCGTCCATCTCACAGAGCACTGCTATTCATTTCTACTACCTCTGTATTTATTTTGATTGAACGGATCACAAGTGATTTTCGCTTTTTGCACACCAACTGCTGTCTGAACACTCGCAAGAGAGGCTGTTAATTGTACGAGTTGTTTTATGTGAACTGTGTTACACTTGTGCCTATGTGCATAAGGGTTACCTCTTTTATTGTTAATGCTTTATGTCAACCCTTGACTCATTATGCTGTTCCCTATAAACCAACAGCAGACACGTAGTGTGATTATCATAGCATGCATAATTTCATCGATAATGCACAGTATTATATGTAATTAAATCAGTCCCATGTTGGATCACATTCACACCTCACACAAACTGCTCCAGGATTTGCTTAGTACTGCACAGAAGCCATCCTTTCCAATGGGTTTCAGCAGAGTTGTTTTGATCATTACCAGAGTGTGACTGGTGTGTTTGTAGCTATCTAAACGAACCGGACATTGTAGAAAATTGCACCAGAGTTTAAAAAAAAAAAAAAAAAAAAAAAGGCATCAAACGAACTCGTTGTAACAAAACTTAAAATTTAAACCAACCTAGTTTTCACAAATTAGTCTAAGACACATTTTTTGGATGCAGGAGGAAAATGGAGTTCCTGCAAGAAAAATCTGAAGACATGTGGAGAATAAGGAAATTTCAGAGTTGGTGACTGGGTAACTCAAACCCAGAATACTGGAACTTTGATGTGGCTTTGCTAATTATTACACCACCATGTTATCTTGTTATGTTGTAAAGCAGCATAACAAAATCACTGATAGATAAGAAGTGAGTTGTTGCAAAGGGTTGCATGTATTCACCGGTTTATTATGTAGTTTTCTGCTCAATGAGCAACAGTAAGGCTTGTCACCTGCCCACAGAGCAATGAGATTGACAATATAAAAATGAGACTACATTGCTGCTGCTGCTGCTGCTCTAGATTTAAAAGGATTCTGCCAACAATGACGATTAATTTATTTTCTAGCATATGCTTGCAGCATATTTTGCAATATATGTTGTCTAAAATATTTTTAGTTGACCATATGAAAAAGATTATAATAATCCTATTATGCCCAAGTTCCCTTTAACAGATGAAAAAATGAGTGCTGGAACTTTGCAGCTATGCAGGAGAATGCAGTCTTGAACTAAACTCTAACTGGTCAGCTCTAGTGCACTACCAAGGTTTGCTTTGTGATCTTAGCTTTTAAGTAGTATTGCACTTTTCCTCCCTACTGAAACATTTAATCATAAGTTAAATGTTGTGTGTTTTTATTTGCGGAACAGAAAATGTTAATGAAAATTTTAATTTAGATATTAAGTTCCTGCATATCTGACTGATTTGAAAAAAATAAAATGCATTCTCACACACTAAGTGCATGATGTTTAAAACAATTTATTCTCTCAAATAATTGTACACTATTGTAAACAGTGATTTAATTAAAATATCCCTGGCAAAACAGAACACTGTGTTAAAGTTTATTGACTTAAGGTATAAAGTGGGCATGTTGTTGTCAAAAAAGCAAACATGGGAAGAAGTCACTCATTTATGGTCTGCTTTTTTACAGATTGTGAGAATCATAGTGGTTTATGTTATTCTTCTACTGGAAAACATGGAAATGCTCGTGATATGTGTTCGTTTAGACTAATCATATCATGAAGTAACTTAGAATAATTGATAAACAAAGGTAACTAAATTGGAATTGCAAAACCCGTTTTAGATGTGATCACTCCTTTATGGCATTACTAATTTACAATTACATATTTTTTAAAATGACAGCCATGCAACTGAATGAAATTTTAAAAACATGAAACACACAAGCCGAAACATACAAAAAAACAAACAAAAAAAAACTGGAAAGAGTACACTGGTAACATGATTTAAAAAATGCACTAAATCATCATTTTCTGTTACTAATATTAGTAACAGAAAACTAATTACTACTAATATTAGCATTGACAATCCAACAAACATGCCAATTGTTCCTATTCACATTGTCAGACATGGGGATTAAGTTTTGAAGTGAATGTGAATAATCTCCTGGAAATGCTATATTAAGCAGTGGGGGCAAAACTACACTCATTTTGGGCTGAACGCTGGAGAGTCAGGCCTATTAGGGCATGGGTAATTGCTGAAATAAATACAGTAGGTCTATCTGAGCAACTCTAAAAACACTGATTTGGGTTGGGTGTATAGTTTTTAGATTATAAGGTAATTGCCATTCAATTAACCCCACATCACCAGTTAGCTTTCAAGTGAAATTAAATGCTGGTACAGATGATGGTCTATATAAATCACTCCAGGCAAATCTAACATCTTGAAATCAATTTAAGCCTTTTCCTAACATTAGTTTTCATTAAAGTCCTCTCCTTATTTTGAAATGTTTGAACAGCAGCTCTTCTTCTTCTTTACACTTGTATGAAAGACTGATATCTCTTGTTTGACACATTGCTACCATCTGCTGGGCATAGACACTGAGTTCCATTTAATGATTTTTCTCTAAGAAAGGTTCTTCTTATTTTTTGCTAATACACTGATTGTCACATATTAGAACTGCACTTTGTTGTTAGAAATTTTTGCATTCACCAATGAAATAAATTCAGTCAGACTATTTTCTGTCAGTATGAGATGCTGAATTGTTTAATTCCTGGTAGAAAGTCTACTTGTTTTATGAATTGGGGAAGTCCAATAATGGCTCTACACAAAATGAGAATAATAAAAAATGAACAAAAAAGTTAGCAGATCTCCTTAATGCAAAGTGTGCAATGAACATGACATTTCAAATATAGTTTTTTTTTCCCCAAATGTAAATATAAATATCACAAAAGTTAGTAAATAACTTCTGTTTGCACTAAGTGCCTTGAGCATGGGAAAGGCGCTATATAAATAAAATGTATTATTATTATTATTTTTACCAGCTCGAATTAGGCTGTCATCCCCATCGCTGTCCATGCCTGGGAGCAGGAAAAGATTCACCTCTGTCTCCAGGTAACCCCTTGACAATCCTGGAAAAACCTTACAATCCAGCATAGACAATGACCCTATAAAAAGAAAACACCAATAAGAGCAAATTACAAGCTATTATGCCTTGCTAATGTCTGACTTTTATAATACAAAAGCACATTTGCAATATTGAGTACTGCTAAATTATTATAATTTACTCAAATAAGAACCTCATCAAAACACTAAAGTCTCTTTTAACGTGTTCTTTAAAGTTTGTTTTTTCTTAATTTAATTTTTGGAATTGTTTAACTTTTAGTTTCCATAAGCTCTGCACTTCTTGTCTATACCTTTATATTTTAGATGCGAGTGCATCATCAGTTTGTCGACCACTGTATGCATCTTCTTCAGATTGCGTGGACAAAAATCTTCTCGTTTTGCACGATTCTGTAAAAATACTAGACAAAAGCATAAAAAGAATTATTGACCATTCAATAAGACAAAAAAAAAAAAATTAATAAATGTATAGTGTAACAAGATCCATGAATTGAAACTGACACATAATAATTCTAGAATAATGATTTACACTGCTGCTAAGAGAAAAATGACTGAATGGCTTTGTAAGCCTCTGTAAAAATTCTCATCTTACTGTTGCTTATAAAATTAATAACTGCTACATTCACCTCAAAAGTTGGAAGAATTATGATGGTGAAGAGACTTGCTACTCTTTGATGTTGTCTTACCATTTTAAGCACTAAATCAATGGTCAGGACTTAGCCAGGGATCTTATGTATAACATGCTAAAGCTTTGATACAAGGCCACAGTACTGGAATCTACAAAAGATTCATCTCCACGAATTAGTTATTATCATGCATATATGAAAGAAAAATTAACTGCTTGCAAGCTACGCCGCTGCTCCTCTGCATCGAGAGGAGTCAGATGAGGTGGCTCGGGCATCTGATCAGGATGCCTCCTGGACGCCTCCCTGGTGAGGTGTTCCGGGCACGTCCAACCGGGAGGAGGCCCCGGGGAAGACCCAGGACACGCTGGAGGGACTATGTCTCTCGACTGGCCTGGGAACGCCTTGGGATTCTCCCGGAAGAGCTAGAAGAAGTGGCCGGGGAGAGGGAAGTCTGGGCATCTCTGCTCAAGCTGCTGCCCCCGCGACCCGACCTCGGATAAGCGGGAGACAATGGATGGATGGATGCAAGCTACTTAGGGTTAATAGCTGACAAAGCCATTTTGCTATAATGGCAGGTTATTCATACAGACATCTGTCACAAGACATGGTGCAGTAAGCTGACATAGGAAAATTTCCAGCTTCTTTAGAAATGCGTCTATTTGACACAAGAAAGATGACCTTTCCTTCTTTAGTGACTATCTGACAAGTAAAAAAAATAAGAACAGATGGCCCATTAGCGTAATAAAATAAAATGCTTAATTAAACAATATTATGTCTTTTTTTTATAAACAAGGGGAAGCGGGAAGAAGGAGAAATTATAAAAAGCCAACTGAAAAATAGAACTTTGCTCTTCTGCCTTGCAACGTAGAATCCATGTACTCATCTGTGACTGAATGAAAATCTACTTCATTGAACTTGTCCTTTCTTCCTCGGGGGGGTATGGGTTTCTTCCACACATACTTTTAACTTTCTCTAGCACAAAGACTGTTTGAGTGGTTATTTACTTCATAAAAGGCAAAAAATATATATACTTCTGAAGCCATTTGCTAGGTGATATTAAAACTATATGTGTGGTCTTTTTACAGTTAATTCCATACTGTTTAAACAATTTATATACATGTTAGATTATATCTGTGGCATGGTTTTTTAAAAATAAATCTGTCAATTAATGAGACAATTCACCACACTGAAATTACATTTTTAAATATTATTCTAGTTACCTTTTTCACAACATTTTACTTTGTGAGTATACCAGGAGTTAAACGGAGACAAGAAATGTCTAAAAATGTACTACAATCTCATTTACTTTGTATGCATGTTGAATGCAGAACAATTAGCAAACACAAAAAGTGAGAGATTCAATATTTAGGAATATTATGAGTTATATCCAAGACAGAGTAAAAAAAAAGAAGGACCCTTTTCATTTATCCAACATTTCTAAGAAGGCAGCTTGTAGCGGGGCCACATAAGTGTTAAATGTCAGTACTGAGTGCGTCTCGTTTCATTGTCCCGTTTACTGTTTATGTGCATCAGTTAATGCCGTCCCCGAAAAAGGGGATGGATGATGGAAGGAGACCACAGCCGCAAACCTGGAAAACACCTGTTTACAATCAATCAGTCACAGCCGTCACAGGATTATTTAAGCCAGCAGGAGGAGAAGGAAGAGAGAGGAGAGAAGGAGATTTTTCATTCACGACCACGAGCCAACTGTTCCAGTTATTGTCCACATCGCGCATATCCATCCAGTTTGTTTTTCCATCAGCCGGATTTATTTCAAGGACCACACCACGAGAGACCCCGGGGTAGGACTTAATCATCCACCACACACATGAGGATTCACGGTGAGGCTGTTCCATTTTTTCCGGGGAGAATCAAACATCGCAATTTCACTCATTCAGTCATCCGCTTTCAGGACAGTTTCTTTATTACCGGACTCACGTTCTCATTCATTTTCAGTTTATCATTCATTGTTGTTTTTCGTGTTGTGTGTTTATTTGTTACAGGGACAAGGGAGGGTTTTTGTTGTATATATATATATTTGGTGGTGTCTTGTTATTGCTGGGGTGGAGGGATATTTATATTTATATGTTTCTATTTTTCTATTTCATTTCACTTAATACATATAATCTGTTTAATTTTACATCCTGTTTTTGTGTGCTCATATTTTTCACCGTCGATTGTGGGGGGGGAAAGTTTAATTGGTAAGAAGTACGGCTTGATAGTTAGATTATTTCTCAGTAAATTATCCAGGCCACTGGTCTTGGAGGTGTAGCTGCCGGCTGGGTAAAAGGGGTCGGCCGTTACATAAAGTGGTGCCCTCTCTGAGGAATCTAAATAAATATCTATCGCTGTCTGCCTTTAAACATTTTCCCCATTTAACATGTCTATAGTGCGTGCCGAGCAGGACGACACCATTGCTTCGCCGCGGTGTGATGATGGAGTAGCCGGGGCGCGGCACGTCACGGTCAGAGCGTGTTCAGCGGTGCAGGAGGTGGTGGATTCATTGTAGTCGCTGTACCTCGAAGATCACCATGGACCTGAGGAGGAATGCCTGGAGGATGTCTTGCCTCCGTGGGAAGATCTGGCGCAACAACTAACCCGGCTGGATGAGAAAGTCCGCGAGGTTGCTGAAAGTGCGCTCGGGCACGAAGATGCCTTGTGGGCTCGCATCAGCAGCTCCCAGGAGGAAGTAAAAGAATATCTCAATGAACAAGTTCAACTCCTGGGGCGGGAAATCGTGTTGTGCCTCCAGAGGCGGGATCAACGCTGGCAAGAAACTCTTCAGGGGGAGGTCCGAAGGAGTCTCCAGACGTTACGTCAGTCACCCTGTCATTCAACGCCGTACGGGTCTCATGGGGGGGGGGTGAATACATCAATCGGCCCTCTGTTCATGGGGTGCGCCTTTCCTTTCCCAAGTTGGGGGCCCCTTATAACATCGATGATGTCCTCAACTTTGTGGAAGAAGGGGAGGCGTATCTGGCTGTTAACCCTTTAACCCCAGAAGAGCTTATGGGGGTGATAGGGGCATCCCTCTCGGGGCCGGTGCGGAGCTGGTGGCTGACGGCCAAGAAGAACATTAAAGACTGGGGATCCTTTCGTCGATCTTTCCTCGCGGCTTTTCTTCCGGAAGATTATGAATCCGAACTGGAGGACAAGCTGCGATCCATGGTGCAACTGCCTTCGCAATCCATCCAGGACTTCGCCTATGAATATCGGGCTTTGTGTTTGAAGTGGCGGCCGGCTATGTCTGAAGAAGAGGTGGTCCGCCGCATCCTTAATGCCAGTAACCCACGGTTAGCTGGGGGTCTCAGGGGGGTTGTGGGGTCGGTAGAAGACCTGGTGAAGGTGGGATCACAAGTGGAACGGGACTGGGGAAACTCAAAAACGTACTGGAATAAAGTACAAGCCAGTACACGAGAAACCCAGCCCCTAAAACCCCAGCGAGCCAAACCTTGCTGGTCGGAAGCCTATCTCGCCATCATGCAAGTGAGTACGTCCCTCCTGATCGTCCCAGTGAAGCTGCAGGGGTGGCAGGTAGATGCGGTGGTGGATACAGGGAGCCATCACACCTTAATCCGCTCAAGCATGTGGAAGAAGATTAGCCGATCGACAGACAACTTAACATCTGCCCCGTCTGTCCGATTTGTATTGGCAGTTGGGAGTGAACACAGAGCCCTGGGCAAAGTCCCCTTGAAGTACAGTGTACTTTCCACCACCTGGGAGATGGATACGTATGTCCTGGATGACCGGCACCTGTCCGTCCCGTTACTCCTTGGGCTGGACTCTTTAACCACCATGAGGATGACCATCCATCTCAGTCCCAGGGGGTATACGGTGCCAGGGGAAGGGGTATGCGACTTCATTCATAAATCCAAAGAAGATCTGGGCTCGGAATTCATTGGCTTCTACGCGGCAGTGAGGAGTGACATAAGCACCTCGGCGGCAGCCCCTGTGGAGGAACAGCCCAAAGAGGTACGGCCGGTGCTGAAGAAGTGGGCCGAGGTGTGGACTGAGAAATTAGGAGTCGCCCGTGGAGTTACCCACATGATCCACACCTCGGACGAAGTTCCAATAAGGCACCGAGCTTACCGTGTTTCTCCACTAAAAAAGGGCATAATTAAAGAACATCTTGATCAAATGCTCGCCGAGGGAATAATCGAACCATCTTCCTCCTCCTGGGCGTCCCCTGTGGTCCTCGTGAAGAAGACGGATGACACCTATCGTTTCTGCTTGGACTACAGGGGGGTTAACGGGAAGACGAGCCTGGACGCATATCCCATGCCACTGGTTCATGAGATTCTGGAGTCACTGCATGGAGCTGCAGTTTTCAGCACACTAGACCTCCGCAGTGGCTATTGGCAGGTGCCGATGGACGAGGGGATTAAGAAGAAGACGGCAGTCATCACCCCTGAAGGCTTGTTCCAGTTCAAAGTCATGCCTTTTGGGCTTAAAAATGCTGGGGCCACCTTCCAGCGGCTCATGGAGCAAGTCCTGAGGGGGTTGATAGGCAAGATCTGCTTTGTATACATCGACGACGTCATTATTTACTCCCCTTCTATTAAACAACATATCCAGGACCTGGACACCATCTTCCAACGATTACATCAAGCGCACCTTACACTGAACACGAAGAAGTGTACCTTCATTCAACCCCACATACGCTTCCTCGGGCACATACTTTCATCTGAGGGGGTCGCTGTAGACCCCGAGAAGACCTTAGCCATCCAAGACTACCCCACGCCCACGGATTTGAAATCTTTGCAACGTTTCCTTGGGTTAGTGGGGTGGTATCACAAGTTCATTCCCTGGATGGCTGATATAGCAGCTCCCTTGAACAACCTAAGAAAAAAAGATGTCCCGTGGGAGTGGACAACAGAGTGCCAGGACGCGGTCGAGCAACTAAACAGCCACCTTCAAGAGCCGCCCGTTCTGGCCCAGCCAGATCCGCAGTTCACTTTCCAGGTACAAACCGATGCCAGCAACCTGGGGCTTGGCGCCGTTCTCACTCAGAAAATCCACCAGGCTGAACACGTCATCGCTTACGCCTCTCGAGCCTTGCACGGCGCTGAGCTCAATTATTCGACAGCTGAAAAAGAGTGTTTGGCTGTCGTGTGGGCTGTGGAAAAATGGAGACACTATCTGGAGGGGATTCAATTTGAAGTGTACACCGACCATCATGCTCTGACCTGGGTATTTAATCACCCGAAGACCTCCTCCCGTCTAACCAGGTGGGTGTTACGCCTCCAGAACTTCACTTTCAAGGTGACCTATCGGAAGGGCTGTGGCAATATTGTGCCTGATGCTCTGTCCAGGGTGTCAGAGCCACCGGGGATGGTGTGTTTGGCAGAGGCAAAGAAAATGATCCTCCCTCTGCCAAGAAGCCTGGAAGACCTGGCTCAAGCACAAGCCACCAGTCCATTCTGCCAGAGCATCAGGGAGGGACTGGAACAGCAGCGTACCGACCGGATACACTTCGTGGACCTCCAGGGGGTTCTGTACAGGACCACTCCATCCTCCCTTGGGGGTCTGCAACACCAACTAGTCGTCCCGGAAGGGCTCATCCCCGACTTTTTAAATTACTATCATGACAGTACTTTAGGTGGTCACCTTGGAAGGACAAAAACTTTATTAAAGATCCTGGGGGTTGCGTGGTGGCCGTCTGTCCGGAAAGACGTTTGCCACCACGTGAAGAAGTGCATCACCTGCCAGCAGCTCAAAAACCCACCTGGTAAACCGGCAGGATTTCTACAATCGATAATCGCAGATGGACCGGGGGAGATTTTGGGAGTCGACCTGATGGGGCCATTTCCTGTTACCAGCTCGAGGAAAACCGTCCTGATGGTGGTGATTGATTATTTTTCAAAGTGGGTGGAGCTGTTTGCCTTAACGGACGCAAAAACTAACAAGATCTGCTCCACCCTGAAGAACAAAATCTTCACCCGCTGGGGGGTGCCGAAGAACATCGTCTCAGACCGGGGTCCGCAGTTCACGAGCTCTGTATTAGATGAACTTTATACAGCCTGGGGAGTGAAAAAAAAACCTGACAACAGCTTACCATCCCCAGGCTAACATGACGGAGCGAGTGAACCAGACCCTGAAGAACATGATCGCCTCCTATGTGGGTGAACGCCATCAGGATTGGGATAAATGGCTCCCCGAGCTCCGGTTTGCCCTGAACACCGCTGTGCATGAAGCCACAGGTGAGACGCCTGCTTTGGTTGCGCTGGGCAGACAGCTAAAGGGCCCGCTTGACCGACTCCTTCCCAGAGCCCCTAGTCCAGAAACCACCAGCTACAATAATTTATTTAAAATGGAGGAATTACGGCGGAGAATCCAACAGAGGTTAGTGAGTTCGACATCCAGACATGCCAAGTTATATAATGCCCGGCGTAAGGAAGCGCACTTTCAGCCGGGTGATTTGGTCTGGATTAGAGCTCACCATCTCTCGGATGCCAGCAAAAGGTTCTCTGCCAAGCTAGCGCCTAAATGGTTAGGTCCAGCCAAAATCATATCTCAAACAGGTCCAGTCAACTTCCAGTTTCAAAGGGGTATCGGCACTGACTCCAAGATAGACACTATCCATGTGGCCAATCTCAAGCCGTACTTCGGCCCTCCCTTGTCCAAGGTTGGGGGGGGGGGGGGATGTAGCGGGGCCACATAAGTGTTAAATGTCAGTACTGAGTGCGTCTCGTTTCATTGTCCCGTTTACTGTTTATGTGCATCAATTAATGCCGTCCCCTTTGGAAGGAGACCACAGCCGCAAACCTGGAAAACACCTGTTTACAATCAATCAATCACAGCCGTCACAGGATTATTTAAGCCAGCAGGAGGAGAAGGAAGAGAGAGGAGAGAAGGAGATTTTTCATTCACGACCACGAGCCAACTGTTCCAGTTATTGTCCACATCGCGCATATCCATCCAGTTTGTTTTTCCATCAGCCGGATTTATTTCAAGGACCACACCACGAGAGACCCCGGGGTAGGACTTAATCATCCACCACACACATGAGAATTCACGGTGAGGCTGTTCCATTTTTTCCGGGGAGAATCAAACATCACAATTTCACTCATTCAGTCATCCGCTTTCAGGACAGTTTCTTTATTACCGGACTCACGTTCTCATTCATTTTCAGTTTATCATTCATTGTTGTTTTTCGTGTTGTGTGTTTATTTGTTACAGGGACAAGGGAGGGTTTTTGTTGTATATATATATATTTGGTGGTGTCTTGTTATTGCTGGGGTGGAGGGATATTTATATTTATATGTTTCTATTTTTCTATTTCATTTCACTTAATACATATAATGTTTAATTTTACATCCTGTTTTTGTGTGCTCATATTTTTCACCATCGATTGTGGGGGGGGAAAGTTTAATTGGTAAGAAGTATGGCTTGATAGTTAGATTATTTCTCAGTAAATTATCCAGGCCACTGGTCTTGGAGGTGTAGCTGCCGGCTGGGTAAAAGGGGTCGGCCGTTACAAGCTGTCTGAAACATATCACTAGTCCAGCATGAATGTTCCCAAGACCTCAATTTGAAGAATTTATACTAAATTTTGTAAATATACTGTATATTAATATGTACATTGGCTGGTGCTTTATGTCTTGCCCATGTTATATTATTGTTTTTTTAGACAGTTATTCTTCCATCTACAGTATATGTGTCTTAATGTTTCATTTCATTTTTTTGGATGAGATGTTCAATGGAGTAAGAAACTCACATAAATTAGAACTTGCTTTTTGCTTCTGATTACACCTAAAACTATTTTTTTTCTTTGTAGTAAGTCTGCAAAAGCACCTTACCTTATTGTTTTCTCATTTTTTGAACAGTGATACAGTATCACTTCTCTGTGTTTATATGGATCAAGACCAGCATGCAGTATTTGGCTTTCTACCATTTCATCAACAAACATATAAACAAATCCTAGGTATAAAGGTTCAGAACTAGCTAGAATAATTGCCCTTTTAAAATCCTAGGATTGGAGAAAACCAAAAAACAAACAAGAAATGTGATCTGATGAAAGGAGAACTGGTATGCAATAAAGACATTGCACTGGGTATGCTGTCATGGTAACACAGAGGATTTAAATATAAATTATACTGTGCAAATGTGCAAAGTGACAGTGGAGAAAGAAGGACTAGTTTGTCTAAAAGTATATGAAAGAAGAATAAGCAAGTCCCCATTGTGGAAGAGAGAGTTCTCAGTTCTGGAACTTTTAGTGTCAATGGCATCTAAGCTTATCATGGCAAGTCCTAATGCTCCAACAAGGACCAACACATCCAGGATTCCTACTGATATAAGCACTACTAACCTACCTAACTTCTTTCTTTCTATCACTCAGAGATGTCTGTCCCACCTAGTTACATTTCACACAATGAAAAACATTAAATCCTAATAAATGTCATATTAAAATAAAATATTAAGAAAATGACACTTCAAATACTAAATTGACATAAAAATCTAAATAAAACAATGTGCTGTTTAATATTAGCAATATTCTCACCTATATGCGGGTAATATTCAGTTCCTTCATCTGGTCCAGCAGATCCACTGGAATCATGGCTGGTTGAGGGAGTGGAAGGCTTCAGCATTTCAGCAGTCTGTAGAAATCTATGTGACATATAAAAATAATTTTAAAACTCCTCCACAAAAGTAAAGACTACATTATATCACCAGATACAGATTTCAAACTAGCACAAAGACTTTCCACAAAAGTAACTCTCTACTGAACTCAAGACTATAAACGTCATGAAAATCCAAAGATAATCAATTACATACGGAAGACATCAAAAATATATACTGTACACCCTACTGAAAGTTTTGTGAGTCTAAAGGCTGAAGCCAAGACAAATCATGTTAATATACTTCTTGCAAATGACAATGTGAAAAACAAATTTTTTGTTGCCTAAATATGCACACCTTTTCATTAATACTTTGTGGAAGTACCTTCAAGTCTGTCTGGATAGGTCTCTATCACCTTAGCAAACATAGATTTTGCATTTTAATCATAATTGTGGAAGACATTAACTGCAGTCAAGGTGAGATAGGGTATGCACAGCCTTCTTTAGATGATTTATTGGATAAATTGTGCCCCAGTGCTTTCCCAAAGAACGTATGTACAGAATCAGTTAGACCTGCTGCTTTATCTTGTGACATAATATACAGTATAACAAAGTATTAATGTTGTCATATTTGCTTGCCTCAGTAGATGTTACTGTCAGGCCAGTACAAGAAATGCATATTACACTTTAAAATAGGACTGCTTTGTGATCAAAATCAAGGAACTATATCAAAACTAGCATTAACATCTATTGGACTGAATGCATACCATATGAAATAACAGAAATATGTGTGGAAACATTACTTTTGTGTCTATCTTGTTTTTTGCGCACATGGAACATACAATCATAACTATTTTTTCTTTAAATATTGATTAAATACAAAAAGCAGACGGATGCTTTATTCTTACACACTAGTATTTACAGTTTCATATTAACTTATACTAGAAATGATAATCAGAACGTTTACCTATAAAGACTGAGATCTGTAAACCAATCCTGAACCACAATCACCACATGACACACGGTGTATAGGAATGCAGCCATCTGCAAGGACTGGAGTAATGAGGAAATAATTGAAAATGCATATCATGTGATGTTTATTACTCTACATAAATAAATGACAGTAATATACAGTAATCTGATAAACAGAAGAAGTGTTTTACTAAATTCAAATAATTATCATTATGCATCACATTTGAAATAATTTTGCCTCACATTTAAATGTTATTAGGTTATAATATCAAAAAAAGAGTTGCAAACAACTTGAGTCATACAGCTCATGAAAACATGACTACTTTACTATTACTTCATTTCATTATAAAATGAAAAATATAAAATTAGGTCCTAAAATGACCTATCACTATCAAATAATAAAACAAAGGATTGGGTATTAAAATATGGTGTGTTAAACAAACTCTTCATTACTGATACCATATGCATAACTGTAAAGCAATACATAATCCAGTATCACATTTTTCTTTTGTCTTTTTCAAGATTCCTTTTTCTCTTTCTAGGCTTCTTTTACTTCTAGAAGCCAGAAAACATTATGTCCCTACCTATGGTTCCTTTATACAATATAAACTGAGACAGCAAGAGTCTTTGCATATCTGATAAATTATATAAATGTATGTACTATATTTTGCATTATAATGGTCTTTAAGTACTTCCCCCTCATTATATAGTTATTTATTTGGCAGATGCCTTTTTTCAAAATAACTTTAAAGAACCTATAAAATGAAACTGAGAGTTTATTAGAAAACTACTCAGTTAACATCACACAGAACAAAATTTCTTTTGAATTACTGTTAAATTTGGTGTTGCATGTTTACCTGGATGCAGGGACAGTATTTCTCTAAAAGCATAGCTCATTGGTTTACCTATACTCCACAAACTGAAGACCCTCATATTTATGCTAAAGGACACAATGTATAAGTCATACAGGAAAAACATGATCAACACTGTTATGAAGACAGTGATGTTTACTGCTGACGTTTCTTTTTTGCTCTGCATTTTTATGCAGCACCTGGGTGTGTCGAACATCCATTTTACTTCTTTTTAATGACTTTAGAAAGGTTTGAGTATGACAATAAATGTAAAGTGTTTGTATTGTGGTCAAGGAAATAGCTTGGACTTTAGTCCTGATTAATTTTCAAAATGCAACATTCATTGCGCTGATCATTTAGACAATCATAGAAATGGGTGAAATCTAGGCTGTGATTTTGAAAGGGATTTAATTAAAACAGTTTTGGATAAATGTATAATACAGAGTATGAACATTCTGAAAGCTTGTCCAGCTAGCAAATGACTGCCAAGAACAAGGTCACGAATAGGTGGGCACAGAGGATAGTTAGGCCCATGCAGGGTACTCCTGTGGAAAAAAGGCAGGACCATACTAACATGAAGAGGTTTATTAGCATATGCCAGTATCAGAATACAAAATCCACTAGAGGGCGATAAGCCCCTGTGCATGCACCAAATACAGGCCAAGAGCACTATATAATAATGTGGGACACAGAAGCAGCTAAAAAAGGATCCATACAATATGGAATGCTACATGGCAGGTGACCCAATAGTTGCCAGAATTCCCAGATTACGTTCCTGAGAAACAATGTATAGTCAAGAAGAAAAATACCAGAGATGGAAATGTAGGTAACCATGCTTTCTATCTGACAGAACATGAAGCTGCTTTGAAGACCTGGCCTCTCAAGGAAACCAAAGGTTTAGTGTACAAAGGTACCAGAAGCTTACAGAAGAAGTTCTACCCTGGTGTAACTGAAGAAAATGGAAGGCCACAACTGGTTTAGAAAGTTATTAAATGGTGCGTGAGGGGGAGACTGGATGTCAGAAAGGGAATACTTTGACAGGTGTTATGGTGGCAAATGGTTGACCACCTTACCAAAACAGGCAGAACCTTTAATTAGCCTCACAAGATGTTTGAGTTTTTGTTATTTGACTGTGGTTTAAATATTCTTTGATTTCTCTGTTTTGTGTATCACTCTTCATAGAATTTTTTTCTTAGTATTGGAACATTTTAAACTATTTCAATACAAATAAAATTGCTCTAACATTGATATGACATGTTGGAATAACAAGGGTTAAATCATCATTGCAAACTGAAGATTAAACTGCATGTTTGTGTGGCAGTTGGGATGCAAGCGACATTCTAGACCTTGTGTTGAAGACATTGTAATAATGTTTTTTTTTCACTCCATCAATGTAGACTTCACCTTCTTTTCCCTTGTGAATTACTGCAAGCCTCTATTTTAAAAGTGTCATGATTGAATGCATACAGCTGGGGATTTTTTTTTTTTATTCTTACTTAATATAACTAATTTGTGAACTAGTCTTATATGTGGTTTTTACAGCACTGGGACAACATTTAGCAATTCCTTTTTTTTTTTTGTAAAAGACATGTACAAGGTTATTTCAATGAACACTAGTTTTGTAAAATTGTATCAACTCTGTAGCTCTTGCCAAAAGAAGTTCATATTGTCAGCCTAAACTTAATGTGAGTATACTTGGTCAAAATAGATAGAGATTGATGAAAATATGCACTGTTCTTGAATTAACAGATTTTTTCTCGAAGAGGATGTAACTGAAAAAACAAAGATTCTTTTTCTACAGGTGGTCCTTCCTAAATCTGGAGAAAGATTACAAGATAGTTGCTGTGAGTAAGATGACATACAAACTGAACGTGTTTAACATAGAGTAAATGGCCATGAGGATATAGTACAAATGACCAATTTTAGCAACTTGTTCTGTAACCTAATTGACTAATACTATGTTTTTTTTTACAAACTTCTATGTCCTTTTAGCTAAGGTTGTAGCATTATAAATAATAAATGAAAAACTAATTTATTAAACAACATATACAGTATGCCTTGTGTTTAATGTTGCTATAAGAAGCTCCGAATTCCCAGAAAACTGACCAGGAAAAAGTGATTGTAATAAATAAAATAGAAGGATGCACCCTTTCCCATCATTTATTGCTACATTTCATGATGGTAGCTACCTTTAATTGCAATAGTGCTTCACTTCTTTGCTTTGTAGACTAAGTACAGAATGCTTTATTTTCATAAATACATGAACATGCAACCAACTACTATCCTGAAATATCAAGAGAATCGAAAACGTGTATCATACTGCCATTTGATTAATGAGTTATAAGGAAATATGCTAAATTACAATAGTTCTGATACAGAATAATAATAATAATAATTATATACATTCATATACTGCTTTTCTCACTACTCAAAGTGCTCTCCATGCAGGGAGGACCCGGGATATGAACGCACAATAAAGAAAGAAACTATTTCAGCAACTAACTTTTTTATAATTCTAATAGTTCCCTGCTTGATTAATACTTTTACATCACATCATTAATATTAACAACATAACTTAATCTAAACATCAGCCTAGGGGATAATACCAAAGCTTCAGATGAATGCACCACAAAATAAACTGATTGTATTGACTGTGTCGTAAGTCAAACTGGGCTTATTTACCTTCTTCTTATAACTTACCTGCATCTCTACATATGTGTGTGGCAGACTGTACTCTGGGGGCAGTTTGCGATCATTATTGATCAAGTGATCCAGAATTGAAGGACTGAGAATTGGCTGAAGAGATAGGCAGTAATATAATTAGTAAAAATATTGTAGTTATTTGAAACACTATAAATCCCAAGGTTTTAAGTCTTCTTATATACCATATAACCATTTTAATTTTTCAAATGCATCGCAACTAAATTTACTGGTACACTTCAAGTCAGACCCACTGCCACTAAGAAGGGAAATATTATACAGTTTCAAGAGACAGGCTACATACAATGACATGCCTGGAAAAAGTTTAGTATACCAGATAACTGAACACAGAGTTGGACACAAGTCATGGAATTCCTTGCTTTTTGAACTCTGAGAAATAAACTGTTATTCCAAGACAGACAAGAGCAACTGATATTTAGGTATACTTGTTCAGCACAGAAGAGTTTCTAGCAGTAATCAGCATGGTCTAGAGTCCACGTAGTGACAGTATATAGGACAGCTAGACAAATGTTTCACTAAGGGATCATTACCAAATGTTCTTAAGATGTGTATGTGTAAAACATATTGGGATGGTATAATTTAAATTCCACAAAACACTATCCAGAATCTGGCTTACTTTGCTTCCATATACCATATCATCATTAAAAAAAACAGCAGAATAAACATACATACTAATTCCATTAAAATATTTTTAATGTACTGTTACTGTATTAAGAGTATTTATGCAACATTCACTAAAAATTTTCACTTAATATTTTAATCTGATTAATTGAATTTGACATGTTTTACCATTAAAAACTGTGAATATTTATAAAGTCTGACAGTAAATTCTAGTCTTAGCTGTCATCAATGAATCTAAGGCGATTTTTTTAAATAGCAAGGCTTACAGATCCATCATGTAGACATGGCACTGTCGTCTGGCATTATTTTTAAAACCATTGGTGCTAATACTTATTTGGAAATTGATCCTTTACTCGTAGCACCATGTGCTAGGTTGGAAACAAAAACTGGATTGAGCAGGATGAGTAAATGGATAAAAGAATACTTAGAAATGGTTCCAAGTAAATAAGATGGCAACTAGAACACAATTGCTTCAAAGCCCACTTAATAATAATTCATAATACAAATAAAGATGTGATTGTGCATATTTTTTTCTAAGGTTATCTAATGTACACTATTATGTTTATTTTTAAAATTCCTAATTTATATTCATTGTGCTTTAATGTATTTTTCCAAATTACACAATACTTTTTATTTCAAATTAAAAAATAGCTACATGTATTTGCATAACGTTATGCATTGATTCATGCCCCTTGCAGGAGTGGTTCCTGTTTTGTACCCAGGTATGCTGGGATAGGGACTAGCCCTCTGAGACCAGGCACTGGGAAACCAGGTTAGAAAATAGACAGAAGGATGAGTGGATGATTTTTTATTGTTTTAATCATGTTTACATTCCAGTAATTTGCATTGATTTATTGGCTTTTTGGTGTAGCAAAGTTTAATGCTTATAATGAATTGCCATAATGTTTATCACAGACATTTTATATGCTAATGAATGACTAAAACAAAGAAAACAGTGTTTCTTTTGTGAGTTCAAATCCAGTCAATTTTTTGACCAAATGGCATCAATCTATATTTGTGTTTTCATTTGTAGACGAAAAATATTTTCACTTACATCAGACATTTTGTTTCATATGCACTATGGACAATGGTTAAAAAATAATAGGTTTAGTAAATCAACAAGGCATAATGCGTTCCTTATCTACTGTTTGCCAAAACAGTTCTTTTTATCTTACAATGTGATGTATTTTCATGTTCTAAATCGCCCTGGGATTGTACCACTTCATTAACAAATGTTAATTAACAAATGGCTCCCTGAAATAGGAGGCACAAACTATACTGTATTATAAAGAGCTGCACCCTCTGCTTTATAACACTTACGTCCTTGATTGTAAATTTTGTTTGGCACAAAATAACTACTGAATGTAAATAACACTGAATGTATACTGTGAATTCAATGTTTCTAAATTTCAATGAATAAAATCACTTCTTAACCTGAACAAAGTTTCTCTGACTGTTACTTAATTGTACTGTTTTAAACATGGTAACACACTATATTTATTTATTTTTTAACTGAGATACCTGAAAATGAAGTCTGTAAATAGGGTCTTGTCAAAAGCATAAAAGCCTCCATATTTCAGAGCACTTACATCTGGTGACTCTAGAAACAATTGACAAATAGACCCATTTTTTTCCTTTCACCAGTTAGAAATTTTTTTACTTATTACTATTATTATTGAATGCCAGGGTATGAGCTTAGTACAATGATATGGAAAAGTTTTGTTTGGAACATTAATCATTTCTTCACTGTTTGGTATGGCCAATTTTTAATGGAAATTAAAGATGACATTTTATGATTAACTGGGGTGCTGTTTAACTTAACTTTAGACATATTGTGTTAGCAGAGTGAAGAGTCCTGCCCTCTCACAGATTTAGTGTCCAGGGTTTTAATCCTGTGCTGTGTCACTGTCTATGCGGAATTTGTACATTCTCCCTATGGTAGGGTGGGTTTCCTGCCATACTCCCAAAGACATTTCTTCTAGGTTAAGTGGCAAGCCTACACTGGTCCTGGGAGTGTGGGTGTGTGCGCCAATGGACTTGCCAATGGACTCATCAATGAACTGGTGCCCTGTCCATGACATAAAAAAAAACTATTGCTTATATGATTTAAAAAGCAGTCTGACCAATGAGATGGAACAATGAGTTAGTGCGGCAATGGATATTTTGAGAAAATTGTACTGGATTACTGAGATAAATCACTAATTAAACTCAGGTAAAGCTTACCAATTGCCTTTTAATCTAAACCACCATCCTTACTTGTGATCATAAATTCAAAAAAGATACTAAAAAAAAAAAGGGAGTACAATGAGCCAAAATGACATGACTTCATGTGTTTGCTATGCTCATTCTTTCTTAAAACTACCTGTGTGTCCAGGAAGATGACCCTCTCCTGCGTTATAAAGAAGTCAATACCAATACTCTGATTGCCACCTCTCTCTTTGATCTCCTGACTCTGTGGACGGAATACATAACATCTGCATGACAGGAAGAAATAACAGTAGCTATTTAATGATAGTAAACCTGTTAAATATAAAACACAATGATGCAACTCCTATCTCTTACCAAGTGTAAAAAGACATGCATTATAATAGATTCTTAGAATTCAATGAACAAAGTCCAAAGATCTGGCTTGTACTTAACCAACATATGGTTAAACATTTAATACTAAAGATAAAAGGCAATCATTTAACTGCTCACCAGTGTGTCATGAATTATATTTTCTTTCAAAAAAAAGCATGTTTCTATGTTTCTCTTTTATAGAAAAGATGATAGAACTAAATTAGAATGATAGCGCAACTGTCCAACTTCCCTAAAGATAAAGCACATTAGCTGACTAGTCATTTCAGCACTTATTGAAAATATATATTGTATAAATATTTTTTTTAAACATTTAAAAATGCACAAGAGTTCTGCTATTCAGTAAGATCATACAGGAAATGTGTATTTAAGAAACAAAACAAACTCTGTAGTAGAACCTCATCAGAATTCTACATAAATTATTCACTTGTTTAACCAAGTAAATAATGTAAGATGCTCTACCTAGTAATTATAGTATTTTTATATTGTAATCCAACATTTTATATATATATATATATATATAGAATTAGTTAAAAATTTACAGGTACTTACCGTTGGTCTTCCTCAGGAGCGTTGGCAGACAAAAGGGACATAATTGTTGACTTTCCCGTTCCCTGTAGCCCAATTATTCCTACTACCAGCATATCTGTTTGGTCTAATAGATACTGAAGACAAAAGAATAAAAAAAAGGTTCTTAGCAAAAGGGGAATGACCCTTTCAAATCAATTTTCATTATGCTAATTTTAAAAGGTATTAAACATTTTAACATTGTGAGCCATAATAAAGAACATGAGCGCAAAATTGGGAAAAAGAATGGATGTATTGGCAATAACTCGAGTATTAAGGAGAAATAGGCTGAGGTGCTTTTGAACAATCAGCACAGTGATTGAGCAGAATATGGTAGAATATGTAAGATTCTTTCATACCTCCATGGCACTGTCACACCAGGTCATCTGGTCATCAACAAGTTTGATACTGTGCTTCATCTTTTCCGGTGGAAGAAGTTTTGCTTGACCAATTACAGCTGTAAACACATAAAGAATACTCAAAACATCAAATGTTTGGTCTAGTATGTGATAATACTTGCTCAAGTCTTACTCTGAGATAAATACCAATAGTAATAAACCATCTCCAATTTGGGACATAGAATAGAAATCTAAATACCTGGACAGGCATTGACACTCTTCATTTAACACAGATATAGAAATAATCTCTCTTTTCCTTGTATGTATTATTTTTGTATAACTAGCACTCTTTTATAGTAAGAAAAATAAAAAAGGTTTACTTAATTTACCAAAGCGTGCACAATTAATAAACAACTGTAAAAACAACAGAATTCTGCCAAATCCATCAGCACAACCCAAAAAAGGTGAAAAAGAATTACATCTTCAGAGATGAAAAGTATAAAGATGCAAAACACCTATGAAAACTAAGCCCCAAAAATTTGTAAAAAAATAAATACATAAATAACTTTTGCTTAAATTTTCATTGGTTTGGTGTGACACTTCAAATGAGTTTATAGGGTCATTAATGTAACACATACAAAGTACAGTGAGATTCTTACTTTCCTTTGGCTAATTAACTTGCCTCATGTTGCCACTTTCTGCTACCATGAATAATGAGTATAACAAACCTTAAACCTTCTGTTTTTCTTACCCGAACAATCTTAGAACACATAACAATATCAAACCTTTGGAGACAATGGTGAATGCACAGAAGAAACGACCTTAGCAATAGTTTTGAGGCACAGTTTTCACTTATTTATTGTAGCGTTTATGATAAAAAGATTAGATATGTAGAGCAGTGGGAATGATTCACTCTGTAGATTTATTTAGAAGTGGAAGACTAAAAGTGTAAGTAACAAATAAAGGGCTGATGAGATTGTCTGTCTTCTTTCTCCATCTTTTTATCATTAACAAATAACAGTACAGTAATTGACATTTTGGGGCCAGATGTCCCTAAGATTACACTAAAATTGCAAAAATGCTATTTGCAGCACATATGAATAGAAAAAAATATGCATAACAAGAATTATCATAATCTTAAATATGCTAACAAGATGTAAGTACACATAAAGTGTAGGCATTTACTAAGTGTAAAGTGATTATAACTGCACGTACTTTAAGCTACAATTTCACAGTAAAGGATGTCAGTCATTGACACAGTATACAGTAATCCCTTGCTACTTCGCGGTTCACTTTTCGCGGATTCACGATTTCACGGATTTTATATGTAAGCATATCTAAATATATAACGCGGATTTTTCGCTGCTTCGCGGGTTTCTGCGGACAATGCATCTTTTTACTTCTGGTACTTGCTATCTCAGTTGGTTTGCCCAGTTGATTTCATACAAGAGATGCTATTGGCGGATGGCTGAGAAGCTACCCAATCAGAGCACGCAGTTAAGTTCCTGTGTGCTGCTGATTGGCTCAGCGACGGAGTGTTGCATTAACCAGGAAGTCTCATCTCACTAATTCAGCATTAACGTGCTACTGCTTCAGGGGCCGTGTCCAAGCGCCAATAGAAGATGCAAACGATTGCAGAAAAGGTAAACGTTTTGGCTATGTTGAAGGAAGGGAACAGCTACACCATTACAGTATCAATGAGTCCATGATTTTTTTATTTGAAAAGGAGGAAAAGCACATAAGATCTACGGCCGCAGTGTCCTTTAACCAGGGCGCAAAACGAGTTGCAAGTGGACGTGATAAGGCAGTCGTCTGGATGGAATCTGCTTTAGGAATTTTGCAACAAGGTCGACAACGTCATGACTGCCTACAAGCTGCTACGTGTACTTCGCTATACAGTAAGTGTAAACTTATCTACCGATTTCATATTGCTTAGCAGTTGTCCCTGTTATTAATAGAGTAAAGGGTGGGTTGTAAACAATACAGGGAGGGTTTAAAAACGTCCAAATACACGTTAAATAATTAAATAAATATGGTGTCCCTACTTCATGGAAATTCAGTTATCGTGGTCGGCCTTGGAACCTATCTCCCGTGATAAGTGAGGGATTACTGTACGGCAGATAGCTTCACTAGACCAGCTCAGTTATCATTCAGCACACAACTATATCACAACCAGAAGGCAAATAACATTCTAGCACATCTAATTCGTAAAGAAAGAAGCCTCAGATATCAGTACAGAAATGAACACTCCTGTAAGGTCAGAAAGCAATAGAAATGCAGAGATAAAAGTCACATACTGTTTATTAAAAATTTCACTGTATTCTGTAAATGTGACAATAACAACACTAAATGACTATAAATGTTGCCCTCATTTGAATTCAGTTACAATAAGGCCCAAATAAGCAGGTTTCTCAATACGTTGCTTAAGCCCAACCTTAAGGATTCATTCAGTATGGAGTAAAATGAACCATTCACTCTGACTGGAATGTCAAATGCCAAAAAGTCATGGATCCCTTGCAGAATTGTATTAAAAACCACAATTCAAAACTATCAATATTCATGGCTTATTATGTTCCTAAAGGTCCTGATAAATGAATTCTTCCCTAAAACTGTGCATCAAACACCTATATTCTTTTTCTCTAGGAAATAAAAGATTTAACTACTCAATCTGGTTTAATTTGGCAGACTAATTTGACACTTCAGAGATGACAAGGTATTGGTCACCTTCTTGCAAACAGATTTCAGAATGTACTCTTGTAACTAAAGCAGAATTAGCCTATACGGTGGGGGGAGGGGGGCTTTAGATTGGTCCAAAATTCATCAAAAATTTAAATCTCCAGTTTTTGACAGATATTGACGTTTTAGGGTCCCCTGATATTGACAACATTGATATCTCGATGATGGGCATGTGTCTGTCTGTGTGTGTGTCTGCGTGTCACAGTTTCATGAGGACAGTCTAGAACTAAAATGGCTGGACAGAAAAAAAGCGTATTCCTCTGCAAAATGTATCAATAAAGGGTGACAAATTATAATGGTTACTCTGTTACTTGTAATGCCACCACTGGCATTCTTTCACTCACGATCCACATTGCTGCTTGGAGCTGTTGCAGCCATTCCTCGGTTCTGGATCTGATACACTGGCTGGGTGGGGCGCTGACCCTCTTTTTCTGCCTTAACTGTAATTCCGGTTGTTGGAATAGCACCATCTGTGGGTGGAGCAGGCTTCCCTTCTTCTCGAGACTTGATCAAAACTATCGGTTTCTCCATGGGAGCATTTGTAGGTACTGCAGTCTGACTGGACTTAGGCTACAATACAAAATGTTTAAGGACTGTTAATATATAAAGTAATAAATTAAAAGTCACATAATTCTACAGAATAATAAAAGTAAGGTATTTCATTTATTTTCAACTAATTGAAAATATCCTATAAGTATTTTTATAGTTAGGAGAAATAATGTAGCAGTAACTTTTACTAATAGATAAGTGTATATCTTATTGCCTACTTCCCAATCAGAAAAATTAAAGTGCACCAAAAATAATGTATAACTGATTAAAATACACAAGCAAATATGCAAACTAGCTTATTAAGAGAACATTAACTTTGACCTTGAAAACATTTTTTAAAAATTCCATGCATTGGATTGTTTGATAGATACAGCATTAGGAATAAAATGCTAGTAAATCACTGCCTGCTCCAACTAAATTAATTATGCTGAATTAAATATGAACATTTTTGAGTTAAAAGCTCCATGATTTAATTGATTTATGGAACTCCACATTTAAATTTGAATGCAAAATATTTTTGTTACTTTCCCACACCCTTTCAGCTGGAGGTTTGGCAAGAATAATGGGAGTCTTCTGAAGCATTGGACCTGCTGATTCTTCCGTGCCCTCCTGCAAAATAACAACTCACTTAATAAAATAATAATAATAATAATAGTATGCCTCTGATATGTTAAGACTATTAATGTAGTAAATTAAATAGATAAATATACCTTCAGTATAGAACTATTGTCATGAAAATGTACATGTATTAGGACAATCTGTATAAAGAATATTCTGATATTAACATTTATGAAATCCATTTTGTATTTTAAAAATCTTCCAAAGAGCAGTGAATCAAATTTATCTGTTTGGCTTTCTTGTGGTATTTTCTTCACCTTTGCAGTAATTTTGTTCTCACAATAAATTTAACAAGAATGTCTGTGGTTAATATTACACATAGTAAACCAAAAACAGCAAACAAACAGTACATAAATAATTATAAATCCATAATATATCTTAAAATATCAGACACATTATTATTAAAGATACAAATATTTAGCAAAATAATGATAAAATTTGATTTATCAAAGACACCAAAATTATGAACTACATAAAACCATTTTAGTATGTCAGACCAAACAGTGTAAAACATGCCATATTCAAAGATTGTGTTATACTTGTACATAGAAAAGTCAATGCCTCCACTGGTGAAATGTCAGTAAAAAAAAGTATTTAACCACACAGCAGCCTAATGTGTATTAGTGTAAATGAAGAACCAATGAAAGAATCAAGGAATGCAATTACTGTACACTTACAGTTCTCCTTCAAAATTAAATAATATTCATAACCCAAAAAGATATTACCCACCAAGTCTTCAAGACTAAAATTAAAATATATTTTGAGGTTAACAGTCATTAATTTTTTGACTGAAACACTGGCAAATTAAGTGAGTTGTGCAAGGTAAGAGAGTAAGTTTGCAGTGAGAAAAGGTCTGGTAGTCATGTACTTATAATTACTTAAGCATTAGGCCACAGTCATATTATGTATATAGTACTGAATAATAACCTTCTTTCACATCTGATTCTTCACTTTAAGTAACTTAATGGTGCATGCTTCATAAACCAAGCTGAACAGAACCATCAAAAGCAAGCAAGAAACAAAACAGTATATTTTAACTAAAAAAGGCAAGGCTAGAATTAAACTAAGTAATTTGATGTAGACATGGAAAAATTTGCTGGTACCCTTACAGCTCATTGAAAAAGTGGTGTATGCTTAAAAGTGATTAAATGAAAAGTAATTGTCCTATGCATACCTGCATGCTATTGATATGTCATCGAGCAAAGCAAACAAGTGTGAAAAGAGAAGTACTGCTTATTCTATAAAGATATCATAAAATGGCCTGGACATACTTGTTAGTACCCCTAGAAAAGGTCACAAATAATTGTGTTTGAGTGACTGTTCAAACTAGCTGTTTTCTTTAGCTAGTTTTACACATGCCTCCAATTGCACAGTCATTTGACTGATTTAAATGGAGAAAAGCAAGGACACTGCTGTTTGGTATCATCGTGTGTCCTACAATGAACATGGTCCATAGAAATTAAATTTGCGGGTTAGGGGTTTGACATTTGGGTTTCAGATGGGATTGGAAGACAGTGAGTTTGTCTGCGATGATCAGAAAGGCAAAGACTATAAAACCATATCTAAATAGCTTGAGAACCTGTGACAGCAGTAGCAAATATTATTAAGAAGTTTAAGATCCATGGGGCTGCAAGAGGAAAACCGAACCCCAAAATGTGCACAAGGATAGTGAGAATGGTAAACAAAAAGCCAAGAACAACTTTCAAAGAAATACAAGCAGAACTCCACGGTCAGTTCAATCAGTGTCTGATTGCACCACCCATTGCTTTTGTAGTGACAGTGGGCTCAATGGAAGAATACAGAAAATCCAGGAGGACTCCACTGTTGATAGAAAAATATAAAAAAGCCAGAATAGAATTTGCTAAAAGGCACACAGACAAGTCGCAATGCTTCTGGGAGAATGTCCTTTGGACAGATAAGACAAAACTGGAGCCTTATGGCAAGTCACATCAGCTCTATGTCCACAGACAAGAAAATAAAGCTTTCAAAGAAAAGAACATTTTATCTATTGTGAAACACAGACGAGGCTTGGTTATGTTTTGGGGCTGCTTTGCTGTATTTGGCAGGAGGTCCCTTGATTCTGTGCAGAAAACAATGAAATCTTAAGACTACCAAAACTCTCTGGAGTGAAATGTACTGCCCAGTGTCAGAAAGATCTGTCTCAGTTGAAGGTCATGGATTCTCCAACAGGATAACGACACATATAGCGAACAGCACCACGAATGGCTAAGAATAAAACACTGGATTATTCTGAAGTCACATTCTATGAGACCTGATTTGAGTCCTACTGAACATTTATGGAAAGAACTAAAAAATGCAATCTGGTGAAGGCCCCCTGCAAACCTGACAAAGCTGGAGCAGTTTGCTTAGGAAGAGTGGGCCCAAATTACCTGTTGACAGGTACATAAGTCTCAGTGTGAGCTATTTATATGACAAAATATTACGTTAAGGGTCCCATCATTTTTGTCTGTTATTTGTGTTATATGAAATATTCTATTGAATCAAAACTCTAAAGCAAAGTCTGATTTATAATAAATACGAAATAAACCATGATGGCTGCCAATTACTTTTGTCAGTTTCATGTTATTTCAGAGACAATTTTGAGTTCTCCTTTTTTCATTGAGGTGTACCAACAATTTTGTTCATGTACACATATACACATGTTCCTGTTTATTAAAAATAACTTTGGAAAAGTGAAAATGATTACCAACCCAGCACTCCCTTTCTCTGGGCATGTAGTCCCTTTCCCTGCCTGGTCCTGACAGGTTCTGACCAGTAGGACCAATCTCCCGCTCCCGGCGTCGTCTCCTCCTACGACCAGGACCATACATGCCAGGCTGGCTGTGCCCTGATTCAGACATCTTGACACTAGCAAAGCCTGGTAAAAACCTTCAATGACCAAATCCTTATTCTTTCAGTCTATAAGAAGCAAGTGGACTCATTTACAGGAAATTCAAATTTTGATGGACTTCCATTGATCTCCTAAAAAAAGAAAGCGTATATTTTTGTTATTTTATACTATTTTAATATACTTACGATGGCCTATTTACATAACAGGGTAATGCGTAAATATTCAGACGTGTCCTTTGAAACTAATTACTGGTCACTCCCACAGGGTGAATTTAAAATCATTAATCGGCAGGTTATGGCACTGCTTCAAGGGCTTAGGTCTGATTCCCATCCCAGTCACTATATGTGAAAACTTCACCTAATTCCTGTAGCTACATTAGCTTTATTGAGGTTCCTCTCAAATGAAGCAGATAAAAATGTGAGTCCAATTAAATACCAAAAGTAAATACACCTGGTGTGAGTAAGCATGTGACACAAGCAGGTTTACTGTATGTCTTACATGCAAAACCCTTTAATGGTTAATAGTACGATCTACAATCCAAAAATCAATGTTCTTAAAAAAGTAAACGATTTTTTTATTGTATACTCAAATATAAATCTTGAAAGATATAAAATCAGACATGGTATAAAAGACAATTATTTTTCTCTTTGAACTTTTTACATAAATTGAGTGATCACACAAGCTCTCTAAGCTCTGTTCTTCTCTAACTAAATGTATTCATTGCTAAAGCTTCCATTTCACAATTAAAGATAGATGGACACTACATTAAAGTTGTATGCATATAATATATTCTATACACTGAAACGTCAAGAATGTAATTTCAATGCTGAACATGCTTACTTAAAATTAAGAATTCCAGATAGAATATTACATGAAAACTGTATTAGCTGAGCTAAAATTATTCAGAAAAGTATCAAAATTTTAATTGCATTAATATCAATTAATAAAATAAAAATACGCTGCAAATGTGACTTTTTTTGACATCCACGACCTGTCTAATAGTGACTGTGAAACTGAACAGTTCACAAAAGCTCAACTACAAGGAAAGGTTGGCACCAACACAACTTAAGCAGGTGGCACTGGATTTTTCACAGGGGGAAGGGGTTGCAATGCATGATTACAATACAAATAAAGCCCACATTATTTTTGATTCACAACAAATACCTCGAGTGTGCATAGCCATCAGATTACAGCCAAAAGAACTACATCCTGCACAACACAACACTGAGGGATCTCACTACAACAAGCTAAACACAGATCCTACTGATCAAGCACAGGCAGCTTTTCATTTGTTTTTTCAATATTTGTTGCAACTTCATTTGTAATTTTATTCCATCCTCTAAATTAATGCATATCTGGAATATATCGATTAATTTTCTGCATAGCATTTTGAGTTGCCTTCTTTGGCTGTATTACTGACATTGGGCGAAACCCGACCACGGGTATTTTGATATTGAAGAGATTGTTACAATGTGAAACTCCCACCAGGTTCACTCTGTATGCAAACAACGTACATGCAATTCAATTAAGGCATAGGGAAGGTATTATCACAGAAAACAAACGTGATATTGTAACTTTTATGAACCTTGTACAGTCTATTACAGGGTCATGGGGAATAAAAGTCCATCCCATTAGAATCAGGCGTAAGAAATAAATCGATATGGGATAGGATACATTTATTCAGACGTGCATCCATGTTCACTCACTGGAAGTTAATTTATTTTCTCTGGAATATGGACAAAGTACAGGCATTAAACATGCGTGTATCAACAATTGCATGAGGATGCGCCCTTAATCTTTGTGCTACAACTGCACCATTGTAAAATAAAAGTGTGTACAAAGATATTGAGCAGTATAATACTGTAGTGGAGACTTAAGACGATAAAGGTCAACCGACCCATCAAAAATGAAACATTGCTATTTTAATAAAGGAAAAGAACAGCAAATATAAACGGAGTATAAGGCAAGAAACGATCTAGATCAGATTGACAGACACCCGCACACCTACTCGTGCAAACTGATGTTTCGGACTGCCCAGACACACACAAGGAAAAACACGCAACATCAGAGGAAACACCAGGACGACAGTCTGACTTAGGTTAGGGCTCTGGCGGCATCGTTAACCACTGCATACCATAGGTTATTATCCATATAATTTAAATTTTAGGACACAAATTATGTTTTGTATAACATCTTTTCAAAGCCAACAAACTACGCAAAAGATGCAACTCATAACCAGAGTTTGGCTAGCCTGTTTAACATAAAGTCTACTCGCTGCAATGTTCAGTTTTCAGTTCTATTATGCTTACATTCTTATCTGCTGCTGTGGTGTAGCGACAGAAACCTTTCGGCAATCTTCCGCCTCTTTGAACGGAAATCAACGCTATTTACATCCGGTTAGATCAGCAGGTGTCCTTCACAATCCGAGGGAAAGAAACACGAGGTGAACAAGAAATGTTCCACTTTGCTAAATTCTAACATTGTTCCTTTACGCTAGAATTTTCTTTGTATGTTCAAATCACAATGTTTTTCCCCATAACATTGCATATATGATGAGTAAGCAAGCGCAAAATATCTGAGTGATTTTTAGAATCGTCATCCCTTTCAGTTTTACTTTCGTTTTTCTTGTTACTATCTTTAAAAATGACAAACTGAATCAGCATTAAAAGATCTCTCAGAATTCATTTCAAGATTTATTAAAATGAATTAAAGACATCTGATTATATATTTATGTCAAGATGTCTTAAATTAATTTTCAGGTATCTCTAATGCATTTCAGGATGTCTTAAAATAAGTATGCAGTTGAGATCACTGAAATGTAGTACAGAACATTTTTAAATGACATCCTAAACCTCCTGAACACCAAGAAATTAAATTGATTAGGGAATGAATGCAAGATATTGTAGCATCAGCACCGAGTGCCACAATGGACAGATTCTCTGCTCTTTACCTGGCTGTTAGTGGTGACTCACCATCTTTAGATAGATAGATAGATAGATAGATAGATAGATAGATAGATAGATAGATAGATAGATAGATAGATAGATAGATAGATACTTTATTAATCCCGATGGGAAATTCACATTCTTCAGCAGCAGCATACTGATACAATAAATAATATTAAATTAAAGAATGATAATAATACAGGTGAAAAAAACAGACAATAACTATGTATAATGTTAAATATTAACGTTTACCCCCTCTGGTGGAATTAAAGAGTCGCATAGTTTGGGGGAGGAACGATCTCCTCAATCTGTCTGTGGAGCAGGACAGTGACAGCAGTCTGTCGCTGAAGCTGCTCTTCTGTCTGGAGATGACATTATTTAGTGGATGCAGTGGATTCTCCATAATTGATAGGAGCCTGCTGAGCGCCCTTCGCTCTGCCACAGATGTTAAACTGTCCAGATGTTAAAAGATCTGCTTGCCTTTTGTGGCATTAGTTGGAGAAGCACCTGCGGCTGTGCAGGTTTCCCAAAAAGCACTTCAAGTACAAAAAAAAATATAGAAGAAATATTGGGAAGGGCAATTCAGAGAGAAATCCCCTTCCAAGTAGGTTGTACATGCAACCTGGTGTCAAAAAATTGGGTAAACATAACACACAACACAGAGCAAACAAAGTAGAAATTAATTAACATGAAAGAAAAACTGCAATTTCTGTCTATCAACTAATTGTAGAACGACAACCAGATTGTAGAAAAGGAGTCAGACAAGCTAGACACAGTCAGTCTGAGCCCTGGAGACCTCGGCCAACTAGCTGCCTCTCCCCTACTAGCCATTCTACAGCTGAGTCAGTGCTGGGCTGGCCAATCTGATGAAAGGACCTTTTTACCCGATGATTCCGGTACTTCCTTATCTGAGACTACTTTTACATAGGCAGGTAAATAACATTTTGAATATTTTTACATGACTCACGATGAGATCTAAAATCTCATTAGATTCATTTTATGTTATCTTAAAATATGTTTCTGCTCCATCTGTGATATCTTACCATATACTTCATCTCATTTCATACTTTATTTCAAAATAGCTTAAATACATTATAATACACGCTTAAAAAGACGTTATTTTAGGATATCTAAGTATCATTTTTAAATATCTTAAGTAAAAATAAATATATCTGAAATGAAAACACTAGCTATTTCAAAATATCTTCCTGATCATTTTGACAGAAAAGACATATTGAAAGCAGAGGACATTTTTCAGAAAGTGAGTTCAAAATATCCTGAAATGAATGTCAGATGTCCTAAAATACATAAAGCAAATCTGAGAAATCACAACATGCATCAGCAGTTCACTTACCAGTGAAGGGAAATTAATTAAACTACATTTACATGTTATTAAATGGTTTTGGAAAACACTTTGGGCACAGTAGTCAGAATTACATTTAAGGAGTATTTTAAAATCTCTCCTAAAATTTATTATGCTTCCTTTCATACCTATTTTAAAGCATTTAAGTAAGAAAGAAAACATGTCAGAAGATAAATTACTGTGCTCCGTTGACTTGGTATAGCTGAAAAGAGGAGTCGAGGGCATTGAGGTAACTAATAATAAACTAATTTTCTAAAGTCTTTCAAATTTTACTCTTGCCCATTTTTTCTGCCTCACGTTTTGATGTTAAGAAAATTATTTTAAAATGAGAGTTGGTACACATTCTGCTTTGTTCCCAGCTTAATTTGACATACAGCAGGTCACTTGAGACTCATTGCTGTGAAGCAGTGAATAACAGCGAACAACAATATTCTCTCCATTTTCTTCTGCCATAGCTATTCCCATTTTTATATGGGGTCACTATTTTTTGGGTAGATTTCTCAAATAGAGATTTCAATGTGAGTTTTACAGCCAGATGCCTTTCCTAATGCCAAGCTTCTCCATTCTTCTGAGCTTGGAACTGGCTCCAAAATGGAGGTTGGGTTCAATAACATTATTCTCTCTGCTTGTTCTATTTCTTGATGGGCAATTGCTGCATTTTCGCATGAGTTTCTTTCCAAGGACATGCAGTTAGGAAGACTGATGATTCCCATGTTTTGTTCTGTATGGCTGAGTGTGTGTTTGTTAGTATGATAAACTGGTTTTCCACTGATTGTTGGTTCTTCCCTTGTACTAGTTATTGCTAATGAAATCACTTTACCTGCCGGTGGCCATGTAATAGTTAAAGCTGGATGGTTAAGGCTGGATGGTTAAGTCCTCTTTACTTAATCCGTTTTATGAAGCTAAAACGAGTCATTTCCTTCTTTCTTTTGTAATAGCAGCCTGCTAATATGAGGTGGTGCCTATCTTGGCAGTACTGGCCAAGAAATGGAATCCAAACCAGCTTGGGCACCAGGCTATCTTTGGGCACAATTATAATCATTAAAACAAAGCCAATGTGTTAACCAAACATGTACATCTTTTGAATACGGGAAGATAATTCCCAGACTAAAACTCACACAGACAGTGCCTGGGCTCAGTGAACTGGGGTTTTACCCTAGTGAGGCAGCAGAACTGTGCTACCCACATTCCTTATATTTACATCTTAAAATTTATATACATCTTAAAAACAACGTCTGCTATACAACACAAACTCTCGCTATTAGCTTTTCAAAATTTTACTAAACGTATTTTTTTACAGAGATTAGTTCGCAAGAGCCCCGTTTATTTTTATAAAGGTTTACTTTGCAACTCCAAATGCACGCAATCTGTCAAAAAACTTTCCCTTATTTACATAACGCGAAAATACAGTACATAACAACCGATCAGGAAACTGGCAGTGTTTCTACTAACTGGCTAAACTTTAACGACTGATGTCTGATCACAAAACGTGTAACCTGTAAAAATAAGACAAGTCGAAAGCGTGCGTGGGATTCTGGGAATTGTAGTCGTTACCCGTTTACATTTAACACCAGCGATCCACAAGCTGGATGGTTGCGTTCCGGAATCCGGGAAGTGAAGTGTTCTTCTTTCGGTTTTGTTGTTGCTGTTCAAGTGTATTCTGAAAGTAAGATCTCTTGTTATCCTTAGTTGGTGAGTACCCGTACGTTGTTTTCTTTTTCTTTTTCTCGAGCCGGTGGTGTACTCTTGCAGAGGCTTGACGACGGAATGCGCAGAGTGGGGAGCTGTGTAACATTTTCATGGCAGTGCAAGTTGATTATCGAAAACGTGTTCGCGTTTGCCTTTCCGCAACGAGTGTCGTGCAGACTGCCAGTCCATAATGTCCATGCCTTTACGTGAACGTATTAGAGGTTTGGCTTTGGAGCTGCTTTAAATATTATGGTATAAGACATAGGCTTCTCGTTATGAAGTAACAGTTGTGTGTGCGTTTAAGAGTGGAAAGTGGCGCCGAGATACAAAGTGGGTTTCGTTGAGAGCTACAGTGGGCCTGGCAAAGAAAGAGGCATACGCAGTGATAAATATAACTTGAAGGCATTCATTCGGGAAGCGTAGTATGGAAAAAACGAGTTTTTAAATTAACATTTAGTTAATGATGCAGATTGAACAGCCGCTGCTTTTCCCCCATATGGCAGTTGTGGTGAGCTGGTATCTGAGGGGAAGTTTCAGCAGTCCAGACAGTACTTAGGCGGTGATCGAGGGCATTCCACTTTATAATCTTTAGAATGAACAGACCATACAGCGTGCACCATGATCAGTATTTTCATAATCAAAGAAATCTGTTAACAATCAGTTAAAATCATCTTCTTTTCATATTATGCTCACTTTTAATTGCATACCAAGCCCACGACCATGACGAAGTTTTCAAGATATTTCAGACCGGTACTGTATACCACTTTAGTAATAAAACTACACTACTGTATATCCCTAATAAATATAAGGACTTTAGCCCATTTTACTACACAGTCTTGCACTGTGCCCTTACCGTAAACTGCTTCATCCTTGCGTGGCACACCAGCTTTAAAATCGCACCCTCTCTGATTCTAAAACCTTTTGAGTTTTCTGTTCCAGCTTATCCAAAGTCTGTGATTGGGTACTTAGTGGGTGCATTGGACAGATGGATAAAATATTTTGAAAATTTTCCACGTTAGGAGCCTGCTTGTTGCAAAAGGTGATACAATCATAGTCGGGTCTTATATGTCACACATTCTCAGCCCCCAACTCACTTCTGCCATATAGAATGCATATTCACTGTTCTCAAAATTTGTATAGATACTGAAATAGCAAAGTTTTAAACACTATGCTGTGTGACACAATAAATTGCAAAGTCTAAGTAATTAATCTTTTAAAAAATTTTATAAAAACTTGAAGAAAAACGTCACCATAGATTAAGAGAAAATTCATAACACGTGTGCACATACAAAAGCCCCTTCTTTATGAAGTAATAGTTCTAGGTCTTATCTATGTTATTTGTTCCATTCTGTTTTGTATTAATGGTTAGACAAAATTGTATTCCCTTATATGTTAACATTCTTGCATACACCCAAGTCTGATTAATTTGTTACAGGCAAGATAACTCTACAATAAAACATTTACATGTTAGATTGGTGGTGAGCTATACTAAACTGTTGATAATAATAGAGTGTATTTACTTATATAACTTAAGTATTCTGAAAGTCAAACATTTTTATTAAAACTTGGCAAATACCTATGTGAATATAGCAAGATCATTAGTTAGATTAGCTCTTACAGTGACTAACATGTTTGCAGTTGATCTTTTTCAAATCTGATGTACTTTATTGGAAGAAAATGAAGTGTGGGATTAGAAGAAAATGATATATATAGGATTATGTAATGTGAATTAAGTTCCTCAGTGATCAGTCTAGGGTGGTTAACACTTTGTAATTTATTTTAAAGTTAGACTAGTTTATTGCTCAACTTTGTAAAATTTGCAGAAGTTACCAGAATTGAATGGTTCGCGGTCCATTAATATGGATGGACATCAAGACAGTCCTGTAAGCATAAACAACACATCTTCAGTAGTTTAAAAGTGCCCTTATATTCTTATGTACTTTTTCATTTACTTAATATTTCCAATAAGCATAAAGCCATGCCTTTTCTTTCCAAAATCTGCAGAGTGGAATCTTATTCTACACCAGTGACAAAAATGGCATGAGTCCCTGAAAGTTTTCTAAATGGACCTGTTTTTTTGCTTTTCTCCACAGTCATTTTGAAAATTCTGGTATGACTGAGTACATGGATGTTATTTAATTATGATAGAGCATGCACATTTACCACAAAAGAAAAATGATCTCCTTGTTAGACAATCATCCATTACAAATAAAGGAGGAACACACTTTGTTAAACTGCTTGTGTGCCCCAGCTTAATAATGTGCTAGTGGGTTTTAACACTGTTAATTCATGTTTGAACTACAGCCCACAACAAAATTAGAAATATATATGAACATAACAGTATGCTCATGAGAAATTACCAAAATAAAGGCTTTGTTGTCTTGTATCATTTGTTGTCTGTCAAAGGATAAGTTCTGTATTTTTGAAAGTAGAGTTATTTTTTTAACAGTTTGACAGACATAAATTTGTTCATGAAACTTACATTGTTAGGTGAAGCTGTACTTGTAAAATACAAAAACACCTTATATCCACCAGCAGCTTAAAATTATGCCAAGTGGGGCACCAGAAAAAAATGTGAAACCAGAGCCCAAAAACTTACTGACCATGTCCATATTGAAGCAGGTAATGTTCCCTCACATTGAGAACAAAAGACATTTGATGAAGTGGAGACCTGAAGGCTTGTTTGGTTAACTAATAGCTAATAGCATTTCCAACAAATCCACATCATGAGTTGTCTTTGCTGCATTATCAGTGACAAATTTTGGGTCTTTATCTTTAAGGCCCCATTCTTTTAATGCATTTGTCAGCACTATAGCAAGATAATTCCCAGTGTGGCTGCAAAGCTTGCAAAACTGTCTATGTAGTGGCAAGTCATTATCACATATGAATTTGGCACTCTGGAGTATGAACTATCACAGGAAATCAAGCAAAATGACTCCTTCTATTGGCTAACTAAAAAGATTACAAAATGCAAGCTTTCAAGGCAGCTCAGGCCCATCTTGCCAGGAGAAGGGGCCTGAACTGCTTCAAAATGTTGTATCTTGAATATCATTTGCTTGTACAAACAAACCAGTCAGTTTTTGCTACATTCATGGGGAATTCACCTTGATAGTACAGCAAAAGTTACTTATAGCACTTGTTAAAAAAAAAAAAAAGCCTACCATATTTATTTTGGCTATAGAGTTGGCAACCAGGATAAAGTTTGGACTCCTTAATTTAATTTTTTTTTTTTATATAATATAAAAAAAAATTTTCTCCAATTTTAGACCTTCATCTTTCACAAACTAGATGTGTAACAACAATTACCCTGCCACATTTGCATTCATCCATCCATTTTCCAACCCGCTGAGTCCAAACACAGGGTCACGGGGGTCTGCTGGAGCCAATCTCAGCCAACACAGGGCACAAGGCAGGAACCAATCCCAGGCAGGGTGCCAACCCACTGCAGGACACACACAAACACACCCACACACCAAGCACACACTAGGGCCAATTTAGAATCGCCAATCCACCTAACCTGCATGTCTTTGGACTGTGGGAGGAAACCGGAGCGCCCGGTGGAAACTCACGCAGACACGGGGAGAACATGCAAACTCCACGCAGGGAGGACCCGGGAAGCAAACCCGGGTCTCCTAACTGCGAGGCAGCAGCGCTACCACTACACCACCATGCCGCCCCATTTTCATTCAGCACTTTCAAATTCATAAAGAACACCTACATTTTTTGGTGGGAGTGAAAAAAACGTTTTTTGCAAGCCAGTGATATCTTGAGCATTTGATGGAACAGATTGAGGGGTGACAGCCCCCAAAAATCACAAATAACATTTTAGTGTTATTTTATGTTTACTTTCTTATGGATGTTGTACATAAATGAATTAGTGAAAAATATTGTTGAACTTCTCTTTTGACAAATCAGCCTTTGGTTTTGTGGGAGAGACAGTGGCACTGTTGGAGAAGCCAGACCTTTTGAGATGTAATTTCTTGCATTCCTATGCCCTTTGATGTTCTTTTTCAGGCTGTACACATGCAGAATTATTCCAGACTTCAGTCTTCACCATCCCCCGTACTGGCATAAAAGAGGATCAACATAAAAAGGAAATGCAGTATTGGAATCACCAAATGTTACATTACCTGCTTTTTTTTTAGGCCTGTCCAGGTCTAGCACAGCTGTGTGGCCAGGCAGACCAAGCATGTATCACCCTTTTGGGTAAGTTGAAATCTAAATGTGTTGGAAACTCTAAAGTCTTCATGCCCATAGGTGATATGGTGTTTATGTCTTCATCAGTTTGTTACATATTTAATAATCAAGTCACGATATTGATTTTGTTGATCCTGGTGTCAGGACCAATTAAACTCCAAATTTAGCTTCCCATTAACACAATTTTTCCACTATTTCCAAATTAGAAACTTTGCTAAACGAAATCTACCAAATTTTCCATACCTCTCACCTATTTCTATTCCAGAAGAAATATTGATCAGTTTTGAGGACTTGGACAACATTTCTATAATACAGGTGCTGGTCATAAAATTAGAATATCATGACAAAGTTGATTTATTTCAGTAATTCCATTCAAAAGTGAAACTTGTATATTAGATTCATTCATTACACACAAACTGATGTCTTTCAAATGTTTATTTCTTTTAATGTTGATGATTATAACTGACAACTAATGAGGTTTTGCTGTTAATCTTTTTAAAATGAGTACTCAGATCTTAATTTTTGGCTAATTGGACAGCCCTACTGCAGATTTGTTTTTTCTGTATTCAGAGTCAAAGTTAATATTGAGCATTAAAAATAATATGGAAACTATGCAACACCACTTTGAAAAGCTCCACTGTAGCCTTATCCACTGTAGTAACCAGTACCCTTGTGGAGATTTCATGCCTAAACTTTTTTTGGTGCAAGTTATTTTTGACATAGTTATAATTTTAGGATTTATTTGAATTTAATGTTTTTTTTTTGTTTCTTTTAGATTTTTTGGCATATTTGGCAGATGACTTTGTTCTAAATTGATGGAAAATCTGTACTATTAAAATGGCATTATGCAGTGCACTCTTTTGTCCCAACTCAAACCTGTCTTCACAAGGAAAGCAAAAGACTCTCCTTCACCGATTTCCTCCTTGTGGCTCCAGTCTTTTTCTCTTGTGGAAAGGAATGGTTGGTCGGTCGTTATTGCCTGATAATCCTCGCCTCTGCTCCTTGCATTTTAGCAGTGATCAGTATATCACACATTGGTTATCACCAGAAAACATTCCTGGACTAAAAAAGTGGAAGAAGAGGAGGCGGCTAAAAAGAAATGCAGTCCCTTCTATTTTTTTTGACAGTGATGGAGATAAATATGAGATGGTATAAATGTATTTATTTTTTTTCTCCTTTGGCATGATGCGATGCTTTCCTTAGTTAAGCCATTTCAGTTAACATCTGTAGGGATATAATTACCCTATCTTCTCAGGGTTACATGCTTTTTATAATAAAATAAAGACTCTCTTTTAAATGTTTAGTGAATCTGAACAGCATGTTGATAATGAAATTAATTGAATTATTCAGAGAAGCAGTTTTGAAGATTCAAATCCTGGCATACAGTGCATCCAAAAAGTATTCACAGCACATCACTTTTTCCACATTTTGTTATGTTACAGCCTTATTCCAAAATGGATTAAATTCATTTTTTTCCTCAGAATTCTACACACAACATCCCATAATGACAACATGAAAAAAGTTTACTTGAGGTTTTTGCAAATTTATTAAAAATAAAAAAATTGAGAAAGCACATGTACATAAGTATTCACAGCCTTTGTCATGAAGCTCATAATTGAGCTCAGGTGCATCCTGTTTCCCCTGATCATCCTTGAGATGTTTCTGCAGCTTAATTGGAGTCCACCTGTGGTAAATTCAGTTGATTGGACATGATTTGGAAAGGCACACACCTGTCTATATAAGGTCCCACAGTTGACAGTTCATGTCAGAACACAAACCAAGCATGAAGTCAAAGGAATTGTCTGTAGACCTCCGAGACAGGATTGTCTCGAGGCACAAATCTGGGGAAGGTTACAGAAAAATTTCTGCTGCTTTGAAGGTCCCAATGAGCACAGTGGCCTCCATCATCCATAAGTGGAAGAAGTTCAAAACCACCAGGACTCTTTCTAGAGCTGGCCGGCCATCTAAACTGAGCGATCGGGGGAGAAGGGCCTTAGTCAGGGAGGTGACCAAGAACCCGATGGTCACACTGTCAGAGCTCCAGAGGTCCTCTGTGGAGAGAGGAGAACCTTCCAGAAGGACAACCATCTCTGCAGCAATCCACCAATCAGGCCTGTATGGTAGAGTGGCCAGACGGAAGCCACTCCTTAGTAAAAGGCACATGGCAGCCCGCCTGGAGTTTGCCAAAAGGCACCCGAAGGACTCTCAGACCATGAGAAAGAAAATTCTCTGGTCTGATGAGACAAAGATTGAACTCTTAGGTGTGAATGCCAGGCGTCACGTTTGGAGGAAACCAGGCACCGCTCCTCACCAGGCCAATACCATCCCTACGGTGGTGGCAGCATCATGCTGTGGGGATGTTTTTCAGCGGCAGGGACTGGGAGACTAGTCAGGATAAAGGGAAAGATGACTGCAGCAATGTACAGAGACATCCTGGATGAAAACCTGCTCCAGAGCGCTCTTGACCTCAGACCGGGGCGACGGTTCATCTTTCAGCAGGACAACGACCCTAAGCACACAGCCAAGATATCAAAGGAGTGGCTTCAGGACAACTCTGTGAATGTCCTTGAGTAGCCCAGACTTGAATCCGATTGAACATCTCTGGAGAGATCTTAAAATGGCTGTGCACAGACACTTCCCATCCAACCTGATGGAGCTTCAGAGGTGCTGCAAAGAGGAATGGGCGAAACTGGCCAAGGATAGGTGTGCCAAGCTTGTGGCATCATATTCAAAAAGACTTGAAGTTGTAATTGCTGCCAAAGGTGCATCGACAAAGTATTGAGCAAAGGCTGTGAATACTTATGTACATGTGATTTCTTAGTTTTTTTTATTTTTAGTAAATTTGCAAAAACCTCAAACTTTTTTTCACGTTGTCATTATGGGGAGTTGTGTGTAGAATTCTGAGGAAAAAAATGAATTTAATCCATTTTGGAATAAGGCTGTAACATAACAAAATGTGGATAAAGTGATGCGCTGTAAATACTTTCCGGATGCACTGTAGCTGGTGTCTGTGTAGCGTATGCCCTTTTTCCTAGTTCAGTACTGGTTTTCTCCAGATGCTGTAGTTCCTCTCACATGGCAAAACACATGCATTGAAGGTTAATTGGCAATTAAGATGTTCAAGTGTGTATGTGTATGTGCGTTCCTACCCCTTGTGATAGACTGGTATCCAAACTTCGGTTCTTCTACCTTGATATTCAGTACTGCTAAGAACAGGTTGAGGTTCTCTGCAGTCATGCCAATGAAGATTTTGTAATTTAGCTTATTTTTCACCAAACTCTGAAAACAGCTGCAGCAACAGTATTCAAACATATTCTTTGACATGAAATGCTGAAAAATTAAGAATTAGCATTACCATATTTAAAGAGTCTTATTAAACAAATCATGAAGCTATACAAGGCATACTTAAGTTTTTGTATTTTTTTTAAGGTGCCTGTCACAGTAAAAGAGGAAACGTATGATGGAGAGGATGATTCGTTGGGCCTATTTGCCACGTCTGTAAGTATATTTTTATATATGTATAATTTAAGCAATTCAAGTCCAATTAATAATCTCAAATATGTTGTTGAGTAGAACTGATCATGTATTGTGTATTTTAAAATTTTCTTCTAGAATTAAAAAAAAAAAAAAAAAATCAAGAGTGTAGTATTCAGTTCAGTTTCTAGTAATATTTTGAGTGTGCCTGGACTATTAAATACATTATTTCTGCCCCTTAAATATCTTTTGCAACACTGAGAATTGCATGGGCAATTTTTTATTAATCTAAATGATTTCCTTGGCTTTGAATACTTTGCTTATGATATTTTATAGCATGACACTTTGACATTCTTTTACTTTCAAATGTTAGTCATTTTGCTACTGCTTTTAAGGAACAGAGCCACAGGAGAGCTACATTTAGTGTGTAAGATAGCATGTTGTGGGTTTGCTCTTAGTCCACTGAGTCTATGCGTGGAAGTGCGTGTGTCTATCTGTCCGACCTGGAAGTGCAAGACTACAGCATAAAGCTCAAAGAGCCGGCAAGGCGGCCCCAAGTTAGAGTTGGAAAAAGAAGGAAGTAAGAGGCTACAGCATGAAGCTGAAAAAAAGCGACTCTGTTGCCAAAGTGAAACTGCTGACAAAAGACAGACTTGCTTAGCCACTAATACATAAGGGAGGCAAGCACATAAGCAAAACGAAACCTCTGAGGAGAGAGAAACTCACTTAGTCACTGATAGACAAGGGGGGCGAGCACGTCCGCAAAACGAAACCGGCGTCTCTGCATTTCATTTTTTTTTTTTTTCTGACAATTTCAATAGTTTCTAGGAGCCTGGGCCTTTTGCAGCACAAACTTACACAGCTAGTACATTTATAAATTAAGTGTTGCAGAGTCCCCTATCACAACATTCATTTGTCATAGTTTACTTTGTGCCTACTTTTGGTTCCTACATATGCATACATAAATTTAGGTCTGCAAATTTGATGTCACTGCAAGTCAATTCATTTAAATATGGACATCTACAGAAATTTTATTGTATATGATATAAATGCAGTGGGGATTTAAAGGCATTCCAGTTTAGAGACCAGAAACATAACTTGAAAGAAAATTTGCACCTCTAAATCTAAGATCTTTTTCCTCTCCCAGATAAGAGTGGCTTGCTCTCTAGCAGGTTACAGGGGAGAAGCAGCCTTAAGTACAAATGATTAGTTAAATCAGCAGAAGCTATCTTTATTTATCTTTCAATTGGTATGTACTAAAAAGTCAGAACATTGAGGGAAAAAAATGAATGGACTCCTAAACCTAATAAAATAAATACAAATAATTACAATGTCAAAAACATCTTGACAGATGTGTTGTTACAGGACTCAAAAATGGCCTTAGTCCTAGGCTAAAAGAGTTCCCATTTGGCTAGTAATTTTTGTAGTGTTAATAATGTAGGCAAATGTTATAAAAACATTTGATAAAATCCTTGCACTCTGTTAATATAAACAGTTAAAATGAGAACTACAAAGATCTGCAATTTATTATTTATAGTTAGAAACTGAATTATAGTGCACATTCAAATGTATATATGTTTGTGAATATACATAATGTACTTTATAATGTATATTACTGATTGTCTTTATGCAGTGAATTCTATGGACCTTTTAATTTGATGTAATTCTGTTGAAGATTTTGTTCATGATCTTGCTTAATATTTTGTAATTTGTAAATTTTAGGTTAACATCGAGACTTCTGATTCACATGCATCAAGAATCTCAGAAGTGTCTAAACAAAGGCAAGAGTTTCCTGTTGTGGAAAATTCTCATTTGAAAAGAAAACAAAATCAATGTTCTCTTGTTTCAAACCACATTGATGAAAATCATTCAGTAAGCGAGAATATGGAACTTTCACAAATTTCATATCAACAAAATGATTGTGCAGTCACAGCTGTCCCAGAAAATGAAAAGGAACAGAAGGACTATAAAAGTAAAATGTGCAACTTTTGTGGCTTAAAGTTTTGCTATCCCTCAAACTTAGGAAGTCACCTGCGCATTCACAAATCATTGCCTTTGCACTGTTCATTCTGTAAAAAATACTGCAGGACGCATTGGATTCTTAACAGACACCTACAGAAACATGAAAAATTGCATTTGCATACCCAAAATGTGGATTCAAAGAGGAGCCAAATAAAGCAATTGGTCAAAACTAGAAGAATGCAGAAGGTAGGTAGTAACTGCAATTAAATATATACAGTGTGTGTGTGTGTGTGTGTGTGTGTGTGTGGAGTCATCTATCACGTTTAAAAATGTATCCTGAACTGACAGCTGCTGTTTTTGATTGAAAAGCACAACTACATTACATTTATGTCAACAACAATATCCAAAGTCTCCACAGGTTTACAAAGTATAATGCTATTTTCCCTAAACTTCTAAAGAGAATTATTCTCAAAACCCCATATTTATTGTTCTGAAATGCATTTTTTGATTATAATTGTATATAATTGTAATAGTGTGCTTTGTGAAAGGCCCAATGTAAAATGAGATTTTATTCATTGGCTTATGGTCTGCAGGCGACAGTCACATTAGGACCTAGTCCCTTTACTGTACCTGATTATTGAATAGTTTCCTGTTTGTTATCAGCTAAACCAATAGCCTTCTGTCCTAGGAAAAAATAGGCTTTCAATTATCAAATAGAGGGAAAAAGCCAGGTGATTTTTACTGTCTTCTCTCCAGGCTATGGAAGTAGATGAAAGCTCATTTATATTCCATGCTGAGACAAATTTTGGATCATGTGTACACACAGTAATATAGTTGAAAAGAAAGTAGAGAAGTGTATATTTCAAAGGTATTTCAATAACCTGCACATTAGAGCTGATATAGTTAAATAGTTGCTTGCTTCATTTGACTTTGGTACCTTAGATGTTTTGGACATGATTGATACAATAGGGTACTGCATTATTTTTAGTAGTGATGCATGTTTTTTTTTTTCTTCTTTGGTGCCTTCTCTGAAATGTACAGTTGGTCAACTTTTGGCTTCTTTGGTCATATAGATGATACAATACTACCCTTTGAAATCCTGTGGAAAGTTTAGATTTTGATACAAACTGCAATATCCACATTCAAGTACAGTATGGTTGCATTTTGTTTTTCACCATGTTACAAGAGAGAAAGTACTTTATTAGAAGTATACAATTTACAAACACTGTCAGTGTAATCCTGCATGTTACTAAATAGGGCTGTCTGTAACCTTAGTCTTTTTGTTCTTGTCACGGTCAAAGAATTCCAAGAATTTTGTGTGGAAGAAACCCTTCCCTGAAATAGCTTAGCATAGTCAGCTGCAGTATTAACTTTATCATATTCTTATTGAATAATGTATTGTGAAAATGTCACATCAATTCACTGACATCTGAAACATGTAGCAATGTATGTGAATGTAAAGAAAAGACTTAAATTGTTTAAGGAATGCTTGTTATTTTAAATAGAACTTTAGTGAACATTTGAGATCCTAAACCAGGGTTGGCTACCTTTTTAAAGCAAAGAGCCATTTTATCCTAAATGTATGACCTAAGATTTGCAAAGAGCCACAATGGGTAGAGAAGGAGGTTTGAGATACGATTTTTTTTTTTTTTTAATGCAATATGGGTATATATGCATTTAACAAAGATAAAAAACTTCACATACTTAAAGAAAATAAAAAAAAACAATTTGAGACTTATGACACTGCATTTCCGTGCAGAGTTGATTTATGTTCAGTGAGTAGTTGGAAGTCTTCAATTTTAAACATGATTCCAAGCTTACGCCATTAAGCTGACTACTTATCTTGCTTTTAATATCATTCATGTTGGAGAATGTCTGCTCACAATTATAAGTGGACCCAAAAATTGTCAAAATTCCTAATACTATTTTGAGTGGACAATAATAGTTTGAAAGGCTGACCTGTTAGTTGTACTTCAAACTGATCTGTTAGCTGTTGGAAATGATGAAAAATATATTTGATTGGCATTTGCCACAAATGGTTTTGTCAAGAATGAAAGAGTGGACTTCTAATCTCTGAAATCTTTAAAGCGACCAGTAAATGAATCATGCATTTTTGCAATAGCTGTTAGAAAGAACTTGCTATCAAAGATATTTCCTGTAGTTTCCAGATGTTTTTTAAGTTTCAAAATGAAACATATTTACACTGTTCCATGTCTTCTGCGAACAAAAGTAGATTTGTTTGAAGAGGGTACAAAGCCTTTATTTTTACCCGTCATTACTGGGTGATTCATCTGTAGCGATAGATACCAATTTATCGATATCTTCACTTCGAGTTTGTCCTTTAAGAGGTTTCAAAGTCAGCAATTCTTCATGGAGACCTTTATTGGAAACATATCTTCTAATAGGGCTAATTTGTGTGATTTCCTTCACGTCACGACTCGTCACATACCAAAGAAAATACAGATGCCGATTTTTATATCATTAATCTGTTGAACTGCCATATTCTTGCCTATCTTAATGATTCTGTCATGAATGGTTTTTGCGGATAGTGGAGTGTCTTATTTTTTTTTTTTATATTTTCTTTATTTTTGAAGCCAGAGTAGAGATGTTCAACCAAATTTATAAAGCACTTTTTTTTTACATATTTTCCATCTGTTGAAAGATTTCTGTGCTTTGCAATCCAACGAGAAATAGCAAAACTTGCTGCTTGTTGCATATTTTGCTTTAATTCTGTCACTGCTTTTTTTTCTTCTCTGAATGAATATTTTTTTGCAACTGTAAAAAAGTGACAAATTGTTAAGTGACATTCGAGATTTGATCTTTTTGTTATTGGATAGCATTTCATTGCAAACTAGACATGTTAGATTTGAAAGTCCATAGAGTTTTGTGTCTCAGATTTAAATCACTCGGACGCATAACAGCGCAAAGTTGACTAATATTACAACATTGTTCAGTTCTGTAGTGACAGTCTTCACCCCCCTCCTTTCTTGAGTAAAGTTTGTTTGGCTCTGCAGTCATCTGCCCTTCACTCTCCACTTTACTAATTTAACTGTGTTGACTGAGGAGTGCAAAATGTGCTCACCACTCCGAACTCTGCTGCCTAGAATATGTAAATAGGAGAAAATATAATCCTGTTTATGAAGACCTGGGAAGGCATGGTGACAATTAAACACAAAATGTATATGAAAGAATTAGGAATCCCAATAATTGAAGCATACTTCCAATCTTGTGTACTGAGAAACTCTGGAGAGCATATGATTTGACCGAAGACATAATCTCATCAAAAAGAATGACTTTCAGGAAGATGCAGATGATGCTGTTAAGAGGTTAAATGGAACAGAGGTGTGCGACAGACCACCTGATTCACATATAGCTAAAGAGATATCTAAATGAAAAATAATTAACCCATAAATGAATTATTTATCTTCACGAAAGTATTATCAAAAAATATATTAGGACATGAAAATGTGAATGCATCTGTCGTTCTAGGAAGAGCCACAGCCACATAATCAAAGAGCTGCATGTGACTTGCAAGCTGCAGGTTGCTGACCCCTGCCCTAAACAATATACAGTATAGTTTAATATCAGTGTCACTACCTAAAGACTGAATGTTAAGAATCAAGATCCAAATGAAAATTATATATAAAGATTAGTTAGTTTAAAGCACAACAACTTGTTTAGTTTGAATGTCTGTGTTTTGAGGTGTGACTGGAGTACTACAGTCTTCAGTAGTATAAGCCTGGAGGAGATTCTTAATGCAATGCCTATGCTTTATCTGTCTCTCTACTGCCATCTAGTGCTTCTTCTTCTAATTCATTTGCGGACAAACAAAGATCAAGATCCAAATGAAGATTATATAAACAGATATAAAATAGTCACACACGTGCAAATAGGAGGCTTAAAGAATAAGGGTAACACATCTGCCCAGGGGGCGGCAAGGTACACTAACTCTCTTTCTCACCTACCACTAGGCCCAAAGCTCGACTGGGAGTACTAAATAGTTTACCGCATTTTCTATCAGACCAGTCCCGCCCTAGTATCACAAGAAAAGGTGGGTTGGGAAGGACCGCTACGGGGTATCTTTTTAGCATCCCTCCGTGACAGATGTAACACAGGGCAGATTTACAGTCATATGAAAAAGTTTGGGAACCCCTCTTAATTCTATGGATTTTTGTTTATCATTGGCTTAGCTTTCAAAGTAGCAACTTCCTTTTAATATGTGACATGCCTTATGGAAACAGTAGTATTTCAGCAGTGACAGTAAATTTATTGGATTAACAGAAAATATACAATATGCATCATAACAAAATTAGACGGGTGCATAAATTTGGGCACCCCAACAGAGATATTACATCAATACTTAGTTGAGCCTCCTTTTGCAAATATAACAGCCTCTAGACGCCTCCTATAGCCTTTGATGAGTGTTTGGATTCAGGATGGAGGTATTTTTGACCATTCTTCCATACAAAATCTCTCCAGTTCAGTTAAATTTGATGGCTGCCGAGTATGGACAGCCCGCTTCAAATCATCCCATAGATTTTCGATGATATTCAAGTCAGGGGACTATGAAGGCCATTCCAGAACATTGTACTTCTCCCTCTGCATGAATGCCTTTGTAGATTATCGAACTGTATTTTGGGTCATTGTCTTGTTGGAATATCCAACCCCTGCGTAACTTCAACTTAGTGACTGATGCTTGAACATTATCCTGAAGAATTTGTTGATCTTGGATTGAATTCATCCGGCCCTCGACTTTAACAAGGGCCCCAGTCCCTGAGCTAGCCACACAGCCCCACAGCATGATGGAACCTTCACCAAATTTGCCAGAAGGTAGCAGGTGTTTTTCTTGGAATGCGGTGTTGTTCTTCCGCCATGCAAAGCGCTTTTTGTTATGACCAAAAAGCTCAATTTTTGTCTCATCAGTCCAAAGCACTTTGTTCCAGAATGAATCTGGCTTGTCTAAATGAGCATTTGCATACAACAAGCGACTCTGTTTGTGGCGTGAGTGCAGAAAGGGCTTCTTTCTCATCACCCTGCCATACAGATGTTCTTGGTGCAAATTGCGCTGAATTGTAGAACGATGTACAGATACACCATCTGCAGCACGATGTTCTTGCAGGTCTTTGGAGGTGATCTGTGGGTTGTCCGTAACCACTCTCACATTCCTGTGCACATGCCGCTCCTGTATTTTTTTTGGCCTGCCAGATGTGGGTTTAACAGCAACTGTGCCTGTGGCCTTCCATTTCCTGATTACATTTGTTACAGTTGAAACTGACAGTTTAAACCTATGAGATAGCTTTTTGTAGCCTTCCCCTACACCAGGGGTGGGCAAAGTCATTCCTGGAGGGCCGCAGTGGCTGCAGGTTTTTGTTCCAACCCAATTGTTTAGTAAGAAGCACTTATTGCTCTAGAAACACTTCTGCTTCATTTTAGTTATCTCCTTCATTAAGATTTTGAACCCTTATTGCTTATTTAAGTCTTAAATAGCTGCATTCTCAGTTTTTAATTGCTCCTTATTAGCAATAAGATGCAAATGACAAAAGAAACCAGCAGTTATCCATTTTGCTTGTTACCCTTTACACCTGTGTGTATTTATCATGCACTATTTGGTTTAATTAAATACTTGGAAGGAAAGAGAAGAGAAAAAAGTGAAGGATTGAGAATTACCCATCCGTTTTACACTTCAAAGTATTTGGATGATATCCTTAGAATGAAAAAAAAAATCTAGGATATGAGAATGACTTGACATAGCAGAGTTAAAGCACTAACAAGCCATGAAATGTAATTATTGGCAAGGATTGTTTTCTAATTAAGCAACTGGGTTGGATCAAAAACCCGCTGTCACTACGACCCTCCAGGAATGACTTTGCCCACCCCTGCCCTACACCATGATACTGAACAGTCTTTGTTTTCAGATCTTTTGAGAGTTGCTTTGAGGATCCCATGCTGTCACTCTTCAGAGGAGAGTCAAAGGGAAGCATAACTTGCAATTGACCACCTTAAATACCTTTATATCTCATGATTGAACACACCTGTCTATGAAGTTCAAGGCTTAATGAGCTAATCCAACCAATGTGGTGTTGCAAGTAATCAGTATTGAGCAAGGACATGCATTCAAATCAGCAAAATTACAGGGGTACCCAAACTTTTGCACAGCCAGTTTTTCACATTTGATTTAATTTCATACAACTAAATACTGCTTCACTAAAAATCTTTGTTCGGAAAAACACCCCAGTACTCAGATGTTCCTTGAAAATGAAAGACATACCACTATTATCTTTTTTTGTTGAAAGTAAATTATTATGCAGGCTGAAAGGAGTCACATTTTCATATGACTGTATATGTACAGAGTTCTCCGTATATACACTTAAGACTGGTCATTTGTGTAGTCGGCTGTCGCGTTAAGACATATTGGCGAGCAACGACGGTGACATTGCTGTCATCAGGGGGTTGGCCAGGGCACACAAAGCACATTCCTGTGTCCACCTGCATTCTGCCTCGTTCCCGGACAGGTTGCACGGCAAGCAGCCCGGGGACTTCGGAACAGGCTCCAGTTTATGTGTACGAAACTTTTGTGGGACGTAGTCTCTAGGGAGTCCACCAGAGCACCATTGTGCCCTCCCAGATTGTGAGGCCAGCGTGTTTTTTTTTTTTTTTTATTAATCACAAGCCGTAGGAGCTTGCTCCTTGAGTGAAAGACTCCCCAGGCCGGCTGGGCAAAACTGTCGGGAAGATGCTGCAAAAATAGGAAGCAGGCTACCTGCTCCACCTATTGGTAGGTGGTGAGTTCCCATGGCCATAGCCACCACCCCAACTGCTCCCAGAGGGCCGTAGCCTGCTCTGGGATCGACCCCTCTGGATCAAATACCCAGCGACTTAACGCCTTTGCCTGCTGGCCTGGGGATAGCCATAACCATTAACGAGGATCTTGGTCTCGATGGGCGGCTCAGCTCTTTCATCCGAGAGAGCGTAATAAGCTCTTTTCATTTCTTCCCCAGAAACCAGCCCACGTCAATATATTCAAATATATTCTTTTGAAACATTTTAAATGTTTTAAAGCATGTGCTTTTACTTGTGTGTTATACTAATCAACTGTGTTTACAGATTTGTATTTAGCATTGGAGTATGTTGTTTTGCTTGCCCTATTACCCGTGTGTTTTGGCGATTACATGTCTTTGTTAACACAGTACATGTCGTACTAATAGGGAGATGTTCCTTGATCTTCAAAGCATTGAAACACTTAAACTTTATTTTTGTATTAACAAATGGAGTACCTCAGTGTCATTGCTGGTGTAGACATTTGTTTACTCTGTTTAAATCTTGCCTCGATGTTAATTACTTGTCACAATTGTTGAGACCTTGGAATATTGTTCCTGCATACTGATCCTTCCTATAGATGCTTAAAAGTTGAAATTAGGTCCTTGATCTCCCTTGAATTTGCCCTTAATGCTAAGATTATAGGTATTGGGTAGAGTGGTGTAAGGATGGTCTTTGTGGTGCCAAATACCATGCTGTATCTATGATCTTCATCTGTATTCTAAGGGATATTTAAGCATTTTTAAGTATTCATATATTCTCATTAAGAACCTTTTAACTTGTTTTTCTAAAAGTTCTTGTAATACCTTGTTTTTCCAAATTGTATTTTCTTTTTCAGGATAACATTCATCGGACCATCTTAGATGGGAGACAGCCAATTACAAAAAGGTCAAAAACAAGGCAAGATTTGCAAAACTCTAAAACCTTTTCTGTCTTGACGACAGAAAGAAGCCAGAGTTCATTGGCATTTCAAAGCTATGAAGATGCTGAGATTATGGATAATGAGTCTTGTCAGGAGAATGATCACAGACCTGGTGTTCTTCCAAATGTTGCTAAAGATAAAGTTGTTGGCAAGAATTATTTATGTAACTTCTGTGGGCTGAGCTTTTTTTACCCTCACAATTTGGGAAGTCATTTGCGCATTCATCATTCTCAGTCTTTGCAATGTTCTCATTGTAGAGAACAGTGCAGAACACACTGGCTTCTTAACAAACACCTGTACAAACATCGGTCTGGTACTTCAGGATTGCTGTCCCATGTCCGGGAGGAGTCCAATCAGAGCATACTAAATAAGTCAAGCCAGTCATCCAGCATTCTAGGATTTAGATGTAAGGTGTGTGATAAGAGCTTTGCAAGCAAGTTTTGGTTAGGAATGCATTCTCAAATTCATCTGCCAAGTTGGTACAAAGCACAGAAAAGCATTCATATCAGGAGGAAACAGGTCAAATCCAAACCATTAAAAACTGATAATCCACTACCTCTTACTGCCATTCTCAGTGGCAGCCTCACAGTGTATAGCGGTATGCATGTTTTTAACCCTTTTAGCCTACTGCCAAAACGGAAAAGCCAGCAAGAGACATTGTGTGTGTCTTCTGTGTCCTCTGACAGTCAGTCTGAAAGCAGTAAGAAGTTTGCTGATGCCAAGAGGGATCTAGTCTCATCAAAGCAAGAAAACATCAATCCATTGAGCAAGACACCAAAGTACTCCACAACTCTTGACGGTAATATGTCAAGCATGCTTAAATCAGTGGGGCAAACTTCAGTAGCTAGTGATCACTCTTTTTCCAACCTGAATGAAAGTACTGATCCAGTATTAATAAATTGCCAGAATACTGTAGAAAGAACTGATGAAGTCTTGCTTTCTAAAGAGAAGCTCATTCTTCTGCCCACAGACTCTGCTTTACTGAATAGTACTGGTCAAATACAAACTGAAAGCAATCAAACTGGTTTTGTAAAAAAGGCCTATATATTTCAGCCACTCTCGGAAGTAAGAAAAAGTATAGTGATCAACAGAAAAAACCCAGAGGAGCAAAGAAAAATCCCAACAGTTGCCACAAAAGCCTTTGAGGAGCGCCAAGATGGTATTTTGTCCTTGTTTAGTGACCTTAGCAAGAATGTGAATCTGCAATCATCCAATTCAGGAGCAAGACCAAAAAAGTGTAATTTATCAGAATCCTTGGCATCAGAAAACCAAAAACCGCCACGGAAAAAGTCACTAGGCAAACCTCAATGCCAGCAGTGTGGTGCTCTATTCACTCGGTTTTATTCCTTAAAGAGACACTTGAGGTCTAAACACAATAGTGCCAAGGAAGGTTTTTCCAAGAGTGCCAAGTCTTTTGCCTGCCAATTTAATATACTCTGGAAAGAAATGCATAACATTAAAAGTTCTCCTTCTCCCAGTTACTCCAAGACTTTGCAAACCTGCAAAAGCACAAAGAAAGCTGCCAAACGAGCAAAATTCCACTACAGTGTTCCTATTGGTAGAATTTCAGCAGAGGTGGCTCCTAAAAGATGAAAAGCTTTGTTTGATGAAAGAAAAAATGAGTGTTGGGTTTCATCCCCATTGACTGATGTCACACACGTGCGCATGAGAGGCAGCTAAAGGGCTTAAGTAAGGGCAATTCCAAATCAGACCAGGATGTGACAGAGTGCACAGACTCTTTTTTTTTTTTTTTTTCCTCCCTTTCCTGCAGACCATTCATGGGAGATTCCACCTGGCCCTCTTGACATCACTTCTGGGTCTGACCCTATGGAAGAAGACCTTGCCGGCTCTGGCCCCTGTGATGTCACGTCCGGGCTCGAGCCTATGGTTGAAGACCCTCATGAGCCCAACCCCTTTGATGTCACTTCCTGTCTTCCCCTTTAAAAGCCTGCACCTTTTCCCTATTCCCTCAGTTCTGTTTTGGACTCGGTTTTGTGCACAGCAGTGCTATCATTTAAACTTCAATTTGCAGCCAGGAAACCAAATATATAGGTGGCTGCCCCAAACCGTGTGCTATGGCTCTTTGTGGAGTCTGTGACACTGAAAATGCAAAACTACTTAAGAACTAGACATGCCTTTTAAAAGGTTTGTATCCTTCTGAAAAGGAGGGCAAAATGTCTTTTAGCTTGGTCCAGAGACTTTTAATGTTTTCATGACTGCCTCTCTCATGCTAAGAAAAAAGCAAAAAAAAAAACAAACCTTGGCATCACCGTGTAAGTGAAGTTGATTGTCATTGTAATAATACTTGTTGTGTGTGTGTTTTTTTCTTTTTTTTTTCTCTTTAATTTGCTGGAAAAGTCATTTTATCACACATTTTGTACAAGATGTACTGAAGCATAAATTGGATATGAAAATTTCTCAGTAATATAGAAGGTGAAAGTTACCATCTGTGTACTTTTGATAAAATTGTTATTTAACTTTGATAACTCTGCCTCCATGAAGAACAGTCAGTTAATATGCCACCCATTTGGCATTTCAAGTGAAATTTTATTTGTCTCATGTAAATTATACATAGAGTACAATATGCAGTGAAATGATTTTATCATGTTATTAAAAGTAATTTTAGTTAATAACCAAACTTGTAATAAGCTCATGGATAAAGCTGCATTTTGTTTGGTGACATTTCAGTACAGAAACCATTAATCGGGTTATTGGCTAATAATGGCAATTACTTTATTAAAATTCTACCTTCCTGTATTCTCTTTTAATAGAATGTGCAGAAACCTCACAGCCAATGACTTTTGGCACTATAGCAAAACTTGTTTTATTCATCTACTTAGAAGGAAACAGTTAATAAAGAACTAAATCATTTTCAGAGCTTCAAGAAAAAAAATGTGGGTCTAACTACTAATCCATCTATTAATTTTTTTAAACTTGCCATATTCAATTTTAAGGTTGAGGAAATCTGTAGTCTGTCCTAGAATTCGCAGGTGCAAGGCTGGAAACAGTCATAAACCAGAAGAAGGTTAACAAGCACACCTTTGGAATACGAAAGGTAAATTATTCTTTTTAGAAATTTTCATCAAACTTTGGGAGGACACCCAAAGTCGGCCCAAACGGAGACCGTACTAGAGGTCAGAGACAGACTTCTGGAGCTTTGAAGCATTACTGCTAGCCACTACGCTGCTGTGCTAATAGGTTAGATTAGATAAGATAAACTTAATACTACCCTGAACCTAATAAAAAATCAAACCATATATAGTGCCCATCATTTGGTAAAACTTGCTTGTTCAATAGCAGGCTCTGTTTAATGGATAAGTAGCCAGGATATTGTTGGCACCTGTACTTTGTTGAAGATTTACTGTTGGATTCTGAAAAACAGGGAATTTGTAGGAAAAAATATATTTTATAATGTGAAACAGTCTAATTTGAGTCTGTCTAAATAGCTGTAACTTTTATTATACAGTGTTGATAAAAAAAAACGGGGCCACTGATATATTTCTGTATCTCTTACAGTACTACAAGTACTGTTCTTGGGCTTTATTTTATTACATAACATTTTGATATGTCATAATGTGTAGATCAGTGATAGCATCATGAAAGGCTAAAACTGTATTTTTGTATACTCCATTAGAATGTTAAAATATAATGTTAAGTGATTGCACACACTAATTCTACCTAAAACTCCAAAGATGTTCCTTATTTTAGTTTGTTTTACAAGAGTAATGAATCTTCTCACGGCGTAAACTTGTGGTCATTTTTTCCTGCTTCAAGTGAATCACAGTATGATAAAATCACTTAGTAGGGACTGAATGTAGCACCTTAAATCTTTTAAAACACTGTATGGTATATGCAGTGAAAATTGATCTGCAAATACATATAGTAACTGCTGAATTATCAGAGAAGTAATGATGGTGTAATTTACACATGGAAGTTTTTAAAAAGTTTGCTGTATTTGTACTGGAAAATGTATTTCTAAATAATCATACTGTACTTTAAAAACTTCATCTGGAATATATATATTTGTATGTAAAATAAATGGTATAATATATGGTTAATAAAATGTAACTCATAGTACCAAGTCTTTAAACTTTTTTATTAGGGCCATGTTTGATTGATACATGGCTACCTAAGTTCTAAAACATAAAACCGCTATGAGCACTTTCAGACAAAATGCAGGATTGTGACCAAGGCAATATTTTATGAAGTTTAGTAGATGATTCATCAGATCTGGCCATTTTATTCAGCATTACTACTACTGGAATAGATAGGATTATATTTGTTAGCTACAATAATATTCTACAGTAAATGCCTTTTGAATGTTGTTACTCGGTATGTCCTCTTACATATTCTCAAAACCCTGAAAAATAACTAAATGCAATTACATTAATAAAACCTAGTCATTTGTTTATAGGTTTGTTCAAAACATATCATGGTGAAATTATAATAAAATTAGTTTTGCCTGTGAAGTGTGAAATTTAATATTAATTGATATATGTATTTGGAATCAAATTTGCTGATTGTGTGGGTTTACCCATCTATAGCTACATCTGTAAACAATACAAAATGGGTAAAAGTTATCAAAATGATAAAAGGTCATATAAAACTGTCATGAAGAGGCTACATCCTGCCAGGGGTTTTAAAGGAAAACAAGCGTTTGTAAGAAGAAAGGATAAAACAGATTGTTACTGTTGATTTATATACTGCTCAAAAAATTAAAGGAACGCTTTTTAATCAGAGTATAGCATCAAATCAATGAAACGTCTGGGAGATTGATCTAGTCAGTTAAGTAGCAGACCGATATCTGCTCCTCAGAGCAAGGAGGAACGGGATGAGCAGTGCCAGAGCCCTACAAAATGACCTTCAGCAGACCACTGGTGTAAATGTCTCTGACCAAATAATCAGAAACAGACTTCATGAGGGTGGACTGAAGGCCTGACGTCTTCTAGTGGGCCCTGTGCTCACTGCCAGACACCATGGAGCTCGATTGGCATTTGACATAGAATACCAGAATTGGCAGGTCCACCACTGGCGCCCTGTGCTTTTCATAGATGAGAGCAGGTTCACCCTGAGCACATGTGACAGACGTGAAAGGGTCTGGAGAAGCCATGGAGAATGTTATGCTGCCTGTAACATCGTTCTGTATGACCAGTTTGGTGGTGGGTCAGTGATGGTCTGGGCAGGCATATCCATGGAGGGACACACAGACCTCTACAGACTAGACAATGGCACCTTGACTGCCATTAGGTATCTGGATGAAATCCTTGGACCCATTGTCAAACCCTATGCTGGTGCAGTGGGTCCTGGATTCCTCCTGGTGCACGACATTGCCCGGCCTCATGTGGTGAGAGTATGCAGGCAGTTCCTGGAGGATGAAGGAATTGATACCATTGACTGGCCCCCATGCTCGTTAGGACCTCAGTCCAATAGAACACCTCTGGGACATTATGTTTTGGTCCATCTGACGCTGCCAGGTTGCACTTCAGACTATCCAGATCTGGGAGGAGATCCCCCAGGACACCATCCGTCGTCTCATTAGGAGCATGACCCCCCCACCACCCAGTTGTTGTCAGGCATGCACACAAGCACGTGGGGGCCATACAAACTACCAAGTACGATTTGGAGTTGCTGCAATAAGATTTCGGAAAAATGGACTAGCCTGCTGCATTATTTTTTCACTTTGATTTTCTGGGTGTCTTTGAATTCAGCCCTCTGTAGGTTGATAATTTTCATTTCTACCAAATGATGTCACATCCATTTGTTCCTAACACATTACAGTACGGTACATATCAGTATAGATATCCAGCATATTGTTTTCCCCATTGAGATCTGATGTGTTTTCAAAGTGTTCCTTTAATTTTTTTGAGCAGTTTATTTTACAATTGCACAATTTAAGGAATCTTCAAATGATTGTAACATTCTTCAGTGTTGAGTACTTGAACTCTAACTAAACTATTGTACAATGTTTATCTGAAGTTTTTTTGTTTGTTTGTTTTTGTACTGACTTGACAACTAGATTTTAAATTATACTGTGTCTCAATATTTTTGTTTGAACGGATGTTGTGTGATTAGATGTATGTTTATGTGCATATCTTTTACAACTTTAAAGGAGCATTTCCAAGTTCTGGTAACTTCACAGTTATAATAGATGCTCTATTATATACCAAAAATAATTTTTTCCTTATTTACATAATTTAGATTCAGATTATGGCATATAATTTTAAACAAATTCTCCTCATATAGTTCAACAGAGGTAGCACTATTTAGACCTAAGGGAATCACTTCTACAAGTTGCATGCACCAGTGCTTCTGAGAGTCTGTGGCTGAGGTGAATAGTTCAGATTATAATAAACAATGTAAAATCAGAAAATAATAGTGCAAATAGCAATTTAGAGAAGCCATCTTGAAAATCTTAATGTTGTAGTTACATACTTTTCAGAATTTGTCTTTTTTTTTTTTTAACTTGGTTCTGAAAATCATTTTATCCCTATACACTGTGTGTGTGTGTGTGTGTGTGTGTGTGTGTGAGTAGCTAGAAATCCACAAAGGCAGAAAATGCATCACATATCTTAAAATAGCTTTTTTTTTTTTATTCCTAAGCTTTCGACAACCTACCAGGTGTCATCATCAGAGGGAAGTGACTGGACATACAGGAATCAAAGGCAATATATAACAAATGGTGGGTGGGGTTGTAAGGAATTAATGCCAGCAGGATTATTAAGGTAGGGTTCAGAGGGTGTTGGTCATAAAGTCTTATTTATTATTTTAGTGTTCAAGTCCAAGTGTCTGTTAATGGCGTTTTCATTTGTTGGTCACATCTCTCTGGCAAGCTCAGTATTAGCCCTGAATTTTTCTTGCACAGGTAGAACTTGTATGTGTGTATATCAGAGACCGTGGGTCCTTCCTCCTGACGGTATGGCGATGTTCTTGTATATGTGTAGCGAGTGTTTTAGATGTTTGTCCCACGTATACAGCTGGGCATGCACTGCATAGAATGCTGTAAACTGCATTTCTTGTCTCTGTGGTTGGTTGTTTGCTTTTGGCATTGAAAATGACCATCTGCTGATTGTCTGCAGGCTTGTGTGCTATCTTCATCCCAGATCTGGAGAGGATGTGTGCTGTACTTTCTGATCTGCCAAAATGATAAGGGAGGGTGTGGTAAGTGGGGTGAGGGACAAAATTGGAGTCGACTGGTTGTTGAGTATAGATGTTGTTTAATAAATGTCTTCGGGTAGCCGTTTGATGTGAATAGACAGAAAAGATAACGTCTTTCATTCTTTTTTGTGTCCGTTGTGTTACTATGGGTGTTAATCCTTTTGAACAAAGTCCTAACACAACTCCATTTATGCGATGAAGGGTTGTTGCCACAAAAGTGTAATATTTTGTCTGTATAACACTCCCTGCAATAGACACTCGTAATTAATGAGACATTTTACTTCTTTGTATGGAAATGTGAAGGAAACTGATGCATCCGTTCATTTATTTTTCTATTGTGAATTGGATTGCAGGCAATATTGAGTTGATGTGGAATTCATTCAGCTAGTTATCTTTTAATATGACGAATGTATCGTCGATATAGCGTATCCAAAGTTTGGGTTTGAACTAAGTTAGAGCCACGCTTTCAGGTCGCTGCCTAACCAGCTCAGCTAAGAGTCCTGATAATGGAGATCCCATTAGCATGCCTTCTTTCTGTCTATAGTATTTTTCCATTAGAATGGAAGTGGGTTTTCTGGCAAAGTGAAATTAGATGCATTATGTCCTTAGTGGTCAGCTTCGTTTATGCCGTTATTGGGGGGTGGGGTGGGGTGGGGGGGGGGGGGGGTGTTTTAGTTTTCTCAGTAAAGCCTCTGTGGCCTGTTGAATTGGAATCATAGTGTATAACGACACAACATCACAAGAGACCCTGATCTCGTCATCAGCAATGGATATATTCTTCAGGAGCTGTAAAGCCATCTTGGCACTATAAACAGAATAGTCTGACTCATATGTTAAATGTTGGAGCATATGAAAAAGTCTTTTAGGTAAATTATATGCTGGCCCACCCGTTAGGCTAAATTTTAAAGGGGTCTTGTGGCTTTTTGGGAGGCCGTCGAATTCTAGGCAGATCGCATCATTTGATTTAATTTTATAGTAATCTTGTTAAGTTTGAACGGTTGTTTATGACCAATATTGTGAACCCCACAATATTCCTCCACTCCCCCCATCCCCTCCACAACCCTCCTCATTCCTGTATGTCTAATCATTTTCCTCTGATGATGACACCTGGTAGGTTGGCAAAAGCTTAGGAATAAAAAACTATTTTAAAACATCCAACTGATTTTCTCCCTTTTTGGATTTCTAGCTACTAATATACAAACAGTATCACAGACCTTTGTTAATAAATTATGTATATACATATATACATATACTCACTGGCCACTTTGTTAGGTACACCTGCCACCTACCTCCATCCATCCATTTTCCAACCCACTGAATCTGAACACAGGGTCACGGCGGTCTGCTGGAGCCAATCCCAGCCAACACAGGGCACAAAGCAGGAAACAATCCTGGGCAGGGTGCGAACCCACCACAGTGCCACCTACCTGTTAATGCAAATATCACATGACAACAGCTCAATGTATTTAGGCATGTAAACATTGTCAAGACAAACTGCTGAAGTTCAAACCAAGCATCAGAATGGGAAAGAAAGGTGATTGAAGTGACTTTGAACATGGCATGGTTGTTGGTGCCAGATGGGCTGGTCTGAGTATTTCACAAACTGCTGATCAACTGGGATTTTCACGCACAGCCATCTCTAGTTTTTACGGAGAATGGTCAGAAAAAAGGAAAATAGCCAGAGAGTGGCAGTTCTCTGGGTGAAAATACCTTGTTGTTGCCAGAGGTCAGAGAAGAATGGCCAGACTGGTTCAGGCTGATAGAACAAATCTGAATGCACAACACGTCAAGCCTGCAGCAGGACATCACATTGGGTGCCATTCCTTTTAGCTTAGAGAAGGCAACTGAGGCTGCAATTCACACGTGCTCACCAAAATTGGACAGTAGAACATTGGAAAAACCTTGGCTGGTCTGATGAGTCTTGATTTCTGCTGCAACATTTGTATAGTAGGGTCAGAATTTGGCATCAACAACATGAAAGCATGGATCCATCCTGCCTTGTATCAGTGGTTCAGGCTGGAGGTGGTGTAATGGTGTGGGGGATATTCTCTTGGAACACTTTAGGTCCCTTAGTACCAACTGAGCATTTTTTAAATGCCATAGCCTACCTGAGTATTGTTGCTGACCATGTCCAACCCTTTATGACTGCAGTGTACCCATTTTCTGATGGCTCAACTCGTATCACAAAAAAAGCCACAATCCAATAGAGCACCTTTGGGATGTGGTGGAATGGGGGAGATTCACATCATGGATGTGCAGCTGAGAAATCTGAAGCAACCGTGATGCTATCCTGTCAATATGCACCAGAATCCCTGAGGGATGCTTTCAAATAAAACACTGTGACCTATAAGGGGTGTTGCAGCACTCCAAATCACAGGCACAACCACCACGCCACATGTCCTGGTACAATAAAATGCTTTTATTGTCACAAAGTACCTTACAAAAAGTTTTGCAAATCACAACAACATTCCTACTTCTCCTTGTACTCCTCCAGCTGAGTTTCATTCTCCTCCACCCAACTCTAAATCTGACAAAGACTGGATCCTGGATCACTGCAGCATCCCCTGGTGACACCCATGGAACCTGACATGGCTGCCCCATGGTACTACAGTTCCCAGCATGCCTTGCGGTTGTCCATATGTGCCCAGGTATGCTGCCACTCAGCATATTGGGGGAGCATGCATACGTGTGTGTGTGTGTGATAAACTCTGTTGGTAGGTGAATATAAATTTGAACAAGTTGATAGCATAATCGGGTCACTGCAGATTATCATTCTGCTTTCCATTAAACTTTGAAGGAGGCAATACCTTGGCACAGTGGCTGGTGTTACTGCCTCAGCTTTGGAATCCCAAGCCTGATGACTCTGCAGTTTACTTGTTAATCCTTGTGTCTTCATGGGATTACCTCCAGAGTCTTGGTTTTTCTGTTGGATCCCAAAGAAAAATGCAATTTGGTTCATTTGTAACTTTGAATTTGGACAGTGTAAGTGACTGCTCTCTGTCTAGGAGCCAGGTGGGAAAGAGCACTAAAGTTGCCAGGATAAGTGCCCAATCCAGGACCCTGAACTGAATAAGTAGATAAGAAAAGGGATTGACAGTTGTAAAATGATTTAGCCAACACAGGAAAAGAGGTTTGGGGGCAGCTGCCCGTATACTTGAAATTGGCTGCCAAATTGTTGCAAAAAGGTGGTTCAAATGGATACAGCTCAGTCCATAACAAGAGAACAACTGTATAGAAAACATAGCAGTTATATATGTGGCAGACAGGAAACTATGCCATCCGGCGGGAACCAGAAGTGATGTCAATGGACCCAAGTGGAATTTCCCGTGATTGGTCTGCCAATGGAAAAGAGCAAGGATTAATGCACTCTGCTGTCCCCTAGATTGGCGAGGAATTACCATCTTTTGAGCCTTTTCGCTGTCTCCCATGTGCACGTGTGTGACACGGTTTACACTTTTAAGGAGTGTAGATGGATACGTCAGTAGGACATGGTTTTATACACATTAATATTCAATAAAGACAAATTGGTATTCTTAATGAAATCCTCAAGGGATTTACTTTGAAAGGTACTTTTATAATGTCCTAGCCGGTTAAAATTGCTTGTCTTGTTACTAAAAGCTCTGTCTCTCTCTGATTTTAACTTTTGTATTTTACTTTTGTTTATAATCTGTGTTTTGTCTATTGGTCGGTGTCCTTGAGTGTTTAGAAAAGCTCCTACAAATACATAAAATGTATTATTATTATTGTTATTTAAACGAAGACTGCAGTTTGTTTTATACAAAGCTAAATGCTACAAATGGTTTAACAGAGTGGTTTGTGGTTGACAGAATTCTCATGAAATAACTTCAGTAAATGTGTTTAAGAAGTAGTATGCTTTATTTACCTCTTTGTATACAGAGTATACATACCTCTTTGTGATAAAAGTAGATTATTATTGTTTCCAATCATTATTTTCTGTTCATAATTGTTTTGAGACATAAAAAAACCTACAAAAAATGTGACCTACTCCTTCATTGGTATTTTAGCACTCTTCATTGACTGCGTCATTCCCAAAAGTACTTTACAGAGATCTTGCTGTTACATTACAAATTTGGTCAAATAGTGAATTCAGAAAATGTTCACTTTTTTGTATTTTTCTGTGTTTCAGCCTTGGGCTAAAATCATTTAAATTAATTTTTCCTCACTTCAAGCCGACAAGCAGTACTCTAGAGTGACAAAGCAAAAGCAGGATTTTTGGAAAGTTTTGGAAATGAAATGAAAAATAAACTACTGACATTGGCACAAGTATTCAGGCCCTTTACTTAGCACCCCACTGAAGAACCTTTAGGCAACGATTCCAGCCTGGAGTTTTCTTGGGTTTGAAACGACAAGCTTCACACACCACTGAGTTGGGGATTCTCTGCCATTCTTAATATATATACAGTACTGTGCAAAAGTTTTAGGCAGGTGTGAAAAAATGCTGTAAACAAAGAATGCTTTCAGAAATGTAAATAATGATTATTTATTGTTATCAATTTACAAAATGCAAAGTGAGTGAACAAAAGAAAAATCTAAATCAAATCAATATTTGGTGTTACTACCTTCTGCCTTAAAACCAGCATCAATTCTTATAGGTCCACTTTCACAAAGTCAGGGATTTTGTAGGATTCTAGTCAGGTGTCTGATCAACCAATTCTACCAAACAGGTGCTAATGCTCATCAATGTCACACGTAGGTTGAAACACAGTCATTAACTGAAACAGAAACAGCTGTGTAGGAGGCTTAAAACTGGGTGAGGAACAACCAAACTGTTACCAAGGTGAGGTTGTGGAAGACAGTTTCATACCATGGCAAGATTGAGCACAGCAACAAGACACAAGGTAGTTCTACTGCATCAGCAAGGTCTCTCCCAGACAAAGATTTCAAAGCAGACTGGGGTTTCAAGATGTGCTGTTCAAGCTGTGCTGTTCAAACGGGCAATGCTTAGGATCGTAGACGCAGTGGTCGGCCAAGGAAACTTAGTGCAGCAGATGAAAGACACATCAAGCTTATTACCCTTCGAAATCGGAAGATGACCAGCAGTGCCATCAGCTCAGAACTGGCAGAAACCAGTGGGACCCAGGTACACCCATCTACTGTCCGGAGAAGTCTGGCCAGAAGTGGTCTTCATGGAAGAGTTGCAGCCAAAAAGCCACACCTTCGACATGGAAACAAGGCCAAGCGACTCAAGTATGCACGAAAACATAGGAACTGGGGTGCAGAAAAATGGCAGCAGGTGCTCTGGACTGATGAGTCAAAATTTGAAATATTTGGCTGTAGCAGAAGGCAGTTTGTTCGTCGAAGGGCTAGAGAGCGGTACAATAATGAGTGTCTACAGGCAACAGTGAAGCATGGTGGAGGTTCCTTGAACGTTTGGGTCTGCATTTCTACAAATGGAGTTGGAGATTTGGTCAGGATTAATGGTGTTCTCAATGTTGAGAAATACAGACAGATACTTATCCATCATGCAATACCATCAGGGAGGCATATGATTGGCCCCAAATTTATTCTGCAGCAGGACAATGACCCCAAACATACAGCCAAAGTCATTAAGAACTATCTTCAGCGTAAAGAAGAACAAGAAGTCCTGGAAGTGATGGTATGGCCCCCACAGAGCCCTGATCTCAACATCATCGAGTGTGTCTGGGATTACATGAAGAGATAGAAGGATGTGAGGAAGCCTACATCCACAGAAGATCTGTGGTTAGTCCTCCAAGATGTTTGGAACAACCTACCAGCCGAGTTCCTTCAAAAACTGTGCAAGTGTACCTAGAAGAATTGATGCTGTTTTGAAGGCAAAGGGTAATCACATTAAATATTGATTTGATTTAGATTTCTCTTTTGTTCATTCACTGCATTTTGTTGATTGGTGAAAATAAATGATTAACACTTCCATTTTTGAAAGCATTCTTTGTTTACAGCATTTTTTCACACCTGCCTAAAACTTTTGCACAGTACTGTATATTTTTTTTAATTTTATTGATTTTATTAAACTCAAATAACATTCCATACCCATAACTGAAGTGTTACAAAAAAAAAGGTTCAAAACAAATCAACCCCCAATTCTTAATATTAGTAATAATACATTTTTATTTATATAGTGTCTTTCCCATGTTCAATGCACTTCAGAGTCTCAAAGAAACAGCAGGAATATGAAACACTTGATACAGATGTTTTCTGAACAGAACATTAAAACAAATAGATACAGGATATACAGAGGCATTAAATAGAATTAACAATAAACCAGAGTAAAATACTAAATTCAGTACTAAAAGAAAAGCCCAGAAAGTAACATCTTTGATATAACACACACACAAATTATACTGAGTATCTGGACTGAAAGATGGGGCAAAATGTCTGGTTAAGTTAAAAGTCTTCCTGAACAGACGAGTTTTAAGTTGCTTTTTAAAGGAATGAATTGAGTCAGATGATCTAATTAATTTAAGGGAGGTTGCCCCTGAGTGTGGGCGCTATACAGCTGAAGGCCCTGTCACCCACAGAGTGCAGGTTAATGTGGGGTAAAGCAAGACTGCCAGAATCAGAGGACCTTAGTGGGCAAACAGGAGCAGAGTGATGGAGGTGGTCATGATGTAGTCTGGTGCAAGGCCATTTAAAGCTTTGTAGGTTATTAGTAGAATTTTACATTCAATCCTGTAAGACACAGGGATTCAGTGAAGGCAAAGCAGGATGGGAGTTACGTGCTTGCTGTTGCTGGTCTGTGTTAGGACTCTTGCAGCAGAATTTTGAATCAGTTGGAGATGTGATAAAAGATTAGAAGCAGCACCTGCCAGTAGGGAGTTACAGTAATCTTAGTGGAATGTGATAAAAGCATGGACAAGTTTATCAGCTGTAGAATAGGGGAGGAATGAGCAAACACTGGATATGTTATGGAAGTGAAAGTAAGAAGGTTTCATAATGTGGTTTATGTGGGAGGAATAAGAAAGTGAGGAATTAAAAATGACACCAAGATTAATTGTATCAGAAGGTCTGATGAGATCACCATCAAGAATGAGTGAGAAGGAGCTCATTTTCTTAAGTTGCACTTTAGTGCCAATTTGCAGGAGTTCAGTTCTGTTGCAGTTTAATTTTAAAAACTTCTGCTCCTTCCAGGTTTTAATTTCACTGAGGCAAGTTGTGAATTGAGAAACCCTTCATGAAGTTTCACTGTTAACATTGAAACAGAGCTGAGTATCATCTGCATAAAAATGATAACCCCATCCATAGCTATGAATATAGATTCAGAAAGGCAGAGGGCCAAGGACAGAACCCTGAGGAACTCCTTGTTTGATTGGCACTGAGCTGGATCTGCTTTAGCCAAGACTAAAAAACTCCTGCTTGTCAGTCAGATAGGACTTAAACCTCTGGAGGGCAGTGCCAGAGATACCCAGCATGTTCTCCATTCTGGGCAGTAGAATGTCATGTCAGACAGTGTCAAATGCTGCACTAAGGTCTAAAAGAATTAATATGCTGGTTTGTTCAGAGTGTGCTGCCATAAGCAAATCATTAATTACCTGAAGCAGAGCAGTTTCACAGCTGTGCCCTGAAACCAGTCAGAAAGGGTTCCATTAAACTAGAAGTTAAGTAATTGGTGAGTTAGGAGGCTACAACACACTCAAGAACCTTTGACAGAAAAGGTATGTGAGAAATAGGCCAAAAGTTGTTAAGATTGTCAGCATCAAGACAAGGCATTTTTAACAATGGGGTTATGAAAGCGATTTTAAAAGAAGCTGGCACAAAGATGGTGTCAAGGGACGTATTTATTAGTGTTGTAACAGTTGGGATTATGGCATGAAGGCAGGATTTAAGAAGTGTGGTGGGGATGGGGTCCAGTGCACAAGTAGTCCGCCTCATCTTACAAAGCAGGTTGTTAAATGCAGATGTGACTGGTAAAAATTTAGCAAAACAGCTGGATGTAGTGGGAAGACAGGGAAAGATGTAAATGGATGATGGATTTGTGTTAGTCGAATTATTTAGATCCTTAATATTATTGCAGATAAAGTGGAGGAATTTTTCAAAGACTTCGATAAACGAGGTAATTGGACCAAATGCAGGTTGAAGTAGTTTATTAACTTCAGAGAACAAAACCCATGGATTATCATGGCCACTATTCTGCCATAATGTGGGACCTTGGCTGCAGTTAGTGCATCCCTGTAAGCTCTTTGATAGTCAGAGAAAGCCTGAATGTGCGTAGTGAGGCCTGTCTTACATGACATTCTCTCATGGCGTTGGGTAGTTGCTTTCATAGACCATAACCCCGAATTGTACCATGGAACTGAGCACTTAAAGGAAACCTCTGTATGCTTTAAAGGAGCTGTTTTATCTAGTTCTGAATGATCAAGTTATAATGATCAACAAGACTATCTAGTGTTGATGGAATAGGTGAAGACAGAAAAAGATCAGAAATGGAACTAACAAGGATAGATGGACAGATATTTGTAAGGTTTCTGGAAGAAATTTGACATTTACCAGTAAGAGGAGGGAGAGATAATGAGACAGTGAAAAGTACTGCTTTATAATCAGAGTTTCAAATCACTGCTATAAATGTTGCCGAGAGATATGCCAGATGTGCAGATCAAGTCCAATATATGACCACCAGAGTGAGTAGGAAAATCAACACGTTGCACCAAGTCAAAACAGTCCAGTAAGGATAGGAATTCATTTCTCACCTTACATATCCATCCATCCATTATCCAACCCGCTATATCCTAACTACAGGGCCACGGGGGTCTGCTGGAGCCAGTCCCAGCCAACATAGGGCGCAATGCAGGAAAGAAACCCCGGGCAGGGCGCCAGCCCACTGCAGACCTTACATATTGTAATGTTAATATGGATGTTGACAAGAAGAATGGCTTTCTATGAAAGGGAACTTTAATGTGTTAATCATTCAGTCAGATTGGATAAAAATGACGCATTGTATTGTGGGGGATGATAGTGAATAATCAGTAAGACAAGACTTGATTTCTTTATTACCTTAAGAGCCTGACACTCAGAAGACAATGCATAGTAAATTGGGATTCTTTTGATGCCTAGTTCAGTTCTAACAATTGCTGCAACTCCTCCTCCTCCTCGTCTTGAGCTGCGAGGTTCTGCAAATTAAATGTATCTGGATGTTGTCACCTCCATGAGGGACATAAAATTGTTTGGTGTTTGTCCAGTTTGGACTCTGTAATGAATTCTGATAGCACCAGCACCTTGCCATTATGAGATCTTGAGTTAAACAATGCAATATTAGCTGACAAGGGTTCATTGTGGACAGATTTCTTTTCATTCACAGCCTGGAGGTTGTGGCGACCTGATCCACAATGTAAATATTTTGGGTGCTGCCCAATACCAGCATCCTTTAGGACATTCCAGTCTGACCATTTGCTCTGGATAAACTGTTTAATATGAAGGAGTTTGTCACGAGAGTATTTTGGCATAGTACAGAGAAATACTTACTTGATAGTAGTAGAGAAGCAGTACAGCAGAGAAGGTGAGACGGGCGGGGTGGGGTGGCGCAGATGAGCGTCAGTAGCAAGCAGCAGAAGGAGCATAGTAGGAGATCTTATAAGATGCACATGAAGATACCAGAATTCGGAGGTTCCAATGTACAACCACATACATACAACGTTGGGTATTACAGGCGTGATTGCCCCAAAGCCACAAGTCAGGTGGGTATAAAATCAGATAATTTCTCAGTCATTAAGCATGTTTAGAAGTAATCAAGGGCAATCCTGTATATCCATTATAATCCAGAAGACAGACCACCCCTGGCTCCTAGATTGCCACGGTGCAAAGAAATGTTTATAAGACTCGTCTCGTGAACCACAGATTTGGTTGTCCCTGAGGCTGTGAACCCATTCAAGGTAAAGTCCGTAAAATCTATATAAAAAAATCCAATGCAGTTCTAGTCAGATGCATCCATGATCTATATATACAGTAAAAATCAGGAGTGGTCTACCCTACACTTTCTCGTATACTCAGATATGGGGATAGATATTTGAGGAGTAAACCGCAAGACAATGATTTCATTTATATATTATGTACATTGAAGAACCATCATCAACAAATCAAATCAAATTAATAATATATTGAACAATTATTATAAAAGTAAAGTTGAATAAATCAGACTCTGCAGCTGCATGAATAAAAGCTAAAGTACCACTTCCGGTTAACTGAAATAGCCCAAAAGTTGATAGAAATCTACGTTTGTACCTAATACTTGTATGCGAAATTTGATAGACCTAAATGAAAGCGTACTCAAGTTATTGTGTTTACATACACACACACATACAGACATAATTCCAAAAATGGTATTTTCGAACTCAGGGAGGTCTAAAACATTGTGTAAACATGACTAAATAAAGAAACCTAACCTAACCTAACCTAACATTGAGATGCATCAATATCTTGAAATGGAATTTTTGGAGAACTCCAATACTTTCCCTATACTTTGTATACGAGAAAGTCGGGGAGGTCAAAAACGTCAAGATTCATCAAAATCTCAACATCGAATCTTTGGACGATTACAATACTTTCCCTAAACTTTGTATACGAGAAAGTAAAAAGTGAAAGAAGTGTAAGAACTGCAAATTTAACGCAAATTTTAACAGAAAGTGTTGTTAACAGAGAGGAGCGGCAGCAACATGTGTGTGCCAGCGTCACCTCCCTGAGTGATCCTCCCAAGTTCTGACAGGTAGGATGGATGCCATCACTGGACTGTTTTTTTCACTTCTTTCCAGATATGTTTGATTGTTTGAACCAGGCACTGGCTGGGAAACTCAAGGACATTCCCAGAATTGTCCCCAAGCCACTCATCTGTTGCCTTTACTTTATGCATGGGGTCATTATGCTATTGGAAGATGAACCTTTGGTCCATTCTAAGGTCCAGAGCACACTGGAGGAAGTGTTTATTAAGGATATCTCTGTACTTTGTTTCATTAAGTTTTCCCTCCACCTTGCTGAGTCTCCCAATCACTGCAGCTGAAAAATAACCCCACAGGTTGATGCTGCCACCGCTATGCTTCACCATTGGAATGGCTGTGATGTCCTACAGACATTTTGCTGATCATGGTTTATTTATACCAGAACATCTTGTTTCTCACAATCTCAGAGTCCATGGGGTGCCCTTTTGCAAACTCTCAAGTGTCTTTTACTTAGGAGTGGCTTCTTTACAGCCACTCTGCCATAAACCCCAGATTGGCGGAGTGTTGTAGTGATGTTGTCCTCCTGAAAGCTTCTCCCATCTCCACACAGGTTCTTTAGAGGTCAGAAACGGTGGCCTTTGGGTTCTTCATCACTTCTCTTACTAAGGACCTTCTCCCACAACTGCTCAGTGTGGCTGTGTGGCTAGCTCTAGGAAGAGTCATAGTTGTTTTAAACATCATCCATTTAAGAATTATGAAGGCCATTGTGCTCTTGGGAACCTACAGTGCTGCAGGATTTTTTTGTAGCCTTCCCTAGATCTGTGCCTCGACAACAATAATGTCTCTAAGCTCTGCAGCGTTTTCCTCTCACCTCATGGCATACATTTTGGTCTGATACACATTGTCAACCGTGTGGCTAACTATAGACAGGTGTGTGTCTTTCTTAATCACGGCCATTCAATTGAAATGACCACAGATGGGCTGGTGTAGAAACATCTCAACAACGATCAATACAATGGGATGCAACCAAGCCAAGTTGTGTCGATTTGAATTGATACATACAATGGATTCAGAAAGTGTTCATACCCCTTCACTTTCTACATACTTTATTGTGTTGTAAATTTAATTTTAAATTGATAACTTTGACCATCAGTCTATACTCCATAACCCATAATGACAAAATTATTTCAACCTTCTTGGTCAACCCCAGACAGAATGCTAGTCCATAACACGGTAAACTCGCAAACACACACACTCGGTTAATCATGTGCGATGAATTTAAGGTCAACCTACTCATCTGGAACTGTGAACCACTGCACCACTGTGCTACTTTGCTCTAAAGCTCTATGTGCTTTAAACCTTTATATAATTACTTTGAAGAACCATCTAATGAGGCCTGGGCCCTTTAGACTACATAGAATAATGAAGCTTTGAAGTCTGTCTCTAGTCAGGTAGCATTATAGCCACCAAACATTGTTATACATGCCCACATTTCTCAGGTTTGTCTACCATACTCCAGTCATCACCAGTCTGCTTGATGTTTTCCTCTTTTCTTCTTGGGTGCTTCTATTTAATTATGTATTTATGGCCAGGGATATAGAAACATCTAGAGCTGCAAAGGAGGCAATATCACAATGTTTTCAGCAGTCTTTTGTTCTAATGTATGATATTACTCTAAGGCAGTGGCTCCCAAACTCGGTCCTGGGGACGCCATGTGGCTACAGGTTTTTGTTCCAACCAGATTCACAATAAGTGATAATAATTGATAACAATTGATCTCGTATAGTTACAGTAGCTGGTAATTTTTTTCATTTTATTCTGCATTCAGAAAAGCACAGCAGTATGATTTTTACATTATAAGACATTTACAAATGTTTCTATTTTTTGATATAGCTTTAAATGCTTAACTCTTTTTTGTTGTTTTCCTGTTCTTTTCCCTTATTCTGTATAGTCTGCTTCCTTCATTGTATCCTAATAGTGACAATTACACTAAATGAAGAAAGGCTGCAACAGCTTCAGCATCAGACCAGCTAATTAGTCAATAATGGAAAGGCAGAATGGAAATCAGGATGAACATAAATAAAAATAAAAAGTAAAAAAAAAAAAAATCCACATATACAGTAACTGCTTACATTTTATTATTATGTATTAACACACCTACTTTTGTAATTTCTTCATTGACTCCAAAACACAGAAACTGAGAAATAACAGCTCACTTAATTAGGTAAGGAGTCCAATTAAAAAAACAGAAGCTGGTTGGAACAAAAACCTGCAGCCCCAGGGGGTCCCCGGGACCAAGTTTGGGAAGCACTTCTCTAAGGTGTATATAAAAGAATAACCATTAGAAAGAATAATTTAACGTAAAATTGGCAAAATTAGGTAACAGCAAAGTTTACCCTCCACTCTGGACTTTATGGAATGTTAATTGCATAGTTGTGGAACATAATTAAAAAATAAAAATCAAAGCATCTCATAACTCAATTTGTACTTTATGCCTTTGGTGCTTTAATGGCCATGAAGATAGACAGATAAAACTGTATTTGTCGCTAGGGAGTAATTTGGCTTTTAAAGAATCTCATTAAATACATTTTATATTTTTTCTGTACATCCTGACCAACTAACCTTATCATTGGACTGTCATTTACAGACTTAAAAAAACAATTTTATATTTATGAACTCTGTTTTTCTTAATTATATATCTATCTTATGTAAGTGTGCATAATTTATTTTTATATACTATTTATTCATCATTATCTAATTTTAATTTGTTTTTCTTTGCATGTAACTACATCTTTGACATCTTGTAAAGCCCTTTGAGCTACAATGTTTGCATGAAAATGTGCTGTAGTAATAAATGTTGTAAATCAGTGGTCCCCAACTCTGGTCCTGGAGGGCCACAATGGCTGCAGGTTTTCATTCTAACCCTTTTCTTAATTAGTGACCTGTTTGTGCTGCTAATTAACTTCTTTTGAATTAATTTTAATTGACTTGCTTTTGAAGACTCGGACCCCTTAATTGTTTATTTTTTCTTAATTAGCAGCCAAACAATACTGTATTGAGATACAAAATGAACCAAAACATGACCAGCAAACTGTGTCCATCATACAATATCTGAAAGTAAAGAAAGATGAAGGTCTCAGGAAGGTTGATCTGCTCAGGTCCCCAAAACATTTTAACGGTGCTCTTAGAAAAGAGAAAACCAACAATTTCGGAAATGTCTGCTATTGCACAAAGAAAGCAGCAACAAGCCATGGAATTAAAGAACTGATTTAATTAACGACAAGACTCTGCACTCAATTAAGAAACTGGTTGGAGTAAAATTAGTTGGAGTTTGAGGCCCTGACTTAGTTGGTCTTCTGTTGGCTCACTCACTTCACATTTAATTTTTGTTTGGATGCCATTTAAGGAAAGAAATGAGGCAATTTAGAGGAATGATGAAGAAATTCATGGGAATAAATCTTAAAAGAGAAGTCAATTAAAATTAATTCAAAAGAAGTTAATTAAGAAAAGGGTTAGAATGATAACCTGCAGCCCTCCAGGATTGGAGATGGGGACCCCTGTTGTAAATCACAGATATATAGTGTCACACAGGTGCGCATGGGAAACAACCTCGGAGTCCATCAAAAAGTAATTCCAACCTGAGTCAAGTGTTGGCACTGACTTTTAGTTCCTATCCTCTTTCTCTAACGTCAGGTCGTAAAATTGTCAGCTCAAAGACCTCTGACGTCACCTCCAGTTTCCAGTCGCGTGAGCCCTCCTCCTCCTCCTGCATTCCTGCTTGATTACCACCACAACTGCCATCTTGAGTCAGTCTAGCGGTATGCTTGGGTCTGGAAAGATATTTTGCCAGTGAATGTTAAAGCACTGTTGTTATTTTGGTCAACAATTATAGGGTATCACTGCTGGTGTCCCAAACCTTTATGATCCCTCTTTGATTTTTGTTACAATACATAGAAGATATACACACACACACTATATAATCTGAACACTAACCAAAGTGACTAAAAAGAAACACAACTAAAATGAAAAAAAATTCGACTTGGCAGTCCCAGTTGCATTGAGGCATTATGCAAATTTATTGCTTTTGGTATAAAGGAGCCCCAGTCACATTCCTTGACACACTTCAACTGGATAATTAGTTGGCTGAAAGTCCTCAGTGTTTGTCTGTCTGAGAGAGGATGTGCAGCATTGTTCATAATGACACTTGTTTTGTTTCCAAATCTCTCCTGCTACATCCAGGGGATTGAGAGTGTGTCCCATAGTGCATTTCCACATCAGTGGCACTTTTTGCAGCCTTCATAACAGACTGAACAGATAACAGAGGACACCACAAAGTTGGTCAGCACAAACCTTAAGAACGTGAGGACTGACTTCATCTAGTCCCTGTGTGTAGATTCCTCAGATGTCTCCTCACTTGGTCAGCAGTTATGGACAGCCCAAACTGAAGGTTAGAGGTGAAATCATCACTGGCCATTGCAGTTGAAGTGGTGATGGCTGTTGATGTAGTTGTGATAGTGTGGGGGGAATTGGTCATTGAAAGAAGGTGGCAGTAGGAGTAATTTATTAAAAAAATTGGTTCAGGATGTTAGCTTAGTCTATATCCCCTTCTAGCATCTGAGACCTGGGTTTCTCGAGTCCAAATGATTAATGAAACAAAACTGTGAACACACTGGGCAGTGCACCACCATTAAAGCAAGTCCAGTATGCAGCCTTAGTGGCACTTTGATGGATTTTTAAATGCCTTGGTTGCTTGTTACTTGGTTGATTATCAAACATTTTATAGGTTTAGATAAAACAATATCTTGTCTCCATCAGACACTGATAATATCTAAGCATTTATATATTTGCCTTATCAGCCACCTATTGTTGCAACTGTTGACCTAATAAATAATCCCTAAGGGAAGTCATATTTCATGTACTTTAATGTGTCTCACATAAAACAATGTACAATTGCTTCAGAAGAGTTGTGCATGGCATTCTTATACAATGTGTTTCCTTTTTGTGGTTAGGAGTGTAGAGACGGCGGCCATTTCCAGGAGCTCAGAGGCAGGTGTATTTAGCACCATTACAGGATCCAGAACCCAATTCAGAAAAAAGTCTCCTTCTCCTTCCTCTCCTCCCTTTTAACTCTCCCCACCTTGAACCATGTGCCCCAGGTATACTTAACTCTTTATTTAATTAATGACATTTAAATTAAAACCACTTCTATTGTAAGCCTACTGGGCTATCAATTAGAGATTATAGCATGACAGTTTCTGTACTGATATCCTTTGTGATTCTCTGCCACATCTAAATCCATATTAACTGAATTACAATGGATTCAGAAAGTATGCAGTCCCCATCACTTTCTTCACATTTTGTTTTATTGCAGCCTTATGCTAAAATTATGTAAATTTGTGTTTTCCCCCCACATCAAGAAACACCTAATACCTCAGAATGAAAAAAGCAACAATTGGAATTTAGACATTTTTGCAAATGTATTAAAAATAAAAAACTTGTATCCCATTGACAAAAGTATTCAAATCCTTTGCTATGATGCTTAAAAACTGGCTCGGATGCATCCCATTCTATTGATCATCTTTGGGGTCCACCTGTGGTCAATTCAATTAATAGGACATGATTAGGAAATGCACACACCTGTCTATAGAAGGTCCCACAGTTGACGATGGGCATCAAAGCAAAACCCAAGCCAAGAGGTAAAAGGAAATGCCCTCTGTAGCCTAGAGACAAGGTTGTTGTGAAGGCACAGATCTGGAGAAGGCTACAAAAAATGTCTGAGGCATTGAAGATTTCCAAGAGCACAGTGATCTCCATAATTCTTAAATGGAAGATGTTTGGAACAACCATGACTCCTAGAACTGGCCACCTGGCCAAACTGAGCAATCATGTGAGAAGAGCCATGGTAAGAGGGGATACCAAGAACCTAAAGGTCCCTTTTAATGAGCTTCAAAGAACGTGTGTGGAGATGGGAAAATCTTCCAGAAGAGCAACCATTACTGCAACACTCCACTGATATGGGCCAGACAGAAGTCTGTCCTCAGTAAGTGACACATGGGTTGTTTTTTAGTGGCAGGGACTAGGAGACTAGTCGGAGTTGAAGGAAACAGATCAAAGTTCAGAGATATCTTTAATGAAAATCTGCTCCAGAGCACTGTGGGCCTCAGACTGGGCCAAAGGCTAACCCTCTAGTTGGATAATGACACTAAGCACAAAACAAAGACAACACGTGAGTGCCTCAGGGTTGCCCAGCCAGAGCCTGGACTTGAACCCAATTGAATATCTCTAGTGAGACCTGAAAATAGCTGTCCACTGATGGTCTCCATTCAACCTGACAGTGCTTGAGAGGATCTGCAGAGAAGAATGGTAGAAAATCCCTAAATCAAAGTGTACAAGGTTTATCACGTCACATCTAAGAAGACCCCAGGCTCAAATCATACCAAATATATTTCAACAAGTACTGAGTAGAAGGGTCTGAATACTACTGACATAACAATTGTAGTAGACTAGGAGTTCTAAAGCACATAAATCCAGAAAGTTCTAAAAGCACTTCCAAAAATGCCCACTAAAGTCGAATGTCACCATCAAACCCTGGTTAGTAATAAGGGCAAAGACTGAATCTTTATAAAATAAAAGATGTATTCTTCAGAAAAAAAATCTAATCACTGTGAATCTATGCGTAGCACAAAGACAAAATGGAATTGTCTGAAACACAAGGCAATCCGAGTGAACAAAGTCCCAAAGCAGAATCTGAAGACATAATCAAAAGGAACAGGGCAGAAGGTCAAATAATCCAAAAATCACAAAAGGTACAATAAAGGGCAAATAAACTCACCAACTCTAAAATGCATTCACAATAAACCGCTAGAAACTGTGGAAGACCCTCTGGATTTACAGGGCAGAGGGCAGTTCCTGGCAGTGATTGGCAAGTGGCACTGCCTCTTAGGGAATCACCCACAAAACACATGAGGCATGACACAGGCATCTTGCATACATAAACAAAATCAAAAACAAAGAATAATGCAAATAAACAACATAAATCACAGAATCAAAAATGAACAAAAGAGACATAAATCATGAATCCGAACCTTAGCTAAAGGAGGAACCCTGGGTGAGACAGAACAATAATATATACCTGTATATATATATTTTTTTTAAATTTGCAAAAATTTCTAAAGTCCTGTTTTTGCTTTGTCATTCTGGGGTATTAAGTTTTGCTTCATGTGGAGAATAAAGGAATTTAAATGATTTTAGCTCAAGGCTGCAACATAGCAAAATGTAAAAAATGTGAAGGGTCCTAAATATTTTCTGTATCTACTGTGTGTAGTATCACAGTTCACTCCACCTTTCTGTGACATCCTTTATGGGAAAACGGGGAATACCTTAGGCTGAAGTAGAAGGGCTCCAGATACTGCATGTTCTATTTTCTTCACTTTTGACAACTGGAAGTTTGCCATAAGTGGACCTGACCTGGAAGGTCAAGGTGGCTATCTGCAACAAGATGCATCCTATTAGAGCTCCATGAAGGAGCAGACAGGACTTCCTCTTCCAATCAGATGATAGAGAATGGCAGAATTAAAGGGGAAACCAGAAGAGGGAGAGTCAATTCTCATCTGACTGCAGAAGAGGACTGAGCTCTGCTTTTTCATAAGGGCACTATCTGATCTGCCAGGTTTGGGATGAAAGTCATAAGGACTGAAAAGGATAAGTGTCAAGATAGACAAAGAGGCTGTGAAGAGTTAAAGCAAACTACGTTAAACCCTTCTCTTTTGTACTCTATTTAATATGTTTTGGATGTGACATCATTATTTCTTTCCGCTGGTTGGATTGCCAACTAATACTAATACAAATGATAGACAACAGCCTACTAAATATGTCTGTTTGGCTAATTGCCAAGTGCTGTCAGTATTGGACCATATATGTCTGTTTAAAGCTGATATGGTCTCCTAATTCATCTTGGCAGTTTATTTCAGGTTCCTGAGATCCTTTATGTGAAGGAGGACTTTCTAATTTCTGTCTCACAATGCACCTCCCTTAATTTCCACCATTGTGTACTCAAGTATGTGCTTCACCGTGAAGAATTTTCCTCAATTAACCTAATTGATGGTTTTGGGTTTTTGTAACCCTGGACTAGGTCTCTAGGTGGCATATCTGTCTGTGACAAAAAATACTGAGTTCTGTTTAGTATGTCAGGATGGGATAGGCCCTTTAGTCTGGTGAAACTTTTGGTTGCTTTTACCTGCACTGATTCTAAAATTACAACATAATGTGGTGACCAGAATTGGTGGTGAAAGAAGATGTATATTTCAATATTTCTATACATTCAAACCACTCTTTTTGAATAAAGGCCAAAGACAAACTTCATTTTGTTTGGAGTGTTGGCTCTGAGGCTTGAGATCTGCACTGGCAATCGGAAGGTTGCCGGTTCGAATCCCATAAATGCCAATAGGGACTCTGCTCTGTTGGGCCCTTGAGCAAGGCCCTTAACCTGCAATTGCTGAGCGCTTTGAGTAGTGAGAAAAGCGCTATATAAATGCAAAGAATTATTATTATTTGTTTAACAAGAAATCTTTAAGTGGAACTCTTAACAGTAGCCCTAGCCCATGCACATGGCAAAAGGTCAGAGCCTATTAAATGTTATTGGTAAAGTCATGGTTATTATTAAATTGAAAAATTACCCAACTGTTCAACTAATGAGGCTTTTTTCACCTCTAGAGAAACACAGGCCCAGAATTTTAGCATATTGTCATGGTGTATATTGAAAAGTTTTCCTGATGTAATGTTATTTTCACTTTTTCAACTTACTATACTGACTACTTTTGTGTCAGAATAAAACCCCAATTCTTTTTACTCAATTTCCCCCTTGTAGAACAGGGTTACCCTTCTTGTCTTCCTAATTTACACTCCTTTAACCTGCATGTAGCGCATTAGAATTACCCACATTATTTGAAAACTTTTTTTTTTTTTTTTACAACGGAACCCAAGACTGTTTTTTACTTTAGACATGTGTGAATCGTCTAAAAAAATTGCCTTGCTTTGTCGCAGTGTATCATGGGTGCAGTGCAAAGCTGGCAACAATTAACAGCGGAAAAGAAGGACTTCCTGTCTGGGAAGCAACACAGTATATCAAAATAAAAGTCCCTGAAAGTCTGCACTAATCCTGTTGAAAGTGTGTGTTAATATGTTGTCAAAGGACAAGTTAATGAATTAAATAACAGCAAGTCTAAAGAGAAGCCTATCATCCAGTCCAAAAAACATGAATCCAAGACTGAAGTCAAAACATTTTAACATAAATTAATTTACTTTTTAGACTGTTGCTTTGTGGTTTATTTTAACTGTTATTAAAGAGGTGATGGGGTACGTTTTATCAATGATATTGAGAATTTGAAATACCTGGATGAAGCACCCATAAAGCCTTCCCTGTTTAATTCTCTTAATCTATCACAGTAGGACATGCTCTTTATTCCAGGAAGGTATTTGGTTGATCTTCTCTACAGCACAGATGAACTTCACAAATTTTTGCACAGTGACCCGAATGGCATACAGTAAAGTACTCCAGATGCAGTCTCAATAGAGCACACATAGTCTGAGCATAACATCCATCCATCCATCCATTGTCCAACCTGCTGAATCCGAACACAGGGTCACGGGGGTCTGCTGGAGCCAATCCCAGCCAACACAGGGCACAAGGCAGGGAATCAATCCTGGGCAGGGTGCCAACCCACCGCAGCTGAGCATAACATCCATCCATCCATTTTCCAACCCGCTGAATCCGAACACAGGGTCACGGGGGTCTGCTGGAGCCAATCCCAGCCAACACAGGGCACAAGGCAGGGAATCAATCCTGGGCAGGGTGCCAACCCACCGCAGCTGAGCATAACATTCCTTATGTAAATAAACTTGTTTAAAACTATTAATTTATAAAACATATAAACTTATTTATGAATATAAATATACTTATTTAACAGATTTTATGACTTAATATACACTCTAACCATTGTGCCAGTGAGTGTCAGTGTGTTGATGATGGTTACAGAGGAGGTGCTGATAAGTCTTTGGCTTTCCCTTTTTGACCATTTTTTAATAACCTAACCTATATCACATCAAAGCTCATTGTCTTAAATTTCTCTGGACAAAATGTCTTCATTGTAACTTAATATTTTTTCCTGTGTAGCCTTGAAGAGAAGATGTCACAAAACAACAAGCGATTTCACATCAAGAGTTTTGTGCGGACATGAAGTATTTACTCTTAAAATGAAACTCGGCCAAACAAACTTATAAAGATATGTCAGGTAAATGCTATGTTTCCTTTCTACTCCACAGTCAGAAAATGGGTTGCTTAACTTAGGACAGGACATTTTAGCACAGAAGACAAAGAACGACCTGAAAAAATCATCAGAAATGACAATCCCATAAAATGTGGATGCCATTCATTCAATGATCGTAAAGTATTGAAGAATACAAAACAGTAGAGACCCTGCACATATCTCAAAAATGTGTAAGCTACATCATTCATGAGAAGCTCTCAGCCAAATGGCTTCCTTAATGCTGACCAAAGGCTTGACTGAATGGCTGCTTCACAGGCCATGTTGGACACTTTTAGGAGGGATCCTGCAAGATGTTTTAATGGTTTGTTACCATGAATGAAACCTGGATTCATATTTATGATCCAGAAACCAAAGAACAATCCCAAGAATGGACAGACAGTGGTACCCCACATCCACAGAAGTTCAAGACACAGGAGTCAGCAGGCAAGGTAATGACTTCTGTCTTCTGGGACAAAGAAGGAATTCTTCTTGTTGATTACCTGAAAACTGGTGCAACCCTCACTGTACATTACTATATATCACTTATGGACAAACTGAAGCAGGAACTGGTCTCCAAATGTCGAGGAAAGCTTTTGAAGAGAGTCTATAGTTTCTTCAGGACAACACACCTCTCCTCAACCAACTGACATCACACAGCAGACATATGAAGGGCTGAAACACCATGGCCTAGTCACCTGACCTGGCCCCTTCAGACTACTGCCTGTTCCCTAACCTCATAAACACCTAAACTGAAAAAAAATTTTCAAGCACTAAGTGATTTGAAGCACAATCACTAAAGGTCTTATTTGATGGGTTGAAGACGATGGAGCAACAAATTAATAAGAGTGCTGCGCTGAGGGGATAATATGTTGAGCAAACAAAATTTGTCAGCCCATATTTAACCATATTCTGCACATGTGTCAATAGTAATCCTGTAAACCTGTAAGTTTATACAGGTACAAGACTGCTTTACAACAATATGTAATTATTTGAGGTAGTAAAACACGCCAGTGATTACATCCATAACAGCTACACATAAGTATATTCATGTCCTTGGAAGTTAAAAAAAAAAAAAGTAAAAACTTCTTAGCATTCTGAACAGTTACATCTTTGTTTAAAGACGTGTACTTAAAACTGATTAAAAGTACCTAATACGTTTCATACCGCGCGCCACTAAACGAGGTATTATGTTCAGGTAAACATCCATCCATCCATTTTCCAACCCGCTGAATCCGAACACAGGGTCACGGGGGTCTGCTGGAGCCAATCCCAGCCAACACAGGGCACAAGGCAGGGAACCAATCCCGGGCAGGGTGCCAACCCACCACATTCAGGTAAACATTTCTCTTATAAAGAGTTCGTTTGTGAATAAGCTATATACTCTTGTGCGAATAACACGATTAAAAACGAGAAGTTTAAAAACACCCTTTTTACGAATGCTCGTCGAAGCAAGAACCCCAAACTCAGGTACTTTTATTCTTGTGAGTCTCAAGCTGAGCGGAAGTGGGTATATCCATGTTTCTACTGTTGCTTGCTTAACATAATGTTGATACTGGTTCGGGAATAATATGGCATTGTGGGAAATGTAGTCTTCACATACCACAGGAAGTTTATTCTACAACAGGAAGAGAAGAAGAAGAGACAATAAATGTTAAGAGGTAAGCGGTGAGAGGAAAATTTTAAAAAGAGAAGTGCTTTGCCTGATTTGTGCTTTTAATGCTTGGACACTGAAAAGAATCTTCCTGGCTGGTGGTTTAAATTCGTGAATTGCAGCTGTAGTTTGGCAGACGGGAGTTTTAGTTTAGCCATCCTCTGTGAGTCGCTTAAACCACCATGCAGAGTCCCGGTGTGGACTTCACTGCACGTGCAGTATGGCGAGGGGCGTAAAAGGGAGAACTAGTCATTGGGGGTGCGGTCGTCATAAAGCATAGTCGAGGTACACGAGGTTCTTACCTGGAGCCAGTTCCGTGCTGTTCCCGCGGTCCCCGCTGAGATTTGTAGTGTCCGCGAGAGTGTACTGTGGGCGGGCGGATGTGTAGGGGCTTCCATTTATTACAGAGACAGTTGAAGCGAGGACGGGACAAGCGAAGAAATGTTCGTACAAAACACCAACTTTTGAATCCTGCCTGCCTTTTGTTTAATAATTAGTAATAGTTACCTGTTTGATTAGTTTACAGTCGATCCGATTTATAGAAGGACAGGAGTGAACGCGTTTTTTTCTAGGCGTTCGATCCTTGTTCTTCCGTCTTGTGTGCGTCTCTATGGTAGGGCTTGTGGTATTGTGCCATGTAAGTTGTAATTGAGCAGCCGTATGGACGATTATTTCTGTTTTCAGATGCTTTATGTGGATGGCCTTTCACGGTGCAGTGCGTAAAGCCATTGATATCATGGTCACTTTGTGTAAATAGTGAGAAGTAACACTTTTTTGCTGCTAATATTCCGATCATGTATTATGTAATGTTATATTCACCGTACGTTAGAACTACGTGCGTACCATCCACAGCCTACTTAGCATCATGGGAATGACAGAAAAGGGTGTTGGGGGTTGCAGTTGGTGGGATTCGACTTATTCTGCAGACCTCATAAATATTACATAATCGAGTAAAAATTACACAGGTTTTTAAACCTTTTTCCCCCACACTGAGTTCTCAATGTATCAAATCTAACCAGGTGTGTTGCAGGTTGAAATTGGCATCTTGGGGCCTTGGAATTTTAAAGTAGTGTTATTTTGGAGGATGACTTTAGTACAAATTGACTGTAGATGCTTTTTTTCTTGCTTTGAGTTCATCCCTCTTGATTGTGAAATATTTTTATGAAGATTGCATGTCATTTTCTTGATTCTCCCAACCACTATGTAGAGTGTAAAATATTGCAGTTATGTATCCTGTTCCACAAATCTAAATGGTCCTGTTCTTAGTGGAGGTTTGCGTTCACTCCTGTCCTTTTCCTGGGTGCTTACTCCCTTGTGATTGTTGCTGCCAAAGGACCAAGTTCTTGAGAATATGGTTAAAAATGTTTTTTTTCAAATAATTTTGTTTCATTTCCGTGTACTAATGTTAACACAGAGAGTAGATATTGTCAAAGAGTGCATCCCCCAGAGATGGAATAATGCAAAGATAGAAGAGTTTATGTTTCAACATTGTTTAAGAATGCAACAGGGTAAGACTACCTTAAAAGCAGATTCCCATACTATTATGGGAATTCATTTTCATGAAATTGGAGCAATGTGTATTAATGAATGGTGTCAACAAAAAAAATCAGTCAAATCTCTTCAAATATACAGTAGTTAAATGGTACTTCAGAGAGCAAACCACATAGTCGTTTAGTTTTGAGATGTAAATAGCGAAAGAAAGATTTTTTGTTTTTGGATCACAGTGTATGATGTAAAATGGTGGCACAGGAAATGGCTTGGGTACTGGAAAAAGGACAGTGGGTGTTGCTTTTATTTGTTTACATTGCTTTTCTCCTAGCTTACTTGGCTTGGGAACTGGTTTTGAAAGTGAACACTGATCATGTTGCCGAATGTGTATTTAAGTTTACAGTTTTAACCAGCCATTATCGCATCCACTGTGACAAAGTGTGGGTTTGTGTAATTTACTGGTGTCCTGTCCAAAGTTTAGTTTCCACTATTTGCCTAAAATTGCCAGAATAGGCACCAGCCCCCATTATCCTGAATTAGATGAGAGGGTTACGAAGCAGATCAATGAATAGTTGACTTTTGAATGTTGTGGTGTTGATTGATATGCTGATATGGCACATAGTTTTAGTAATATCTCTGTTCTTCTAAGTTACATTTTCTTTCAAATATTTTTCATATACAAAGTATAGGGGGAAGTATTGGAATCCTCCAAAAATTCCATTAGTTTTAGACCACCCTGGGTCTGAAATATACCATTTTTGGAATTACGTCTGTGTGTATGTAAACACGATAAATTGAGTGCGCTTTCACTTGGGTCAACCAAATTTTGCATACAAGTATTCAGTAGAAAACGTAGATTTCTATTAACTTTTGTGCTATTTCCACTGACTGAAGGTGGTTCTTAAGCTTTTATTCATGCAGCTGCTGAGTCTGATTTATTCAACTTTACTTTTATAATAATTGTTCAATGTATTATTAATTTGATTTGTTGTTGATGGTTCTTTAATGTACATAATATAAAAATATAATCATTGTCTTGCTGTTTACTCCTCAAATATCTATCCCCATGTTTGAATATTTGAGAAAGTCTTGGGGAGACCACTCCTGATTTTTTTTTTTTTTTTTTCCCCAGGTTTTGATCTTTAGTTCTTAACTAAGAAAGCCTCCGTTTTTTTGCAGAAAATATCTGGATTTGTTAAAATTACACTGTTGCTTTAGTAGTACAACATTGTAGGACACTTCAACCCTATCTTTATATATAGTCTTCATTTGGATCTTGATCTTTGTTTGTCCGCGAATTCCACGCATGCGTAGACCACCTTCCAGTTTAGTACGTTGTTGTTACTCACGGATGCCAACAATGTGCCGGAATAACGAAAGGGGTGGTGGACATTGTTACGTTGGTTAGCTCCTGAGGCCTGGTTAGAGAATGAGATTGCCGAAGATAAAAGGTACGTGCCTACATAACATATGAATGAAAGAAAGACAGTGGGTAAAATGAATGATGACGTAACAGCACGTTCCGGAAAATATTATTGTTATGTTGTAGCCAGCGAGTGCTGCACGTTTCACAGTTGTACCCTGGCTTGCTCACATGTCAGTGAAGTGATCCCTATTTATGCTTTAAAGAGCCTGGATACCTATGTGTCCCCCTTTTATAACCATTGCTCCGTGTATATTGCCTTACTCTTTGGATTGCCACAAAGCAACCTGCAAGATTGGAGAAAGGTTGAGAAGAGATCGTGAGAGGAAACGACAGCGTCGTGAAAACGAGACGGACTGTGAATGGAGAGAAGCAGAAATGCTTCTACACCACCACATAATTACTATTCGGACAGTGATTCCGAGTAGGCCGTTCCTATCGAATCAATGTCCAAGGGTTTTGTTTTGTAATTTTGTTTCCCTTATAAAAAATCATAATGCTGTACGACGAAGGGCCCAGTTCACGACTGGCAGCCGCGTTTAAACAGGGAGCCCTTCAGAGACAACTTTAACACGCGCAACGTAGTTGGGAGCGCATGGCTAGTTCTCTATAATTCTTACAATTAGGTGGTTAGTACAGATGTAGAGTTGCATTCAGTAAAATATTGGAAATGTTTTGTGTATTTAGTCTGTATATATTTTAACTTGGTGTTTCCCACACTCAGACTTATAGAACTCCAGTACCTTACAACTTCCTTTCAAACCAGTTCATCAATCAGATGCCACATGTTTACACGTTAACATGTTGTTTTCTCCACATTTGATATGCAAACACATTATTTTGTTTGTTAGTTGGGATTTCTTTTAGAATTTAGCAAAGATTTTTGTGTGTTTGGATCTGATTAATTTCACTTAGTTTTATTATTTCTTTCCCAATACAAATTTTCTGACAAATTTAATTCACCTCTTCACTGTAGTACACATAGTTGTTTGCAGTGGTGTATTTTAGTTGTTTTCAAGGAAGGTTACAACAATGAATTAGAGTAAAATTCAGCCATATTTTCTTTCTGCTTTTTGTGGTAGACGTTAAGAAATACTTTTGTATGGCTTCCATTGTCTGTTATGCTGAATTACTAATCCTGAGAGGCTGTACTTTAGCAATGTATAATTTTTTTCCTTAAAAGATCCCGATTAAAGATACTGCTTCATACTTCAGTCCTTGAGTATGAAAGAAAATTGCTAATGCTGACAAGCACTCATTTTGTCTTTCAATATTTGGCACTAAAATGCAAATGAAAATTTATTATAATTCTCACTTTCAAAATGCTGTTGTTAATGTGGTCAAGCAGTAAGAGATACAGCTCTTTTTAAGGTCATATTAAAAGCAAATAGAGGGATAGAGGTTGGGAACATAAGTTGATAGCTCGTTGCCACACCCACTGCATAGTGAACCACCTGGATTGTTACCCGAGTGTGACGGGTGGCATCTCAGCACCACACCTGGAACAGTGTGAGGTTTTTTTTTTTTATGGTGGCAGGAGTGCCAATCCTTCCACCAATCCTCAAGGTTTCCCTGTAAATTGGCAAGGCTGGATGCAGATTAACATCATACCCAGGATGAAGCAATTGCAGGGTAAAGGCCTTGCTCAAAGGTCCATCAGAGTAGAGTCACTTCCGGAGTTTATGGGATTCGTGATTGTGGGAAAAATCCTTATAACAACAACAACAGCTAAAACATTTATTTATATAGCACATTTTCATACAGACAATGTAGCTCAAAGTGCTTTACAAGATATCAAAGAGAAAGTTACAAGAAAAGAAAAATGAGATGCAAAAATTAACCAGAGAGGTAAACATTTTGGGATATCAAGATGTGCCAGAGCGTTTACAATAAACCCTTGTGCCATGCATATTGAACTTCAGCTTTTCTTCCACATTTTATTGATCTTTGTGTTTAGTATACAACGAAAATATTACTAGTATGACCCAGAAAAGAGATTTCATCACTTTTCTTTTGAAGAAAATACGTTGCCTTTTAGATGCATTAGTCATTCATCTCGCAACAGAAGAGTGTGTTTTGTATATGAAATCTTCAGCTTTTGCTGTGACGTTTCCCTGCTTCTGTGAAAGATACTTGAAATATATCCTGTGAAAAAATGTTTTCACTTTAAAATTTCTTTACTGTATAGTATTATCAAAAAAAATTGGATGACATAACAATAAGAAATGCAAACATACATCCATTTTCTAACCCACTTAAATCAGTTTTTGGTTGCAGCATCCACCCAGTGCATGTTATATTTACGCAAGCACCCACACTCCTACTAAGGCAAATGTACAGTTCCCAGTCATCAAAATGCAAGTTGTTATGTAGTGTGTATTTCCTAAAGAGAGGAAATAGCAAACCAGTATGTTTTACCCAATAATTTTAGTATTTTTCAGGCTTTAGGTTGTTACTGCAGTGATGCTAGTGTCTTTTTTTTCCCTCCACCATGTCAAAAAAGATAGAATATTTAAACAAATGACCTTTAATAAATTTAGTTAAAGAATGCCTTTTACAAAAAAATTATTCAAATCTTTACTATTGCATTTTTGCTATTTCTTTGATCAGGTTACCCATATGTCCAGCTGTGTAGGGGTTAATATGCTGCCTTGATGGAGAATTTCTTGAACTGAGAAATTACCTGCTCAAACCATGAGCATCATTCAGGTGATTATTGTTTGGCGCATCTGTTGTGTGTATTGCTTTTTCTTTTTTTTTATATAGAACAAATATGTTCCATTACTTCTTAGTTTGACAGAAATTTTTTTTTTTTTTTTTTAAAGCAGTGCACTCATGTTGAAATTACAGAAAAAAACAATATGACAATTTTTTAAGCTTGTTAAAATGTGACCAGTAGTAACTATTTTGAAAGAAACATAGGTTTTGTCACTTTCCTTTTTTGGCATAGTTTGAATATTCATTTACAGTTAATGCAGTATCTAAATTAATCTATGCTATACCAGCTCCATCTTTGCAAAAATAGTTATGATAGTATAGAACTGTATATATTTTTAAGTTCGTGATTACGATGAAACTTATGTTACATTTACTGTAACTGGTACCCCCTTTCAGGATTTGGTCCTACCTTGTGCCTGCTGTTGACCTGATGTGCTCCGGGCCCCACAACCCTAAATTGGAATAAGTAAGTGGGTTTGAAGATGGATTGATAATAAAATGTGTATAATCATTTTCATTTATCCAAATAGACAGATTAGCACAAAAAGCATTTATTTATACAGTAGTTGTAATCAATAGTTATGTATTGTTTTCATTTAGGTATATAATATATATATATATATATATATATATATATATATATATATATATATAATATTTTAATGTGTACAGTAATTTTAAGTTTCATTGCTCCTGGCTCATATAATTTAAACTAAGGCAGTTAAAATGTTCATTACAGTTCCTTCAAATCCTAGCACTTTTTTATGTTTATGTAGTTAGTTGGCATGGTTGGTGCCTTGGGTAATACTACCAGTCATTGATTCAGCGTCCTGGGTTTCAATCTGCACCTGGACATTGTCTGTGTAAAGCTTGTATTGCATGTTCTCCTCCTGTTTGTGTGAGGTTTTCTCCCAGATGCTGTAATTTTCCACCATGACACCACATAAATATCTTGGGTGTCTACCTTGATGACAAACTGGACTGGTCTGTGAGCACAGAAGGAAGGGGCAGAGCAGGCCTTTTTTTCCTCAGAAGTCTTGGATCATTACGTGTATATAGCGAAATGTTGTCTTTGTTCTATCAGACATTTGTTGCCAGTGTCCTCTCTCTTTTTTTACTGTCGTTTGTTGGTCATTATGACAGATAAGAACACTAAGAGGTTGGACAAGTTGGCGAAGAAGTCTGGCTCAGTGCTTGGCAGGACTGTGAATCTCAATGGAAGTTGTGGTGGAAGGATGTCTGGGGAAGAAGGCAAATGCCATCCTTGGCAATAGCAGTCAACCTCTCTACAACATTTTTGTGGGTCAGAGAAGTAAATACAGCAGTCATCCTCTCTCAATGTGCTGTAGAACAGAATACTTTAGAAGATCATTTATTCCTGATGCTGTGAGATTTTATAATGCTGTTTTCAATATGTGATTCATGACCTGGTCACCACTGTACATTCCAACACTGTGACAACTGACCCATTTGTAGTTTTTGTGATAATTTTAACAATTTTTACTGAAGTGTCTGAGGCATCAGTCTCCCTGAGGGGATGAATAAAGTATCTACAGGTGCATCTCAATAAATCATAATATCATCGAAAAGTTAATTTTATTTCAGTAATTCAAAAAATGAAACTCATATATTTATATAGATTCATTACACACACAGTGATATATTTCAAGTGTTTATTTCTTTTCATTTTGCTGATTATGGTCTACAGGTAATGAAAACTCAAACTTCAGTTTCACAGAAAATTAGAATATTGTGAAAAAGTTATATTGTAGACTCATGGTGTCACACTCCACTCAGCCAATTAACCCAAAACAAGGTGCCCTGTACCTTTAAATGGTCTCTGTCTGGTTCAGTAGGCCACATATTCATGGGGAAGACTGCTGACTTGACAGTTGTCCTGAAGACAGTCATTGACACCCTCCACAAGGAGGGGAAGCCACAAAAGATCACTGTTAAAGAATCTGGCTGTTCACAGAGTGCTGTATACAAGCATTATCAATGGAAAGTTGAGTGAAAGGGAAACAATTTTGGCAGAAAAAGGTTCACAAGCACCGTCGCAAGGAGTGGACTGCGGCTGGAGTCAGTGCTTCAAGAGCCACCACACATTTGCCACCACTTGTGTCAAGCCACTCCTGAGCCAGAGGCAACGACAGAAGTGTCTTACATAGACTAAGGAGAAAAACGGACTGGACTGTTGCTCAGAGGTCCAAAGTCCTCTTTTCAGATAAAAGTAAATTTTGCATTTCATTTGGAAATCAAGGTCCTAGAATCTGGAGGAAGAGTGGAGAGGCACAGAATCCAAGTCGCTTGAGGTCCACTGTGAAGTTTCCACAGTCAGTGATGATTCGGGGAGCCATGTCATCTGCTGGTGTTGGTCCACTGTGTTTTATCAAGTCCAAAGTCAGCGCAGCTGTCTACCAGGAAATTTTAGAGCACTTCATGCTTTCCTCTGCTGATAAGCTTTATGGAGATGCTGATTTCATTTTCCATTTCATTTTGGTACCTGCCCACACTGCCCAAAGTACCAGTACCTGGTTTAATGACCATGGTATCACTATGCTTGATTGGCCAGCAAACTCACCTGACCTAAACCCCACAGAGAATCTATGGGGTATTGTCAAGAGGAATATGAGAGAACTCAGACCCAACAATGCAGATGAGCTGAAGGCCGCTATCAAAGCATCCTGGGCTTCCATAACGCCTCAGCAGTGCCACAGGCTGATTGCCTCCATGCCATGCTGCATTGATGAAGTAATTCGTGCAAATGGAGCCCCAACCAAGTATTGAATGCGTACATGGACATACTTTTCAGTAGGCCAACATTTATGTATTAAAAATCTTTTTTTTTTTTTCTTTTTTTTTTAAATTGGTCTTATGTAGTGTTCTAACTTTGTGAGATTCTGAATTTTGAGTTTTCATTACCTGTAAGCCATAATCAGCAAAATGAAAAGAAACAAAACGCTTGAAATGTATCGCTCTGTGTGTAATGAATCTATATAATGAGTTTCACTTTTTGAAGTGAATTACTGAGAATAAATTAACTTTTCTAATTTATTGAGATGCACATCTATCTGTCTGTCTTACCTACCTATCTAGTGCAGTTTAGGTGAACTGGAAATTTCATGGTCGCCCATGTGATTCTGAGTATTTAAATGGCCATAGTGTTCTGGTGCCGTCTGCTGTGTTTTCTACTTTGTGCCCAGTGCTGCAAACTCTGAATTGGATTAAGTGAATTTGAGAATATTAGGTTATTTAGGTTACTAAGCCTGAGTGTAGACAATACTTTGGTTTTCAAATGGGCAAAACCCTGTAGCTACGGCCATTTTTATGTCGGACTTTATGATTGAATTGTTTTGGTTTTGAAATATATTCAGAATTCAATTTTGCACTGAGATCCACCTTGTTGCAGAATTTACCCATGTGTACTAACTTTTAGATGTCTCTTTATTAGTATTTGTTGTTAATTAACATTAAAGTAATGTGCTTTGTATGTTCCCTCGTAATACAGAAAAGTAACCACAGTTGCGCTAGAAAGTTCTGCAGCTGTAGTAGACTTTATGCTGGCATTATCTTTTAAATAATTTAATGTATTTTAAGAAAATGTGCTAGTACTCTGGAATAGTGAGGCTATTCTCAGTAATAAAAGTCGATCACAAATGAAATGGTTTTGATGAGTCAAAATAATTTTACTGACATATATGAGTTATGTTGGCTTTGTAAGCACATTCAAAGTAATACAAACCTGTGTAGTAAAATTTACTTCTGAGCTTTAATAGTATACTAGCAGGAGTACCCGGCGTTGCCTGGGAATCTATAACTGGTGAATTTCCCAAATGAAAGAAACAGAACATAGAAATCGAACAAACATTTTTCTGATTGACATTTTATTGTAATAGGTAATATAAGTGGTCATTTTAGAGGCTTTGGATACAGTATATTTTTTGTGTTGTCCTGGGGTTCTGAAAATAAACAAATTGTGAGGATTGCCCACTGTAGAACATGTTACGTAGAGTTGTCCATGTGAAAAGCATGGATTTTCCAAATTGATGCCTTTAACTTGGAGTGATTGCCCTTCAGCCTTAGTAATTCACATAGCAAAATCCAAACGAATAGGAAATTCTAGCCTTTTGAAATCAAAGGGTAAATCATTTGGAATCAGCGGAATTCTTGGTATGAAAACATCTTGACGTCTTGCGCAATGTTTGAGATGGCTTTGAAATAGACATTTTTGTGGCATCGGAAGTGGACTTTCTAATGCCATGTCTGTTTTTTGGTGGCATGGGTATATTAGCGAAAAGCAGGACAATTAGAATGTGTCACATGGTATTACGTATGGAATAAGCACCAGAGTGAGATGAATGTACGTAATTTACAATACGTTGGAAAGCGAACAAATAGCACCACAAATACACAAAGCCAGTCGCGCGCACTGGGTTGTTCACGTTTTACATCCATACGGCAGTTCCCCTTCACGCGATGAAAGCAGTCGGCTTTCTCATACTTGGACATTTCCGCAGTGTCTTGGCAATTTAAAGAAGCATTGGTAAAGAGGGATGCACAGAGACCAAACGTGCCGCTAGATGGCACTGCCGTTACCGTCTGTTGCAACGTGAGGCCATCTTGTCGATGATAAGTACGGGGACTTTTTGCAAACGTTGTGTTGGTCAAAAGGTGTCCTGCGCTTGTCCAAGGACATTTTTCCCAACCAAACATACCCCATGACTTCCTCCTGGTCACAAAGCAGCCTTATGCCCAGTTTGGTGGCGATCGGACGCCCGGTGCAGATTTGTATGGCGGACCAACAAACATACATAGACTCTGCTTTATATATTTGATAAATGCTTTCATTTTTTAGCTATCATACTACCAAATGTACAATGAGGCAAGATCATTAAAGTCATCATTTTGAATTTTTCCAAAAGGCATTTATTTATATATATATATATATATATATATATATATATATATATATATATATATATATATATATATATATATATATATATATAATATAATTTTATTATTTTTACACAATGCGGGGTTTGTTTTTTTGACTTTTATATAAAAACCTGCTATGTCTTTTCTCGCATATCTGTACTTTTGAGTTTTGTTTTTTTTATTATTATTACTCAGAAATTGACATTTTTGTCTAACTTGCTATAATATATTTTCTCAAAATGTACTAAGGCATTCAATCTCAAACAGACTACAGTAGTATTTTTATAAAAAGTTGCTCCTTGAAATAAATTAATTGATCATTTTTACTAGGAGACAGCTTTTATAAATAAGATGGCTAGGTGCTTTTATCATTATTATGCAAATGTTGCACTTGACAATTTTATCATGGAAGAAGAAAAATTGCACAGGCATCTTGCAGCCATTCGAGTTTTCTCTTATATAGTAAATACTGTATATGGTGTCAAAATGATTAATGGTTAAGTTGCATGTGTGTTATTGACCATGTGTGCAAGCCCAGATGCACACCAAAAGTATCAGGGACTTGTTCTGATTTAGGTTGATTTCAGGTTTGTGCCTAATATTGCCAAAATAAAAGGTCCAGCTTCTAGGGACCATGTTCTAGGTAAAGCAGGTACAGAAAATGGATTCACTATAAATTCTTTTTGTAGTCTTTTTCAGTCTAACAAGTTTCACGTTAATATTTACTGTTCTGTGAGGGCAAGTGTGTCATAGATAATAAAAAAAAGTTTAAACATCCAGAGGCCAATGTAAAGGTGGTCATCTGGATTTCAATGCTTTGACCTACCAAAGAGCTGGAACCTAAAATCTTAGACCTGCAGCATGCTGTGGTTTTTGATTTTAAGTTACAGTATCTGGTGACAAATGACTAATTTTGTAATTATATGTTTTTTTAATTGTCAAGAGTTACAATAAAAGTAAAGACTCAAGTAAAATCAGTACATTTCATTAAACGCCTTGAGCATGGGAAAGGTGCTATATAAATAAATAAATATTCATAATATACCAAGGTTTAAAGAGTTTGAATACTTTTTTAGCAAAATAGGGATTCTGAGATGCTCAATGTAGAATAGTGTTGAGGCTTTTTTTTTTTTGTAGTAATTTTACAGATCAATTTATTTTTATACATACATATAAATAAATGAATCTTTAAATTTCACAGCTCCTAACCAAACATGCTTACAAGTGTCAGTAAAGCAAGTGAAATTTAGAAGTAGTGTTTTATTAATATAAAACTTTTATCTATCTAGATAATATGGTTATTAATTTGTAACACATTTGTTAATTGGTGTGACAATTAAAGTGAATTTAATTTAAACCTACTGTACATTAGAACAATTAGATGATAACAGGCCATTTGGCTGAACACGACCATGTGTACATTGAATCACTCATAAGTAACTGCTGCTTCAATTAATAGTTCTCTCCTCCTTCTACCAGCATATTTCTTTAAGCTGTTAGTATTAATATACAGTGGAACCTCTAGATACGAGTTTAATTCGTTCCAGAACTGAGCTTGTATAGCGAATTTCTCGTATCTAGAACAAACTTCCCCATTGAAAATAATGGAAATCCAGTTAATCCGTTCTGCACCCCAAATATATTAACATAAAAATCAATTTTCCTAACAAATAACACTGATAAATTATATATACTGTAGTCTACCTTTAATAAATAACACTGGTAAATAATATAACTGATTATTAAAAGAATCAAAACAGGTGTCCAAAGTGCAGTAGAGCATTCAATAAATCTTTAAATAAATAATCCTTAAAACAGTTGTGAAGTGGAGGTTTAAAATACACAAGAATAACAATCCTTTAACACGAGGTTAAAACATCAAAAGGATGCCGTCTTTAAAAAACAGATGACAATCGCCGGTGCTTCTTCTCTGTTAGCGTCTCACCTGCGGGCTCTGCAACAGGCGAGACACTCTTAATGCAGCTGACCTTCTCTACACCGTCCTGCTTCAGCTGTTTGGCTCGCCTGTTCAGCTACACGCGAGCCTGCACTCGTCTGCCTGCCCGCCTGCCTTCTCTCTCTCTCTCTCTCTCTCTCTCTCTCTTTTACTTTTTCTCCCCCTTAACCGGCTCGCGCTTCTCTATATATGCGGGGAGGACATGGCAGCTGCAGCCCATCAGCCACAGGAACAATCATGGATGTGGGCAGTTTCCCACCTGTGCACTTAAGTGAGAAACGCAGATCGCGGCTCGCAACTGCTACCACGTCCCCTTGCTAAGCCGCGAGCTATACCCACAGCCTGGCTCGTGGCTCGTTACGCGAGCCAATGCTCGTATTTAGAGCTGAATTTTTCGCTCATACTTTCCTCGTATTTTGAATTTCTCGTATACAGAGGTGCTCGTATCTCGAGGTTCCACTGTATTAAGTTGCAGTCTTTTAAATCACATTTAAGCATACTAACTGCTTTGTTTAATTGATGCATTCCTAACACCTGTAACTGGATCCTTTCATTGTCTTGTTCTTACTCTGGTCCATGAAACTAGTAGCTTGGACTAGTAATTTTGGCAAGGTTAATATACAGTAATCCCTCACCTATCGCGGGGGTTACGTTCCAGAGCCCCCCGCGATAGGTGAAAATCCGCGAAGTAGCGACCTATATTTATTTTGTTATTTAAACATATTTTAAGGCTTTATAAACCCTTCCCACACTGTTATAAACCTTTCTCACTCTCTTGTTAACCTTTCCCACACTCTTATAAACACTTCCTATGCTCTTAAACACTTTCTACATTCTTAAACACCGCAGGACCAACACTGCACGCAGCGATCAGACGTCAATGTGTCTGCACTCGCTTTGTGAAGGGGGGCAGCTGAACTCACGCTGAGCAGAAATGGACTTTGTGCTGCTTCTGCCAAAATGCCTGCTTGCAATGGACTTTGTGCTGCTTCTGCCAAAATGCCTGCTTGCCGCTCTGCGCCGTTCGGAAGGAGGAGGAGTGTGTGTGTGGTTTTGTGAGGGCTGAACGCACGTTCGCTCAAAGCCCCCCTCCCCTGAGGCGCAGTTCGCATTGTCAAGGGGGTGGGGAGCTGAATGAACGCGAAGGAGAAGTGGACTTTGTGCTGCTTGTCGCTCTGCCTGTCAATAATTTAAAATCCTGTACATCACCAATTTTCCTGTCTCACTGTCTTGTCTTGCGTGAAGTTAAAATGTTTTATAATAGTGAGATGTTACTCATATCCTTAGCCCGACATCCACATATCATATGTGTTAACAAAGTGTGTTTTATAAGTTTACATGTGTTTAAAGCATGTGGGATGGGTATTTTAAGGCTTAAACTATAAAAATGTTTATTTATATGGTCTTTCTATATCGCGGATTTTCTCCTGTGGCTGATGGGTCTGGAACATAACTTCCGCGATAGGCGGGCAATCACTTGTATTTAAAAACCCGCGAAGTCGTGAATCCGCGAAAAGTGAACCGCGAAGTAGCGAGGGATTACTGTAGTCTAAATGGCTACTTTTTTTAAAAAAAATTTTCTTTCAATTGTAATGGCTTCTGACAATGGCTGTTCAAAAAGCATTTTATGGAGTTTCTTCTTTTATGGAAAATAAGCATTTTATGGACAATTAGTTCAGCTGGATAAGTGGTGCTGCAAAAGTGTTCGGATACATGCATGCGGATAAAAGCGCACAGTGGTGATCAAAGCTCACTGGACTGAGAATAAGTGTGGTTTGCTCATACTGGTTTGGTGTGGTTTGCTCATACTGGTTTGTCGAGCCACATTCTACGGCTGTATTTCTTTTAATGTGGCACTTTTGAATGATTGAATATTCTTTATCAGTAGCTGGTTTTAATTTTTCTACTTGTTCCTGCAGGTTTTCTCACTAGCTCTTAACTGTTCTTCTGTGGAGACTTCTGTTTTAACTTAGTCTTGCAGAAAAACTTTGTAGCAGCAATATTGTAATATAATTTTGAGAATTTCCAGATAACTTTTTTTTCCTTCTTTTCACATTTAAGCCATTGCATGGCAAGAAATTAAGCAATAGCCAGTTGAAGAATGTTTATTGGAGCTGTTTTATTCACATCATTTTTCATGACTGCCAGGCATGTTGTTTTTGTTTTCTTCTTTTCTGTAATTGTGTTACATTCTGTTTGCAGTCTAATTTAAAAAAAAAACAAAAAAAAAACAATTGTGGCATAGTTATATCAGTTACACTTTTTTGTAATTGATTAATTAATTCAAGTAAATTTCTTTCCAATTAAAAGTTGTATACAGTAGATTCAGAAAGTATTCAGACCCTTTCACTTTCAGGAAACTGTATTGTGTTATAGGTTTAATTTTTAAATGGAAGAATTTGTCATTTGTATCTGTTCATTTACATTCAATAACTAATAATGTCAAAATGAACACCTTTTTAAGAAAGGTTTGCTAATGTAATTAAAATCAAAAACTAAAATGTCTTTCATATTCAATCCCTCTTCTGTAGAAGTTATAAATTTTAAACTGCTGTAAGACAATTGCCTAACAAGTACAGAATTGCTTCACAGTTGGCCTCCACCAGTTTCCACACTTCAAAAAACAGCATACCTTCATTGAAGTATGGTGGTGGTAGCATTATTCGTTTGGGGCTGATATTCATCAGCAGAGTTAAAATATAAGTGAGAATGGAATGTGGAAAATACAAGCAAGTACGTGTTTCAGTCTGATAAAACCAGAAGTTTGTGTGAATATCCATCCTTTAACGAGACGACTCTGACCACAAGGCCACAGTAACCTTGCAGTGAATCTGAGTTAAGAATGGGTTTGGGGATGGTGAATAGTTTTAAAAGTTGACTCATTCAGATCTCAATCTGAATGAAAAATTGCAGTATACAAGTTTCATCTCACTAACCTGTAAATCCTGGAGGGACTTTTCCACTGAATTTTCCAGAGGTATCAGTTCAAGACTTCCCCTTATATTTTGGCTACACATTGTGGTGGACGGCCTGGGCACCCCTTCGACACTGGATCCAGGAGAGCAGCCATGGGGTGCACTCTGTCACCCGGAACACTTGGTGGCAGCCCCCCAGCCATTATCTTGGAACACTGGAGCTCGTCCTTGTTGGGCTCTGTGGCCACCACCAGGGGGAGCTGCAAGGCTTCCTGAGCCTGCGTGGAAGTGCAGCCTAATTTAGGTTACTTACCACCTGAAGCACTTCCGGGTGGGCTTTAAAGGGAGTCTACAGCCACTTCTGAGGGCGCTAGAGTCAGGTGGAGGACAAAGCTGCCTGGGAGGAGTGGAGGAAGAGTATTTTGTTTGAGTTTATTTGGCGTGCTTAGTGCGGGACTGTGTAGTGCCTTTGGGACACGGGGAAGACGTGCCCCACGGGTGAAGAAACTAAATCTTTGTGTTTTGTTTTACATATGCTTCCAGTGTCAGTCTGTGCCGGCTTGCCGCTGATATGGCGCCTTTCACAACGTAGAAACATAAGTTCGACAAACGAGAAGAGATCATTTAGACCATAGATTTCATTTGGTTGGGTAGTAGCTAAGTTAGTAAGCTAAGTAGGTACATCCAGATACTTTATCATGGTTTCTGCTTCAAGTACATTTAATATTGTCTTCTAATTGCATAAATAAAATGACTTTTGGTCAGTCATAATCCTCTGTACTTATATTTTGAATATTCATAAAATGAATTGAAGATATCCACAAGTTCATTTTGACAAGTGTTAACAGGCATTTCCTATGGACTTGTAAGGAACTTTCAGGTTTTGTTATCTCTAAATACATCTTGCTCTGTGCACACCCATGCAACTTCAGCATTAAAGATATTGAACCAGTCCAAGTAATGCATCTAGCATTTATTGCAAAGTTTTATGGTCCATTACATGTTTTTTGTTACAGAAGTCTACACATGTTTCTTCAGTCCCCACTTCAGTGGGACTCCAAGTACATCCAGGTACAACGAAAAGTATAGCAGCAGCTGCAAGATAACATCACTTATCAGAAGGAGCTGCTTAGCTGTGTGCTTCCAGATTGTAGAATTAACTTATAAGGGAGGAGGGTTTTTTTGCTAAGGGAATAAACTCTCAAAAATTAATGGGATCTTATAAATTATATGTACAGGCTGTTGGGAAAAACCTTGATGTCTTCACATTTGTCTCAAGACATTTTAAATAATTATTGTTAACTGGTTTAACAGATATTTTAAATAAACATAATAAACGACTAATTCCTTCTGTGTTAATGGATTTTTTTTATCATTGATATGTCAGACTAGGTGACAAAATTTGAGTCATGAATCATACAGAATGCATTAGAGTTTTTGAAGTTTATTTTTCCTTTGATGTTTTCCCAATAATGAAAAGTCTGTCCTTTTGATGTTTTCCCAATAATGAAAATTCTGTTTTTTTTAAAGGACATTGAAGGACAATTACTTAATTCATCGACCTCTTTTTCTATGATGCTTCAGAATCTCTCCAGGCATGCTGAGACCCAACAGATGGAAGAGGTAGGTTCTCTTCAATGTGGACTCAGTAGTGTCAAGTATGAATTAGAGCTCTCTGGTTAAAAAAATAGTCATTTTTTGAAAATGATGAATTAAATTATAATTTTCTATAGTGACTATCACAGTAAAGTGGCTCAGAACACTGCAAAAAGTGGTTAATGTAAAGCAGTGTTTTATTTCTGTTTTCCATTATGTGATTAATCGGATGAGTGGTGCGTAATTTAGATCTGCAATACTGAAGTTCAAACACTGTGCTCTTATGGCATCCTTAATTACTGCACCCTCACCCTGTCTCCAAATTTAAAGTGGAGGTTTTTATATAATCTGTATTGCTCCATTATACATCAAATGGTCAATGGAAGGGTATTCTTTGGCTACCATATGAGATGAAAGTCTCGGGCCTCACTCCCATTTTCCCCACTTACTGTATATCACTCAAGTATTGTAAGTTATCTGTATGTTACCAGACAATAAATGGAAGAACTGCTTAAAGTGCTGACCTAGGCATTGTAATGGTGTGTTGCACAGTCTATTAACAGTGTTCTTCTCAAAGATTCCACTTCCTTCCTGAGGTATTTCAGAGCCTTCAGATATCTTTAGTTTTTGGCATAACTGGTAAATGTTTTATAGATTCATCCCTAGTGTGCTTTACTTTCAGTATAAGCATTCTAAGATCACTATGAGCCTTTGCCCTGTTGTATTGTCATGAATATGTCAGATGTGTAGCCTTTTTCATTTCCTTCTCTGGTAACACATAAGCACTGCTGATCAGTTATATTCTTAAGCATGTTGTTGTTTTTGTTTTTTTATTTATTATTAACTGCTCTAATGACAAACTTACATAATATAGTACAGTCATATGAAAAAGTTTGGGAACCCCTGTCAGCCTGCATAATAATTTACTCTACTTTCAACAAAAAATATAACAGTGGTATGTCTTTTATTTCCTAGGAACATCTGAGTACTACGGTGTTTTCCGAACAAAGATTTTTAGTGAAGCAGTATTTAGTTGTATGAAATTAAAACAAATGTGAAAAACTGGCTGTGCAAAAATGTGGGTACCCTTGTAATTTTGCTGATTTGAATACATGTAACTGTTCAATGCTGATTACTTGCAACACCAAATTGGTTGGATTAGCTTGTTAAGCCTTGAACTTCATAGACAGGTTTGTCCAATCATGAGAAAAAGTATTTAAGGTGGTCAATTGCAAGTTGTGCTTCCCTTTGACTCTCCTCTGAAGAGTGACAGCATGGGATCCTCAAAGCAACTCTCAAAATATCTGAAAACAAAGATTGTTCAGTTTCATGGTTTAGGGGAAGGCTACAAAAAGTTATCTCAGAGGTTTAAACTCTCTGGAATGTAAGAAATTTAATCAGGAAATGGAAGGCCACAGGCACAGTTGCTGTTAAACACAGCAGGTCTGGCAGGCCAAGAAAAATACAGGAGTAGCATATGCGCAGGATTGTCAGAATGGTTACAGACAACCCACAGATCACCTCCAAAGACCTGCAAGAACATCGTGCTGCAGATGGTGTATCTGTACATCGTTCTACAATTCAGCACAATTTGCACAAAGAACATCTGTATGGCAGGGTGATGAGAAAGAAGCCCTTTCTGCACTCACTCCACAAACAGTCGCTTGTTGTATGCAAATGCTCATTTAGACAAGCCAGATTCGTTTTGGAACAAAGTGCTTTGGACTGATGAGACAAAAATTTAGTTATTTGGTCATAACAAAAAGTGCTTTGCATGGCAGAAGGAGAACACTGCATTCCAAGTTAAACACCTGCTATCTACTGTCAAATTTGGTGGAGGTTCCATCATGCTGTGTGGCTAGTTCAGGGACTGGGGCCCTTATTAAAGTCAAGGGTCAGATGAATTCAACCCAATATCAACAAATTCTTCAGGATAATGTTCAAGCATCAGTCACAAAGTTGAAGTTACGCAGGGGTTGGATATTCCAACAAGACAATAACCCAAAACACATTTTGAAATCTACAAAGGCATTCATGCAGAAGGAGAAGTACAATGTTCTGGAATGGCCGTCACAGTCCCCTGACTTGAATGTCATCGAAAATCTATGGGATGATTTGAAGCCAGCTGCCCATGCTTGGCAGCCGTCAAATTAACTGAACTGGAGAGATTTTGTATGGAAGAATAGTCAAAAATACCTCCATCCAGAATCCAGACACTCATCAAAGGCTATAGGAGGCGTCTAGAGGCTGTTATATTTGCAAAAGGAGGCTCAACTAAGTATTGATGTAATATCTCTGTTGGGGTGCCCAAATTTATGCACCTGTCTAATTTTCTTATGATGCATATTTTCTGTTAATCCAATAAACTTAATGTCCCTGCTGAAATACTACTGTTTCCATAAGGCATGCCATGTATTAAAAGGAAGTTGCTGCTTTGAAAGCTCAGCCAAAGATAAACATAAATCCAAAGAACTAAGAGGGGTTCCCAAACTTTTTCATATGACTGAATGCTGGGAGGTTGCTTCTTGTTTTGCTTTGCACCATGTTCATCATTCCACTCTCATGAGTAACCAGTGTGACGTATCGTTGATAGTTTGTGTACTGCTTCATGCCTTTTAATACATCTGGTAGAACCCAGAGTAATAAAGAAATCATACTGAGGCCAGTTTGACAAAAGAATTTGAAAATAATTCAAGATGAACCATTCTGACATTTTACACCTGGTTTTACGTGTCGTGGATGATGTATTAAAAGTCGTATGCAAAGCAGTAGCAGACTTAAGTTATTAGCTGAAAATGTTTGTATTCCATCATTTCAAAAGTCCTTTGATATATTTAACAAAAAAATATATATATATTTTTTTTTTTTCTTCAGACGGTTTCCAGAGGCTATACTGGCAATTTTTCAGGTGTGTTTGCAGCAGGGGAAGTTCCCAGTGAAATACAGGATGACATCAGAATTTCTGAGGAGATGATATTTGGTAAGGATATCACTGTAGACACTACAATGGAAGATGGAGTTGGCGCAGAAGTGGAATTGCATGACGGAACAGACCCTGTTGATACAGACACAGTGGTGAGTATTATTATCATCGTAATCATAGACTGTGTCCTGGTTTGTATGCTACTTAAGAGGGGTTCTCCAAATGACCTGTCCAGTAGGCTTGTTTCTGTGTATCTAATCTTTTGTATTTCTCAGTCGTTAGTTTTGCTGAGGGCGTTTGTTTTGTACCAAGAAGAGCCAAACATCTTTTGCTTGTCAAAGTGGTAACAAAACAAGTTTAGTAATTATTTTTTACTTTTCATTATTCAGGGAAAAGAAGTGATAGACAGATCAGGGTGGCCAAGCACATTTCCAGATTCAAGCGAGGAAGAGGATTTTGATACATATAAAGAAACAAAAGAATGGAATTTAAAAGAAGAGAGAAAAGAATTTGCACATTGTGGAAGGGGTGGCCTAAAACCAACCACACCCAGTGCAACTCTGTACCCTGGAGACGTTTGGATGAACCCTGCCCCTGGAAATAACCGATATGCAACTATGTCCAAAGGTGAACATTTATGCAAAGAGTGTGGCAAAGATTTTTCCACCTTAAAGGCCCTTTCAGAACACTTTCGAACACATCTTTTGGAGATGGTGTGCAATTTCTGCAAAATAGTTTTCCGTAGAGTTGTTTCCCTCAACATTCATCTGACTAATGCGCACAAAAGCACCTCATTAATTTGTCATTGTGGAAATAGTTTTAGCACAGTATGGGAACTCAATTTACACCTACCCATCCACTTTGAACAGAAAATGTTTCAATGTGACCTTTGCTATATGTCATTCCAGTCTAAGCTGAATTTAACCCGGCATTGGCACATGCATGCCAAAGTTCCAGGAACAGAAAACATGGGACCTATATTGTCAGATGCTATCAATTTAGCCAATACTAGAAAAGCACTCTCCTTATCTACATCTGTAGCAACTCCAGTAACAGAAAGACCTGTCAACCAGCAACATCAAAAAACAGAAAGCTGTACTGTCAGTCATTTTGTAACCCAGGGAAAACCAGCTGTAGACTCTCAGGCAGTTCCTCTATCAGCAGAAGTATATAAGAAAGTAATAGATTTTGCCAATCAAAATTGCATTGGCCAAACTAAACCACTCTCTGAGAAAGACGATCACTCTTATGCAATAGTGATGCGGCACAAAGCCATAAAAGTAGGCTTTTTGCCTAATAATATTCCTAAATGTGCAGTAGGAAAGAAACTTCGAATTTTAGTAATCAGAAATGTTAATTCCAATGAAGTGAATGCAGCTGATCATGAAAATGAAAATACGGTGAATAAGGGAACATTATTGGAAGCCATTGTTGAAGACAGAGAAAAAAACAATGACAACAATAAGGCCTATTTGGAAGTTGAAGGGCATGAAATGAATGAAGACCCTGAAACATTAAACGTAGATATGAGAAGCCATGTAAAAATACTTTCAGGAAAAATGGATAAAGCTGCTGAAGATGAAATAAAATTGAGCCTTGAAACATCAGGCAGAAGACTGAGAAATAGATTAAAAGATGACAATGCAACCTGTATGACAGACCTTGAAAAAAGACCGAATGAAGTCCAAGCAACTTCGAGTAGTGCTTTAGAACAAAGAGCACCTTCCGACCATGAAGCATATGTAAAAAGTCTAGGGTGTTACTCAAATCAAGCCTATGGAGACCATGAATCTTATGTAAAATCTTTTAGTCGGAGCCCTATTAAGGAACATGGTCCCTTGGGTGACCATGATGCATATGTGAAGATTCAGAGACGGAATGTAAAGGACGCACAAAATGTTTCTGGGGAAACCTTGACACAGTTTAGAAAAGAAACAGACAATACTACTGTGAGACCACAGACCAATAATGTGCATGAAGTTTCAAAAGGTGATTCTGGACCAAACATTAATTTGGTTTCTTTCAAAGTAGAGACACAATTGGAGGAATTTCCAGAGGAAGATGTGAAGCCTGACCCTTCTACTCTTGTGCCTCCACCACCTTCTCTCTCAGTTACAGGCAGTTTTCCCGAACCTCAACCACCTTCTCTGGCTATAAAAGAAGAAGATACACCAGTGCCATGTCTGACCAATTCAGAACTCCAAGGTAAGAATGAAGGGCAAAATAAAACTTCCATGAAAAACCTCAATGCAGCTTCAGAGACTGAGTCAGTTCTTTCTGATGTACTTCTCTCAGATGGTTCAGAAGGTGACAGTTCAGCAAAGGATGATGCAGATTTTGACCCAGATGAATTGTCTGGCTCCTTGAGTGACTCCAGTGGAAATTCCAGTGGATCATCCTACAGACCAAAAACACGTTTGTCAAAGATGAGAATGAAACCAGCAAAATTGCCCCAAAATGAAGCAAACAGTTCTTCAATTTCACAGCGCCTTAGGCCAATCAGGCCTGCTCTGACACCTAATAATAATTCCTCAACTTCTCCTACTGAGAAAGACTCCTTGCCATTGCTTCAACAATCAGACCGGGACTCAAAGTGTCCTTATTGTGGAAAGGCCTATATACGCACCCACTACATATTCCGCCATATCCAATCTTGCCCAAACCGACGACAAGAAATTTGTTCCTTGTGTTCTCTTCCATTCCCTAGTCAGGCTAGCTTGATCCAGCATGTCTCAAAATCTCACAACAAGTTACGAATGTATGCCTGTGATCTTTGTAAAGAAGTGTTCCCTGATGTTGTCATTTATAATCAGCATGGATGCTTCTCAAATAAGTTGACAACCGTGCCACAGAAATTAGACACACAGGGGAATGATAAAATGGTTAAATGTGCTCTTCCAGTCAACATTTCTCATCAAATTACTGCTGTTCAAGCTTCACCCAGTACAAGCACTGTATTTCATTTACCTACTGGTGCCCAGGTTGTTGCATCCACAGCCACAGGAACTCGATCCTCAGTAACTGCCACTAAGGACTCTGTACCAGGTGGGCTTCTTCGCGCTCTGGGGCTTGAAAATAAAACTAATGTTTTGTTGCCAACATTACAGAATGCAGTAATTTCAATTGTTAAACCAATATCGGAGTCGCTTGTAAACCTTCAGAACAATAACTCCTCTGCCTTGCCTAGGCCACAAATAAATTCTCCTGCTGCCCCTCTGAAGTTGCTTTCTGAGGACTTACCTGGACAGAGTGAACAGCCTCTTAAAATTATCAGGCTTTATGTGAGCAAAAGAAAACAAATTTCAGGAGGCCTCCATGAACAAGGCAAGCAGCAGGACAAACCCACTTCTTTACGAAAGATCATTTTTCGATGTCGGCAGTGTGGTGTTTCTTCTTCCCATCCTTCACTGAATGTTGTTCACCGCTATTTGCACCGTGGTCGCCTTGCATTCCGCTGCCAGTGTGGCAAAGCATTTGTTCGTCGGCTACATCTTCTGCGACACCAGGTGTGTCATGCAGAGAGCAGCAGTTTCATTTGTGCTTCTTGTGGACAGACGTTTTTAGGTGCTAACCGGTTTGCTAGGCATAAACAGACTAAAATGGGGCCGGTGAAAAAGAAGCAGAGTAAAAAGAAGCAGCAGCAAAGGACAAGTGAATGCCAGACTCCTTTTTCGTGTACATGTGGTCATCCGTTTCTAAAGCCTGCTGCTTACCTTTGGCATAAACTAAAGAACAGTAAGTTGAAGTCACGATCAGATAAATCAACAGACAGATGAATTTTCACTTTCCTCCAACAAATATTATTAGAGTTGAATTGATATCAGTAACGAAGCCTTTCTTTGTCGATATGTGATAATACGTTTTTTTAAATCAAAATAAACAATGGCCTTATTGTTGAGCTGCAGAGCCTTTTTTATTAAACAATTGTCGCCTCTTTTGTTTCATTTATTGTTGTAGTGCTTACTGAATCATAGGAATGTATCTGGCTTTGTCTATGTACTTTATTTTAAGAGAAATTTTCAGCTTCATCCAAATTCTTTAGGTGCAATAGGATTTTTCTTAAGTCTTGGTCAGCCCTTTGTGTCGGTACCATGTGGCCATTTGAGCCTGATCAAATGCTGCCAAGTCATGCATATGAACATTTGAAAGGGAACATGTTTATTCTACATTGCAATTGTAGGTAGTCTTTTATTTTTCAGAAATTATTTTTGTTTGGAATATCTTGTTATATTAATGGAATTACTCTATTCTGTCTTGTTTTTGTGGTGTTTGCACATTTTACTCTAACTGCACGAGAACAAAAGAGAACTTAAGAATTTTGACAGATGGGAGGAAACCATTCAGTCCATCACGTTTGTTTGTTTAGCTTAAAAGCTAAGATGTCCCAATATCATTGCTTTCTACTTTAAGTTCATGCCTTGGTAGTTCATTCCAGATTTACCTGACTCTTTGTGTAAAGAAGCGCTTCCTGGTGTGAGTCCTAAATGCACTTCCCCTTAATTTCTACTGGTCTTCTCGAGTATGTGATTCATTGTTATATTAGAAGAATTCTTGTGTATTTTAATAATGCTTTTGAGGAATTTAAATAACCTGGAATAGGTCCCCACATAGTCTCTTTTGCTAAGACTAAACAGGTTTAATTCTCTTAAGTCTGTCAGAGGTGGTCATGTTCTTAAGTTGTGGTTGCTCTCCTCTGTACAGCTTCAAGTGCTGCTTTATCTTTCTTGTACAGTGGTGAGCGGAACTGCACACAGTGCTCCAGATGTGGTCTTACTAGTGCATTATGTAGTCCGAGCATAGCACCCCCTCAATTTATGATCGATGGTTTCTACCATATAACCTAACATTTCATTTGCTTTTTTAGTAGCTTCTGCACTTTGCTTATATGATGAAAATGATATGACAACATAAACCCTAAATCCTCCTCAGAGGTTGCATCCTTTAGAATATTTTTCCCATCATTCTACTTTTCTGTGTTAAACTATTTTCCAAATGTTTTCCCAGTCCCAAAGCTTTTCCAAGTCTTCTTGAAATGCTTTTGCTGCCTTTCCCCATTTTAGCATCATCCTAAATTTGTGCAGAGCTGGTTAAATAAAGACTCTCTAAACTTGTCCATCATGAGTGTGTTTGGATTGGAGTGTGAGTGTTTTTGCTGTTGAAACTTAAGTAAGTTCCAAAAAGCAGCTAATACGAGTCTGAACAAAGCTTTGGACAAAGAACCGCCAGATAGATTTATACTAGATTGTAGAGAGACATTGGTGATCAGTTTGGGATGGATTTCAGGGTCTTGAAGAGGAGTTGGCCGCTGATAAGGACCAACTGTAAATTGCTATTTTCCAAACATTATGCGATTCTCATCAGATTAAAAGAACAGTACATCTGCACTCCGACAGGATTTAGTACAGATGCAAACCGTACGTAATTGCCTGTTACCAATCTTGGCACTTGCATGTCCTAGTGGAAATCCTAAGTAAGTGCTGCCAAGAGGTGTTAAAAAATTATATATACATATACCATAGATACTCGCGTATTAGTCTATCTCGCAGATAAGTCAAGTGTATTGTTTAAGCCTAAAATTACGAAATTTGTTATGACCCGCGTATAAGTCGAGGGTAAAACTTAACAGCTATCAGAAATAGAGGGCGACAATCAACTGTTAATGGCGACAAAACTCACTGTCACGTCACAGGCATTCCCTCTGTGCTTGGAGAAATGCCAGACTCGTTGACTCGGCAACTAATCCTTGCGTGTGCGTGAGTTGTGAAATGTAAACAAAGGCAAGATGGTGTCGATATGTCACAAGGGAGCGAAGCGAGTGCAGAAAAGAAAACACTCGGCAGACGATGTTTTGCACATTATCGCTGAGTCGGACTCTGATTTTTCAGAATCGGATTTTATTGACAGTGATCAGGAATCGAGCAAGAGAGTGAGAAGCCGGCATCAGCTGATCGGACACCAGCCGATGCCGCACCAGCTGATCGGCTGCCAGCTGAACGCATTCGCGCAGCTGATGCAGCTACAGCAAGGTTCGCGTGGGAAGAATACCCAGACATTGATCCGTGGGAGCTGAACTGGCTACCGGACTTCACAAGACAGCATGGCTTGCTGTTGGACACGACAGATCACCCGCTGCTGGACTACTTCAGGCTGCTCTCTCCTGATGCTGCTTTTCAGCTACTGTCAGACGAGACAAACAGGTAGGCAGAGAAATTTTTTGAATCACGGGCTGCGCTTGCATCGCATTGATAGCGTGCGTTGCCTTGGTTCTTTTGATTCCAAATCTGGTTGCACGTGGCAGCTAATGGTATGTTTGTTATCCAAAACCTGCAAAAGCTAATGCTCAAATTCAAGTATTTCACAGTTTAAAGAATCATTTAATGAAATTAGAAAAAAAACTAGCTAATTAGCAATAGTATTGCAGGCTTATAATTATTTCAAAGACCGTGACTTAACACTGTGAAGCGTTGAGTGTACAATGACATTACCCAAATTCTATGACAATTGTGTTGCCCCGCGGATAAGTCGACCGTTTTTTTGAATGAATTTTAAGGCATAAATTTTTCGACTTATACGCGAGTATCTACGGTACTAGTTGAATCCTAAAACACAGGAGCTCTACAAAGAATAAAATTTAAATATGTGTGAAACTGTCAATTTTATATCAGGTTTGGATTGATGGATTTTTCAGATGTGATGTGTAAAGTTTTCATGTCTGCTGTTTATACCATTAGTGTGTTTACATGCACACACACAACACAATAATGTAGTTTAAGGCGACAACCTTGTTTCTTAAACATCTGTGTTTACATGGGCAAATAATCTTCTGCAGAGAGTTCTCCTTTGTCAAAATGCTCCAGCGTTATTAAACTTTGCAAAAAAGAGTTAAACATCATCATCGACCACCATGAATCTGAAAGTACGTATCAAGTCTGTGATCATTCTCTTGTGGTTTTATTAATATGCTTGGAGCAATTAACACTTTATTTATAGGCTTCTGTTACCGGACTGCATGCGACACATTCTTTTCTGCTTGACTGGACTCTGCAGAGGACTCTGTACATGTGCTTCTTGCATTACACCCGGTGCTGCTAGATTAATTATAATAATGCAGATATTTTCTGCTTCGGTAAGATAAGTGTTGTGTTAGGTTACTTGTTGCTTTAAAATGTAATCCGACTATGTAATGTGCATTACACTCACGTTACCTTATACTCGCAAGATTGCGTTGTTGAGATTAGCACTGTATGTTCAGCTCAACAGTATAAAAGTAGCTATTTCTGAAATACTGAGACACATTAGTTCAGCCAGGAAAAGGAATAATGCAATCGCCCAAATATTTGCTTGGGAATATTTATTTTGTGGACACTTCTAACCATAGCTGCTGAAAGTGTGTGTGCAGGCCGACCGAGTGCAACAGACATGCGCAGACTACAAAATCCTTAATGGTAACCCGGTTAAGGGTTTACCTGGCCACATAATCTGGTTATTCACAGAGAAATCTGCCTGTGTTAACCAGTTTTCTCAGAGGCCAGTAATCCGATTTCTCTAACCTGAATAAAGGTTTACATGACATTTTAGAAATCAGGTTTTTGTGAATAAGCAAGTTATTGAAGCTCATGTAAACACATTGAATGATTCTTGCAGAAACTGTGATACTTTGCTGAAAGTTTGTATTTTTGCCCTGATGGAAGACTAACAAATGATCTGTTCTGAATTATTTGTGACATTATTTATCTATTTTTAAACCCCCCTTTTGCGGTATAGCTATGCACAGAGTCTAAGTTTATGCAAGCAGTAACAGGAGCGAGTCTGGGTATAGAAACTGTGTGTGATCAGAAGGGGCTCATTTAGAGCTGAAAGTTTCCATTTAGCTGATACTTTTAATCCAAAGAAAATGTACATACTGAGAATGCAGTGGTTACCAGGGGGAACCCAAAAAAAATTAGACACTTCAATTTTTCAAATATTTCAAAAAATTTACTAGTCTCCTTCAAAGTACTCCCAATTGGAAGACACACACTTGTCCAATCTCCTTTTCCACTGATCAAAACATTTTTGGACGTCCTCAACTGGGATGCTATTTAGTGTTGTCAGCGAAGCAGTGATCACGTCCTCCACACTGTTAAGTCAGTGCCCTTTCAAGTCCCTTTTCATTCTGGGGAACAAGAAAAAGTCACAGGGGGCCAAGTCCGGTGCGTAAGGGGGGTATGGCACGAGTGTCATGTCCTGACTGATCAAAAACTGGCAAATTTGCAATTGTGTGTGCGCCGGGGCATTGTCATGGTGAAGGAGCCATTCCCCCGACTGACAAAATTCCGGCCTTGTCCTCCGCACTCTCTCGGCCATCTTAAGACCCCCAGATAGTACGCTTGGTTGACCGTCTGAACCCTTGGAATGAATTCCTTGTGCACAAGGCCTCTAATGTCAAAGAAACAAATCGGAACCGTTTTCACGTTCAATCTCACCTGTCTGGCTTTTTTTTGGGCCTTGGTGAATCGGAATTCTTCCACTGGTGCGATGCTCGTTTCGTTTCAGGATCATAACCGTAACAACAACTCTCGTCACCGGTTATGACCCTGTACAAGAAGTCTGGGTCACTTTCAAGCTCCATTTTCAAGTCTTTGCACACATTGAGTCAAGTGTTCCGCTGGTCATCTGTTAGCAGACGGGACAAATTTGACTGAAACACGTCTCATGTCCAGGTCTTCAGTCAAAATGCACTGAACTGAGCTCCTGTTACTCCTGTAGCTTCTGACAACTTGTCAATTGTGTAACGATGGTCTTCATTTATTTTTTCACGGATTTACTTGAAGGGTATCCAGAACGGAGTTGATCCTCGCTGCTTAAATTTCCATTTTTGAAGCACGAAAACCATTCAAAAACTCTCGCCCAACTTGGAGCTTCTTCCTTGAAATCCATCTGAAGCATTTGGAGCAATTCCGTTGGTGTTTTGCCAAGTAGAAAACAAAATTTCAAACACGTTTTTTGTTCCGTAAAATTCGACATCACAATTTCAACAGGGTCGTCCGCCTGGCTACTGAATGGCGAGGGATGAGAGAACAAGCACTGACCTTGATCCAACCCCCTCCACTCGCCATCCAGCCACACGGAGGCCAGTCTCGTTTCTTTTGGGTCCCCCCTCGTAATTTATGTGCGATTTTTTTTTTTTTTTTTTTTTTTTTTAAACTTTCACAAATTGGTAAAATAACTTGCTCTGGTTCTTTCAGTGACTTGGAGGCAGGCACTAGCAACCTTCTGGTTTAAAGTCCTGCTCACTACCCATTGTACCTCGTAGCCTGTATCAGACTATTTATTTATTTGTCTTTAGTCTAAAGAAACTTGCTTTGACACAGATTTTTCATACTATTCCACATATATAATACAGGACATAATAGATTACACACACTACAATGAATTTCCCCTTGGGATTAATAAAGTATCTCTATCACTAACCCTGTCAGTTATGCATATTGCATTCAGTGCTTTCAAGATGAGCTCTGCCTTCGTGTGACCCTGCATTGGAATAAGAGGGTGTTCAAATTAAAAGGTAGTTGTAGGAGGTAATTGATTTTTTTTTTTCCCCAATAGTCAAATCTCCTACTGGTGTTATATATTTCTGTTGTTATTCTGGCATAACATCTTTTTATGACATTACTTTTGATGTGGCATGAGGGTGCATTTGCCATTTAGACCCTAATTCACTCTTTACTATTTTCTGCTCAGATTTTTCAGATTTCCAATTTCTTGTAGAGACTCCCAGCGACAGGCCAAAGAGATTCTCCTAAGTTTGATTCATAGTGCTAGATGGAGTGAAAGACCCCTGCAATGGAAGGACACACACCCGCCTGACCAGGATAACACCGACCTTGGGCCGATAGGCTCTTGTACTTCACAGTCCTGTCCTGGAAAATGTAGATGAATGAACACCAAGTGCAGGGCTGTAGCCACAACGCTGTAGCACTGCTCATATTGACGGACATTGAAAGCTGCAGTCCAGTCGTAGTAGTGAAGACACTTGATTTCCCTTTTTTTTTTATTTTTAACCCGAAAAGTAATCAAACATTTTTATTCATATATATGTAGATATTTACATGGCTTAAGTGCAGACATGTGCAAATGTAAAATTGTAAACATGTTTTGAACGCTTAACAGTGAATTGCTCTTTCATTCAGAACATTTCTAAAAACACAGCTAGACACAGAAAATATATCTAAATAGAAAAAACATTTTAGGCATTTTGTTTACATGCAAAGAAAGACATTCAGTACTTGATAGTAAAAATACAAGACGTTTCAATTCCACTTGTTGAGAAATGGATGCGCAAATGCGCTTTGAAATTGACAGAAGCCCTTTAAATGCAAACCATTTAAGTGAACGCCCTGCTGATTTTTGAATTGTTAATGCTGAGCTGAACCAAAACTTTTTGTATTATAATAATTTACAGTTGTGGTCAGAAGTTTACGTACACTCATCCTGGACATGAATGTCATGGTACTTGTGGGCTTTCATTGATTTCTTTGAACTGTTCCTTTTCTTGGATGGAGTTATTGTACAGCATTCATTGTTAATAACCCTAAAAACAAGAATTTCGTGCACAAGTTTAAATTTATTTTGCATTTTCTAAAATCCACACAGGGGTCAACATTTTACATACAGGCTCAAATATATACATACACCCGCTTACATTTTTAAGAAGTGTTACTGAAGGTTCTACGACGTCTTTTAAATTGACAGGGCCAAGGCCTTTTAAATTCTCGTTAACGATCATCATTGACTACAACTGGCAGCTTCTCTGTGCCAACATTAAAAGGGTTGGTTTGACAGCACTCATTGGATTCTCTGAACAATGGGAAAGTCCAAGGAGCTCAGTGAAGATGTAAGAAAAAGAATTGTAGATTTACAAAAGCCAGGAAGGTCTTTTGAAGCCATTTCTATAAACAACTGCAGATTCCAAGAGCATCGGTTCAAACAACTGTACGCAACTACAAGTGTATTGGGAGGTGTTCCCACTTTGCCAAGGTCTGGAAGAAGACCCAAACTGTCACTCGCAGCTGAGAGGAACTTGGTTAGGATGTTCGGGGATACACCAAGCCTGCCATGAATTGGAAACTGCTGGAACACCAGTGTCACTGTCTACAGTCCAAGTGAGATTTACATTGCCGTGGACTGTGAGGGTGCCGTCCAAGAAAATCGACATCGTCAAGCTTGAGTAAAATTCACATGCCACCCTCTTGGATAAGCAAAAAGCCTGCTGGAAGAAAGGTTTATGGTCACATGAGACAAAGATCGAGTAGTTTGGCCACAATGACTAGAGGTATGTTTTAAAGGTAAGGCTTTCAAAGCCAAGAACGTTGTACCAGCTGTGAAGCATGGTGGTGGTAGTATCATGCTCTGGGGCTGCCAGTGATACTGGTATAGGGTGTCCCACTCGGGAGTACAACTTTAAAAATGCGAATTACTCTGCAACGCGTGCATGTATCATCATGCAACAAGGTTCAAAATATTCCTTATTTAATGAAGAATTGATTCTGTGTCATAAAGAGGCGGGCACTGCTACGGGGCAACAGGACGGGGCAATGTGCCATACCTCTCATGCCAGTATGGAAGAGATCCAATCGTTTTTTGGAGACAGGGTGATCTTGAAAGGTTTGTGGCCACCTCGATCGCCTGATTTAACTCCCCCAGATTATTTTCTATGGGGATATTTAAAGGGCAAGGTTTAATGCAATCAAACCCAGGACCATCGAACAACTGAAAGCAAACATCGAGCGTGAAATTGTTTCCATCGACAGTGACGTTGCAGAGGACATTCTCAAATATGGAGCATCGCATTTCCTTGTGCGCGGACGTTGGGGAGGACATTTTCAGCACCTTTTGTAATGTGGACTTGTTTTCCATTAAATACAGGTCTGTTCAGTCCTTACAGGTCGCCTTTACGTCACACGTTCGCGAGTAATTCGCATTTTTAAAGTTGTACTCCCGAGTGGGACACCCTGTACATTGCACAAAGTGAATGGAGTAATGAAGGGAGGACTGCCTTCAAATTCAACGTCATCTCAAATCAGTAGCTATAGACAGTTGCAATTTTGATGCAGTGGTGTGTTCCAACACATCAGAACTGGATAAAGCAGGCCAACATTAAGCTTTTGGAATGGCCTTCTCAAAGCCCAGACGTCAACCCTGTTGAAAATTTATGGACTGTGCATAAAACGCCGGGTCGGTACCAGGAAACCAACAAATTTAAATCAATGAAAATGATCTTGTTGATGGATCCCAAAAGCGTCTGGTTGAGGTCTAACTTGCTAAGGGACATTCCACCAAATAATCGTTGGGGTGTATGTATCTATTTGAGCCTGTATGTGTAACTTTGATCCTGTGTGGCTTTTAGGAAGTCCAAAATAAATTCAAACGTGTGCACAAAATTCTTGTTTTCCAGATCCGTTAACGACATACGTTGTATAATCATTCCATCTCAGAAAAGGAACAATTCAAAGAACTCATTGAAAGCCCACAATTGCCATGACTTTCATGTCTATGATGAGTGTATGTAAACTTCTGACCACAACTGTATGCCCTTTTCATTCTACTGGAACAATTCCTGCCATATTTAAGGGAAATTGAATGCTCATTTAAGGTTTGCTGCTATTTATTGCTTTTTTCGCCAGAACAAAATCAATTGCCTTACAGAAGAATGTGCAGTTTGAAGATGGCAGTGCATGTTTATAGTTTGGCAATTTAGCATAATTCAAAAATTTAGAAGATTAAGAATTGCAGAATTGAACACACTGTGAGTCTAGGTTCTAGAGCCGTCCTTGGGCGTTCGGCGTTCTCTTACAGTAGACCAGTTTTTCCCTTTTCTGTTAAGAACACAGGCCACAGAGTTCGTAATTCCTGACATCGGTATTTTAAAATGTTTAATTTTTGGCTGTAGCTTTCAATATTTTATGTAACATCAAAAAAACTCAAATGTAGGACAGCTTTGTTAAGATTCTGTCCGTATTTCAGTTAATGCAATATGAGATACAAATGGGATCATACTGTAGTAAACCCAGTCCTTGATGGGGCACACGTTCATTTGGAAGTCTTGGCTTGACATCAGTGTTGATGTGGTGTTTCAAGAGCTTTAGTGGAAATCCTTTTGTAATCCATACTTCATCCAAACTTCCTTTTTTTTTATCCTTTTGGTTTGTAAACTTCTTATTATTGATGCACAAGAGTCTTGTATTTCCTGAATGCTGATAAGGTGCTTGTTGTTCGTAAACGAATGTAACTCCTGGCGGCTCCTGAGTTGGCATTTTGTTTATTCACACCGTATCTACTTTGGTTGTTTTTGGGAGTAAAAAAAAAAAAAAAACATACATGGATAGAAATTATTTTAAGACTTTATCAGATGAGTCTGTGTTTTTTATGGCAGGCCGATCTTGGGTTGGTTGCTTGTTTATTGAAGTTTGACAATTGTTCTTCATAAAGCGACTGTAGCTCTCAAGTTTATAGTTCACCACTGGTGTTTAAAGTGGAACTGGATTTCGCATTTTTATTTATGAGTGTTGATTATTTTCCTGGATATTGTGCTTCTGGAGATCATAAGCTATTTTTATTAGCATCTCACCTGAAGAAGGGGCCTGAGTTGCCTCGAAAGCTCGCATATTGTAATCTTTTTAGTTAGCCAATAAAAGGTGTCATTTTGCTTGGCTTTTCTCTACATTCATAATGGCTAACACGGTACAACACCCTAGTACTACAATTCCCTTCAGATATACTGGAAAAAAAGCTTTGAAAGTTTACAGTGGGCAAAATGAACAAAGTACCATAAGGGAGCAGTGGTGGTGCAGTTGTTCACATCGAAGCATCTCAGCCCCAGCCGGGCAAGCGGGCCCACCCTCTGTCTGCAAGGGAATGTGACCCTTTGGACTGTATGGCTCGGAAAGTCCTATTTGGAAGAGTTTGTAATGTTGATCAAGCCTGTCTACTACTAGTAACGAGAAATGTGAAGTTGTGCTCTTGGCAGGAACACACGTGGTAACCTGTGCCGAAATTTGGAGGCACTAAGAAACTTTTAAGCCAGGGGTCCTCAGTCACAGTCCCGGAGGTCCGCAGTGGCTGCAGGTTTTTGTTCTAACCCGTTTGCTTAATTAGAAAGCAATCCTTGCCAATAATTTAATTTCACAGCTTGTTAGTGCTTTAACTCTGCCATGTCAGGCCATTCTCATATCCTAGATTTTCTTCCCCTTTCTAAGGATATCATCCAAATGATTTGAAGGCTAAAATGGACGAGTAATTCTCAGTCCTTTGCTTTTTTCTCTTCACTTTCCTTCCAAGTATTTCATTAAACTCAATAGTGCGTGATAAATACACACAGGAGTAAATGGTAACAAGCTAAATGGAGAAATGCAGGCCTCTTTTGTCATTTGCATCTTATTGCTAATTAAAAGCAATTAAAAACCAAGAATACAGCTCTTTAAGACTAAAATAAGCAATAAGGGTTCAAAATCTTAACGAGCGAGACAAATAAAGTGAAGCCGAAGTGTTACTTGAGCAATAAGGGCTTCTTGAACTCAGAATAAAACTGCTCCATATTATTCTACCTATGTGCAATATAGACCTTAAGTCAACAAGTACAATTTGTATATTTATTACTATTCGGTTTGTTATTATTTTCTCTCTTTTTGTCTTTTTAACTCTTATTCCTCACACTGAGTCGATTGCACCTTCAATTTCGTTGTTCCTTTGTAAAAGTGACAATGACAATAAAGATATATCTATCTATCTTATTAAGTAATTGGGTTGGAGCAAAAACCTGCAGCCACTGCGGCCCACCAGGACCGTGATTGAGGACCCCTGTTTTAAGCAAATCATAAAATAACTGAACCAAATAGCCACATGTGTTTTTTTTTTTCCTTCATAAAGAGTATAGCAATAGCTAATAAACTTACTCCTAGAGAACGGCTGTTATTTTTTTATTTTTATTTTTTCCAACCCTTTTTGTATTTAATCAGTCACTGTTAATCTTAAACCGAGTTCATTATTTAAAGAATTGGCTTCCTTCCATTCGTAAACATGTAAGAAATGTTTTGAAGATGAAGAGAGCTCTGGTAATAAATTTCCTTTGCATTTCATTATTTCTCTTTTTTTCTTTTGGTTGTCCGGTGCTCCCACATGATGAAGATCTGGATTCAGTTCCCGGCCCGGCCTGGTCACACTCTGTGTGTGAGAAGTTTTCAAGTCCTGTCCCGTTGCTCCCGTAAACGGTAGGTAGTGTAGTGTGTATAATTGTCGTCTTGTGTCCAGTCCAGGGTTTAGTCTCTGATGCAAGAATGGCATCTGGGGATGGACTCCATATTGTAGTTGGGGTTAGGCACAGTTTCGTTTGGAAATTCCATTCTGTTTATTGTCCTGCAGTGGTTTTACTTTAAAATGTCAAAAAAAAAGTGCAGACGAGAAAATAGTGTCCTAAAGAGTCGTCACTCGTTCATTATCTTCTTCGCCTGCATGCTCATCAGCAGTTCCACTTCTTGATGTCAGAGAGTCCTGTGCCAAATAGCAGAGCAAGTCTACTGTTATTTCTCTTCGACTGTCTTACTCAAGCCTTTCAAGAGAGCCGTAAATCTGCTCGCCTGGTAAGCAGTCGTGCCATTAGCAAAAAGTACTTTGTTCGGAAGACAATGAAGATGGAGTGCAGCAAGTGTCAAAGGCCCTAAAGCACAAGGTTTTCAGTTCAAGCCAAACCACTGACTCACTGCATGACCCCCTAAGCAAGGCAGTTAACACACCAATGCTCGCGTTCTAGAAATATGAAGGCAGTTAGTTATACTTTACTGATCTTATAAAGCAGTTTGCAGTCTGAAACCTTTCTGTATTTATTAATGTGCTGTAACAGAGATCACGTTTGTCAAACCTTTTGCTGTGTGTGTGCGCCTTACCCGTCACTGAGCCTGGGCCCTTCAAGTCTCAGTGCTGCTGCATACCGGGCACACAAGTGACCTGACCATCTAAGTAAACGGCAACTTTGGCAGCCACTGTCACTTTATGGAACTGGTGCTGCCAGTGGAAAATGATGAATGATATTACAGCAGTGCAGCATTTAAGGTCACGTCCAAGTTAAGGCGTTTTTTGGAAGAATAAAATGGCCATAGTGGTTCCAAAAGACTTTGGAGATGAAGGTTGCTGGAAACTTGTATACCTGCGCTTTTCATTTTTAATTAGTTTTCAACTCTTTGAGGGTTAATTTTTTTTTTTCCATTTTGGCCCAAGGCTGAATATTTTTCCCCAAAAAAACTGTTTTCTGAACAGCACACAAAACAATGGTTTCACACCTAAAATATTTATTTATGACAGACGTCCCTGTGTTTTAAGTTCCGTGAGCCTCTACACCAGGGGTGTCAAACGCCAGTCCTGGAAGGCCGCAATGGCTGCAGATTTTCATTCTAATTCCATCTTCTTCATTAGTGACCCGTTTTTGCTGCTAATTAACTTCTTTTGCCTTTGTTTTAATTCCCTTGACTCAGACCCCATAGTTCTTTGGCTCCTCATTAAGGAAAAAGAAACAATAATGAGGCACAAAACAAGCTGCCACATCACCAGCTAACCACATTATCTGAACATAAAGAAAGGTGAAGGTCTCAGTAAGGTTGATCTCCGAAGTCACCAAAACATCTCGACGGCGTTCTTAGAAAAAACAGAAAATCAACAGTTTTGGAAATGTCTGCCGTGGCAGAATGAGAGCAGCAACAAGCCGTGGAATTAAATAATTGGTTTAATTAACAGCAAGAATTAGATTCTCGTTAAGAGACTGGCAGGAGTTTGAAGCCCTAGTTTAGCTGCTCATCTGTTGGCTCGTTTCACGTCTCATTTCTGTTTGGCTGCCATTTAATGAAGAAAAGAATCAATTCAGTGGACTGAGTCCTTAAAAACAGGGCTATTAAAATGAAGGGAAAAGAAGTTAATTATCAGTGAAAACTGGTCACTGATTAGGAAAAGAGTGTGAATGAAAACCTGCAGCCACTGCGGCCCTCCAGGCCCGGAGTTCGACACCCCTGCTCTACACGATGTGAATTCATATACCTATTACACTGCATAGTACTGCAAGTTATGATAACGTTAAACGCCACATTGTGTTACACTGATGCCGCAATTTCAGGCGTCTGTTGCTGCATACTGGGCATGCTGTGGCAGCCATTTTTGATGAGCTGTCTTTGCAACAGCGGTCACAATATGCAGCAACAGACGCCTGAAATCGCGGCACCAGCATAGCACATACTGCCAAACTATAACGTAACAGGCTGTTTTGTCAACGTTTACAGCCGATTACTGTCCTCTGCCCCAGCAACATCCACCTCAACCCTATGTGTCGACACAAGTCGACTCCCGCCCTGATAGAGTTCAAACTAATTCCACTAGAGAATTGTTATGAATATTGTAACGGAGGAAAAGGCTTTTCTAACTGATCTGAAGGTTTTGCTTTTGCTGTCTTTTAAGCATACTGTCAAACGCAACTTCCTTCTGCTTTTAAATATGAATATTTATAACTAACTCTCTAGTGCCAGGACTTTCTGAAAGGGCTCATGATGACAGAGATACATTACAACAGATCTGTGGTGCAGCTTCCATGTGCCCTAAAGAACTCTGGACCTGGCAAGTCGCTGTTTGGGAAGCAATAGTGAAATGGCGCGCTGCCGTCGGTGCGTCCTTGTTTCAGTTGCATTCTGAAACTGGAGGGTGAGGGTGGCATATTCCTGAGTTGGCTCATAAAGCCATCCCTCAAGACTTCAGTTGTACTTGTTGTTCAACCACCGTGAAAACCCCACTGCCAAACTTTTAAGAAGTACATATTGTGATTCAAGTTTTAAGGAGACTGGCTGTAGTGGGTAACATTTGGCTTCCTCCGTGTTCTTCTCCTGAACTCGGTGGTTACAAACCATTTTTGTTTTTCAAAAGTCACTTATTTTTCTTTAGTGATTGTCCGCTTTCCCCTTTCCTTTTTTTGCAGTACAGAGTGGGAATTTCTTTTTTTATTATTATTATTATTGCACTCCAGTTATGGAGTGGGCTTTATATTTTTTAAATCATTCTAAGGCTGCAAAGGAGTTTAGCACTGCTGAGGCATTTAAAAAGTTGGGATTGTTCTTCGTTTACATCAGTAAACAGTCCATTAGTGACAGATTAAAATATGTAGTGAGTATTCCCAAATAATTTTATCCTGAATGTCGTTATTGTTGGTAGCCAAATTCTTGCTTGTCCATTTTAAAATTCTTTTTGGATGTCCACCTTTTGTTGCTGCAGTAAACGCTGATAGGGGGGGCATGTGACACGGTATCCTGATGTATACTGTTTGCAGCGTGTGGACAGGCCATCCTATCCTTAAACTCGCACTAAGACTTCTCACGCATTTTTCCTGGAAGAAGAGTTGAAAGGCGCACTGCCTTTCTCCCATGTTCTGTCTGCCTCCTAGTGCTGGCATGAAGAACTGCAGCAGATTTGGTCCAAACAGTCCAACTGTCTTCATAGACATTTCCTAGGATGAAGGAAGACACAGTAATCTAATTAAATGACAAATCCAGTAATTCTTTAGTAGAGTTTTATGAATTTTACAGAATGGTAACATTCATTGTCAGTAGAATTGTCAACTATTTAACTCCAAAAAAAATGTATAAGTAGAGCCCCCTTAAGTTTCATGTGCATTGTAAGATAACAGTACAGTACACCAGTAAACGTTTAGTTTATCTGTCTGTTTTTAAAGAATCCCTAAGCTTCAGTTCAATGTATTCTTGTCTGGTGCTTTACCCCGAGTACAGGCTCATACGTTTGCCACCATAATATGAAGATGGTGAAGTAATACCCCTCACAACATCCATCCATCCATTATCCAACCTGCTTTATCCTAACACAGGGTCACGGGGGTCTGCCGGAGCCAATCCCAGCCAACACAGGGCGCAAGGCAGGAACCTCACAACATCTGCATTCAAAAACGTTCAAGGTCCTAATATTCTTAGGTTTAATCATTGGAATGTAAGTTTCAGATGTGCCATAGCAGTGCCATCAGGGGATAGGAGGTGTGTATTGCATGAGGCATTTTAAGGACATCTTATCCTAAGTTGATTGTAAGGAGAGACATGGAAAAGAGCCGAGGTGGAAGGGCCTGGTGCTGATCAAATTCGAATGCATTGATTTAACACGCTAGGCAGACATATTTAAAGCCCAGCTCCTGTTTCACTGTGGTCAGAACAATGATTTACTGTTATCTGAACGATTTCTAGACATGTAGTGTGTACCCTTATTTTGGCAAAAAGGCTACAATACCGATTGTGTCTTACACATAGGAGTAATCTGCAGTCAACTCCCAAAATAGTGGCACCCCTCAAAAAAAGTGAACAAAAACATTCCTTTAAAATAGATAATACATACAATGATTCAAAAATTCCTCATATTTGGAGGAATATGTTGGCTATTTATTTGATAAAAACAATTCTTGTAAAAGCATTGTTAATATCTTTAGAATATTTTTGTATAGCCCAAAACCGCACCAGAAGTGCCGCAATGGGCTTTGACAGCACCACCCCCCCCCCCACTCTTGACTCTCTAAGAAGGCAAAGAAACCCCAAAAAAAAACCCTTGTAGGGAAAAAAAATGGAAAAAACCTTAGGATAGGCAGTTCAAAGAGAGACCCCTCTCCAGGTAGTTTGGGCATGCAGTGGGTGTCAAAAAAAGGGGGTTAATACAACACGATACACAGAACAGAACACACATATAATACAATATACTAGTGCAATAGAAATATTACAAGTACAGAGCAGAATTCAACACTAGATGATATCACATAATACAATTTGTCAAAAACGTATGTGGCAAAATTATTGGCACCCTTGAAGAATACTATAAATAAGAGCAAATAAATTTTGCATCTTTTGGGGAAAAATGTTTCTTTATGTTGCCTTTAGTGTCTAGGAACTTTTGGTGTGTAGGAACCATTGTCTGTGGCCATTTCCTGTTTCACTGGGGTATGTATATGAGGTAACACACGGGTAAAATCTTTCTGACATCCATCAACTTGGGTAAAACTAAAGTGCTCTCAACTCAAATGAGAAAAAAATGTTGAGCTGCATAGATAAACTAGCCATTTATTACAAATTACTGTACCAGTAAGCACAAGTTTGAAAATGTTCCAGGAACAGAATAATCTTCATGTTGTTTCCATGCTAAGACACCCAAAGAGGAGCCCAAAGATCACAGGGTTACAACTGCAAAGTTTAGTTGAATCTTAAGGATTCACTGTTTTAAAGTCATCTGTGAGATGACACCTCCATGACCAGAAGCTTTATGGATGAGTGGCACAGAAGAAGCCTCCCCTGAGTCCAAGATGCAAATTGCAGTGTCTCAACTTTGCCAGGCAACATTGGAGATACGCCTGGAATTGTGTGTTGTGGTCAAATGAGACAAAAATTGAGCTTTTTGGCTATGTGCACCATGGCCATGTTTGGTGAAAAAATGGAACTAAATACAGAGCAGGGTACCTCATATCCATGGTAAAATATGGTGGTGGCTCTTGTTAAATACCAGAACATTTTAGCCTAAAAACTGACTGCCTTGGTCAGAAGGCTGAAACTGGGCGGTGATTGGGTCTTCCACCAAGACAATGACCCGAAGCACACATCAAAATCAACAACAAACTGGTTGCAGAAACACAGAGTCAAAGTTTTGCAATGGTCTCCAGATTTGAACCCAATTGAAAATCTGTGTTCTCCTTTGAAGAGAGCAGTTCACAAGAGAAACCCCAAGAATCTCCATGATTTGGAAATGTTGTGCATGGAAGAGTGGTCCAAGATCCCTCCACAAGTGTTCATCCAGTCTTGTTTAACACTACAGAAAGAGGCTGAGTGCTGTCATTCACGTCAGGGGAAGCTCCACCAAATACTGATGTTTAGGATCTGCTTTAATTATGAAAATTTGTGTTACTAAAGGAAAACTTAATTTTGTTCCAGACATCTGTTTGACAATAAAAGCATGAAGCTTACCCAATTATTTAAGCACAAAATATCACTCATTGCATGTGTTGTCCCTTTTATGTATTGCAATTTTTCATGGTCAGGTCAAGTTGGGGAGCACACACTGGTACAGTGCATTGCTGCACCCAAGACACAACAAAACAGCTCAGGATCCCGGTTGGCAACACCCCAGGCAGACACGCAGTTCAGTCCCACCCTCCAGAAATGACCCTCTATCTGCCATAGCCAGGTGTTACGTGGACATTCCCTTGGCCTGGTCCAGCCGGTCAGACCCTCAACAATTAGTACTGTGAGCCGGATCACGCTCTGTGAATCACGCCACATGGCCGTAGTGCTGTAACTGACGCTCCCTCACAATGCAGGTAATGTGCCTCATTCGGGACTCTGTGAGCACAAAGTCAAACCAGTGGTACCCAAGGATTCTCCGAAGAGACGCAGTACTAAAGGAGTCCAGTCTTCGTCTCAGGTCACTAGATAGAGTCCATGTCTCGCAGGAAATCAGGAAGCACCAGGACTCTAAAGACTTGGACCTTCGTCCTTTTGCAGATATCAGGAGTGCCACACACCCCTTTCCAGTGACCTCATGACAATTTTTCATGCAGGGTGCCAGTGTTTCTGGAGCTGACTGTATGTGTAAACAAAGACAGGAGCAGTCTCTTGTGGGCTGGTATTGAGCCTGGCATGGACACAACCAAATAACGAAAGACCTTTGTTGGTGCATATAAAAGATGTCTGAAATGTGATGTCCTGGTTTGAAGCATTTTTGAGTTTCCCATGCATCCTCCTCTTTTTTTTTTTTTTTAATCTTTTACAGACTTTAATTTTTTGGTTTTGTTTTGAAGACGACTGGAGTGGCGCTGCTGCCCATTTCTATAAAATTAACTTCTCCCATTCTTGTTTCCATCAGTCACAAGTTTTTCAGTTTAGCACTTTACGATAAACATGACGGTACATGAAATAAATGGGACCAGTGGAAAAAATCATTGATTGCACCAGGAAGTAACAAACTCACTTGCAGCACGTGCCACGTGTCACTCATGTAATTCTGCAGGTCTTCTCTTGTGTTGCAGCTGCTTACACTCACTTGTATACGTATTTAATAAATACAATGATACCGTTGATATTTCAGCTCTAGATCTGTGTGACGGTAGTTTCTGTACTGTATTGTTGCACTTACACAGCTACCTTTTCTGTATGGTCTGTGTTTTTTTGTTTTTTTTGACTTAAAGAGAGAAATGTGCAGGTTAACACAGTTTAGAAGGCGATTAAACAACAGTCCAGTAAAGCTTAATAGTGCTATTCACAACAGTAATAAATCAGTATGCCCGCACTAATCGGGACTCAACAGCGTAGCCAAGTCTTTAGACAGATGATTCACAGATATCTGTGACACAAAATGCTTTTTTTGAAGAGAAATATATTTGGCCCAAGTACCGAGACAGTGCCATTACCCAAGAATACAAGTTTAGTGCTCACTGCCTAGTGTTGCTGACAGGAGTCTTAGTCATGGGGGGCACAGAGGTGTAATTGGAAGTCCAGTGTCCTGGGTTTGAATCCTGTGCCCTGTTGTTATGTGTGTGGAGTCAGCACCCTGTTTATGTATCTGAGTGGTTTTCCTCAGGATACTCCAGTTTTCATCCTGCATTGGGTTGGCACCCTGCCCGGGATTGGTTCCTGCCTTGTGCCCTGTGTTGGCTGGGATTGGCTCCAGCAGACCCCCCATGACCCTGTGTTCGGATTCTGCGAGTTGGAAAATGGATGGATGGATGGATACTCCAGTTTTCTCCGACATCCTTAAACAACTTAACTTCATGGATGATGATTTCATATTGGGCCAGTGTGAATTTGGATGTGTATGAGAGTGGGCTCAGTGACGGACGATTGTCCTATGCTGTTTCTTGAATTACCCAGGACAGCTTTTGGCTAATTGCAGCATTAAATTGTATAAATGGGTTTGGAAAATGTTATTTATTTGTTATCTGTCGTCTTAGGCAAGTCAGTTGGTACCACCTAGAATATTTAATCTTGCCACTAGGTGGCAGACATGATACAGTTGATTGAAGCATACTGTAAGAGCCATTTGCTAGTTATTTAAGTTATATTAAATGTTTGCCTAAATATTACTGTATAGTCTATGGGAGGTTCTTATAACCCCCACAAGTTGAATTGAATTGGTATATTCTAACTCCTTTTTGCCCCTCTGACTATAGAATAGTCTCAGTTAGTAACCTGCCTTGCTGTGTGTAAGACATGGAGGGCACACGTTTTTAAAGCGTGCCTTGCGTGCTCAATATTATGAAAATTAACGTGCAGTGCTGTACGTTAGAAAGTACTGAAGATGAAATAAAGCATCTTTAAGTATAGAAACAACTGAGGTTTGGCAAGAAAAGATAAGTTTATAGAAGAAACACTTTTTCCCTTTTTTTTTTTAATTCTACTTGTGTAATAACCCTTTTTCTTTATTCTTGAGTGGACTATTTGCTTTGAATTTTCACTAAATCTTTTAAAACAAACTTTTGGACTGAGAGATTTCTTTTGGCAAGCGTTTTACCCGTGCTTGACCCTGCCTTACGCACCCACAACCACACATACCTTAAATTATGTTGTCTTGTAATTCTTCTCCTTAGAAGTGAGTGAATGCACCAGTGTGGTTTAGTCATAAAATCAGCAAGGTTCATATGTGCAACAAGCCCCTCAGTAGGGGAACGAACATCTTTTGACTCTGAATTACAATGCTATTGACTAGAATGCTTCCTTGGCATGATTGACGTGTGCTCACCTGGGATATCCTAAAGTATGTCGGTGTCTCTGTTCATTCCCGGTGCTGGCCATTGCTGGATCATTGAAGCCATCAGCAGCGACGTGTTCTGGAAGGCTTTTCCTAAATCATCTATCTTCTTCTCCATGGAGTCTATGCGATGTTCAAGCACTTTGTAAGAGGATTTCCAGTTGGCATCGAGATCGCACATGATCATCTGGAGCTGTTGTAAAACAAACACTGCATCACATCACTACACAGCATGGCAGTTTGCCCCTGGAGGTTTAATGTGCCGCTCTAATCCGTGTCTATAATTACTGTGTATTGCTGTTGCTTTAAATATATTTTTGGCCCCAGTGTAAGTGGACAATCATTAGCTTTTGTTCATTTCCATATATTCTCTGTTTGTGTGTATATGTACTTTTTGGGTGTCGCAGCCTCACTTTATGTAGATTTGCACATTCTTTCTGCCTCTATACGGGTTTTCTTTCGAGTAATCAAGTTTTCTCTTAATCTTACCGCATTAGGGACATATGCATGAATGTGTCCTGCAAAGGAGTGGTGTCCCACCCATCATTAACTCTTGCCATTTATTCAAGGTACAGTGGAACCTCGGATCACGAATGTCTCTGAACACATACAAATCGGGTTACGACCAAAAACGTTTGCTAAACTTTTGCATCTGTTCACAACCACACACTCGGTTCACGAATACGCCAGTTTCCCTTCCAGTTTGTACGCGCAGATGATTTCCGCACGTGTTGCATTGTTCTCGGTCAGACGTGCATGCTTTCGCTGTGAACTTTTTGTTCGCTATTTCGTTTCCCTTCCAGTTCGTACACGCCGATGATTTCCGCACGTGTTCAGTGTCTCCCTGTAGTACATTGTTCTCGGTCAGACGTGCATCGCGCAGAAGGACTCTACCTCAAAACTGTAACCTCCTCACCACCCAGCTTCATGCCAGAGCTCGACTCATGCAAGGTTAGTTTTCTTGGTTGTTTATGGTTAGTTTTTGTATAAATTAAGGATTTTTCAAATGTTCATTTTTTTCCCTGTGCTTAAAACTCATTAAAAAAAAGTGTTTACAGCAAGCGGTTCGTAAGGCTGTTAGCGTGAACTCCTGCAATGTTAGTTTTCTCTGTTCAAGTTTTTCTCAGTGTTATTCAACGTTTTTACATTTAGTTTACTATTACACTGTGCATTCTATGGTAGGCCTATACAGTAATTATTTTTGTGCTTAAACATCTTTAAAAATGTGTATATATATATATATATATATATTTACATACAGATCGTACGGTCCGGAACGGATTAATTGTATTTACATTCGATCTTATGAGGGAAATTACTTTGGGTCACGACCAAATCAGATTGCGACCAGAGTTTTGGAACAAATTACGGTCGTGACCCGAGATTCCACTGTATATAATAAATAACAAGGGCTGTGAAAATGGATGTTTGTGTATTTTTTCCAATTCCTTTTTCATCTGTGACAGTGGCTCTGTTTGTGCAGGATCACATTCCTCTACAGGCTCATCGTGTGATTCTGAGCTGTCACTTCTGCACTTTGCACCAAGCTGCACTGTCTGGGATACTGATGATTCATATATGGTGGGCACTAAAATATGGCATGAAGATTGACTGAGGCTACTTGTACAATCCTTCTGCTGATGGTCACAGAGTGAACCAGATGTGTGATCTGAACTCGTGTGGATTGAAATCCAGGGCCGGTGTTGCTAGGCCACTACGAGATAAACCGTCAATGCAAGTTCTTCTAGCTAATGAGCAACAATACAATCCCCCTGAATTTTTGGCCTCTGTATAGTATTTACTTTGAGCATGAAATGTGTACAGGTCCAGAATCTAAATAGGCTTAGAAAGTTGCTTCAGATATATTTCTGAAATCAAAGTTTCTTAGTTACATTCAGTACCAGTCAGAAGTTTTAGAACACCTCAGTTTTTCAAGTTTTCCTTCAGATTTAATCCGTGAAATGCAACAAATGAACTGAAATGGTGAAGAGGTAAGCACTAAACTGCCAGAGGGTCAAATTTAACATTTAGGTTAGCAAACATTGGGGAAAAAAAGGAAATATCACAATATTAGAAAAGGGCCTTTGTGGTGTAGCAGGTCCACAGCTCATGTTAAAGGCCACTTTTTAAATAAATAATCGCCAACTTCGCGACTTAGAAAGGGGGCATGGTAGTGTGGCAGATCGGTCCCTGGGGAAGTTCGTGATGCAGGAGGCCCGCGCTTAAGTACACAGGTGAGGAGTCGTCCGCATCCGTAATTGTTGCCGGGAGCTGCTGATTGCCACACCTGATCCACTGAGGGCTGATTGCCACACCTGATCCACGTCCTCTTAATAAATAGAAGCGTGAGGTGGCTAGCAGGGGGAAAAAAAGGAAAAGAAGAAAAAAAGGACAGAGGTTATGAGTGAGGAAGAAGGCAGGAAGGAGGGAGAGGAAAGCCGATGCAAGAGTGAGTGAACGAGCGAACGCAGGCTCGCGGGCAGCTGAGCAGTGAGCCTGAGTGTTTGGCCAGCACCCGAGGAGCAGTCGATTGTGGTCGCTCCCGCTGAGCATTATGAAGAGCAGGAGTGTCCGGAAGAAGGATGGCTCACCGCAGAAGGAGGCGGGAGTTGGGACTTGGGACGTGAAAGCCCCAGCGTTAGCGCCCTGGTCGCTGGGGAGCCCAAGTCACGGTTTAGTGAAGCCTACCGGAGCCAGGGATCGGTGAGGTGAACGGACCAGCCGGAGAAGTCAGAGAGAAGGTCAGCTGCAGGTAGGGTGGCTCCCCTGGTGCATAGCCTGGACGGGAGAAGCAGGGGAGTCACTAGTAAAAGAAAGGCACCAGGCTTTGTGTTTTGAAGAAACTGCCTCCAGCCGTTATTTTAACCTCATTGTTTTTAAAGGATTTTGTTTTTCTATTGAATTTTAACCTCCACTTATCACTCGTTTTTATGGATTATTTATTTGATGATTTTAAAGCACTGCACTATTTATTTGAACACTTGTTTTGTTGGTTTTAAATAAAAGCACTTTGCACTTTTTGCACCATCCCCTTGCTATGTTGTGCCTCACTGCCTAGCTCATCGGTGACATTACCGACTGTGTCGGGTTCAAGGGCTCCCAGAAGGAGCATGGAGCAAACCCGCATCGTCACAGCCTTCTTCGGGGAACAACTAATAGGTCACAAGCTACACCTGTTCTGTGGCAAGCTGAAGTCTGCAATTTGCACAGGTGTCCTAAATTCTATTGCTCACTTTTTAAACCTTCTGTCTGTGTTGAAGGAGAGTTGGAAAAGACTGTGTTACTCCACCCTCTGACATACTACTTGGACATTAGTCCAGTGATCCATATTACTAAACGAGAATGGTAAACCGGATATGGATGCAGGGACCTGCCTGTGGACGCAAAAGACATAGTGCACAAGTGCCACACAAAGCCTCCCCCCCAGAGTGAAACGGGAGAGACTATGCACGTGCGCAGGCGCCGCACAAAGCCATAACCCCCCCCGCCCCCCCCCCCCCCCGCACCAGAGCAAAACAACTACGAACTGTCAGAGTAGGAAACAAAGTAAAACGTCATAAAGAGGTTAAAGAACAGGGACAAACACATGGAGAGCAGGTTACAGAACCCCTCCCCAGAGTAAAACGAGAGAGACTACGAACCGTCTGACATGCCACAAGCAGGATAAAGCGAGGTCAGAAATAAAACACAGAGTAGGAAACAAAGTAAAACTTTATAAAGGGATTAAAGAACGGGGACGAACACATGGAGAGCGGGTTACAGATGATGAAAACTGGAATGCAACAGCTTCAAAAAAACCTAGGCACGAAACACATGCACACCGAGATACAGAATATAAAGGCAGAAACAACGACAGTTAAACGTCCACACCACGCACCCTACAACGCGCGTCTCAAACTGCGTAGGCAAAGCAGGCATGGATTCAACACAACACAGCTCGAGTGACCGAGATACAAACACGCGCCTGCCTGGATATAATTAATGAACGCAGGCGCCTACAACGTGCGTCTGAAATGCCGCAGACCAGGCAGGCACTGCTCCAAAAAGAAAGAGCTCGACTAAATGAGATACGAAGTGAAACGGGAAACACTACAGAGTCCGCAGTGCTCCACAATGCACCGCATAATGGTTCGGAAAGAGCTTCGTAGTAACAGTGGGGAGACCCAGAGTGAAAGACAGAGTAGAAAGCACAGTAAAACATCATAAACAGGTTAAACGAGGGAGCCAAACTCATGGACATCAGGTTACACATAATGAAGACCGGAATTCAAAAGCTTCAAAAATAAAAGCTCAACTGACCGAGATACAAATTGAAACGGGAAACACTACGGGGTCCGCAGTAGTCCACAATGCACCGCATAATAGTACGGACGGTGCTCCGTATTAACAGTGGGGGGCCCCAGAGTGACACAGGCGAACGCTCTGTATTAAACGTGCGTCATCCTCACACGTGGCTGCCCGGCGGGCACGGGTTCAAAACGCCGGGGGTAGGAGAGCGAAGCGAGCAGGGGGCGGAGCCCCCTTGTAACAGCAAGAAAACAGCATTTAACAAATGAAACGAGACAAAGCATTATTATCCTTAGAAGTGTAGGCCTTTCATTTAGAGATATTGCCAATAAATAAATAAAATCAAAGAGTCGGTGAGAACGTTGTCCCACACAATTCGAAGGCAATTGGAAACCGGAAGAAACTACAATTGGAAGAGATCTGGCAGTCCCAACTTACTAGACAATCAGAAGAAAGACAAGTTTCTGAAGGTCACCAGCTTGCATGATAGGCGACTCACAGCACAACGGCTTCAAGCACAGCTTAAGTGTGGTTGAAAAAACCAAGTCTCAGTTTCTACAGCAAAGAGGAGACTATGTGCGGTAGGTCTGACAAGTTGAGTGGCAGTAAGGAAGCCATTCCTAAAAGAGGCAAATTAGGGCTGTTTAACCTGGGCTGTGGACTACTGCAGACTGGAAGAAAGTCTTAACGGACCAACAAATGAAAATTTGAAATCTGTAGATGATCACGCTTCATGTTTGTTCTCCGTCGAGTTGGTTGAAGGATGGTTCCTCATTGTGTGACAGCAAGTGTCCAACGAGGAGGAGAAAGTATGATGGTCTGGTGCTCTTGTGCTGCAGGCAGAGTTGGTGACTTGCACAGAGTGACTGGGTTTATCAATCAAATGTTTCTCACAGTTTTGCTGTTTTATCAGCAAAAGGTGGTGACTTTGATAAAGCAAAAATTTGATCAATGACTCTTTGACTTTTTTTTCATTTGCCATTGTTTATTTGTTCTATGCCTTGATTTTATGAAACATGAAGACATTAAACTGCATGCATTTCCATAAAAACTGAAGTGCTCAGTAGTGGAAGTACTGAAATTGTAGCAAATGTATTCACAATGTAACATCTTATGGCTGAGCCTCCAAAAAGTAAAAGGAGTACATATGTAAATATTGTGTAAAAAGCAAACAATTATCTCTCTATTATTATAAAAAAATCCTGGGACGAGACGTAACTTTTTCAGAGAGACACCTTCACGTCCCACGAGACAATACTTTGTGCCAAGAGATTTAACCACGCCGGGGCCAGAAATAAAAGACAAAGAGTAGATGACAAAGTAGAACGTCGTAAAGGATTCCAAAATGTTGGCGCAATACACATGCAGAGCAGGTTAGAGATAACGGAAGTACTAAAATTCGAAAGTCTCTAAAAATGATAGTAAAGATCGCATTAGTGCAAACAAATGGAAATTATTACTTGGAGAAATAATGGAACAGTGAAAAACAGATCGAATATATTGTTCGGATTTAAACTTTAAGTCGGAGACTTGTAGATCATCTAATTCGTGTTGCCATCAGGGAAAAGTAGTGTTTCTTCCCACTTAAGAGGCGTATCTGCGAGAATGAAAGGATTTGTTGTTTGGTGAAAGTGAAATCCACATATGCGAGTGGCAGAGACACGAAGTGGCTGGCATGTAGCGCAGGCCGGGGGGTTGGTGAGCGAAGCGAGCAGGGGGTGAAGCCACCTGGTAGTTAAAAAAAAAAAAAAAAATCACATGTAACAAGCACTTGTTTCAACACAAAAACATTTAGAACCAGACAATTATTGTAATGTGCATCTAATGTCAGACTTGTACTCTCTCCATTTTCTAAAGTTGCACTTTGCTCGAATCTTTTGTAACAGCATGGCATGGACCAACCTCAGATGAGATACGTTGTTTTATCACCGACATACCCACACTTATACCATATTGGTTTATAGTTACTAATGAATCTAACTTGCATAGCAGAAGCAATAGGGAAGGAACCCAAATAAAGCTGGCAAACAAGAGCACAAGTGCATTCCGCATCCCTACCTCTCTGAGGCAGTGGCACTGAACAATGGTGCCATTGTTCTCAGAGATCAAACATTAAAATTAGTAATCTTTTTTTTTCACAATATGGTCGAGCACTCTGGGTCTTCCTTTTCACCTCATGTTAACACAGAAAGTTACAAACTCCAAAAATTACATTTCTCTGCACAGTTGCTTGACTTCTTTTAAGTAGACGTTAGCTTAAATTTTGCCCCACAATGCTTGCAATTCCCAAAAGAGGATAATAAGGTGCTGCCACACCCGCTCTACTCACCTTTGAAAGGTCAATCGTTTCACTGGCACGATCTCTTAGCTTTCGTAGATCCAAGCGAGCTTTCCGGAACCTGAAGAAGAGGAAGTTGAGACAAATGGGACGCTTTTCACAGTGGCACTTGGTATGACCTTAAGCCAGTTCTCAAATGTCCAACTGGAGTCAGCTGTGAATGAATTTGGCTTCAATGTTGGTGGAAACAGTTAGATCATTCACCAAGTATGACATTTATAAACCAGTCCAACACTTTTATATACTCTAGGTGTAGCTCAAAGTAAGAATGATGATTTAAACACCAAAGAGCAATGGTACTCTTGTCAGTATTGTTAGGCTGATAGCAAACCTGTGGCTAGGATGGATAAACTGCACGTCTGGAAAGGCTCCTGACAGATCCCTGTTAAATGTATACATGTGTGCAGAGAATACATTTCATGTGTTAAAAATTAATATAACTCATTGCAAACAAAAGATCATTCTGTAAGATTATAGTTTGGAATTCAAAGAAATCACTAGGCTAGTGGTAAAAGTGAATGATGCAGAGCCAAGGCCGTATGTGGTCTCGGTCGCTCATAGTTACCATGATACATTGGGAGAAATTGTGAGTTTGAAAGCTGCGTCTGTCTGTTAAAGATGCATTTCAGCTAATCAGCGTGCCATTACATCTACTGAACAGGAGGTGAAAAAACTCCCATCAAGCGAGGTCTTTTTGCTGAAGACCCTCAAGTGAGGCAGATTTCTGTATTCAGCAAACCCTAAACAGTAAATGTGCGTGACACGGTCGACAAGCGTTTGGAATGAAATTAGTGACCTCTATTATCTCCCCTTCATTCAACATGTTTTTATTTGAGTCAGTTCTGTATCATCCACAGGTTATGATGCTGTCTAAGCCACCCAACTTCTTGTTCATTCTCTTTAAGTTGGATTATTGTAAGTCTTTGCTGGCAGCATTTCCAGGAACTGCTGTTCAGCTTTCCCAGCTCATCTAGAATACACAGATGTATTTCCTCCCAAGCTTCACCAACACTGTTGCTCTGCTTCATCATTATGACTGACTCCCTATTGCTGCTAGGATCCATTGTAAAACTTGTCATGACCTACAGGTTCTTGCATAACACTTTTCATTACCCCCAGTCTCTGGTCTCTCCAAATACTGCATCCTTCTAAGATCTCTCCATTCTGCTTTGTAGTGTCCACTCATTAACTGTCCCTTTGGATGTCCTACTTCTTCACAAAGCTCCACTGGACTTGCTTAACCTGTCAGCTTCCCTGCTCACCACAAAGTGTAGCTATCTAACTAGCTTAATCCAGACCAAGGCTGTGGTGGGGTGCTAGAGCAAGGTAGGAGCAAACCCTGGTCAGGGTGTCAGTCCATCGTAGGGTGAACACACACAACATTACACAACTAGAGCCAATTTGGAATTGCCAATGCACCTGATCTGCATGTCTTTGGACCGTGGGAGTAAACTGGAGGACCTGGAGAAAACCCACACAGACATGGGGAGAACATATAAACTCCACGCAGTGAAGACCCTGTTCTCCATGCTGCCAGACGGCAGCTTTATCCAAATTGTACTTTTTATTTTATTATTAATTTCACTAAGTCTTAAGACCAACTATCATGTAAAACTCCCTGTGCTCCACCTTAAGTTTGGTTCTCTGTTGTGCTTTTGGCAAGAAAGTAGAACGTTAGAAGACAAGTATATCACATTTTTTTTATAAACAACAGTTGCATTTCTTCATTAAGAGCCAGTGGGGCATAGCCATACCAGATGTTGTGGAAAATAAGTAATACGCCTCCATTAGTAATTTAACTTATTATTGAAATGTTTATAACAACTTGCAGCTTTGTCTTCTTAAGCAATTTGTTTTTCAGATTTCTCCATGATAAGCTCCAATATCTTATCTGGGATAAATACTGCTTTTTGTAATACTAGGGGGCTTCGCCCCATGCTCGCTTCACTCGCCAACCCCCGTGTTTGGTTTTCCGGATACACACTTTTAAGATTTTTTTTTCTTTGAATTGTTGCTATTTCATTAGTTTCACTTTTATTTCAGAACTTCTGTAAAAACAATATTTGGAATCTTGCGAGTCCTAATATGCTGAATCTTTTTAATGAGGTCAGGATAGGTTTCTCTGTTTGGAATTTCAGCACAGACAAAACGATCTACATCATCAGCAGTTAATATTTTTTTTTTTTTTACAAAGTAACAAAGTAAGTAGAGTTCTGCATTGGACTCCTGTCTGTAAAGTCGTGTTATTTTCCTCTCACAGTTCCAAAAGTACATGGGTTTACCAAGGTGATACTCCAGCTTTTGTCTAGGTTTTTGTACAAGGGCTAGAAAAAAAACGTTTTTGACTCCTGGGGTAAATGTAGCTTTTTAAATAAGCAGACAGATAAATATATATACATGAACAAAGTAACCAATAAATGCATGTGCGGTAAACTCCGTTTTTGAAATTCTCAAGATTCTTTATTTGTCACATGCATAGTTATACAGGACAACACGCAGTGAAATACATCCTGATCCGCTTATCAAAAACTGTGCAAAGTTAGAAGAATATCAGTTAGATTAACAAAAAGTCATAGATTGAAATATAACAGTATAGTAGAACATAATAAATAAGTAAAATTATGTGAATAAGGTAGAATTAAGTGTTAAGGTGCAATAGTGTAGTAATTATTGTGCAAAACCAAAGTTTGACTGGTGCATAGTTAAATGAGGCAGTTTGTTTGTTTGCGCTACTGCAATCTTTACTTTCTTTTTTTATATTTTCTAATTTTCCTACTTTCATATCCTTTAGCTTTCTCCACATGTGTATAGCGCCGTTTTATGTTTTTTTTTTTTTTGAGCCTTTCTAATTTCACTGGTTTCATAGTCTCTAACCTGCTCTGCATGTGTTTAGTGTCAACGTTTGTAAACGTCTTTATGAAGTTCTGCTTTCTTTTATTCATTGTCTTTTAATTCTGAGCCGGATTGGACATGCTTTTTTTCAATTCCACTTGTTCCAGGCTGATAATTACTTTCCTTATTTTCTGAATTTGCACCTCAATTATTCCTTTTTGCTGTTTTTTCTGTCCAACGCATTTGAGTCTCTTTTCTCCGCGCCCGATTGGACGTGCTTTTTTTCCATTCCACTTGTTCCGGGCTGATCATCACGTTCCTTATTTTCTAAATTTACACCTAGATTATTGTTTTTCTTTTTAGCATTTTTTTCTCTCCATCGCTTTTGGATCTCTTTTCTTCACGCTTTTCTTTCTTCTTCGTTTAATCATCAACGTTTCATTTCTACCCTATTCATTTAATTTCTACCCTATTGATTTCTACCGTATTGACCTTATACACTTTATATGCACTGAGAGCCCTGGAGCTGTGTGTGCTGCGTGACTGCCTTTACACTACTGATTTGTTTTTTTCTGATATTGCTTGTAAGTAGGGTGTGTCTTGCAAGACTCTCGTTCTATGTTCCCGTGAGAGACACCGTGGCAGGTCTCTTTCGTCTTGCGGGTCTTTAAATTATCTTTCAAGAAGATCATGTATTGTAGACTATCAGGACAGGGGACAGGATTTCTTTTTATAGTATGTGAAATTGTTTTTGTGCTGAGCTGCTGCACACCTGTTTCTGGCTGTGCCCCTGGGTCAATTGGCCCTGCAGTGTTCCCTATACTCTTTGGTGTGTGTATGCATGTCCATCCTGAAATTCCCAATTTAGCATGATACTTAAGGCCTAGCCCCTTTATTTAAAGCATTTTCTTTCTGTGAATCGTGCATTTGAGCTTCTAGTGTGAGTTTTTCCTGGTTAATGCTATGCAGCACAATCCAGGAAAGAGATGCGAAAAGTCCCATTACCGTTTGAAAAGCTGTTCAATATCAGGAATTCCTGGAGCACAAGACATTACACTGATGGGAATTAGCAACATCTTAATCTTCACCCACTACTGAATATAACAGCCTCAGGTCAGGGATCATGCAGCTCTACAGCGCGTTCCCACACCCACCACACAATGAAATAGCTCGGGATCCCAGTTGGCAACCCCCCCAGGCAGACACGCGGTCCAGTCCCATCCCCTGGTAATGACCCTTTGTCTGCTGCAGCCAGGTGTTACTTGGGTATCCCCTTGGCCTCATCCAGCCACTCAGGTCCTCAACAATGAAGATCCTGTGCGCCGAATGACCTTCAGGGAAAGTGAGCCACATGGCCGTAGTACCATAACTGACAAACCCTCACAATGCGGGAAATGTGCCTCATTCGAGACTCCATGAGCAACTGCTGATTTGTACACAAAGTCAAACCAGCAGTACCCAAGGATTCTCCAAAGAGACACAATGCCGAAGGAGTCTAGTCTTCGTCTCAGGTCACTGGAACCACATAGCAAGACAGGAAGCACCAGAACTCTAAAGAGTTGGACTTCGTCCTTTTGCAAAGATATCAGGAACACCACACACTCCTTTCCAGTGACCTCATGACCCCCCATGCTCTCACAATCCGTCTACTGACTTCATAGGAAGAGTCACCAGAGACATGAATGTCACTGCCAAGGTAAGTAAACCTTTCAACTCTCTCTGCAGACAGACACACTGCTGATAGCTGTGCCCAAGATGTCACTAAAGGCCTGGATCTTGTTTTTTATCAGGACACTCGCAAGCCCAGACACTCAGACTCCTCACTCAGTCACTCGAGAGCCCCGATCAGAGCCCCCATTAACTCCATGAAGATCACAGCATCGTCAGCAAAGTCAAGATCAGTAAATCCCTCTTCACCAACAGATGCCCCACAGCCGCTGGACCTCATGACCTCGCCATGCAAGCATTGAACAGAGTCGGAGCAAGAACACACTCCTGACGAACACCAGAATCAACTGGGAAAAATGCAGAGGTTCTGCCTCCACTCTGCACAGCACTCACAGTACCAGTGTACAGGCCCGCCATGATATCCAGCAACTTTAGGGGGATCCTGCGAAGTCTCAGGATGTCCCACAGGGCGGCTTAATCAACTGAGTCAAACGCTTTACAAAAATCGACAAAGGCTGAAAAGAAACTGCTGATATTTGCATTTAAGCTCCATGCTTAATCATTGCTACGATTCATCAATAGCAGACTTCTTAGATGCAAAACCAGACTGCTCCGGTCGCTGGTAGGTGAGCAAGTGATCATGGACGACCTTAGCAAGGACCTTACCCGGCACCAAGAGCAGTGTTATCCCCCTGTAGTTGCTTCAATTCAGGTGATCACCCTAACCCTTTCCAGATACAGACAACAAGTCCTGTTTTCCAGTCAGTTGGGATGATGCCAGTCTCCCAAATGGAAGCAAAGATTGCTTGCAATGCCAGGAGAACAGCCTTACCACCAGCCTGGAGAAGTTCACCCCGGATACCACAGATCCCTGCAGCCTTCCCTACCCTTAGCTGGTTCACCACCTGTACAATCTCAGTGAGATTGGGGGGTTCACAGCTAATTGGAGGATCAGCCTCATGTTTTCCAGTCAGTTGGGATGATGCCAGTCTCCCAAATGGAAGCAAAGATTGCTTGCAATGCCAGGAGGACAGCCTTACCACCAGCCTGGAGAAGTTCACCCCGGATACCACAGATCCCTGCAGCCTTCCCTACCCTCAGCTGGTTCACCACCTGTGCAATGTCAGTGAGACTGGGAGGTTCACAGCTAATTGGAGGATCAGCCTCAAGGACCGTGGACCCAGAGATACCCAACATCCAGGCTGGAGGATCAGCTTTAAACAGCTGCTCAAAGTAGCCAGCCCAGTGGGTCACAATTGCAGTGTTATTTGGGCTTGTCATTTGATTCAGAACTTGAGGTGTTGCTGTTTCAATGTAGACAGTTCATAGCCTTTACATGTTAATGGGCAGCAGGGAGTTGTGAGGCTCACAGTTTGCTTAATGTTTAAAAATATATTGCCGTGTTTTGTCCCATGATGTCAATGTCGAAAGGCACTACAATCATCAAATTGAGACAGACCAGGCAACAGCATCCAATCGTTTATTTTTTGTGATGAAAATAATGTGTTAATTTGGATTTCTTGATAATCATTAGCAAAAGAGGAAGAGGCATTATTAGTTAGGTAAGTTAATATTTGTTAGAAGTCATTACATACCAAAGTTTCCTGTTTAAGAATGAGAATTAAATACACATACAGAACACATACAGACAAGTCGCCAGTCCATTGACCAGTGCATCTTACGTTTATTGTGGCCAGTCACTGAACTTAAAGTTATTTTGAAAAAGATCAAAGACACTTATGTCTTTTTTAAAGCACCGAATGTCTTCCTTTACAGTAAACATAGCATTGTTGCCAGGAATACAACAGTATATCAAGGTCTACTTGAAGCTGGGCAGAAACAAATGTCTTTACAAAAAAAAAATAAATAAAAAAACAACACTTCTTACATGTTTTTCCGGGGGAAACAGTGGAAATGTTTGATTCTGAGAAAGTCTTGAAACATTAATCATCTTTAGGCAAATCACTGTGTGCTGAGAGTACCCTATGGATCTGAATGAAGGGTGGGCAGGTCTTCCTGCTCGAGGGGGGGAAAAAAAATTCACTTGTTGCCGAGAGGAAACTCGGTGGCAACACCCTGATACACAAATAGATATGCTGCCTGGATCTGAACTGCTTCCACAGAGATAAGTGTGTGCCCTTATGGCATTTAGCACATCTGTGCTTCCTCTTGTCACAGTTTAGCAATGAGACCCTGCAAAAAGCTTCTGAACTTAGCCAAAAAAAAAAAACAACAAATAAGCAAAGCATTACCTAAAAATAAAAGTGGCCAATCCCATACTCGGGTAGTTTGAATTGAACCTAGTGATTTTTCCGGATCATATGCAGTAGGTATTAAAGAAATAGTGCGGGACCACCCCAAGCTTTGCCTTCGCTTACTATAGATTAATTTTGTTGTGTTGAGGTTGACTTCTGCAACAAAGCGCTAATAATATAATGTTTCTTCATTGATACAGGATACCCTCCTCAAACTGTGGTCAGGGTCCTCAATCAAGCCAGGAGTAGACCTCATAACATTCCCTCTAAGAGGAACCCTAGTAATGAAACTTGTCTCCTCCTCGTCCTCCTATTCTACCCAAACACTCATCTCTTCCACCACAGCCATCTTTCCTAACCCTCCCTTTATCTCCTGCTGCCGACCGCTTAACCTATGCAAACCTCTTGTCTACACCTTACTTCACAGAGGAGAGGTCACTTTCCCTAGCAGACACTTTGAGCTGTAACTGAGCTGCTGTGCCACCAATAAAAACCTTCAGCCTGGTTCCCTGGTAGATTCAGTCTTAAACAACAGGCCTTTTACCAGTCTAAAAATCTGTTGCAGAACACTTGACATCCCTTGATCACAGCCACACTGATCTCTCTGCTTGTGTTCTTTCACAGGGCTTCAAAGACACTTTTCAAAGAAAAACAGAAGAAACTAAGCTCATTCTCAGTCTGGGATCAAATATTTTTACAGGTGTCAACTTTTTAACCTCTCCCTTCATCTTCTCTGATGGCAGTTTTTTCTCACCAATTCTTTCACATTTTCTCCTTTCATCTGCTCTGGCTTTGTTCCCTCCTTCCCCTCCTCTTTATGTTACCTGCTTTTTCCTTTTCAGTTACACTCCTGATGCAGACTAAACAGGCAAAACATTGTGTTTTTAACCTTCTTTCCTTTCAACCCTATGGAAAGAATATGTAGACTATGCATGTTGCAAGACATGGACACAACTCTCTAGGACTGTCCAGTAGTGGAGCTAACCATGGTGTGGCCAGGTGTTTGCTGGAAAGTGCTAGGCCGGAAAATAGTAAAAATAAATGATGTCCTACGTATTTGGTCTTTCCATACTGGGATGTTCCATGTCTTTGAAACAGGGACATAATAATAATACTACATTTTATTTATATAGCACCCTTCCCATGCTCAAGGTGCTTTTACTGCTTCTTTTCCTGAAGAAGAAGAAGCAGTCGTCACACTTCCTTGGTGGCTCCTTCAAATTTAGCACCATGAGGCAGTGCAACTCACTGGTGTGTGAAGATCAAGATGTTAATTAGTCCCATCAGCGTAACATCTTACACTCGATGCATCCCGGATATTGATCTGTTTTTGTCAGGCAGACATAATGCCATTTTTCCCATTAACAAAATTCTCTATTCAAATAAGACATTTAATTATGTCATCACAAGTAACACTCAATCCTGGTATCAACTTTAGGTTAACCCTTAGGTTGCACAAATTCGTTTGGTTTAGGTGACTTCACTAACCATTTTCTGGATCTGCTTAAGCTTATGGAGTACTAGCGCAGAGCTTATGTTAGTAAGATGTGACCTGCAGGGGGCATTGCAGCGCCCAAAACCCCAGACACAACTGCACAACACAGTCCTGGGTTCAAATAGAAGACGTTTATTTCACACAATACCTCCACAGGGTTTCAGTTTCCTCCTTTCCAGGCTGCACAACAAAGCAACACGTACCACCACCTCTACCTCTACCTGACTCTGACTGCTGAGTGGACAGAGGTGGCCCCTTTTATGCTGGACCCAGGAATACTTCCAACGTCAAGGAGGAAGCACTCCTGCGTCACGCAGAAGCCCCTGAAAGTAAGAACGGTCCTCTCTAGCAGCTCCCTTGTCGGTGTCAACAGAGCCCAGCGGGGCTGCCTCACGGGACCGCAATTCCCAGCATGCCCTGCTGGCCCAGGAATGCTGCCACCCAGTGCGTTGGGGGAGCATGTACTCTTTTCCATCCACTCCACTGGCCTCTCTGCCAGGTAAGGGTATGCTGTTTATCCCGGCTGGCATGTCAGCCCAGCCCTGCCATCCATCACAAAGATTACACACAAGAACAAACCCTAAACTTTAAAGAAGACAGCTTTGAGCATCCGATGCAAAACACACGTCCTTTTGGTGCTACGTTAAGTGGTTTAAGTGTTTTCAAGTTTCCAGACTGAGAATGCTAGGGATTGACAAAATCAGCTCAGTAATTGCTATAGGCAGAAACGCTTGGGCAGATTTTCAATGTAATTATGCCTGTTTTGTTATTATTGTTCTATATTTTGCTAATCATAATTAATTTTTTGTTGTCAAATATTCTTCTATTTACTCGTTTGTATTTATTAATGAACCTTGTCATTTACTGTTACTGATTTTTTTGTGTATGCAATGATATGTCAAGAAAAATGGATTTTTTATGTGAAAAAGTAACCTGGGATATCAACACTGCAGAAAATGCAAATGCAAAAACTAGACGAAAAAAATGGAAATGAGAATTGTTTTGCTTTTTATTTAGCAAAAACTCGTGCCAATCGGCTAAGAAAAAATTTACTTGACAAGATTTCTTTAAGTAAGCTAAATGCAACTTTTTTGATAAGTCAATAATTCTTACAATAAGGAAAACGAGATTTAATGCTGTGATATAAAAATGTTTCACTTGCTTAGATTTAATTTTTGGCAGTGAACTGGATTTCAACTAGAGTTTAAACAACAAGATGTGACCCTTTTCTGCAGTTAGAATGTTATGAATTGTACAATAAAGGTGAATGACAAAATAATGGTGGTACCAATGTAATTGACTAAGCAGGACACTAGGCCACTGCCAGGCCAAGTTCAAAACAGATTCGCCAACCCTCTCCTAGTGCTCCTGAGAGACAGAACTCCTGTCTCCTGTAAGACGTTTGGCCTTTTAATGCTTTGATGATGTCGGCTGAAAATACTGAAGTAGGGTTCACTCCAGAATCCCCTATATGTGGCTATGGTGTAAGGTGGGGTCCCCAACTCTGGTCCTGGAGGACCCCAGTGGCTGCAGGTTTTCATTCTAACTCTTTTCTTACTTAGTGACCTGTTTTTACTGCTAATTAACTTCTTTTTAATGAATTTAAAAATTTGTTCCCCTGAATTTCTTCATTTCTTTCCTTAAACAAACTGGATGCATTAGGATTAAAAGTCAAGACGGAGGTAAAAAGCTTTGGGGTAACCGTTGACTGTAATCTGAATGTTAAATCGCATATTAAATCAGATCACTAGGACAGCATTTTTTCACTTAAGAAACATAGCAAAAGTTTGACCTCTTATATCATTGAAAGATGCTGAGAAATTAGTTCACGCGTTTGTTTTCAGTCGACTAGATTACTGTAACGCAATCCTCTCAGGACTACCCAAAAATGACATAAATCGTTTGCAACGAGTGCAGAATGCAGCTGCTAGAATCCTAACCAGGAAAAGAAAATCCGAGCACATTTCTCCAGTTTTGATGTCACTACACTGGTTACCTGTGTCATTCAGAATTGACTTTAAAATTCTGTTTATGGTTTATAAAGCCTTAAATAATCTTGCCCCATCTTATATATCGGAATGTCTGACATCTTATATTCCAAATCGCAACCTCAAATGAGTGTCTCCTTAGAATTCCAAGAACAAAACTTAAAAGAAGTGGTGAGGCGGGGGGGCCTTCTGCTGTTATGCACCTAAAATCTGGAATAGCTGATTCGCCAGGCTAATACAGTGGAGCACTATAAAAAAACTGCTGAAAACACATTATTTTAACATGGCAAACTCATAACTTCACTTTAATTTAATCCTGATACTCTGTATATCCAATTCATTAAAATAACTATTCATGGTGGCTCTAAAATCCGTACTAACCCCTACTCTCTCTTCTGTTTCTTTTTCCGGTTTGTTTGTGGTGGCGACCTGCGTCACCACCATCTACTCAAAGCACCGTGATGTTCCAACATTAATGGATTAAAAGCCAGAAGTCTGCATGACCATCATCATCAAGTCCTTCCGTGAGAACCCTAAATAGAAAGAGGACTATTTCATTAATCTTAGGTAGAATGCCCAGAGGGGACTGGGTGGTCTCATGGTCTGGAACCCCTGCAGATTTTATTTTTTTCTCCAGCCGTCTGGAGTTTTTTTTTTTTTGTTTTTTCTGTCCCCCCTGGCCATCGGACCTTACTCTTAATTCTATGTTAACTAATGTTGTCTTATTTTAATTTCTTACTTTGTCATTTATTTATCTTTTCTTCATTATGTAAAGCACTGGGCAGCACGGTGGCGCAGTGGGTAGCGCTGCTGCCTCGCAGTTGGGAGACCTGGGGACCTGGGTTCGATTCCCGGGTCCTCCCTGCGTGGAGTTCTCCCCGTGTCTGCGTGGGTTTCCTCCCACATTCCAAAGACATGCAGGTTAGGTGGATTGGCGATTCTAAATTGGCCCTAGTGTGTGTGGGTGTGTTTGTGTGTGTCCTGCGGTGGGTTGGCACCCTGCCCGGGATTGGTTCCTGCCTTGTGCCCTGTGTTGGTTGGGATTGGCTCCAGCAGACCCCTGTGACCCTGTGTTCGGATTCAGCGGGTTGGACAATGGATGGATGGACTTTGAGCTACTTTTTTGTATGAAAATGTGCTATATAAATAAATGTTGTTGTTGTTGTAAATGGCACCCAAACAGAAATGAAATGTGAAATGAGTGAGCCAACAGAAGACCAACAAAGTCAGGGCCTCAAACTCCAACCAATTTCACTCCAAGCAGTTGCTTAATTAGGCGCAGAGTCTTGTCGTTAATTAAACTCGTTCTTTAATTCTGTGGCTTGTTGCTGCTCTCATTGCGAAACAGCAGACATTTCCAAAATTGTTAATGTTCTCTTTTTTAAGAGCACCATTAAAATGTTTTGGGGACCTGAGCTGATCGACATTCCTGAGACCTTCATCTTCCTTTATTTTCAGATATTGTATGATGGTCACAGTTTGCTGGTCATGTTTTGGCTCATCTCACTATTGTTTAGCTGCTAATTAAGGAAAAAAGAAACAATTAAGGGGTCCGAGTCTTCAAGAGTAAGTCAATTAAAATTAACTAATAAAGAAAGTGGTTAGAATAAAAACCAGGAGCCACTGTGGTCCTCCAAAGCCAGAGTTACGGAGCCCTGGTATAAGGTGTACATCACTGTCATGCCTTTTCAAACTGTGCATTTACCACCCGTGACCTATAGATGGAGACATTCTATTCCTGGACATTTCCACTGCCATCGTTGATGCATGTGATTACTCAGATTTGCTTTATATTTATTGGCATTTCCCCTACTCTTGATGGATTTAAATCCCATGAAAATGCACTCCAACCTTTAACAGAGCCACCAGAAAGTTTCACTTTTGACCAGGAGTCCTCAGTAACGGTCCTGGAGAGCTGCTGTGGCTGCAGGTTTGTAATTAGATGCCAGGCCTAGCAAAGAATGAAACTTGGGATTTAATTCTGTGGCTTGTTAGTGCTTTCATTCTTCCATGACAAATCTCTCTTTATCACATTGTAGTTTTTTTTGTTTTCTTTGAATATTATCCACGTGTTTTGTGCTCCATTACTAATTTGTACCTCTTGGTCCTTTCCCAATACATTGTATTAACACTGATACTTCATGACGCATACACTCAGGTTTGAATGGTCAGATGGAGAGCTTGGTGGCTTCTTTGTCATTTTCAACTCAATAATAACTGATGGCTGGTTAAGAAAACAGGCAACGGCTGAAACCTCAACACAGATGTTTAAAACTAAAATGGGCAATTAACAAGTTAACTAAAACTAAGGCCAAAAAAAAAACATTGGTTTAGTAGTAAATATATGGGTTCTAATTAAGAAATCGCAAATAAGAAAAGCAAAAACCAGTAACCACGGTGGCCTTCCAGAGTATAATTGAGGACCCTTGCTATACAGAGAATGAATATTCAGGCCTGCAGACTTTGTATTGCCGTGCGGCACACTTGATAATAAAAAGATAAAACGGACGTACTTATCCAAGCCAATGACAGTTTTGAGGCCAAAGTGCATTTTTGGGTGTAATAGCAGCTCTCTCTGTAACGCACCCTAACTTGACATTTGCAGTCAAAGGATCCACGGCTGCTTGTCTGTTTTCTTTCCTTGCACCACAAATCAATGTGTGGAAAGACCTTGTCCAGGAGTTGGCACGTTTTTCCATAACCTCGACAAATTGGCACAGGATTTTTTTTATTTTTACTTTGCCTCATTCTCTCAATCAGTAAAAATATCTGTAACGTATGTATTATCTGTCCCTTGTTTTCTTTGTTTTGTCATGTACCCGTAAGAGCGAAGTGGAGCTAGCTGCACTTCAATTAAAACTAACATGCAGAACTCCTAAAATCTCTTCTATGACACAACCTCTTTCAACATCCCCTCTTTACACCATCCTTTTCAGGCACATGTTAGAAATCCACAGTCTTTCTGTCAGGTTTGGTTTGTACAGGATCTTATCTCAATGTAAGCTTTCGGAGCAACCTGTGGTGGACTAAGGACTAAGATTATTCAGCACCGGGTATCATATGCACTCGCTGCTTTGATCAAAGAAGTGGCTTTAGGGCAACGGGATCTGAGCGGCTTGGCTGGGCCTTTCACTCTCTCATTGGTTTGGACTTCTCGATTGACTTCACAATGTATTTGTGCACATTTTTCTAACTAAACATTGTCTGTGGAAGATTGTGGGTTCGTTTCCCGGTTCCTTCCTGTGTGGATAGTGCTTTGAGTACTGAGAAAGGCACTATATAAATGTAATGAATTATTATTATTATTTATTTGGTTGTTTAGCCTTTAATGAACAATTGATAACTAAGGATTAATATCAGAGCTGCTAAATAAACCTAGATCTTATTTCAGCTTTTTTTAAAAAAATAGCCTATTTTGGATTACTGGATTTGGACGACTGGATTGGGTTTATTTTCCTTTTGTTGCAAACTTTTACAGCACAGACTAATTATCATTCCGCCGTCTGAGAAATCAGTACTACGGGTTTTTTCCCCAGTCCTTCTTGGTTGTTAACAGAAGCAGACCCAGACTAATATTTTATAGACTCCAGAAAACAAGCTCTGCAAAACAGACTGATTCAGAAATTCCATTTTCGTGGTCCAAACCAAAACACTAGCACACCTGCCTGAGCTCAGATCATGTGCCTTATATCTTTATTTGAGAGTCCTGTGAGCGATATGGTAAATGTTCCATGTGCACTCAAGTGTACAGCATGATGTTTCCTAAAAACAATTTGTTTTATGAAAAATGTATATGTCATATCTCTTATATGAAGACAGCATTTTATTAGTCTTAATTACACAATGAACATTACAGTAGCACTCATAAAAAATAAATACACTAAAATAACTAATTATGAATATTTTACTTAGCATTTTCTAATAATAGAAAATATGCATAAGCCCCAATGTTTGCTAAATATATTTATCTCTAGATTAAATTCAGTGCTGGATCCCTATGGATGCAGGTTTCCTGTTCAAGTAATGTCTTCTTTAATTTGGACTCTAATCTTAATTTAACAGTTTCATTTCCCAGTTTCAGTCTTTTTTGATTAATCGAAAAACTGCTAATTGTCACATTGTGTCATTTTCAAACCTGCTTAATCCACACCAGGGTCGCAGAGGGGTCTGGAGCTAACAAAGGGTGCCAGTCCATTGCAGGGCGAACACACACACTACACACACTATCTATCTATCTATCTTTCTATCTATCTATCTATCATATAGCACCTTTTTATCTATCTACAGTGGTGTGAAAAACTATTTGCCCCCTTTCCTGATTTCTTATTCTTTTGCATGTTTGTCACACAAAATGTTTCTGATCATCAAACACATTTAACCATTAGTCAAATATAACACAAGTAAACACAAAATGCAGTTTTTAAATGATGGTTTTTATTATTTAGGGAGAAAAAAAATCCAAACCTACATTGCCCTGTGTGAAAAAGTAATTGCCCCCTTGTTAAAAAATAACCTAACTGTGGTGTATCACACCTGAGTTCAATTTCCGTAGCCACCCCCAGGCCTGATTACTGCCACACCTGTTTCAATCAAGAAATCACTTAAATAGGAGCTGCCTGACACAGAGAAGTAGACCAAAAGCACCTCAAAAGCTAGACATCATGCCAAGATCCAAAGAAATTCAGGAACAAATGAGAACAGAAGTAATTGAGATCTATCAGTCTGGTAAAGGTTACAAAGCCATTTCTAAAGCTTTGGGACTCCAGCGAACCACAGTGAGAGCCATTATCCACAAATGGCAAAAACATGGAACAGTGGTGAACCTTCCCAGGAGTGGCCGGCCGACCAAAATTACCCCAAGAGCGCAGAGACGACTCATCCGAGAGGTCACAAAAGACCCCAGGACAACGTCTAAAGAACTGCAGGCCTCACTTGCCTCAATTAAGGTCAGTGTTCACGACTCCACCATAAGAAAGAGACTGGGCAAAAACGGCCTGCATGGCATATTTCCAAGACGCAAACCACTGTTAAGCAAAAAGAACATTAGGGCTCGTCTCAATTTTGTTAAGAAACATCTCAATGATTGCCAAGACTTTTGGGAAAATACCTTGTGGACTGATGAGACAAAAGTTGAACTTTTTGGAAGGCAAATGTCCCATTACATCTGGCGTAAAAGGAACACAGCATTTCAGAAAAAGAACATCATACCAACAGTAAAATATGGTGGTGGTAGTGTGATGGTCTGGGGTTGTTTTGCTGCTTCAGGACCTGGAAGGCTTGCTGTGATAGATGGAACCATGAATTCTACTGTCTACCAAAAAATCCTGAAGGAGAATGTCCGGCCATCTGTTCGTCAACTCAAGCTGAAGCGATCTTGGGTGCTGCAACAGGACAATGACCCAAAACACACCAGCAAATCCACCTCTGAATGGCTGAAGAAAAACAAAATGAAGACTTTGGAGTGGCCTAGTCAAAGTCCTGACCTGAATCCAATTGAGATGCTATGGCATGACCTTCAAAAGGCGGTTCATGCTAGAAAACCCTCAAATAAAGCTGAATTACAACAATTTTGCAAAGATGAGTGGGCCAAAATTCCTCCAGAGCGCTGTCAAAGACTCATTGCAAGTTATCGCAAACGCTTGATTGCAGTTATTGCTGCTAAGGGTGGCCCAACCAGTTATTAGGTTCAGGAGGCAATTACTTTTTCACACAGGGCCATGTAGGTTTGGATTTTTTTTTCTCCCTAAATAATAAAAACCACCATTTACAAACTGCATTTTGTGTTTACTTGTGTTATATTTGACTAATGGTTAAATGTGTTTGATGATCAGAAACATTTTGTGTGACAAACATGCAAAAGAATAAGAAATCAGGAAGGGGGCAAATAGTTTTTCACACCACTGTATCTACAGTATCTATCTATCATACAGCACCTTTTTAGCTATCTATCTATCTTATATATATATATAAACAATATATATCTATATATAAGAGCGCCCTCTTCTACGCGGTGGTGTGCTGGGGAGGCAGCATTAAGAAGAAAGACGCCTCACGCCTGGACAAACTGGTGAGGAAGGCAGGCTCTTTTGTAGGCATGGAGCTGGACAGTTTAACATCTGTGGCAGAGCGACGCTTGGGATTAATAAAGTATCTATCTATCATATAGCACCTTTTTATCTATCTATCATATAGCACATTTCTATCTATTTATCTATCTATCTATCATATAGCACCTTTTTATCTATCTATCTATTATATAGCACATTTCTATCTATTTATCTATCTATTATATAGCAGATTTCTATATATCTATTGTGGAAGCCAGCCCTGGACACAGACAGACAGACACTTGCATGTCTACAAAAGCACTTGTTTATTCACCCAACTATTTACAATGTCCACACACAGCACACAGTAACCCTGCACCAATCATCCTCTTCTTAAGTCATTCAAATGTCCTTTACCGTCTCCACTCCTCTCTGCCGAGCTCTGTCCTCTTCCTCCCAACTGCAGCTGCCGACTGGAGGGAGGCGGACCATTTTATGTTCACCCAAACGTGCTCCAGGTGCTTTCCGATGGACTTCCTGCGGCACATCCTGGTGTGGCGGAAGTGCCGCATGAGCAACCGGAAGCACTCTGGGTGTCCTCGGTATTCCTTCCTACCGTCCGAGGCTCCACAATCATCTGGGCACCATCTGGCGGTGGCCACAGGCCCTTACAGGGTTGAACTTCTATGCTCAAACCCCGTGGACCCCAAACCCAGGCAAGGCAGCTGCCCTCTTGTGGTCCTGGGGAGGCACAGTCCCTCTCCTGGTCTGTCCAGGCACAGCGCCCAGCCGACCACCACACCACTTGCTATATATATAGCAAATTTCTATCTATATATCTATCTAGAAGAATTATTATTATTATATAGCACATTTTTATCTATCTATCTAACATTTAGGTGGATAGTTGTATAGATAGATAGACAGAAATGTATTGCTTTTTAAAAGTGAACTTCACTTAATCCAGTAACATCATAAATTCCTAAACATAATGCAAAATGGTTAAAAATGCAATAGTGCAAGTGTAAACCCAGAACTATACATACAATTTAATAAGAATGATTATATAATCTATTATATAGCATATTTCTATCTATCTATCTATCTATCTATCTATCTATCTATCTATCTAAGAGTTTTAATTTTGTGTCATTGTGGATTATGTTTGTCCATGTCAAGTACCCAAAAGACAATTTATTTTCATCTACACCCTTTTGCATTTTACTGTATTGCCATTTTTTGATGTAGAAAATAATACATAGAGTAAAAAGAAAAGCCTTCCGTACTCCTCATAGTGGAAAGGCCTCTGAGCTCCTCAGTGCTGTGGTGTGATGCGACTTGAAGCTGCAGAATGTGATGCTGTCGTTTGTCAATCACAGCCGCCCCCCTCCCAAAAGCTCCACCCTTCCGAGTCATCCTCCCTCTTAATCTGAATGTGCCAAGTCTCCCCAGTGGACAGCACGCTTGCTATGTCAGGTCATTTCCAGATGCGTGAGTTAGCACTTTTTCCTTTTACTTCAGAAGGAGTCTGTACACACAGGGCACGAGGTTTTTGCCAAGAGTGCAGATGTGACTCACAAAGATTTTATTTCTACATGCCACATGACACAAAAGTCAGCTGCTTGCACACTGACCATGCAGAAGAAACATTACGCCCAGATCACTGGCTTGAATAGTTCAGGGGGTATCACCAGAGTTTGTCTCCAGTTACTTTTACATCTCTTAATTTTCGTGGTTCTTGTTACACTTGATATGCACTCATATCCAAGAAACAAATAAGGCAAAGAGGAGACTTAAAGTAAAACCAGCAATATGTCACAGCTATTAATGTGCCATGTATCATTTTGTTTTTTGTTTTTTTGTACAGCTTTAGGAAATGGTGCATGGAGTGGCAGTAATAGGACTGACATGTGAAGAATCAGAGGAGTGGTGCCATTATGGAGTGGGGCACACAAAATACAAATGGTGGCAGCTGCACCCATCACATGACAAAATATTTCAGGATCCTGGTTGGCGACCCCTCAGACAGACACGCGGTCCAGCCCCACTCTGCGGAAATGGCATCTATCTCCCTCAGCCAGGTTTTCTGTGGCCGTCCCCTGGGCCTGGTCCAGCCACTTGGGTCCTCAACAATGAGGATCCTGCAAACCGGATCACCCTCGGGGAATCACGCCACATGGCCATAGTGCCATAACTGACACTCCCTCTAAAGACTTCATCCTTTCGCATAGATATCAGGAGCACCACACACCCCTTTCCAGCGACCTCATGATGCCCCATGCTCTCCCAATCCATCTACTGACTTCATAGGAAGAGTCACCAGAGACATGAATGTCACTGCCCATGTAAGTAAACCTCTCAACGAGATCAACACTCCGCAGACAGACACACCGCTGATGGCTGTGCCCAAGAGATCATTAAAGGCCTGATGTTGTTTTTTATCAGGACACTCGCGAGCCCAGACACAGACTCCTCGCTCAGTTTCTCAAGAGCCCTAATCAGAGCCTCCACTGACTCTGAGAAGATCACAGCATCGTCTGCAAAGTCAAAATCAGTGAATCTTTCTTCACTAACAGATGACCCACAGCCACTGGACCCCACAGCCTTGCCCAACACCAGTCCAAGCAAGCATTGAACAAAGTCAGAGCAAGAACACACCTGACAAACCCCAGAATTAACTGGGAAAAACACAGAGGTTCCGTCTCCACTCTGCACAGCACTCACAGTACCAGTGTACAGGCCGGCCATGATATCCAGCAACCTTGAGGGGATCCCATGAAGTCTCAGGATGTCCCACAGGGCAGCTCGATCAACTGAGTCAAGCGCTTATGAAAATTGACAAAGGCTGCAAAGAAACTCTGCCAATATTCACATTTGCGCTCCATGAGAACCATCAGTGCAGGATGCGGTTGATGTAGACTTCTTAGGCATAAAACCAGACTGCTCCGGTCACTGGTAGGTGAGCAAGTGATCACTGATTCTATTCTGTCAAAGACTGGACTCCTTTAGTACTTAATCCTTGGGTACCACTGTCTTGATTTTGTGTCGAACAAGCAGCTACTCACAGAGTCCTGAATGAGGATCATTATCTGCATTCAGTTACTGCACCATGGCCATATGGCGTAATTCCCGGGGTTGAACTGGTGATCACAGGATTCCCATTGTTGAGAACCTGGACGGCTGGACCAGGCCATGGGGACGCCCACGTAACACCTGGCTGCAGCAGATAGATGGTCATTTCCAGGGATGGGACTGGACTGCATATCTGCCTTTGCCAATCAGGATCCTGAGGTGTCTTGTAGCTTACCGATGCATGCTCCCCAACCTGACCTGACCTGCTATAAAAATGCATTCTGGTACTCTTATTATGTACTAGCTGTGTAAGCCTATGATGTAACAAGCCCGGGCTCCTAGAAACCATGGATTCTGGCACTTCAATCAGTCAATCACATCAGTTGTGCATTAGCAGGTAAGCGGGGTTCTCTTTCCTCGGAAGTTTCGTTTTTGCCGATGTGCTCGCCTCGCTTGTCTATCAATGGCTAAATGAGTTTGTCTTTTATTGGCGGTTTCACTTTGGTGACAGAGTCGATTTCTTTGAGCTTTATGCTGTAGCCTCGAACTTCTGGGCCGGACAGACAGACACAAACACTTCCACGCCTAGACGTTTATATATAAGATAGTATATACGCCATATTAGAATAAAATTGTCCAAAGTGTAACAATAGAACATAACATTCTCACCAGATAGATGGGCCATGAATGGAATGTAGACCACCTCAAGGCCCACACACAGGATTCATTTAGAATTGCAAATTAACTAAACTTGCATGTGTTTGGAAAAGCAACTCCATTTAGACTCAGAGAGGACAGATAATGAGTGGATATTAAGCCAGGACACTAATCCATAAAGTAGAAAAGAGCTAAAGAATGGAAGGTTCTGGAATGGCCAAGCCAGTCACTCAATTTAAATCCAATTGAGCAGAAACCATAAGAGGACAAGTCCCCAAAACAAGCAGGAGCTGAAGATGGCTGCATTAGAATATGTAAGGAATATGTGACAAAGAACTAAATATGATGGCTTTAATAGACCTGTCTTTGCTAAGTTGTTAAATTTATGATGCCCTGAAATGGTGGGATCGTGAAAAAAAAGTGTCATTTCTACACAGTGTGACCAAAATGTATGCAAATCCCCTTAAATGGAAGTCTGCAATGTGCATTTTAATCACGATGTCTGAATTGTTTGATTTGTAATTTTAAACTGTGGAGCAGAGAGGGAAATCAAAGAAAAATTCTTTGTCCCAAACCTCATGGAGGGCACTGTAGCAGTTCTAAGCACTATGCTGCTCTCCAAAGCCCCCTACAGTAGGTTGATGAAAGTTAAAGTTTTACAGTAGATCACATGTCAAAAGGCTTGTAGTTAGACAGAGGGGGGAAACCAAAAGTGGAGCACGATACAAAACCAACAACTGTTGCCCCTTGTTTACAAGAAATGAACGACAAGTGTAAACCATCCTGACTCATTAGACACACTAACGACACGCAGACCCCGGCTAGCATGACATGTGCTTTAAATGTGACATCACGTGTCCCTTTGGTACTTTCCACTTCCTCTAATCCCAGCTATCTGCGAATTGTACTTAACAGCTGACAGGAAGTGGAGGGTGTAGTGACATTGTGATTCATGGAAGGGATTGAACCAAATTCAAACTGAGAATACAGTAATCCCTCCTCCATCGCGGGGGTTGCGTTCCAGAGCCACCCGCGAAATAAGAAAATCCGCGAAGTAGAAACCATATGTTTATATGGTTATTTTTATATTGTCATGCTTGGGTCACAGATTTGCGCAGAAACACAGGAGGTTGTAGAGAGACAGGAACGTTATTCAAACACTGCAAACAAAATTTGTCTCTTTTTCAAAAGTTTAAACTGTGCTCCATGACAAGACAGAGATGACAGTTCTGTCTCACAATCAAAAGAATGCAAACATATCTTCCTCTTCAAAGGAGTGCGTGTCAGGAGCACAGAATGTCACATAGATAGAGAAAACAATCTCTAGCAAACAAATCAATAGGGCTGTTTGGCTTTTAAGTATGCGAAGCACCGCGGCACAAAGCTGTTGAAGGCGGCAGCTCACACCTCCTCCGTCAGGAGCAGGGAGAGAAAGAGAGAGACAGAGTTTGTTTTTCAGTCAAAAATCAATACGTGCCCTTCGAGCTTTTAAGTATGCGAAGCACCGTGCAGCATGTCGTTTCAGGAAGCAGCTGCACAAAAGATAGCAACGTGAAGATAATCTTTCAGCATTTTTAGACGAGCGTCCGTATCGTCTAGGTGTGCGAACAGCCCCCCTGCTCAATCCCCATACGTCAGGATCAGAGAAAGTCAGCGCAAGAGAGACAGAAAAGTAAGCCGGGTAGCTTCTCAGCCATCTGCCAATAGCGTCCCTTGTATGAAATCAACTGGGCAAACCAACTGAGGAAGCATGTACCAGAAATTAAAAGACCCATTGTCCGCAGAAATCCGCGAACCAGCAAAAAATCTGTGATATATATTTAAATATGCTTACATATAAAATCCGCGATGGAGTGAAGTCGGGAAAGGCGAAGCGCGATATAGCGAGGGATCACTGTAAACAATAACAGCAAGAATTCAGAAAACCACAGAAATGTAAAGGCTTGAGGACTGTAAGAATGTGCAACTTAAAAAGCATAAGCTACTTTTTTAAATACACTAAATGTGTTATGCCGAGTGTGTTAACTAAGGACCTGTGCCATGACAGCAGTTATGCAGCACCCAAAAGTGACCTAGGACTGGGCAAAACATATGCTGTAATACTAATAATCTATATATATAATTCACTAAGTCCAAGGCAAGCAAGAAGCACGCAAGACCGAGCCCCGCCCACCAACAATTCACTAAGCAGCCGACCATGGCACACGCACTACAGCGCCAACAATTCGCGCGAGAGCGAAAGCATTTGCCAAGAATGTTTTCATTAATCAAGAACAAAAGTCGGAGGTTCGAAGAAGAACACATACCGTCGTAGTTCCGACCATAAACGATGCCGACTGGCGATCCGGCGGCGTTATTCCCATGGCCCGCCAGGCAGCCATTACTCCCACTGGCATGCCTCCGCATAAAGTCAAACTTAAAATTGGTTCAGTCGTCGTGCTTCTCAGAAACCTCCTGCCAGCAAGAAGTCTCTGTAAAGGCACTAGACTGACTGTTATCAGCATTCACCGCAACGTACTGGAGTGTAAAACAATCACAGCTGCTACCTCACAAACTGTCCTTATTCCCCAGATTTCCCTGACCCCATCAGATTCAAATTTGCCTTTTACTTTTACATGCAGTTTCCTGTTAGATTGGTCTTTGCAATTACAATTAATAAAGCGCATGGCCAAACTTTCAAAGATATGCCTGTATCTGCCAAAACCAGTTTTCAGTCACGGACAATTGTATGTTGCTCTCCCCAGAGTTCCATCTTTTCATTCACTTACAGCACACAGACGCGCGCGCGAGCGAGAGAGACACAAACGCACACACACAGGCGCGCGAAAGAGAGACACACACACAGGCACGCGGGCGCGAGAGAGACACACACACAGGCACACGAAAGAGAGACACACACACACACATAGGCGCGCGAAAGAGAATCCCTGACCCCATCAGATGCAAATTTGCCTTTTACTTTTACACGCAGACAACTTCCTGTTAGATTGGCCTTTGCAATGACAGTAAGGCACAGGGACAAAGTTTCAAAACGATATGCCTGTATCTGCCAAACCCAGTTTTTAGTCACGGACAATTGTATGTTGCTCTCTCCAGAGTTCCATCTTTTCATTCACTCGCAGTCTTATCCTCAAACCCACCCCATTTGGACAACTGTGTCTTTCAGGAAGTGTTCACCCATCAATACATAATTATACGGCGTATGCTACGCCGCAGGTTGGCTAGTAATAATAATAATATATTTTATTTATTTATTGGCGTCTTTCTAAACACTCAAGGACACCGAACAATAGATGAAACACACATTAAAAACACACAGTATTTAGTGTTTTCATAGTGACTAATCTTAGAAAGGACTTTACCTTTAAAGAACTAAGACTAAAAGAGTACCGAAGGAGGAAATGATGGTATTGAGTTTACAGAGACAATAAAAGCAGCCTGAGCTTCCCATGGGACAGCCCCAATAGCGCAGTTGGCAGTGTGTTGGAAAGCACAATGGCTAAGGAAAACAAATAGCAGTGCCTTCCCACTTTGTAATTCAGAGCTTCCATTGTAGAAATGTGTCTTAAAAACCTGGGGGTACCCAATTCATACTCACAGCTGGATGGCTTCCAGGAGGTCCCTCTGCTTTTGCCGGTTTTCCTGACTGTCTCTCTTCCAACGGCGGCTTCTGTGGAGGAGCCAACATTCCCGCAAGACATCTGCTGCTGCATTCTGGAGCTGTTGGGAGAGAGCGTTACAGACAGTCATGAAGCTTATATGTCCCTGGGCTGCCTGCTCTTTAATGTCAAATGTGAAGAACAGTTTGGAGTAGCCATAATGATATTTTAATTGACACATCACAATAGTAACACCACTTGGCTTCAACAAGAGAGCATCGGTAGGTCACTGAATTTAATTTGCTGTTGAAACTTTACCAAGGGTCTTAACTTCTTATCCATATTACTAACCGAGAATGCTAAACCGGATGATGGACGCAGGCACATCCGGCAATGGGCCGTAGCTGCAAAAAGACGTACTGCGCAGGCGCAAAAAGAGTCCGCGAGAGTCGGCTGAGGAGCCGAGAAAGGCGGACAAAAGAGGGCGAGAGAGGCGGATGAGGGGCCGCGAGAGGTGGACAAGACCACAGAAAAAAGGAGTGAGCACAGGAAAAATGGAGAAATGAGGCGCAACGAGCACCGAAAAAAGGAAAAGGCACATAAAAAAGTAGTCAAACGCAAGTAAAGCACGAAACTAGACCCAAAAAAAAAAAAAAAAGAGGCTCGCGCACAACAGCAAGGCACCCCCCCCCCCTACAGGCACCGGACGGGACACACACCAAGAGGGGGATTCAACAAGCCCATGGAACACAAAAAAAAGAACACAAAACCACCCCACAGACCCTACAAGCAAGGGACGGGACACACACAAAGAGGGGGATTCAACAAGACACAGGAACACAAACAGAAAGAAGACGCTCGCGCGACAACAATCCTCAACCCCCCCCCCCCACACAGACACATCCATAAGAAGTGACACCCAAAGCCACATATTCTAAAGTGAACATCAACACCTTCACACTAGACAGCATAGGTGTCAGCATTGGTGGATCTCCTTACAATAAAGCACTATTAACCGTTCAACTGCAGAAAAGGAAACATATTAACAGTGACTGCGATCCTTCTTATTACTTATCCATATTTCGCATGCTGAGAAAGAAACAAGTCATGAATACACGGTCACGGGTACAAAAGGAAAGGATAACAGGAACAAACACACGAACACGAAAGAAACAACAAAATAGACGGCTATGCAGCATAGGTGGATCTCATTACAATAAGGCACTATTAACCGTTCAACCGCAGAAAAGGCTCCATATTAACAGTGAGTGCAATACTCCTTATTACTTATCCATATTTCTAAAAGAAAAAATGTCTCGACTCCAAAAACACAAAGCTCAACTAAAGCTTCTAACTAACGATGTACCTAAAAGTAAAAACTTTATGAACTGCATTAGATCCTACAATAGTTCATTTGCTTTTGCATATACCGGAGTAAATATCAGGCCACCAAAAGGCAATGGCCCATACTGCTTTCGCATATGCGCACAAATACTGCATCGCATTGGAACAGTGCACCCTGAAACAAATCAACAACGCAAATATGCACAAATCTACATCCTAGATCCACATGACGCAAGCTATCAATCAAAGTGCTGCATCGCAACAGTCACGGATTCAAAACGAAACACCTCCTGTCTCAGACATACGTTAATGGCAGCGAAGGCTACAACGGGCTTCTCACACAGCACAGGCAAATCGATTACAGCTCCAAAACAACACGTCCCAAATACTACATATGCAACAACGCGCCTCTCAAACGACACAAGGAAAACATACACCAGGAAAATTCATTCGGATTAATGAATGTCATTTGCAATCATTGTCATTCAGTTCACTTCCCTGAAGAAACAACTGGCAATACAAGTTATACATTTACACGTTTTTGTCAAAAGGGTCAAATTAGACTGCCTTCTTTACATTCATATACTGAATATCTACAGAAGCTTATAACTGACGATGTACCTGAAAGTGAAATCTTTATCAACTACATTAGATCCTACAAATCGGTATCCACTATGAACATTAACGGTGGCACTGCACGTGACATCCGTCTTGAAAAAATGTTGTTTATTGATGAATGTTCAATGGCATGAAGTCACTTACTCAACACCATTCATAAACTTCTACAAACGTTTATGAATAATAATATTCGATTTGGAGGAAAGGTACTTTTATGAGGAGGAGATTTTAGACAGTGATTAGCTATTCTTCCAGATGCCATGCACTCAGCTATTGTTCAGTGCACCTTAAAATACGCAGACAATTGGCATTGCTTTCAAAAGATACAGTTAGTAAAAAAGATACGATGTCCAGAACCAGATCATAACAATTGCTTATTACAACTGAGAGATGGTACACTCACCAATACAGATTGACTTCAGCCACATATTATTACAATTCCTCAAGCCTTTATCTGCGACGACTTAGTTACAGAGACATTTGGAACAGCAATCTCATTAGACCAAATGCCCCTTTTAACACAACGCACTATATTATGTCCAAAAAATATTAATGTGGAAAACATAAATACCCAAGTCATTGCATTACTTCCTGGAGAGACACAACTCTTTCTAAGCTCTGACAAACTTGACTCTGATCACAACAATAACCATCTTCATTGACCTTACAAGTTCTGAGCTGGAATTACCTTTTACACTTAAACGGCGTGTACAAAGAAATTTTCAAATAAACCTTTACACTGTGCCACACACTTTATTGTTTGCTTTCTATTTGCATCATCTACACCGTCACACTATTCTATATCTCATTCATACATCACGCTCTTTGTCATTCCCAACACCAGGGGTTGGCGAGCGAAGCGAGCAGGGGGCGGAGCCCCCTAGTTACAAAAGAGATGATGTTGACCAAACACATATCAAGCCAGTAAGGAGTGGAGAGAAGTATCAAGTGGGCCATCCAGAATCGGTGAGATTTCCGTAGTTGACAAACACCCAGTGGTCATATAGTAAGACTAGGGGGTTCTCCCCCTGTTCGCTTTTCTTGCCAATCCCCCCGGCCTGCACTACATGCCAGCCACTTCGTGTCTCTGCCGCTCGTGTTGTGAAGAGGGGGGCTGAACGCACCCCAAGGAGACGTGGTTGCTCCTCCTCGAAACCCCCTCTTAAACAGGGATACAATGGGAAACAAATAGTTTTATTTTTTACCTCCTCTTTGCTCGATCAGCTGCTGGCTTGCTGCTGCCACCATGCCTGGTGATCTGCATCTTGCATGGCGCTTCAAACATTTAAAAGCCTGTACAGCAGCTGTCCTACTCTTTGTCTTTTATTTCTGGCCCCAGGCGTGGTTAAATCTCTTGGCAAAAAGTCTCGTCTCGCGGGATACGAGTTCTTGATATTTTTTAGTTTATAATTTAAAAACGGAATACGTATCTCAAAATCTAACAACATCACATTAAAGTTCGATAAATTCTGAAAAGAATGATACCAAACATATATATGTAGGTTTTAAAATAAGCGAGACAAAAAACGTGACATAAAACGTCACATAAATTGTTGTACTTTTAGGCTTAGGATTTTATATATAGAGAGTAGATAAATAACAGGCTCTTTGACTGAAGAAATTGAACAGAAGTGCAAGGCAAAACCTAAAAACAACCCAAATACTGTATCCATAGCCTAGCCTTTGCCGAGTCCAAAACAGAATTTGGTCTGATTAAGCTTCATCCACATTGTTGGGAATTAGTGACAAACCAAATCCAAAGAAAAGCTGGTATGCCAACCCAGACACCCTGTTTAATAAAGAACAAAATAAAACAGACACTCGATGGCACAAGCACAAAAAAAATAAGTAAACTAATCGCAGCCTCTGATGGCTGTCTGCTAGGGATCTGATGCAGAGCTCTGTCCTGCAGTAGGCTAAGATCAAGACTGAGATGCTTCCTTCCAGGAAAGGTCACCTTTATATGGTTCGATGAGGAGTGACGAAGATGGGGTTACTTTGGAGCTGTGGAGGTTAGAGACAAGGCTGTTACTGACAGTGTCCCCTCTCGTCCCAGAGTGGTGTCACATCTTTGATCTGAGCCGAGAAGGTGATCCACAGACTCACATGCATGACAACAATAAACCATAATAAGTGGTTTTACTTCTTCTCTCAACTAACTCGTTTACACAGCTTAGCCTTCTGTCAATTAGCCCTTTTCACACTTTTGTCATTGACAGGTAAACTCTCTTCTGGTTAATTAAAACAATGGTGGAATCATGAAAGAAGAGCTTCATTAGTGTCTGCCTGTGTTCAAATTCAAAACAAAAATAACCTTACCTGATTTTTCACAGGATTCTCACTGATGAAGCATGAAGGAATAAATGGAGTGAAGCCGTCAAAAGAGACAAAGAACCTATTCTGTTATACCCTGTGGCACTGCGCACATTTGTAGCTGGCACATCAAATCCCATGAGCACATAAAGTTTATGTGCTGCCTTAAGATCAGATCTATGCTGAGACGTTTTAGCTTGAACGACGTTGGTGTCCTACAGACAAAGAAAGTGGTTTTTGAAAAGGTAAGTGAACATCTCGTAGTTAACGTGCAGGAGTCTGCACTGATGGAAAACGGCACAGCGGCCACAAACGGCACTCCTGCAACAACCTAACATACAGTAGGGTTCATAAATATTCGGACACTGACACAATCTTCATAGGTTTTGCTCTGGACGCCACCACAATGGATTTGAAATAAAGCAATTATTATGTGACCAGTAACAGCGCACTGCACAATAACATGCGGTGAATACACTTGACTTCTAGTTTTCCTCCCCTTTCTCTGTACGTTTAGCATTCATTTGCTCAAAGGTTGATGCGCTTGCTACTTCCTGAGCAGCTCGTCTTTTCTCCATCGTAGCGGTCCGCTTCTTCTCTTCTTTCATCAGCATCTTTTCACGTTAAAACTGATTAAGTCAGTGTTTGTGTTGCAATTACTTAGTACGTTTTCCTTAATTTTTCACTTAAGCTGGCACTTAAGTCTTCAATCTGCCTCAACAATGATTTAAGATATGAAGAGTTAGGGGAAGTGACAGCGAAGGTGGTAGGGATGAGAACGGCACCCGTACACGTGTCGCACAAGAGCCCTGCTGATCGCTGCTGAGAGTTGATTTTACAATAAAAAGAGGAATAACCTTGGAGGTCAATCATTACCATGAAAGTGGACAGTAGACATCATATAGTATATGTGTACCAAATTTCAGGTCAATAGGTCAAACGGTTTGTGAGCTACTGGTGATGTAAAATCCTGGACAGACAAACGAACAGCCACGGTAGTTTATTATATATAATGATTGAAGTGTTAATTTATTTTCAGTTTTAATTTAAGGTTTTACCAAAAAATTAGGAATAACAGCCATTTTAACACATGGTCTCCCAATTACAGGGGCTCAAAAGTATTTGGACGTTTGACTGACGAGCTGTTCCATAGCCAGCTGGGAGCAGGTCTCTCATTATTTCATTAATTATTAAGCAGGTAGAAGGTCTGCAGTTGATTCCAAGTGTGGAATTTGCATTTCAAAGCTGTCACTGTGAACTCTCAATAAGAGCTGTCCATGCAAGTAAAAACAGGCCATCATTAGGCTATGAAAACAAAATGAACCCTTTAGAGAGATAGCAGGAACACCAGGAGTAGTCAAATCAACCATTTGGTAAAGAGAAGGAAGACACTGGTGAACTCAGCAACACCACAAGGCCTGGACAACCACATGTAATAAGTACATAAGTTTAATATGTCACTGTGCTCTGTGCAAAAACTATTTTATAAACCCACTCACATGTACAGCTAACACAAGGCCAGATTTAGCACAAGTGCTAGGCAAGCATTAGAAGACAAGAAAGGGACAACTACGAAAATGGGCATTGTACTATTTCTGTGTGTCAAAGTCAGCATGATATTGGATCTTCCTTTCCTTGTTTGGAATGGCATGATTAACTTAAGTAGGGGCCCGCACATGGAGAAAGGGTATAAAACCTTGGAACATTGCACGGCACACCTTTGAAGCCGATGGACGGATGGAAGATAACGTCATCCGATCCTGAAACTCCTTCCAGCGCAGCAACGGAAATGGCAGACTCTACACAAAGGTCTTGTCATGGCTTCCCATCTGTTATGCCGCGTAAATCATCATTAAAGAAAGCTAAGTTATTTCTCCTATGTGACTTCTTACCACTGTATCACTAAGGGAGGGGTATCGCCTTTTAATATTATATCTATATAGTTTCGGGTCATGTAACACGCCGCAATTACAAAAGAACTTATTCCAACCAGGGAGCTAATGCCCCCTGCTGGATTAAGCCACAGAAGACAACTGTGCTGGATGATTGCAGAATTCTGTCTTTGGTGAAGTATAACCCCTTTCACAACATTTAGCCAAACCGAGAACACTCTCTGGGAGGTAGACCTATCATTGTCTACAATCAAGAGAAGACTTCATGAAAGCAAAGACAGAAGGTTTAGCACAAGGTGCAAACCACTGGTAATTCTTAAGCATAGGAAGGACAGATTAGACTTTGCCAGAAAACATTTTTTAACAGCCTGTCCAGTTCAGGAACAATTTTTTTTGGACTAAGGAAACTAATATGTACCAGAATGTTGGAAAGAGAAGAGTATGGAGATAAGAAGAAATAGCTCATGATCCAACGAATACCACATCATCTGTGAAACATGGTGGAGTCAGTTTTATGACATGATCATGCATGGCTGCTAATGGAAGTCAGTCACTGGTGTTTATTGATGATATGACTGCTGCCAGAGGTAACAGGATGAATTCTGAAGTGTACAGGACTACACTGTCTGCTCAGATTAAGACAAATGCTGCAAAACTAAACAATGAACCAAAACAAACTGCGAAAGCAAACCAAGAAGTGGAATTTTCTTCAATTGCCAAGTCTTTCAGCTGACTTTAGTCAAACTGGACATGCATTTCACTTGAGGCAGAAAGTCCAATGAACAAGTAGCAACTGAAGACAACTGCAACAAAGGACTGGCAAAGCAACATTAGGGTGGAAACCCAGCACTCGGAGAAGGCCATGGGTTCCAGACTTCAGGCAGTCATTGACTGTAACAGATTTTCAACCAAATATTGAAAATGATCTTTAATTTATGATTGTTAGTTTGTCCAAATACGTTTGAGCACCTGAAAATAGGGGTGGGGGGGAGAGGCATGTATAAAAATGTCTGTCATTCCAAAACAGCTCATATACCGTAATATTTTTGGTAAATCCTTGAATTAAAGCCCTTGATTGCTTTATTTCAAATCCATTGTGGCCGTGTGCAGAGCTAAAATTATGAAAATTGGATCAATGATCAAATACTTATGGACCTGACTGCAATGTGATCATTTTTTTCTTTTCTAACCAACAATATGAGCTGTAAGCTTAACGCCATATCTAATGCTGTACACTCATGAGTGTCACAGCTGAAGCTTAATAACCTTAACCTTATATACAGTATATAGATTGTCACAGGAGGCTGGGGGCCAGACCCAGCCGGGATGCCTGGAAGGACTGGGAGGCAGTCAGTACGTCCCCCGGGCCGCGAGGGAGCAACTGCCCTGGATAAGCAGGGGACCACAGGGATGGAGCAAGGAGGCACAAACCCGTGGGAGCCCGTGGCAAGCACCTGGAGCACATCCGGGTGGAAATAAAAGGGGCCGTCTCACTCTAATCAGGGAGCTAGAGTCGGGAGCGGGAGCAGGACAAAGCTACTGTGACGAGAGGAAAGGTGGCCCATGGACATTTGAGAGGAAGGCCCGTGTTGAGGGTGTTTAGTGTGGGTGCACTGTGTGCTGTGTGGGACTTTTGGTGTTTAATAATGATGGTGTTCGGACCCGTGCTCACAAGATACTGACGTCAGTTGAAACAGAGCAACTTAACATTAAATATAAAAAAATCGTTTAGCCCGCAGGCATAAGAAAGTAACACACTTACCTTTGTAATTAAAAAGGATTACTTCCATGAAACATGTATAGCCTTTGTCCAGTTTGGATACTTGTGTAGTGCTTTTCAACAATAAATTTTTCATTGCAAAAACCAATTTTTAGAAGTGAAACAACAGAAGTGGAATAAACCTGATCCAATGCCGGACAAAGAATGAGTCATTTCTGAATTTTGTGAAAAGGGCTAATTTTCTGGATTTAAGATTATTTAATCCCTTTAAGGATTAGAAAGCAGTAAACCATACTGCTTATGTTTTACAAAGCCTTAAATAATCTCGCTCCATCCTGTATCTCGGAAAGCCTTTCACCTTACACCCCAAATCGTAACTTTAGATCTTCAAATGAGGGTCTGCTTATAATTCCAAGAGCTAAACTTAAAAGAAGTGGTGAGGCGGCCTTCTGCTGTTATGCACCTAAAATCTGGAATAGTTTACTGATAGAAATTCGCCAGGCTAATACGGTGGAGCACTTTAAAAAAACTGCTAAAATCACATTACTTTAACATGTCTTTCTCATAGCTTCATTTTAGTGTAACTCTAATATTCTATATATGCCAGTGGTTCTCAAACTGTGGGGCGGGCCCCCCTAGGGGGGCCCGCAGTAACAAAATGGGGGGCGTGAAGATGTGAAAAAAAGAAAACAAGAATCAAAAATATGTAAAATACTTCTATTGAAACGAAAACAAATTAACTTAAACTTCATTCTGATACTAGAAAAATATAGAGTAAGATAAATGTCGATAATAGTAGGTAAAATAAAATATGCATCTATGATATACAGTATCATTAATTAATAAAGAACAAATTGGTATTATTAGGCTCCTTTCAAAAAAACCTTACGGGGGGTGCCATTAAAACTGTCGCAAATACTTAAAGGTTGAGAAACGCTGGTATATGCATTGAATTATCTTTTTCTTTTTTACATGTCTCCAAAATCCATACTAACCCCTACTTTCTCTACTGTTCTTTTTCTGTTTTTCTGTGGTGGCGATCTGTGCCACCTCCACCTGATCAAAGCACCGTGCTGTCCCTACATTGATAGATTGAAGGCCGGGGGTCCACATGACCATCATCATTTAACTCTTCCATGTGAGGCCTGAAAACCATGAGGACTGATTGAGATCATTTTTGTTAGGTAGAATGCCTAGAGGGGGCTGGGTGGTCTCATGGCCTTGGAACCCCTGCAGATATTGTTTCCAGCCATCTGGAGTTTTTTTTTTGTTTGTTTTTTCTGTCCTCACTGGCAAAAGGCCTATACTTTATTCTTTGTTAATTAGCACTGCCCAATTTTTATATTTTTTTCTTTCTTCATCTTGTAAAGCACTTTGAGCTACATCACTTGTATGAAAACATGCTATAGAAATAAATGTTGTTGTTGTATTAGAAATGACGACATTAGAGGGGCAGCTCAGGTTGGATGGTTTGGAGACAAAGTCAGAGAGGCGAGATTGCATTGGTTTGGACATGTGCAGAGGAGAGATGCTGGGTATTTTGGGAAAAGGATACTCAGGATAGAGCTGTTAGGCAAGAGGAAAAGACGAAGGCCTGCAGGTGATGGGTGTAACAGAACAAGATGGAGAGGACAGAAAGATATGGAAGATGATCCGCTGTGGCAACACCTAAGGGGAGCAGCCAAAAGAAGAAGAAGAAAAACAACAATACTCCACACTTTCTAATTCATCTCCAGGCTTGAGATTACTCCAAGGTAGAAAAGATTCCTGGGTTAAGAGATCCAAGTGTCCACTTGGGGCCTTGCACAGAGAATAGGACGAGAGGGGCCCTAAAATTACTATACCACTTAAGTCCTTATAAAGGCTTTTTATGTCATACTTGCCTAATGGAGAGTTCTTGCCTCTATAACAGGGAAACATAATCCCGATGATAGGCAGGAGGGACTTTGTTTGTTTTTCAGTGATTTGAAGGACCTGGACAATATGGACCTATGGCTCAAGAAATGGCTAGTGATAGGCACCTGCTTGGATGCCCTGTCACATTCTCGTTCATCCATTTAATTCATTCACTTTCGTAACTTGCTTGGTCCGCTTATTCTGACACAGGCTTGTGAGGATGGAATTGGAAAACCTTGTACCGAATATGTGAGTCATCTAATTAGTGAAGCCCCGATGAAAAACAATGCTAGCAGCACAATATGAGCCGAGGAGCAGATTTGTTCCTTCTTGTTCTTGAGAGTCAGCCTCAGGACACTGTTTTCTTAACACTTTTCCTTTTCCACCCCAGCTTTTCTCCAAACAAGTTCCAGCAGGTGAATCCTGTACAAGCGCAAGGTTACGACGTGACATTGCTTCCTTCCTGAGGACTTTTCACAACTCTGGAAAGCTCAGTGAGTTTTCTGCGCACCAAGGTCTTCCTGACGGGGCTGAATTATTTCCTCCAGCGAGGCCTGTGGCTCACAGTCCACTTTCCCACACACACACACACACACGCTACTGGAGTGCTGAAATCACCTTCTGCTCTCCAGTGTCTTTTTTTCAGCAATAGTGAAGGAGCTGTTTTTATTTTAGGCTGTGCCTGATGGTCTTGTCATCTTGAGCAGCCTGTGATGTCAGGTCAGCCTTTATGTCCATACACCTTATTATTTGTGGATTGTGATGATATCACATCTCATTTATCTGAACATTTGTAAACCAAACCTAATAGCACATTTTCAGTATGGCAGGAGAGAGGAAGATGGGACATCTTCTTACATACAGTGGATTGAGAAAGTATTCACATTCTGCTCTCTTAACTGTGTCGAAATTTTAATTTTAAATGGATAAATTTGCCAATTTTTCCCATTAGTCTACACTTAATAACCCATAATGACACATTGAAAACATTTTTTCGGAAAGGTTTGCAAGTTTAATTGAGACATTCGTTACTGCAATATTAACCCAGGAAAAAAAATGGGCGACGCAAATACTCGCAATGTTTTATTCAGTCATTTATAAAAATGTGTGCATATGAAGAATCTGGGAGGATCTTCAAATGTGTGCCAGTGGCGTTAATCTGTTACTCCAAGTACGCCTTGACACAGCCTGTAGAACAGGACGGGGTTGAGTGTTTGGTGCGGAGATGAACATTGGTGACGTGCAATCCCCATCTCGGTTATTTCCACAGCTGACGGCATTGCATGGGCAGGGCTGATCTGCAGGTTGCACTGAGGTGTACTTGTGTGTTCATGTTCTGTGGTTCACTCACCTTGTCATGTGTCTTGCTGACATGCTGCTATGTTTTAGTCAGGGTTCCATCTGGGGTTTAAATACCTCTTTAATGTCATTTATGTTCCTTTGTGGACAAATAAAGTTCTATCTATCTATTTATCTATCATATTATATGGGTTGGAGACAGTGGCACTGACAAACAGACAGCAGACAGAGCTGAAGGTGGCAGAGTTAACAATGTTAAGATTTGCATTGGGTATGGGCTATCTATCTATCTATCTATGTATTTATTATAAAGCACCTTTTTTATCTATCTATCTATTTTTGATTCCTATATTTACATTGATATTATTGATTATTGCTTTGCACCCCCCCACCCCCCCATCATACCATATTATCCATGGGGGAGGAGCAAAAGCTTTAGATTCTTCAAAAATTTGATTTTCAGTGAATCTTGATGTTTTAGGGTCCCCTGATACAGAAAACATAGATATTAAAATGATGGATGTGCGTCTGTCTGTGTGTCACAGTTTCTTGAGGGCGGCCTAGAGCTAAAATGTCAGGACAGAAAAATACCAAACTCGAAACTTAAGCCTGTTATGAGATGATGATGTGCTGATTAGTTTTTTAGCCAAATCATGCAAGAGAAAGAGGTACTCTAAACAAATCCTCAAATTAATTTTTGATAATATCTTGTCAATTTCTATTGTAATTACCTATTTTATGATAAGAAAGATCAGCATCAGAGTGGTAAATAATTAATGAAATGTTATGGAGTAGTTTGGGTAATTTGGTTCATAGGGCGTAAAGTTGGGTAATTTGGTTAATAAGTGTTTATGTGTCCGTGTATCTATTTCTATGTGCCATATGTTTTGTGGGTGGGCCCCAAAGAGGCGGGGTCACCTGCCTATCACTGTCTGGGGATTGGCCTCAACCCTATAAAGGCTGAGGAAAACCTCCAGTCCCTGGAGGTTCATTGAAGGCACCAGGTGGTTGGTGAGCTCTCCTGTGTTTATTGCTATGTTTGATCATTACTGTATTTTTTTTACCCCTTTTGCTCTGTTTTTTTATCTATTCTCTTTTGTTTTGGGATTGTGTTTGCTATTGGGATTGTCTGTTTTAAAGGCATTGCCTTTTCTACCTTGGAGCATCTTGTTATATAGTGTTTTTGTTTCAGATAAATCTTTTATTTATAAAGATTTGTTTGTTCTTGTGTGTCCAGCCGCGGTTTTTCATAGTTTTTAACTATTCTAGTGGGTATTCTGAGCACTTTTCGGGACTGTGTTCTTTGTTCGTTAAGGTTAAAAGTAACAACAGGATAAGGTTAGAGTTTTGGAGCACCTTGCCGCCAACCCTGTATAATTCTGAGCAATAAATGCAAAGAAAGCATGTGTTATAATGCAAAATCGAGCCATCCTCATTTCTTTCTTAGGTAGACTGATTAGGACGGTGACTCATCTGCAATTAAAGCATTCTGGGAGGAAGGTGAAACCCCATAGGTGATGTCACATGTGAGGGTGTCAATCATCTTTTCTGCAGAAGAGGAAGAAGAAAGGTCGTTAGTACACAGCGCCACCTCCTGTCTCAGTGGAGAATTACCCAAGCCTTCAAGCTGTTTCCCATGCGCATGACAAACACTTCATGCCACTTCAGCCTTTTGTGTATTGTTGGGTACACAATACATGTCTTCTTACATTGTCCTGATCATCACGGCTCCAAAACAGGTTGTGAACTAGTTGGAGAATCCCAAGGAAACCCTACAGGCCATTCCCTCGAATGTGAAACAAGTCTAAGTAAAGCACTTACTGAAGGGTAAAGCCGGGTTAGGGTTTGTTTTGATAACTAATCATTGATCAATTATCACTGATAAGTCAATGATGACTTATTGTTAAACTAATTCTGTCAGTTTTCTTGTAATTCAGTGTAATCTGAACAAAAACTAGGGACATTTTTGGTCCTGTAGAATGGTTAAAAATGTTTCCATTTATTTTGATTGTACTTAGGTGCCCATGTTATGAAAAGTCACTTTACGAAGAGGTTTTCAGGAATGGATTATCTGCTTCTTAAAGTGGAGGAAGCCTGCATGCCTCCCTGTTCGCGCCTCACACACTAAATTAAGATGCTGTCCAATCATTAAGATGGCCCCTCATGCTGAATGCCACTACTTCAGGTTGCAGTTACTTCCAGTTACTTGGCCCAAGCCTTAGTGATTGTCAAGCGACTCACACGCAAAAAGAATCAACCAGAATTACTTTAAATCTGTAGCGACTGTTTTAACTATACACTATATAAATCAGGGAGAGACCCTACATTTACTTTCGATATTTAAGTACACTTAATATTTTGATACTTTTAAACTTTGACTTGAGTAATTTTTTCATGGCCAAATCTTAACGTTTATTTGAGTTATGGTAACAGTCCAAGTTGGATCCAAGTGGGCACCTTGAACCGATAATAGCTCTAAACCGAGATGAGCCGGGCGAATGAGGACAATCACAATCAGTAAGGGTGGGTGCAAAGTGTTTCAGTGCTTTATTTTAAAACAAGCAGTGTCCTAAGGTGCAGTGCATCTTCAATAAATAAATAAAGAAAGAAATAATCCATAAAAATCCAGTGCACATCGTGGAGGATAAAAACAACAATTCTAAAATTCAAACAAAACAGGCGCTCAAATTCAGATAAAAGCCATCCCAGACATCAAGTTATTCCCCAGCTCACCCAAAAGGGTCTTCTGACTGGCAGAGATGCCAACAGCTATGACCACCACTCCTGACTCCTGCCTCGCCTGCTTCAGCATCCTCTGGGATGCGCACAGCCAGACCTCTGTCATCTCATACTCTACTGTTTTTACTCAAATATGACTGCTTGGTACTTCATACAGCACTGTAATAACAACTAACAGCATATCTACAGAACTGATGGCCAAGAGGTTTAGCATTCTTTCTTTTTAAACTTATTTCAGTTTTAGAGAGCTCATACAGTACTATACCGGTACTGGTGTAAGAATAGAGGCCGCCAATCTGCTTTAATACTCATTTTGGATCGAGGGAGGGAACCCTCATAGTTTAATGCAATGTGGCCTTGAGCCTGAGGTCCTGGAGTTTAAAGCACAAGGTTTCTGGTTCAATCCCTGCCTCTGATTACCTGGGACCACTCATGAAATGTCTCAGGGCTCCAATTACAAACAATAACTTGTAAAGAACTGTGAATATCTTCATCTCAGAAGTTGCATTGAGTAAGGTGTCAAACAAAATGTACATAAACACAGTAACAATGACTGGCTAAGCCTGCACATGAATGCACCACAAGAGGGGTCCGTCTCCATTCTCACAGCCTCAAAGACAATCTACAACACCTAAGTGCAGAATAAAATATCAGCCTGCCTTACAGTGCTTTGTTTTAATCCTCAATGTGGGCATACAGTACAGCAATTTCCTACTAAAACAGCATGGGACAGTGTCAAGTAAAAGAACAACCTCGCTTTATTTCTCTACTGTTCACTTGCTCACTAGCCTCCCAACAATGCTTTTATTTCCATTTGCTGGCAGAATATTGGAATTAGCTTTCCTGGAAAAACAAAAAGGTAATTAAAGGTGTAGATCACTTTTGTGATTCCATCTACCCATTGCACTCTCAGACCCCAATGTTGTAAATCGACATTTCCATTGTGTTCTGATTTTCTTGTTCCTTGCTAGAGCGAAACGGATTTGCAGTTTAATGGCTATGCCGATGGAAAAAACGAAATGCAGTCTGAAACGATTTGTGGTATTTTTATTATCCTTCCAGTTGGCGACGTGATACTTAAACGGCAATTAGACTGCTGGTACTGGCGCTTACGTCAGCTTGGGCTCTGTTATGAGAGAACTGTGTTTCTATGATGTCCACTGGAAAATCACTAGGCAAGCATTTTGTACCAATTTACGTACAATACCTTGATCAAGTGTACAAAATTAAAGACACAGCCTATCATCCTTCAGGTCAGCTTATAATGTTTTTGACTATGGATAATATAGAATAACATTCAGTAATCAGTCAGCGAACAGAACCAATGTAATTTTGTAAAATGAGTTACAAAAAGAGAAACCCAAGTGATTTTGAATGTTCTGGATGGACATGTGGTAGCATCAATAAATCCAAAGTGCAGAGCTCATAAATCTTTGGATGATAACATAAAAAACCTAGAATAGAACAGAATAGAATATCTTCTTCTTTCAGCTGCTCCTGTTAGGGATCGCCACAGCGGATCATTTTCTTCCATATCTTTCTGTCCTCTCCATCTTGTTCTGTTACACCCATCACCTGCATGTCCTCTCTCACCACATCCATAAACCTTCGCTTAGGACTTCCTCTTTTCCTCTTTCCTGGCAGCTCTCTTCTTAGCATCCTTTTCCCAATATACCCAGCATCTCTCCTCTGCACATGTCCAAACCAACGCAATCTCGCCTCTCTGACTTTGTCTCCCAACCGTCCAACTTGAGCTGACACTCTAATGCCCTCATTTCATATCCTGTGCATCTTCATCAAACCCAATGCAAATCTTAGCATCGTTAACTCTGCCACCTCCAGCTCTGTCTCCTGTTTTTGTCAGTGCCACCGTCTCCAACCCATATAATATAATGTAATAGATAGATAGATAGATAGATAGATAGATAGATAGATAGATAGATAGATAGATAGATAGATAGATAGATAGATAGATACTTTATAATATAATATAATATAATATAATATAATATAATATAATATAATATAATATAATATAATATAATATAATATAATATATAAATGTGTATGCATGGAAGTGTGTGTCTGTCCGGCCCAGAAGTGAGAGGTGGAGTCAGGGTAAGGGCTCCGCCTCCAAGAAAACAGGAAACTTGATTTGTTGATAATAACACAAGTGAGGCGAGCATGTCAGCAAAACAAAACCTCAGAAGAAAGACAAAGTCGCTTAGCTGCTAACATCAGCAAAACGGTATCCTTTTTACTTTTTCTCCCGCCACTAATACACAAGCGAGGTGAGCACGTTGACAAAACGAATCCTCCTAGGAGAGAAACGCCAAGAGTCATTCCTTACAATCACCTGACATCTCTACATTTCAATTTTTTTTTTCTGACGATTTCAATAGTTTAGGACCCCGGGCTTTTTTATAATATAATATAATATAATATAATATAATATAATATAATATAATATAATATAATATAATATAATATCCATCCATTTTCCAACCCGCTGAATCCGAACACAGGGTCACGGGGGTCTGCTGGAGCCAATCCCAGCCAACACAGGGCACAAGGCAGGAACCAATCCCGGGCAGGGTGCCAACCCACCGCAGGACACACACACACACACCCACACACCAAGCACACACTAGGGCCAATTTAGAATCACCAATCCACCTAACCTGCATGTCTTTGGACTGTGGGAGGAAACCAGAGCACCCGGAGGAAGCCCATGCAGACACGGGGAGAACATGCAAACTCCACGCAGGGAGGGCCCGGGAAGCGGACCCGGGAAGCGAACCCAGGTCCCCACGTCTCCCAACTGCGAGGCAGCAGCACTACCCACTGCGCCACCGTGCTGCCCATAATATAATATAATATAATATAATATAATATAATATAATATAATATAATATAATATAATATAATATAGGATGACAAGGTGGTACAGTGGTAGGGCTGCTGCCTTGCAACTAGGAGAGCGGAGTTCAAGTTCAGGGTTCTCCGTGTGTGGAGTTTGCATGTTCTTCTTATGTTCTCCTATGGTTTTTCTTTGGTTTCCCACAGCCCAAAGACATGGAGATTATGTGGATTGGTGATGCTGAATTGGCTCCTGGCATGTGTGCGTTCACCAGACATATGGATGGCGCACTCTCCAGGGATTTTTCCTTTCTGGGATTGGCCTCTAGCTTCCCTATGACCCTGCTCTGAATAAGTAGATTTAGAAAATGGATGGATGGATAATACAAAATAATGGTGGCACATAGGGTATTGGATAGAAATGCTGTGTTATAGTTTCATGAGCCAAATCGCTAATCTGATGCCTGGTCATGGTCCATGTGGTGTTTGCATATTTTCACCTCATGTTAGTGTGTTGTTTTTTTTTAGATATGCTTGTTTTCTTGTCACAGGAACGTTAGGTTGATTCCCGATTTCAATCTTGCCCCATGGGGTGTATATATGAATGAATCCTGTGACATACTGATGCCCTCTCCAATGTTTCATCCTGCTTTATGTCCAAATGCTATTGGGATACATTTCAATCTAGGCAATCCCTCCAGTTACCTCAAAATTTGTTTGGGTCACGACCCCCTGCTGGAGCTAAGACTGAATAAATGAGAAGGGGAATAATTCTTGGTAGTGTCTTGCAGAGAAAGTGGCTCCAGTACAGTTTATTTTTTTTAGAGGTGATCCACTTATCATTGTGAGATTTGGGTTTGGGTTGATGCTGTCCACAGACAACCCTCCTTATCTCATGCTATCTTAGAGGACCCAGTGGCCATTACCAATATGGGCACCTGTCCCAGCATTATCCTTATCATACAGCACTGTGTACATTTAAACGGAACATTTTCTGTAAAAGAGGGTACAGAGACAATGCTGCAGAGCTGGACAGGAGTCGGGCTGTAAAATGCTAATTTGGCATTTACTCTGCACTTGAAATGTTACCATTACTAGTGACAACAGGCTACGGTGGGTAGGGGGAGCTATTCCCAAATACCGAGCATGGAGCCCTGGAGATAATAACTCCTAGGCCATCAGTATAAAAGTCGGGACATTGGGGGATGATGGGATGCATGTCTGAAGTCCATTATTTTGTAGTTGGGTGTGCTATCTAATACTCTATCTATGTCCCCTCCTCTCTGTTTAGATGGTCAAGAGTCTGTAGGGATCGCCTGGCCTTTTAACAGGAGGACCAAGATGTCAGGGGCAACTGGGTGCACTTGGGGGGTTTTGGCAAGATGAGCCCAGGTGTTCCCTTGACCTGTACTATACCCATAAGTAGTAGCTGGGCATTCTTTATGTAGGACCTACAAATGTCCTCCTGGCCGTATGCTATCTGAACATGAAGAAGAAATGATAGGAAAATAGGAGAAAGCTAGAAGGAGTGAGTGAAAGAGGGATAAATAAAGACAGGGCAAAGTAGTCAAGTGGACCATCAATCTTCCTGTTAGATACGGAAAAATCTTTGGTTTAGCTGGGCAAATGACTGTACGTGTTTTTTAGTTTTTCCTGTCATGTTGTATTCTCATCCCCTAAATTCTGTACCATTCTTTTATATTCTGATATAATCAACACTTTTATGTATATTTTTGGCATCCTTGGCTTTAATTTGGTTTTACAGTCTCCTCAGGCTGCAATATACAGAACATGTGCTAACTGGTATTTCAGGTTTGAATCCAGACAGGTAAAATGTCCTGCTCAGGATTGTGACAGTCAGGGTTGGCAGCTTTTGAAGCCGGAACTGTCAATATTCATAACCGAGAATGAGCAGTGCTATAAGGACACATACTACAGCAGGGGAAGGTGCAAAGTGTTTTGTGCTTTCTCTCTATTATATAAAAAAAACTTGGAATGAGACGAGACCTGTTCAGGGAGACGAGACGTGACCTTCTCAGAAAGACACTTTCACGTCCCGCGAGACGAGACTTTGTGCCAAGAAATTTAACCGGAAAAAGACAAAGAATATATGACAAAGTAGAACGTCGTAAAGAATTCGAAAATGTTCATGTGATACACATGCAGAGCAGGTTAGAGATAATGGAAGTAGGAAAATTAGAAAATCTCAAAAAAATGATAGTAAAGATCGCGTTAGTGCAAACAAACGGAAAGTATTACTCTGTGAAATAACAGAACAGCAAAAAGAGATCGAATAGTGTTTGAGGATGTCTGGGGGAGAAGAGAGACAAGGCAGTGAGACAAAAGGGCAGCTGCTGTACAGGCTTTTAAATGTTTGAAGTGCCGCATGGGATGCAGATCACATGGCATGGCAGCAGCTGATCGAGCAAAGAGGAGGTAAAAAAAAGCCAAAAAACTGTATTTGTTTCCCATTGTATCACAGTTTAAGAGGGGGTTACGGAGGAGCGACCGCATCTCCTTGGGGTGCATTCAGCCCCCCTCTTCACAGCGGCGCGTAGCGCAAGCGGTGTCTAGGCGAGTGATGTGAACAGGGGGCAAAGCCCAAGTGCCCAAGCAGTGCAGTGTGATCTTCAGTAAATAAATAACACATAAAACAGGTGAACCTGGTGGAAGGTAAAAGTCTATAAATAATAAATTCATCCGTTAAAAATGGAGTAATCCTTCCAATTAAGCAATTTCAATTGTTTCTCACGTCGACATCTCCACTGCTTACCCTATAAGGGTCTTGCAGCCAGAGGAAAAGTCCTCACGACAGGCACAGTCAACCAACTCAAATCCAGGATCGGATCCCTGCCTTCCAGTCCCTTGGCATCAATGGAGTCCCACGGCAGGCCTCAGTTCTTCTCCTGTCCACTGCCACCAAGTCAGGAGCACACTCAGAGCAGTGGTCACTCCTTCTACTAGTCCACTTAGCAGTAGTGACCCTGTTCATCCCCATTGAGCATCGGCCCCTCTTCAGGGGACTCGCATCCCCGACTTTGTGCCTTCACTTTTTACATGGGCCCTTCTCAATCCTGCCTTTTTCCTTCTTCCACTTTAACCTCTGTGTCTCAGACATCTTTCTTGTTCTCCCCTTGTTTTTTGCCCAGGGTCTTCTTTTATCCCTCTGTGGGTGCAGTGTCCCAATTATGACCCGAGGGAAGTCAGTTGGAACTTTTCGTGCACTCACATGCAAGGCAGATCAGCCCCAGTCACGCCATTAAACATCCCGGGGCCGCACAAGTACACACACCAGCTACACCGGTTTAATTTATTGAAAAATCATGCATTGTCACAGACCCTGCTACACCACAGGGGTCACACAGTGAATCAGTGACCTTTTAATAGGATGTTTGGCCTAAAGACAATGGCAGGCGACTTTAAATCACAAGGTTGCTCTTTCTGTCTTCAACTCTCAGTGACCCTAAATAAATCACTTAACCTGCCTGTGCTCAAACTATAAAAATAAAGAAACAAACGCAATTGTAAAGAATCCTGATGTGCTATGTTGCCTTTGGGTGGATGCATGTGCCAAAATAAACAAAAATAATATGAACAGGACCAGTTTCCTTCATTTTTTTTGCTCACTCTACACGTTCATAATACATTCTTTGATCCAGTCACAATGCACGCTGCGTCATCTGAAATGGATAGAAATGTGAAATGGACTTCAGTGTAGTAGCAAAGCAAAATCCCAAAACAGATAAAATTACTGACTGCTGTTCTCCTCCAGCAGGACCCATTAAAGACTGTCATGGAACGACCAGCTTTGACGAAGTTCCAGGAAAAGCAGTACCCTGACAAAATCATTGGGGCGGGGACAGGGAACCATGCTGGTTCCCAACTTCCTCTCCCATCTGCAGACGTCTAAGACCCAAGTGCCCCCCTATTAAGAATGATGACAGCTGTTCTGGATGAACTAAATAACATAAATTATCCAAATTTGCATATTCAATTTCTAAACCCACCGTTCCAATTATTGATGTGCAAAATGGGTTATTCGTTATTAAATTCACAAACAAAACCTAGTGTTTACACTTCAAAAACGTTCATGAAACAAATGGCGTTTCACTTTTGGTGAAATGTGTGACACAAGAAGAAAACCATTTAATTCTGGTCTGATAATAATTACATTCATTAAAGTCTGTGCTACGTATCAGCCATTTTGCGTCTCTGCCACTGTTGTTGTGAAGAGAGGAACTGAACACACCCTAAGGAGACGAGGTTGTTCCTCTGAAACCCCCTCTTAAACGGTGATACAATGGGAAACAAACACAGTTTTTTTTTACCTCCTCTTTGCTCGATCAGCTGCTGGCTTGCTGTTGCTGACGTGCCGCGTGATCTGCATCTCGCACGGCACTTCAAACATTTAAAAGCCGGTACAGCAGCTGTCCTACTCTTTGTCTTTTATATCTGGCTCCGGGTGTGGTTAAATCTCTTGGCACAAAGTCTTTTCTCGCGTGAGTTCTTGATATTTTTTTAGTTTATAATTTAAAAACGGAATAAGAATCTGAAAATCTAACAACATCACATTAAAGTTTGATAAATTCTGAAAAGAATGATACCAAACATATATATGGAGGTTTTAAAATAAGCCCGATTTAATATGTGACATAAAAACATCACATCATCAAATCTAAATTAAATGTCCTGTCAGTTGTCACTATGCAATTGAAAACTTTCCATTTACACATAAAAAATAATTGGGGTATCTGAATGGAGTAAAATTAGTATGTTAGCCTGATTCAGCCATTTTGTTTATTTTTAGTTACAAATGGCTCACTACATTTCAATGTCTATGCACACTTGTATTGTGGAAAGGTCACAGAGCCCACTGATTGCTCCTGCAAATCATGGTATTATTTAAGGTTGGGCTCAGCCTTAGGCCTGCTGTTGGTGGAATTATTCTCCCAGCCAATGCACATGGATTTAACGCTCTCATAAAAGAAGAACATTACCTTCTTGTAGCACTGGATGTCCCTCATAAAGTTGTGAACATGTTTTTCGGCTTTGTTGAACTCCAGTTTGTTTGCCACAACAGCGACAAGTAGAGCTGTGCATCCCAACCCCTGCAGATTCAAAAGAGAAGAAAGCTGGCATCAGAACTGCTTCCTACCAATCAGAGCAAGAACTAAACAGCTCAAGAGCAACTAAAGCCACACAGAGATCAGCATCTCTCACATAAATTCAGCCTTATTAAAAAAATGGGACAGGGCATCGGGGTGAAGACTTTACGCTGTGTGAAGTTTTATGAAGAGTGAACATCAAAGATGAAGCTATCCAAAGTGTTTAAAACTTGTCAGGAAGCCAAGATCTTCAAAAAGGTTGTAAAATCCACTTTTAGGTCTTGCTTAGCTTTGTTTTTTTTGTCAGTAGATTGCATTTGTCCGGCCAATTTAGAGATATGAGGAGCCAGTGCCTATTCGAGCAGCACTGAGTGCTTGTGTGAGCCAGCATTACATGTGAGGTTGGTCCGTCGTGGGGTGCACTCACACTCACGCACAATCACTTATACAGTGCCACCTGCACGCCTGTGGGACGTGGGGTTAAAGTTGGAGTATCTGGAGGAAAACACACATAGACACGTGGAGAACAGGCAAACATCACACAGACAGTGCCCGACACTAACCACTGCGTCACTATCCAGTCAGACAGTATTCTGATACCTTTGATACGTAAGCATTCATTTTCTAAAATTTCCAAGCCTGTGTTTTATGAGGAGCTGGGGTTTGTTGCTAAAGTAGCAATCATAAGGCAGTAGCTCACATTGCACTCTATCTATCTATCTATCTATCTATCTATCTATCTATCTATCTATCTATCTATCTATCTATCTATCTATCTATCTATCTATCTATCATATAGTGCTAGCTCTTCAGTTCTATCTATCTATCTATCTATCTATCTATCATATAGTGCTAGCTCTTCAGTTCTATCTATCTATCTATCTATCTATCTATCTATCTATCTATCTATCTATCTATCTATCTATCTATCTATCTATCTATCTATCTATCTATCTATCATATAGTGCTAGCTCTTCTGTTCTATCTATCTATCTATCTATCTATCTATCTATCTATCTATCTATCTATCTATCTATCTATCTATCTATCTATCTATCTATCTATCTATCTATCTATCTATCTAATAGTGCTAGCTCTTCAGTTCTATCTATCTATCTATCTATCTATCTATCTATCTATCTATCTATCTATCTATCTATCTATCTATCTATCTATCTATCTATCTCATTGTCCTATTTAAAACTCTAGGTTCACCTGTCACCTGCATGGGGCAGTCAGCTGGAGTAACATCTGAACACTTCCCAAAATCATTTCTGGGGTCCAAACTGGCCCTTCCAACACTATAAAAGAGTGCCACACTTTCTATAATGAGCCCTGGTCTCCATTCTTCCCCTGTACCCAGATATTCTTGTAAAGGGTTAGGTGACCAGGACTGACTCTGTGTTTGTTGCCTGATCCCACCAGAAGACAGCATGGTTTGTGTGACCTGTTTCTAGAACTGTTTTCCTCCACTTATCAGTATCTGGGACATGACTGAGTCTCGCTAAAGGTTCCCAGCACTGTCTACTGGGAGTTACGCATTGGACCCCAAACTTAGGGGCACTGAGTATAAATTGCATTAGCAGCTTTGCCAGGCCAGTTATTGGAGATCTTCCCTCACATGGCTAAGGCATGCCAACATAAAGTGCATCCCCTTGCTGCGTTCTGTTACTCCAGCAAGTTACTGGGGTCTTCCTTACCCAGGCATTCCAGGTCACAAGATAGTTTGAGTTAATTTTATTCATAACATAGAAGAGGCCCAGATGGTGCAGTTATTAACTGGAGACATGTGCAGTGGGGCAGATTTATTACAGCAGGAGTGTAGTTGTGGTCTACAGTGAACGAGGGGTGTGTTGACCCCAACATCTGCAGAGTTTCAGACACACTTAATAATCAAACCACAAAACATCACATTATGAAAGATCAGAAGTTAACATCAAGATAAATACACGTAAATGTAATCTCATACTATTTACAAGGCTCGAGGTGGGGTCCTCCCAAAGTTGACTCCACCAAAGACAAACAGAACATATAAAACCCATCTTTGATACTCATGCTCATGCCCGCCCACCACCTTCACCCACAATCAGACGTCTGCCTTTTGTTTGGTATTGTACATTTTTTAAATGCAAAGCCACACCTGGTTACACAATTACCTGTCTGTTTCCAGAAGGCAGCAAGGGAAAGAGAAAGAGACAAAATGAGAGGCAGGTTATTTAGCAAATAAGAAACTAATAAATAAAACAAATTTAAAAACAATTGGAACCACTGGGCCTTGGGAAGGTCAGTTTTGATTGTAATTCCAAAAAAAGACCACAAGACTTTAAACCTCAGCCATCATCTGCAGCCCTCCCTGTACCGTTCATGGCATTAGATGATCAAGTGGTATTAGGAATGAATGAGTTGAAAAGCCCCTGCACTGCATTACCAAGAGTGGCCTTCGTGACAAGCTTTGGACAGACAAGCCCCTTGATACTTTTACACTGTGCACAAAATTACCACCAAGGCACATTACATCACAGAAAAAAAAATGTAATGGGGCAGCGAACCTCACGACACCTACAGTATGGCACACTCACTATGGCATGACTGAGGGCAAGCACCATGAATGTATATGATAAAAATGAACAGACGGGCTTTAAAAGAGCAGAGAAACAAAGAAAAAATGTCCAGGGAGCCTCTGACACTTTGGATTATTGATCTGAGAGACCCTAACACAGCAGATTATTGGTCAGGGACTCTCTAGCATGGCAGGTTACTGACCAGCAAGGCCCTAACACGGTGGATCACTGAACACAGAGGGTTATAAAATGAGAGGTTACTGACCAGAGAGGCTCTGAGTCATACAGACTATTGACCAGAGAGACTCTAACATGGCGGGTTACTGTGCTGAGAATCTCTGACTCAACCGATTATTGACCAGGGAGGTTCTAACTCAGTGGATTATTGATCTGAGAGGCTTTAACACCACAGATAATTAAGTAGATTGGCTTTAACATAACAGGTGACTGACCATGGAGCCCCTAACACAGTAGATTATCCTCCAGAGTGCCTCAAACACAGCAAGCTACTGACCAAAGTGTCTCTAAAAAGGCTGGATACTGCTACTGAGGCCCTAACACAGCAAGATACTGACCACAGAGCCCCTAACACACCACGTTATTCTCCAGAGAGGCTCTAACACAGCAGGTGACTGGACAAAGCTGCTCTAAGCAGCTGTTGACCAACAAATCGGCCCTTACTCTATAACTTACTGACCACATGTGTTGTACCTTAGTGGATCACTAAAAGGGGAGCTTCAGGAGATCATTTAAACATATAAGATTACTCACCACAAAGGGTGTAACACAATAAATTAATGACCACAGGAGGTCTAATTCAGCACAGGCACTCTTAACAGATCAGACTACTGAACAGAGAAACCCTTACACAGCCCGATACCGATCTGACAGGCTAAAGGCTCTGTAGCATTCCATGACGTTCGTAGCGTTTTTCAGTTGCAGCCTTCATTTATATAATCTTATCAAGTTGGAAGCAGTCAGCAGCACAACTCTCTAAATGGTGGTCATATAATGTAACATACCAGGGACTTGTTGGTGATTTGTCTTTAATTGTAGAGTTGGGCTTTGTGCGCGTGAGTACTGACAAGCAATGAATGCTCATCTAGAAGTACAAGGCATATAGAATTCACTCGAGCTCCATATGTGCAAAGCATACAATTATTCAACTCAAATATTATATAATCAAGCACATCTCTCTCATTTAAAATTGTCCAAAATGTTTCCAGGGCAAGATCCAACCTGCGAACGTTGCAATCAAGCTCCAGCCTCACTGGGTCACATGTTTTGGGCCTGCACCAAATTAACATCATTCTAGACAAAAACGTTTAAGTGCCTTTCAGACAGCCTTGGTGTCCCAATCCCTCCTAACCCATTAACAGCTGTGTTTGGTGTTCTTCCAGAGGGGCTTAAATAGGAGAAGGACAAACAAACTGTGATTGCCTTTACTACACTATTGGCACACAGACTTATTTTTCTAAATTGGAAGAATCCTAACTCTCCTTTTTTAAGTCAGTGGGTAACTGATGTTATGTACTATTTGAAACTGGAAAAAATCAAATTCTCACTTAGAAGATCTGTGCAGAACATTTTCAAAACCTGGCAGGATCTGATCAACAATATTTTAGAATAAGCTTTTAAAGCACTGAGGAAGCAGATTCTCTCTACATTTCATTTTCTTCTCCATTTATCTTTATTCATTTATTAATTCATCTATTTACTTATTTTTATTAGCTTTAATTTTTACTCTGCTGGCCATGCTCTCTTTCTCAGGGGTGGGGGTTGATTTGTTTTTGATCCTATTTTTGTAAAAATGGATCCATTTGTATGGAATTTGTGTGACTTCAATAAAATCAATAAAATTAAAAACAGAAAAAAAAGAAGTACAATGCATATAATGCAGTGACAAGGAGTAAGGAACATGGGGCAGGGGGCGGCAGTAGGAAATAATAAACAGTCTGAAGTCTTGTGTTTTATGTATGACAGAATGAAAAATGGAAAAAAAAGGGCAGAGATTGTGGTTGAACTCACTGAGGCCGTTGACCCTTCGTACAGCACAGGCTCCTTCAGGCATCACGGTGTAGTTGTCAGCAAGAGCGGCGTTTGGGGGTGGCAAGTAGGGCGACCAACCCAGGCCCCATGCCTAAGGGGGTCCCGCTTTTGAGGTCCGCGTGTCCCGTTCAAGCGGATTTGTCAAGTTATATTCTCCAGTATATATATATATATATTTGAGATGCTTCTAAGAGGAACCCTTTTAAAATCCCTCTTCAATATCAAATTCTGTACATGTACATCTTTGAAAACATTTCATAGTCCACCTTCATCACCCGAAAAGGGTCGCCAGTATAATCCCTTCCTAAAATAGGTATAGCCCATTAGTCGCTGGGTTGCCTTCTCCTAGCTATAGAAAAACACATTGCAGATCCAGATTAGACTATGAAGATGTCATCAGCTTTTCCAATTGGAAGGCAGGAAAAGTGGATTTTCGTCCCTGAACCTGGAAACTGGTAAAGAGATTTCATGATGATACCTCTACATTAATTTCACACTTCCTGTCAAAACACTGAAACTCACATTTTATTTGAGGGCCATAAACATGCCTGAATATCAATGCCCAAAAACATGTATTGCTAATGATAACCGTCTGACATGACATCAACGTGAGTTATGACTATGACATCCTGCATATCGAGATTCAGAGTATACTCGCAATTTGCGTACGTTTTCTAGAAGAGGCCCTGCTAATTTCCACATGACACTGCATCGTATTTCGCACTGTCCTGGTATTGTTGTGAATTATGAATTGCACTTTTTTAATAGATTATATCATTATATTTTGATAAAGTCCGTGTATTATTTTGCAAAAATTTAGCTGAATACTGTAATGAGAAAATCCGGTGTATGTTAACATTATTTTTATTAAATTTGCGCAAAGGTTTATACAGTCCACACATACCGGTAACAGAGTTTGACGTAACTAGCCCTGTGTGGGGTTGGTCAGCCCTAGGCCCCGCACACCCCTAAGGCCACCTCTGGTTGTCAGAGAAAGGGGCAAGCACAAAGGTGCTGGAACATTGACATGTGATTACTAAATGTGCCGTGGCCAGCAATTTTCAATCGTTTAAACTGACACGGTCTTACAACAAGATCAGAAAATGTGATCAGTGAATCTGACATGCCCAACAGCTAAAAGATACGTAATGTAACACCGACTTTAAACAGAAGAGACGACTGACCAAGAAGTCCTTAAAAATATAACATGGACCAAAGAGACCCATCGTGAGGATAAGCGAGGAGAAGAGCTTGACACAGCAGCTTACTGACCAGACAGGCTTGAAGCAGTGCTGGGCTCTCTGGGCCTTGCTCGTCAGACCAGACATACAGGGTACTCCATCTTCTCCTGAGCAGATGAGCTCTGAACTTGTGGTTTTAGTGACCTCTCAGTCTGGACTCTTAACTATGCTGGCTACTCCCATTACTGATTGAACAGACCAGGTTTTGGCATAACTAGACAGCTGGTCTCACGTCATTACAGGCCGGAGGGTTTTCTGACTCTGGGCATTACCTGAACATACCATCTTTTGCTGACATTCCAGATGAGCATCTGCATACTAGAAGAGAATAAGTACAATAGTATTATTTTTTCCACATGGCTTCATTAGGACAATTGCAGCTTCATGGCTTAGTGAAAAAAGAAGAACATCGGATTTTCACAGCCAGAACAGGAGCCTGAGCTCAGACATGCTGAGTCACTTGAGTCGGTTTTATCACAGTTGAGCAGGAGCAGCAGGCCGGCCTCAACTGGCAGCACTCAGCGGGGCATTGCCTCTGTGGCCACTCCCTGGTATGACTCCTCTGTCTTAAAAGGGTGAGGCCCCTCATGCTCATGTCTCCTTGATTCCAAACTAGAGCCAAATAGATTAGTAAAAGTGAAAGGTAAAGTCAGCTTGACACGTTAAGAAGCTGGTCAGACAGATTGGAGCTTTCTGTATGAGAAGCTGACCTTCTCCTTGCAACTAGAGAGTCTGCAAGGGCCAGATGGCATTGAAGTTCATGCAGAAATTGTGAGCATTCTGGTGTCAAATTATGGTAAAGGGACTCACCTTTCCAGGATGTTAAATTATCACTGGGGACTCTGTCCAGTCCCTACCACATTGCTTTAAACAATCATTATTAACTGTATTACTTATTTCACCACAGGGATGCTTAAAATACAGATTTGCAACCATGTCCACAATGTGCTATTTCTAGCCCTAGTAACTTGTTGAAATTAGTTGATGGCCTTGCAAACTGTATACATAGACTGCAAACCCTGGGGGGCTTCCTGTGTCCAGACTACATTTTACCTAATATTAGTGATAATCCAGCAATTTGAGCAAAAATGAAGTTGTTTCGCTTTTCAAAAAGAATCACAAAACTATGCCGTTAAATGACCAGTTTATTTTGTGCTTTTGATCCAGGAAGAATGATGATTAATGAATATAAACTTTTCCCTCCTCAGATGTTTGTCTCATCTTGAACATTGTACACATTTGGCTGACAAGAAGACTACACTTCCCATCAGGAAGCAGGAGTGTGCAATGGCCGATGGGAGACAGTCTGATCAGTGCACCCCACACAAAGTGTGAATGAGAAGCGCATAGGTAGTTTTTTTCCTAAACTTCTTTGTCTCGCTCAGTAGTGGATGTAGGTGTGGGTGATATGGGCAGCCATATGCCTGAGGCAGCATGGGGTGCCCACCCCAAATAATATGGAATGTTGATTACAGCCTGAGCTAATCAATCCATTAGGAGCAGCATTTATGAAAGTTCAAAGGCACATGCTCTGGACATCTAGGGGCGCCATCCCCCTTCCCTGCTTAGGGTTCCAAATGTGCTTCGACCGGCACTGGCCTGGCTCCATCTTTAGTTTAACAGTATGCTTTTTTATCTCATTGTGGCCATATTGCATTTCCAAAAAATCCTCCTTCACCATTTATTTTCATCTGGTATCTTTTCTGAACAATCAACTGTTCTAAAAGTAAAGTGAAGTATGGCATTGCCAAGCCCTGAAAGAGCAATGTTTCTTTCTTTCCACTGCCCAAAAGGCCTATGTAATCCCCAAAAACAAAAAAAAGTTTTGTGATTGAAAAATTGCACGTGAAACAAATGTTAGAGTCAATTTCACTAGACTGTATGTGAAGGGAATCTTAGCTCTTTTATATTATGTAGCGCCACAACATTGTGCTTCTGTCAATGCACTGGCAGGTCAACTTTTTGAGAAAAGCTGGAAGATGCGCATAGGAAAATAAAGAAAAGATTTGAAAAGAAAAGGAAACCAAGGCCAAAACGGGAGACAAAATTCAAGGGACAAGAGAACAAGTGAGAGGTCAAAACCAAAAGTAATACCCGAGTAGACTGTGAGCAAAGCTTTTTGACTGTTTTGATATCCGCAGATTGGATAAAGAAAATTAAATCCTAGCCGTCCTTTTATCCTGTTGGGTCGATTAAACACAGGTCATGACCTCAGAGGCCACACCCCCTAGAAACAAAGGGAAGCCGACCTAATGATGGGATCTCAAGATGGTCGTGATTGAGGACCTAAGATGGCATCCAGGATGTTGCAAAGCAAAACACAATATCTAAACCATTAAGGATTTAAAGCAATTACTGTATATATTCGTGTATAAGTCGATCATAAAATCAGACCTCGACTTATACGCCTGTTCAAAAATACGACACATAGTTTGTTTTTTTTTTTACATCTTCTTGTTTCCTCCAGTCTCGCACCAGGTTCTCAAACACATCAAATTTTGTGGCAGTAGCGCAGTTACCGATTTCTTTTGCCACTTTAACAACTTTTAATTTAAAACTAGCTTCATATTTTGTTCTGATTGAATGTTCCATTGTAGAGAAGAGATGCTCTTACGATAAAGGTGTATGAGGGTGTGAGATATAAAAAGTGCAAACGTCACTTCAGAATAGTTCAGGTCTTACCGTGTGGTCATGTAGGCACAATACATAGAAAAAAAAGGCATTGTGCTCTGCGGTTGCTCTCTCAGGTGGCCGTTAGCATATCATAATCTCTTGGACCAATAGCGCGAGTTTTCCGCATTCGACTTATATGTTCGACATTATACAATACAGGAAAATATACAGTAAAATCCAGCCCCAACTTATCCATGTGAACTTAAATGTGAGCATATATGGTAATAAAATGAATAGAATCTTTAACCTTGTCCCACACGTGCGAGTAGGAGGCAGCTAAAGGGCCTATGTAATAGTAATTCCGTGACAGACCAGGGGCAGGTGGGGTGCACTGACTGTCTCTCAGTGGTCTCTCAGACCACTCTCGAGAAATCCCACCAGGGTCTGGCCCCAGTGATGACATCACGTCCAGTCCCAGCCTTAGAGATGATGTCACTTCCTTAACTGGCCTTTAAAGCCATCATCTTAACTCAAAGCTCTGTTTTGGACTCCGACTTCTGAACATATCAAAATTATTTAAACCCATTTTGCAGCTAGGGAATATTATGCGGGGTGGCTGCCCCAAACCTTCATGATGTCTTTTGGTCATTATTGTGACAACCTCAAAACCTTCCAATACAAGTACAAAATGATACTAAATAATTACCATAAAACCAAATCATGAGAGCTGTGGTTCTTGGTGGCTCCGAGTGTCAATGGCTTCTTACACTTTGCATCGACACTTTTTGGTTGCTTGCTGTCCTTAAAAGAATAGCTCACTATTGCCTCATTAATTGGAATTCTTATGTGAATTTGGCAGGTTTGCCATTTTTCTAGACAACCCCCTGCACCCCCCAGCGTAGCTGCATCTGAAGCTTCTCATTCACATGGTAGAATTCTTCTACTGTTGCTGGCTCATCCCCAGGGTTGGCAAGTGGTCAGGGCCATCACAATATTTATATTTTATATTTTACATAACCTATAGAGCGAGAGTTGGGTGGCGCTTGTTAGTCTTGTGGTCATTGTATTCAGTGGTGTAGCTCGAGTTCGTGCTGCTCGGGGTGGGGTGGTGCTTCAATTTGCTGCCCTCCAACATAACTGAATATGTTAACCTATTTAAATAGAAAATTAAAATGATGTATAGAGAAAAATTAAGATAAATTTTGCATAGATTTATTTATATATAGAGAAACAGCAATAATTTTTCACATATAATTATTTTTAAGCATCACCTAAGCAAGAATATACGTCTGATAAGCCGTGTTGTAATTATTAGTTTAATATAATTACGCTGCGAAAACCAGTGTACAAGTGATAGGTGGGGATCTTTTCTGCGTAGAGCAAGAACACATTCGGATTGACAATGAAACAAAATTATAAATTGTATATAATTCCATTATAATTATAATTCCAGCCAACACAGGGCGCAAGGCAGGAAACAAACCCCGGGCAGGGCACCAGCCCACCGCAGGGCACACCCACCCACACACCAAGCACACACTAGGGACAATTTAGAATCGCCAATGCACCTAACTGGCATGTCTTTGGACTGTGGGAGGAAACCCGAGTGCCCGGAGAAAACCCACGCAGACACGGAGAGAACATGCAAACTCCACGCAGGGAGGACACAGGAAGCGAACCCAGGTCTCCTAACTGTGAGGCAGCAGCGCTACCTCACTGGAGAAATCCGAACACATTTCTCCAGTTTTGATGTCACTACACTGGTTACCTGTGTCATTCAGAATTGACTTTAAAATTCTGCTTATGGTTTATAAAGCTTTAAATAATCTCGCCCCGGCTTATATATCGGAATGTCTGACACCTTATATTCCAAATCGTAACCTCTGATCCTCAACTGAGTGTCTCCTTAGAATTCCAAGAGCAAAACTTAAAAGAAGTGGTGAGGCGGCCTTCTGCTGTTATGCACCTCAAATCTGGAATAGCCTGCCAGTAGGAATTCGCCAGGCTAATACAGTGGAGCACTTTAAAAAACTACTGAAAACACATTATTTTAACATGGCCTTCTCATAACTTCACTGTAATTTAATCCTGATACTCTGTATATCCAATTCATTACAATAACTATTCATTCAAAATCCGTACTAACCCCTACTCTCTCTTCTGTTTCCTTTTCCGGTGTCCTGTTGGTGGTGGCGTGCGCCACCACCATCTACCCAAAGCACCATGATGTTCCAACAATGATGGATGGATTAAAAGCCAGAAGTCTGTATGACCATCGGCATCAAGTGACTCCGTGAAAAACCCGAACTACAAAGAGGACTATTTCATTTGTGTTAGGTAGAATGCCCAGAAGGGACTGGGTGGTCTCGTGGTCTGGAACCCCTACAGATTTTAGTTTTCTCTCCAGCCTTCTGGAGTTTTTTTTTGTTTTTTCTGTCCACCCTGGCCATCGGACCTTACTCCTTTCTATGTTAACTAATGTTGTCTTATTTTAATTTCTTATTTTGTCTTTTATTTTTCTTCTCTTCATTATGTAAAGCACTTTGAGCTACTTTTTGTATGAAAATGTGCTATATAAATAAATGTTGTTGTTGTTGTTGTACCCACCGCACCACCATGCTGCTCTATCGGTGTAATGTTTATGTTTATTTTTGTTATTGCCTCATAAATTTCAACGGCTGTGTCTGATGCCGTCACGGAAGGACAGTCTGAAAATTATTTTTGAAGCATTTGTGGATAGAAATCAGAGAATTTTACTTTTTTCATTCATGAGTGATATTTTTCCAAACCCAGCTGCTTACACACAAATTGTACTGAGCCTTTTGGCTAATAATGCCGCCCCCAAAAATGTGCCATCTGTGGCAGACTGCTTCCTTCGCCCGCCCCTAGCTACGCCATTGATTGTATTGTGTACACAAGATAATAAATCTGAAATGAACTAATGACTGTGAATTTTATCAAAGCACTGACATACAATATTTAAAAAGCCATTGCCATCGATCAACTGCATATCAGATATTGCCACTTTGCAGTGCCAATGAGTACTCAGGGCTATGCCAAGTCACTTTTGTTCAGAAGATGGTACTAAAAAAGAATGACTGAGGAGGCAACGTTTCCTGTTGGTAGACATTTATTTAAATCCACTTTATGATGAGGCAGATCATATTTTAGAGTGATTGTTGTGATTTGAAGCAATTTTAAAAGAACTTGGAATGAATCAGCATAGAATCATCACTAACATTGCCAAATACTGCTACGTGTACAATGTTTCAGCAATCTTTGTGAGAAGGACCCCCCCAATATAGGAACTTTCCACATGCCATGACTGTATATATGCAGGAATGTGTGTGTGGATAGTGACAAGCCTTGGCATCCAACTTTTCAGATGAATGGGTGTGCCCTGCATGTGCGGAGCTGGCAACACTCATAGGAAGGTGTCAGAAAATGGCAGATGAAAATAATCCTCATGGGGAGGCCATGTTAATTTCTTTTTGTCTTACAGGATGCACTTTCTAAATAAGGCATGAGCACAGACCTAAATAGTCAGGAAGACTGTACTTGTAAAAAAAGTAAAGACTTTAAAAATAAAATCAGTGAAGCTGACTTCAGTGGTGCCGCTTTACTAGGTAACTCACCATCACTCCAGTCATCAGGCAGACAATGCGACCACATGTTGTGTAGGGGTACATGTCCCCATAACCCACAGTGAGGAACGTGATGGCAATAAGCCACAGGGCATCATCCATCCGGCCAGCTGCATGCTCTACTCCCCTGTAAAGATTAGACACAAAATTGGGAATCACATCCTCCACCCACAACACTCCAGTCATCAGTGGCAGCTTCACTGGGTGGGAGTGGCACCAAAGCTAAGTTGCCAGGATTTTCTTAGACAGGCAGGTGGTTAGGGTGTGGCACACAGACTGTAATCCTAAGTGACTTGCGCGCCCTTATTACTAAGGGATCTGGAATGCCAACATGACTCCAGTCTGCCAGGATGTAAGAGAGCCTTTACATTCACGAGAAGTTACTCTGAAATTCAAGTATAAAAGACTGGGGAGCAGGGTGGCTGAGCAGGCAAATGCCTCATTGAAGAGAGGTGGGGTTTGGCTGTGATTCATGGGGTTTGGCAGCAAGAAGGTATTCCTCTACAGTACTCCATTCAGCAAAAAGGTGGGTGGATAGACGATATAAAGTGATAAGGATGCCAGTGCCTTCCATAGAATCAAAAAGCATCAGGCTAATGATATCCACTAGAATCCTTTACATAATCAAATTTCAAAAGATAAAGCAGCCAGCACCTGATTTTGCGTTGTCATAATGTAAGGAGGTGAGAGTGCCCCTATATCACACCTAGAACTATCAAACTGCCATGTGTTACATAGCAGCAGGGATTCAAAACCAGACCTCTAAGACCATATTCAAAGGTGAAAAGGAGCTGGGTCCCTGCCATCACAGAGACTCAGTGTGTCTGGGTGTAAAGTCGCTCATCTTCAATAGCGGGTGATGTAGTAGTTAAGTGCTGGCTTTGAGATCAATCATGGAGGACTTGGAGATCAGGGAGGTTCTGACTATGGTGGTGGTAAAGGTGAAGGTCTCTAATAACAGGGAAAATCAGACTGTTAGTTGAGGACTCAGCATTGATTATTGAGGATCAGACAATCTGGTGGTAAAGATGCCACCTTGAGATATCAGGCATTGTAGTGGCATAAGTGGAGATCCCTGTAAGGGTCATTAAGGTCAGACAGGAGTGGTCTTTTACAGCAGGCAGGATCAGAAAATCTGAAGGCAACGGTTCATATGTTTGATAAGAGACTAGATGGTGAGAAGGATACAACATTCTGAGATCACACTGTTGAATGATGATGTTTTAAATACATTAATTCAGATTTACACACAAGTCAGCATATAGCTTTGGAAGATAAGTGATATTATGTTTGATTTTTTTTTTTTAAATATTGGATTTGAGGGTGGTAATACCCAAGTTAACTGGCAGGGGGGCACTACCAAAATGCTCTTAGACCGATCCAGATAATATTTTGAGAATTAAAGAGATTAATGTTCCTCTGGTCACTAGAAAGCAGTCTTGAGCATTCCCAGGACAATTCAGCAGTAAGTAGGTTATCAAAAATACCTGGGGCCACTAGGGGGAGCTCCTGAAAGGCACCAGCAGGGCTTTGAATGGCCACTGGGTAGCACAGAATTATTTGTGATTGGTTGTGTGATGTGATCCGGGCCCTTGGCTTCAAAAATTTGGATTTTGGAGGCAATTGCAGATAAGGTAGGTAGTAGTAAATGACTTGTGTGAGAAGGCGACCAGGGTGTGGTTAAGTGGACTGTCCACCTGGACTTAGTTAGTCTTCTACTTTATAGGCAGGCTCTGAGGGTTTATATTTTGTCATTTTTACACTTTTTTATTCCTGTACTTTATCCCTTGTGTAATTCCTCCTTCTTATGATATTAATTTTTTTTTTTTGCTGTACTACAAACTTCAGCCTTCTGCATTGTCATTTGGGTTTGGGGGGTCAGCTCTTCATAAGTCCCTAAAGACCACAGATATTAAGTTCTTGCCTTTCATCTGTAATATAATGATAGATACAGTTAGGTCCATAAACATTTGGACAGAGACAACTTTCTTCTAATTTTGGTTCTGTACATTACCACAATGAATTTTAAATGAAACAACTCAGATGCAGTTGAAGTGCAGACTTTCAGCTCTAATTCAGTGGGGTGAACAAAATGATTGTATAAAAATGTGAGGCAACTAAAGCATTTTTTAACACAATCCCTTCATTTCAGGGTCTCAAAAGTAATTGGACAATTGACTCAAAGGCTATTTCATGGGCAGGTGTGATCAAGTCCGTCGTTATGTCATTATCAATTAAGCAGATAAAAGGCCTGGAGTTGATGTGAGGTGTGGTGCTTGCATGTGGAAGATTTTGCTGTGAACAGACAACATGCGGTCAAAGGAGCTCTCCATGTCAGGTGAAAGAAGCCATCCTTAAGCTGCAAAAACAGAAAAAACCCATCCGAGAAATTGCTACAATATTACGAGTGGCAAAATCTACAGTTTGGTACATCCTGAGAAAGAAAGCAAGCCTGGTGAACTCAGCAATGAAAAAAGACCTGGACGTCCACGGAAGACAACAGTGGTGGATGATCGCAGAATCATTTCCATGGTGAAGAGAAACCCCTTCACAACAGCCAACCAAGTGAACAACACTCTCCAGGGGGTAGGCGTAGCGATATCCAAGTCTACCATAAAGAGAAGACTGCATGAAAGTAAATACAGAGGGTGCACTGCAAGGTGCAAGCCACTCATAAGCCTCAAGAATAGAAAGTGTAGATTGGACTTTGGTAAAGAACATCTAAAAAAGCCAGCACAGTTCTGGAAAAACATTCTTTGGACAGATGAAACCAAGATCAACCTCTACCAGAATGATGGCAAGAAAAAAGTATGGAGAAGGCGTGGAACAGCTCATTATCCAAAGCATAGCACATCATCTGTGAAACACGGTGGAGGCAGTGTGATGGCTTGGGCGTGCATGGCTGCCAGTGGCACTGGGACACTAGTGTTTATTGATGATGTGACACAGGACAGAAGCAGCCGAATGAATTCTGAGGTGTTCAGAGACGTACTGTCTGCTCAAATCCAGCTAAATGCAGTCAAATTGATTGGGTGGCGTTTCATGATACAGATGGACAATGACCCAAAACATACTGCCAAAGCAACCCAGGAGTTTATTAAAGCAAAGAAGTGGAAAATTCTTGAATGGCCAAGTCATTCACCTGATCTTAACTCAATTGAGCATGCATTTCACTTGTTGAAGACTAAACTTCAGACAGAAAGGCCCACAAACAAACAGCAACTGAAAGCCGCTGCAGTAAAGGCCTGGCAGAGCATTAAAAAGGAGGAAACTCAGCATCTGGTGATGTCCATGAGTCCAAGACTTCAGGCTGTCATTGCTAGCAAAGGGTTTTCAACCAAGTATTAGAAATGAACATTTTATTTCCAGTTATTTAATTTGTCCAATTACTTTTGAGCCCCTGAAATGAAGGGAATGTGTTTTAAAAAATGCTTTAGTTGCCTCACATTTTTATACAATCGTTTTGTTCACCCCACTGAATTAAAGCTGAAAGTCTGCACTTCAACTGCATCGGAGTTGTTTCATTTAAAATTCATTGTGGTAATGTACAGAACCAAAATTAGAAAAAAGTTGTCTCTGTCCAAATATTTATGGACCTAACTGTATATTACTAATTAGCAAGCAGATGATGATGAGCTGGATGGATCAGTTGACCTTCAATCTTATCTGATCCAATAAAATATCTCTTAAATAAATAGAGCACTTGTGTAAATAATTAAGTTAACTAATTCTTTTGTTTGCTTTGGTTTGTGCTACAGCAGGCTTGCTTTATTATGCATCGTTAATAGTGTGATAAATAGGAAGAATTGGCTTTACAGCTACCAGGCCTCAAAAGTCTTATAGTCATATCTCAAAATGGTAACGCACGCTGCTTTGGACACATAAAAAAATGAAAAGGCAATACATAAGCTAAATCCACACTTCAATATTGTAAAAATGCAAGCTTCTCAGGACAAATGGAGTGAGCTGCCCAAATGACAAAACAGCAAACTCCTCAGAAGCAGATCTCTTACATCTGACATGATCTGAGCCTAACGTGATGAATCTGCAGTTCTGACAGCCACCATGCATCAGCTCCCTTGATTGTGATCTTTAGGTTTTCTGTCATATTCAGATATTATTTTTATCTCTTTCAAATCTCTATATCTTTTCACTGTCAGTTCAGAACTTCTTGAAAACATCTTTCTTACTTTTAGGGTTTTAATTTTCTAGTGACCTCACCATAGAATAACATAATATTTTCAAACCAGTTCCTAGGCCTGGGCAGAAGCCAATGCTCTCCATCCCAGGATTCATCATGATGACATTTCCAAATGTTGTTCCCTTACCTCTCACAAATTGAAAGCATCCAAGCAGCAATTAGCAAGAGAGAGATGACGATGAAGAGGAGTGTGCGACCAGGGTATGTTTTCATCAGCACTTTCAGGACAAAGCGAAAGTGAAAGTTGATGTTGTTGAGGGATCCGATGCTGCGGTATGACGCACTCAGCAGGACCTTACTGTGCAGAAGAATAGCCCTGTGGAACAGGTAGAGTCTTAGAAACATCAGATTACACAGCAGCAACTCCGCACCTGAGAAGAAAAACACAGGCTGGGAAGATGATGAAGAGGAAGGGGAGGAGGCTGCTGATGAATTGCCATCTTCCTGCCAGCCACCACCACATTTACTGTGGGCCAAAGACCAAACTATTGGGAATGGGTGCAGCATGCAGACCAGCAACTCCAAAAATATGAAGAACAGCCGCTTCCATGTTATGGCGATGAGCCAGTCCTCCAAAGATTGGTCAATGATGTAGAGCTGTAGGGAGAAAGAAAAAGCAGTTAGGCAACAGTTAACATGTTACACACAAATCTTGGGTGCATATTACTGCTCCTGGTTCTTGAGATGCTGCAGTCAATCTCTGGCTAATTTCAATTTACTATCCTTAATGGCCCCCAGTTGCTCAATGATTGCTGTGCTCTGTACCAAAGAAGTGAAGTGCATTATAAATAAAAGATCCACTCTCTGTCACTCATTATCTATTTAGTGCCTTTCATAGTAGGCATGCTTATTACTGGACAAAGCAGGTCATGTTACAGGTAAGGGGTAATGGGAACAAAATTAATGTGTAACGCATTTATTAAATATCAGACGTAGACAGAAACATCAATTGGCACAGTGCAACTCAACACTGGAGTTGAAGAAACACACAAAAGCGGGTTATCTCTCTATTATAAAAAAAGCACCTTGCGACAAGACGTGATCTTTTGAAGAGAGACAGAGACACTTTCACGTCCCATGATACGGTCAAGTCACGTCATACTTACAACCTTTGCAAGCAAGTCCCATGATACACATGCAGAGCAGGTTAGAGATAATGGAAGTCAGAACATTCAAAAGTCTCCAAAAAAGGAGAGTAAAGATCACATTAGCGCAAACAAATGGAAAATATTACTCGGTGAAATAACGGAACAGCGAAAAGAGATTGAATAGGATTTGAGGATGTCTGGGGGAGAAGAGCGATAAAATGCAGATCACGCGGAACGGCAGAAGCAGCAAGCCAGAAGCTGATCGAGCAAAGACAAGGTAAAAATAAAAAGCTGTTATTTGTTTTCCATTGTATCACCGTTTAAGAGGGGTTTCAGAGGAGCGGCCGTGTCTCCTTGGGGTGTGCGTTCAGCCTCTCTCTTCACAAAGGCGCGCAGCGCGATGGGTGGGGCAGAAGTGGTAGGCAAGCGAAGTGCAGATCACGCAGCAAACCAGCAGCTGATCGAGCAAAGAGGAGCTTAAACAAAAACATTTGTTTCCCATTGCATCACCGGTAAAGAGGGGTTTCGGAAGAGCGACCGCGTTCAGTCCCCCTCTTCACAACGGCATGTAGAGCTGGTGGGGGAGAAAGGGGTTGGCGAGCAAAGCGAGCAGGGGGCAAAGCATCCCTGTTTGTAATAATACCAATTCTAACATTTGTACATATGAATCCGTCAGAATGCCAAGTGACTCATGGTACACAATGTATCTATTGGCTTGTTTTCTGAATTCTCTTATTCTACTTCAGTGTTGTAAGGATACAACATTTAAATAATTACATTACAAACAAAATATAGAATAGAAATAAAGAAAATAATAGAAACAATATAAACATCAATGCCATGAAGTGAATAATAGACAATCATGATATGAACATTTTCAAATGCTATCTTATAAGCTTTTGTATTAGAAATAATAATTGAAAAATAGCTTTCGTAATATTGTTCAGAAAAGACCATCCATGTTTGGTATGTGTAGTCCCAAGTAAAAGTTTTGGTTTATAGTGTTAAAAAAATATGTATATATTGTGATAGTTCACTCCACCTCACAAGGGTGTTCTATCAAGAAAGTGCAGAGAAAATTTTGGTGTTAAAAATGAAGAACTCCAGGTTTCCTTCAAGCATATTGGTTTCTACTTCCAGGAAGGAACCGGAGAAGGGAACCAGGGAAGAGCAAGTGGTAATTCCTCACCTTAAGGTCATATCTAAGGGAGAACAGTTCTGTTCATGTGACCTGGGGCTAGTGAAAAAGAGGGACTCTGGGAGGGGAGTTTAGTTTACTTACAAAAGTCAAGACAGGAAGACACTCTACCAGGACGGGCAGAGACTCATTGCTTGTATAAAGGAAGAACCGCACACCAAGAACTAAGAAACAGACTGCTCTGAGCCTGAGAAGAATTATAAGGACTGAAATTTAATGTCATTATTCTTAACAGAGCCCCACTCTGACACCTGGGGAAAGGAGAGACCTTTTTTGTGATTCTTACCATTATGTTTACTCCATTTATTCCTAATAAAGGTATTCTTTATGTCTCGGATGGAGAATGGAGAATTTGTGTGCTGTGTTATACAGTGGTGTGAAAAACTATTTGCCCCCTTCCTGATTTCTTATTCTTTTGCATGTTTGTCACACAAAATGTTTCTGATCATCAAACACATTTAACCATTAGTCAAATATAACACAAGTAAACACAAAATGCAGTTTTTAAATGATGGTTTTTATTATTTAGGGAGAAAAAAAATCCAAACCTACATGGCCCTGTGTGAAAAAGTAATTGCCCCCTTGTTAAAAAATAACCTAACTGTGGTGTATCACACCTGAGTTCAATTTCCGTAGCCACCCCCAGGCCTGATTACTGCCACACCTGTTTCAATCAAGAAATCACTTAAATAGGAGCTGCCTGACACAGAGAAGTAGACCAAAAGCACCTCAAAAGCTAGACATCATGCCAAGATCCAAAGAAATTCAGGAACAAATGAGAACAGAAGTAATTGAGATCTATCAGTCTGGTAAAGGTTATAAAGCCATTTCTAAAGCTTTGGGACTCCAGCGAACCACAGTGAGAGCCATTATCCACAAATGTCAAAAACATGGAACAGTGGTGAACCTTCCCAGGAGTGGCCGGCCGACCAAAATTACCCCAAGAGCGCAGAGACGACTCATCCGAGAGGTCACAAAAGACCCCAGGACAACGTCTAAAGAACTGCAGGCCTCACTTGCCTCAATTAAGGTCAGTGTTCACGACTCCACCATAAGAAAGAGACTGGGCAAAAACGGCCTGCATGGCAGATTTCCAAGACGCAAACCACTGTTAAGCAAAAAGAACATTAGGGCTCGTCTCAATTTTGCTAAGAAACATCTCAATGATTGCCAAGACTTTTAGGAAAATACCTTGTGGACTGATGAGTCAAAAGTTGAACTTTTTGGAAGGCAAATGTCCCGTTACATCTGGCGTAAAAGGAACACAGCATTTCAGAAAAAGAACATCATACCAACAGTAAAATATGGTGGTGGTAGTGTGATGGTTTGGGGTTGTTTTGCTGCTTCAGGACCTGGAAGGCTTGCTGTGATAGATGGAACCATGAATTTTACTGTCTACCAAAAAATCCTGAAGGAGAATGTCCGGCCATCTGTTCGTCAACTCAAGCTGAAGCGATCTTGGGTGCTGCAACAGGACAATGACCCAAAACACACCAGCAAATCCACCTCTGAATGGCTGAAGAAAAACAAAATGAAGACTTTGGAGTGGCCTAGTCAAAGTCCTGACCTGAATCCAATTGAGATGCTATGGCATGACCTTAAAAAGGCGGTTCATGCTAGAAAACCTTCAAATAAAGCTGAATTACAACAATTTTGCAAAGATGAATGGGCCAAAATTCTTCCAGAGCGCTGTAAAAGACTCATTGCAAGTTATCGCAAACGCTTAATTGCAGTTTTTGCTGCTAAGGGTGGCCCAACCAGTTATTAGGTTCAGGGGGCAATTACTTTTTCACACAGGGCCATGTAGATTTGGATTTTTTTTTCTCCCTAAATAATAAAAACCACCATTTACAAACTGCATTTTGTGTTTACTTGTGTTATATTTGACTAATGGTTAAATGTTTCTAGACTTCTCTAGCGCCTTCAACACCATCCAACCTCTGCTCCTTAGGGACAAGCTGACAGAGATGGGAGTAGATTCATACCTGGTGGCATGGATTGTGGACTATCTTACAAACAGACCTCAGTATGTGCGTCTCGGGAATTGCAGATCTGACATTGTGGTCAGCAACACAGGAGCGCCGCAGGGGACTGTACTTTCTCCGGTCCTATTCAGCCTATATACATCGGACTTCCAATATAACTCGGAGTCCTGCCACATGCAAAAGTTTGCTGACGACATTGCTATCGTAGGCTGCATCAGGAGTGGGCAGGAGGAGGAGTATAGAAACCTCATCAAGGACTCTGTTAAATGGTGCGACTTAAACCACCTACAACTGAACACCAGCAAAACCAAGGAACTGGTGGTGGATTTTAGGAGACCCAGGCCCCTCATGGACCCCGTGATCATCAGAGGTGACTGTGTGCAGAGGGTGCAGACCTATAAATACCTAGGAGTGCAGCTGGACGATAAATTAGACTGGACTGCCAATACTGATTCTCTGTGCAAGAAAGGACAGAGCCGCCTGTACTTCCTTAGAAGACTGGCATCCTTCAACATCTGCAGTAAGATGCTGCAGATGTTCTATCAGATGGTTGTGGCGAGTGCCCTCTTCTACGCAGTGGTGTGCTGGGGAGGCAGCATTAAGAAGAAGGATGCCTCATGCCTGGACAAACTGGTGAGGAAGGCAGGCTCTATTGTTGGCATAGAACTGGACGATCTGACATCCGTAGCAGAGCAACGGGCAGTCAGCAGGCTCCTATCAATTATGGAGAATCCACTACATCCATGAAACAGTGTCATCTCCAGACAGAGGAGCAGTTTCAGTGACAGACTGCTGTCACTGTCCTGCTCCACTGACAGACTGAGAAGATCATTCCTCCCCCAAACTATGCGACTCTTCAATTCCACCAGAGGGGGTAAACGTTGAACATTATTCAAGTTATTGTCTGTTTTTTTATCTGCATTTTTTATTACTCTTTAATTTAATATTTTTGCTGCTGGAATATGTGAATTGCCCCCTGGGGTTAATAAAGTATCTATCTATCTATCTATCTATCTATCTATCTATCTATCTATCTATCTATCTATCTATCTATCTATGTGTTTGATGATCAGAAACATTTTGTGTGACAAACATGCAAAAGAATAAGAAATCAGGAAGGGGGCAAATAGTTTTTCACACCACTGTATATACAGGGTGAGTCAAATTTATGTTAACACTAATGGTACTGCTATGTATATACTTATACTAGCAAAATACCCACGCTTCGCAGCGGCAAATTACTGCCTTAAAGCTTTTATTAAGAAGAAAAGTAAAGATGTTGTGTACTCCCGTTTCCACACTCGTGATGTGCTTCCTTTTCATCGTCCCCGACGAAATAAATTTGCAATAATTTGTGTTCCTCAGTTGACATAGGTAAAAGACTGCCAATCAAGTGATACACTTGTCCTTGGACTTTAAATGAAGGCATAAAATTTCCCTCAACGATTTGGTTAGCACCAAATGACGTCATTTGAAATGTGCTGTTGTACTTTCAAATGTTGTTCAAGAAATGCTCACTTTGAGGATGGCTGCCATTTAACAGGCCCTCAAGAAGGTCAGGAAGCTTATGTAAAGGAGTGAGAGAGACTTTACCACCATTACAGCACAAACCAGGAGACTCGCATTTCCACCTATGAGCTTGACAATACTCACAGTCAACATCCATGGATCCAATGTGTACTGTTTTGTCAGATTCATAATGTATGTTTGGGTCATACGCAAATCCACAATCGGCTTTTTTGAGCCAAACCTGTTGTTTTTGTATGAGCCGCTTTTCATTATTAGGATCGTACCTAGAAACAGAAGCTCTATTAACTTGTGGATTTGCCTGCAAATATTTAGCGGCAGCGTCTCTATTAACTTGTGGATTTGCCTGTGAGTATTTAGTGACAGCGTCTCTATGAACTTGTGGATTTACCTGCGAGTATTTAACGACAGCATCACGAAGTCGTTTCCGTCTAGCTGCATCAGAAAATGTACCACGACGTCTGACACGCCTCCTTTTTACTGTTTTCTCACAGCTTGGATTGCTGCTGTCATAATCAGTTTGAGTTTCATGGTTTGTTTCAATTACGTTAGTATTTGCAGGGCTTGTTGTGTTGAAGTGACATTCGGCATCTGTCAAGCGTTGTAAGCATACAACCGGTTTCATCGATAACTTCGCATCCAGCTTTTGAGAGTTGAAACATTCATAAACATCAAAGTGTCCACTACTCAAATCGTCATGTGTGAATCTAAGATGTTTAAGAGGCATTGGCAGTTCTCCAAAGGTGTAAAATATTTGGCCATTTCGGTACACTTGAAAGCGACAACTGAACAATTCAGCGGCAGCCATCAACTCACGTGCAGAACCATAGGCGAAGGGCTTAAGCATTTCACTCTTGTAGTGCTCCTGTGTATCTCCTGTACCATCATCAGTCCATACCTTGAACCTGTCCCAGTCATTCAATACATAAGACACAATGTTCTTCCGGATATCAAGAGTGAGCCTGATATGGCCGTGCAATATGTAACACAGAGAATGGAAAAGGCAGTCGCCATCTCCGAGCATGGAAACCACTCGGTAAGTGACAGTTGTTTGATTGATGGTGATCATCTCGATAGACATGTTAATGGGGGTTCGGTTGGAACGATAAAGGAAATGCGTACCTGAACAATGTAGGCCCAAACTAAGTCTAAAATACCTACACAATAACTATAATCGTAATAAACGAACAATAAAACAGTGGAGAAACCGTGGATTAATTCTTTCAGGGCTGAGGTCGACTTTTGTCCAAATTCAGGGGTAGAGGATAATAATCAGCTGTAAACTGCGACAAAACTCGCCCCTTACATTTTAGTTTGACTCTCTTTGCTAGAAGGACAGTTACATAGCTTTGTTGATTTGACCTCGATTCCCTTGGCATGCGTGAGTAGCGAAGAGCAAACAACCTCTACAATGGCATTGACATCTGGCGAGAGACCAAAGCGAATGTGCAAAGCAAAATACTCCAGGGACGTTTCACGTAATTTCATTGAATAGGACTCTGACTTGTCAGACTCCACGTCTGATGCAAGTGGTTTGGAGATGGATATTGAAAACGAAAGTGAGGTACCGGCATCGTCTGATCGGTCCCCAGCTGATCGTGGTGCTGAACACTTTCATGTAGTTGATGCGCCTACGGCAGCGTTCACCTGGGAGGACCACCACTTATGATGATGACAAGAGGTACAAACCAGATTGTGTCACACTGCCACCATCGCCACCCACCAGCTGTGCGAAGACAGCCAGGCAGCCAGCCCACTGTGCATTCCTGCTGACCATCGAAGCGCCACTGCCGCCAGAGATGCCAAACATGCACCAACAGCAGCCGCAGCATGTAGCAACAGACGTTTTATGTTGATCTATGTGTGAAACGATTGCTTTGTGTGCTTTTCAGAAAACAGTTCTTTGGAAAAAATATTCAGCTCTCAAAGAGTTAAATAAAAAGGCTACAGTTATCAGCAGGGAGACGTGAATACCGTGGCAAAGCAAGGAAGGGAATGAAGAGACCAGAGAGACGGACGGCCTTATATAGGCAGGCAGCCAACTACATGGGAGGCGGTGGGATGGGGGATCCAACGCCACCTCACACGGTGACCGAGCTACAGGCTATGGACGTATTTATGTACGTAAGTAGGATTCAGTTATGACCATTACGCGTAGAATTTCGAAATGAAACCTGCTTAACTTTTGTAAGTAACCTGTAAGGAATGAGCCTGCCAAATTTCAACCTTCTAGCTACGCGGGAAGTTGGAGAATTAGTGATGAGTGAGTCAGTGAGGGCTTTGCCTTTTATTAGTATAGATACAATTTATGTGCTACATTTGGTACATGTGTTAAACATGATGGCGAACAGGTTTAGACAGTCCTGTAAATCATCTTGCACATATGAAGTAGGCTATGTTTTGTGAATAAACTGTTTCCGACATTCAAATGTTAACAAAATTTTGTCTCACCCTGTTCATCCTTCACACACACACACACACATATATATATGATGAGATTATGAAGATAACATAGGTATATAATTAGTCGAAATGTAGAGTCCTTATGAATGATATTGTACTGTAAGCCACAACTAAAGTCAAGTCTGATGATAAGGTCAGATGGCTGGGAGGACAGAAAAAAAAAACAAAAAAACAAAACTCCAGTTATAATCAAGCTGGAGAAAAAACACCAAAATCTGTAAGGGTTCCAAGGCCTCAAGACCACCCATCCACCACTGGGCATTCTATCTAACATAAATATTCTTAAGTCATTCCTCATCATTTCCAAGCTTTGTCCTAGAGGATTCAATGCAGTGGGTCTCATGGCCAGCTGGGGCACTCGCCTTCATTCGAGCTTTACAGGTGGCCACACAGTTTAGAGTCAACCTAAACCTAAACTAAACCATTCAACCTAAAATGCAGATATTTATTATGTGTGTGGAAATCTAATGCAGAGGCAGAAATATGTAAGCTTGCCTAGGATTTAAACCCTGGAAAACACACACACACACACACACACAAATAGGAAGGTGCGCTGTTGTGGTAATCCATAATGCAAGATGGCTAACCCTGTTAAAATTAAAATTTTTTGACCAATGTTATGGTAGTAACTAGGAAAAGAAACTCCGAGCACATCTCTCCTGTTTTGATGTAGCTACATTGGTTACCTGTGTCATTTAGAATTGACTGTAAAATACTGCTTATGGTTTACAAAGCCTTAAATAATCTCGCTCCATCCTATATTTCAGAATGTCTTTCACCTTACACTCCAAATTGTAACCTTAGATCTTCAAATGAGTTTCTGCTTATTATTCCAAGTGCTGGACTTAAAAGAAGTGGTGAGGCGGCCTTCTGCTGTTATGTACAAAAATCTGGAATAGCTTGCCAATATGAATTCGCCAGGCTAATATGGTGGAGCACTTTAAAAACCTGCTAAAAACACATTACTTTAACATGGCTTTCTCATAGTGTCATTTTAGTTTAATCCTGAAACTCTGTAAATTCAATTAATTATCATTATCATTCATGTTGGCTCCAAAATCCATACTAACCTCTACTTTCTCTTTTTCCGGTTTTCTGTGGTGGCGATCTGTGCCACCACCACTTGATCAAAGCACCAGGATGTCCTTACATTGATGGATTAAAGACCAGAAGTCCACATGACTGTCATCATCAAGTTCTTCCACGTGAACCCTGAATACCATGAGGACTGATTGAGGTCATTGATGTTAAGTAGAATGTCTAGAGGGGGATGGGTGGTCTTATGACCTCGGAACCCCTGCAGATTTTATTTTTTTTCTCCAGCTGTCTGGAGTTTTTTTGTGTTTTTTCTGTCCTCCCTGGCTATCGAACCTTACTTTAATTCTATGTTAAATAGTATTGCCTAATTTTATTTTCTTATATATTTTGTCTTTTTTTCTCTTTCTTCATCCTGTAAAGCACTTTGAGCTAAGTCATTTGTATGAAAATGTGCTATAGAAATAAATGTTGTTGTTGTAGTTAATTACACTAACCAATTGTTCATACAGCTATAACCTGTGTCATGGAAGCACTCTTGGTGTGTGTGTAAGTGTCCTGAGTTTACCATCATATCATCCTCGACCCTGTCCTTCTTGCATGATCGTCTAATGGCAGCTGTGAGCCTTATCACATATATTCCTGGCTAAATACTATTTATCATTCCATTATCCCATCCAGCAACCCTCATTCAGAGATCATTAATTCCAATTTAAAGTCAAAGAGAGTCAGAGTCTACCTCAGTCACTTGGGCGTGTGTCGGAGGAGTATACAGATGTTATGTCACTTAATATTAACATATTATTTTATGTGTAAACTTGGCTTTATACCTGTCCAAGGACTGATGACAGATGACATGGATGACCTCTTTGGCACATTTATGTCTTCTTTATTTTCCATTGTATATTCCATGCATCCCCCAGCCCTTTTCCACACGCTCACTGTAATAAGGACACATTCCTATTTAGGCAAATAATTACAGCGTGAAAAAATGATACCAATGACACATGTTGTATAAAACACTAATATACACCTACAGTGTCATTACTGTTTGGAAACAATGAGTGGCTTTTTTTTGTTTTGTTTTTCGTTACTTTCCTGTAGATAGTTTTCGTTTTGTTTTCCCAGGGTTTGTTTGTTTTAGAGCCAGTCAGATACATGCCCTGCAGAGCCAACCCTAAAAACAACCTTTCCAGTTCTTCTGAATTTCAGCCAATTCAAATACCTGTACATCTGACATTTTTTATAAAAATTCTGTGGTTGGTATTTTATAAAAAAAAAGGAAACATAATACAACCGGTCTATATCCTTTCAGTCTTAACTAGGAGTGTCATTACCAATTTGCCAACTTTTGGAGGTTCACATAGCAGACACAAACTAGTCAACTTTCTGTGGCATTTGTTGTGTTGCTTTCCTGTACGCATCTAAATTGTGTTCTGTGCAGTATAAATGCTGAATGTATGTGGAAAAAGCTAATCATTTACTGGTCGCTACAGTTTTGCGATTAATCCTTAGGCTGGTGGTGTTAACACCACTTCAGAATTTTTCCACCGTAGTCATCCGCCTACAAGGGCCATGCATGCTATGTCATATTCGTTTTCAGTCGTTTTAGTGTGGACAGAGGTACTTTCATAAACAACGTGAAGACGCTAGTGTGGGTGGAGATCATTTTCATTTAAAATTGTTGTTTTTCAGTGTGTCAGTGGTAATTTCAGCCCTCAGATACTCGATCGTGTCATTAAACCCTAGGGTTGTGTTCCCTTTGGTGATTTCAGGCCTCGGACACTCTGTCATTTCATTGAGCAGTTAACCCCTCAGTGATTTCAATCCAAAAAAATGCCCTAATATTTTATAGACAGTCATTTGAGTGTCAAAAAACACAACCTGCACCCCCCCCACCCCGTGACGCCACTATGTACATATGTATATGCTACATATGAATTAAGTCATTAGCTCCCCAAGATCAGAAAACAGGAAGTACATTATTTAAACAAAGGGATGAGTGATCTCTCTTAGCATCTAACACCCAAACCCAGAATAATACCAAATAAGCCAAAGTAGCTAACAACATTATTCTTATCTATATATATAAAATCCCTATGTACGTCCAGGTGTCCGTGTGTGGGTGTCTTCTGATGAAGTGCGCATGCGCGGGGCACGGTGCGATGCACGATATTACTGTCAGAGAAAGTTAGAGGCGTTTTACGGAAATACAAACCAGTATTACTGAGAGAGGAAATTAAAGGTACACGATACAGTGACGCATATTACAGCCACATACAAGCCAGTATTACTGTCAGAGGAGATTAAAGGCATATTACCGACGCGCACGCCTGTATTACCGCCAGAGAAAATTAAAGGTATATTACGGACGTACAAGCCAGCGGACGTACAAGACGGTATCCTTCAATAAGGGTGCGCACAAAAAGGCGAGCCTCAAAAGGGCGACCTCAATTGGGCGCAGCGAATAAAGGCGCGCGTAAATAAAGATCTGCACCTTTGTTGCTCTTCACATATTCCAGAGACATTTGAACTAAATTATCTACGAACGCCTTTATTCGCCGCGCTCAATTGAGGTTGCCCTTTTGAAGCTCGCCATTTTGTGCGCGCCCTTATTGAATAGAGCCGTGCAAGACAGTATTACTGTCACAGAAAATTAAAGACACACAATACATGGCGGCAGCCCACGAAGAACGGTCAGCTCAGCAAGTAAACATCAACAAAAGAAAGGCTGAAAGAAAGAAAAATACGACCAACAAAAAGAATGAGGTCAAAGTCCCTTGCCATTTAATATAGACTGTTCCTACTAATGTTTATGCACTACTGTTCTAGCGCCCGTTATTGTAATGGGCTAAATGACTAGTTATTAAATAAAATATAAGAAGAAATTAACAATGACATACTAAAACACAACATATAAGGGCATCATGACAAAACACTTGTAATGTCGTTAAGCCTTCCCAAGCCAGATCTTCTGTCCCTGTCCTCTACTAGATGGTTGGTCAGTGTATTAAAGAAGCATCTGAAGACTGATCATTTGGGAATAACTTCCTAAGTGCTTGTGGTTTTGTTGCTTAGGTTCTTTTTGAAGTTATTGTAAATTTAACTAATCTTGTGCTTTAATTGGTTTAATGGTTGGTTACTTATTAGAGCAAGAACATCTTCAACTTGTTTTGGTCAATTTATGTAACCTAGTCTTGTAGCACTTGCTTCAGGACAGATCTCTAATTGATGCTGAGTTGAGTATATTGAAATTATTTTTAAATCAATTTGGATAATAAATGTTAATGAACATTTCTATGTAGTCATAGAGGATTCACCCATATCCTGGTACCATGAATCAAACACCAATTCTGTGGTTTACCTCCCAACCCCTTCTTGACTCAGGCCTCCCCTCCTCCTGACTTTACTCTCATAGCTCTTCTGAGAAGGACATGGTGTTATCCCACATCCCATGGGTATTTCTGGCCAGGCCCTAGAATCACATTCAGGCTCAGGGGTGGCTCTGCATTTATGCCAAAGTTACCAGGTTAGAGCCCCCTCTGTTGCTGTTTGATATTCCTATACCCCTGAAACTTCTGAAAACCATAAAGTTTCAGGTCTCCCCAGCACCTCTTAGGCCCCACTTGGTTCCTGCAGGAAAGAATGTCTATTGGTTCATCTGTGTTTCTTTCTCTAGCGTTTTCTGACTCTGCTCCATCTCCTAGACAAGGATCAGTAAATGCTGTTGGCCTACTTTCACCCAGGTCTCGCTTCTGTTTGATAAAGTAGTTGCTCCTCCCTGTGTCTCTATTAGGGCATCCTGCACACACATAAGACATACATGTACCACCTCTTGGCAGCACAAATACTGACGTGTTGACTTGAGTTGTCACTACCAGTCTGTGTTCTTTCTTTATTGACAGTGGGTTACATGGCCGTGTCCTTGTCCAACATTAGTTTACTGTTTCAATCCCATTTCTGATCATGTTCCCCCATTATACTCACACACTCACATCTACCGCCCAGGATATAACATATCCACACACACACGCTTTCCATAAATGTCATACACACCCAATTACCCATTCTAAACTCTTTGAGCCTCGGCTACTATGTCAGCACATTTTTGTACAAAATCAGAATTGCTCATTCAGTCCACCTGGCATATCTAGTTAGTTAGTTAGTATCTCCATGGCCCCAGCAGTTCCTCCAATCATTATTTTAAGCTGAAACAATCAATGTGCCCTCTGTTGTGATTTTTCTACTGCCTGGCCATATTCAAACAATAGAAGCCACCTGTATCACTTGGGATGAGTGGCTTCACTTGGGATGATGGTTTGGTTGGTGTAAGCCTCATGAGTCTAAGAGCTGCTCATCCAGGTTCTCCAAAGTTTCCATCTTACTGGTAGTAAGCCAGCCCATGGACAGCATGCCCCACAACAGCCTACTAGTTACTGATTTACCCAGAGTTGTACAGCTGTGATCTAAAGACATGGACTGAGTTGAAATGGAGTCACCCAATTCAAAAAACCTTGAGCCAGCATTGCAGCAGCTTGAGGCTGTGATTGCTTAAGAGAGAAATGAAAGAGAAGGGTGTATCCTGTTTATGCAACTGAGAGTTCAAATGAAAAATAAATGAAGAAGATGACTGCTTTTTTTTATAAACCACACAGAAGATGACGATAAATCTTGTGATTTATTTCACCCAACCCCAGTTCTTCAACACAGAAGGAGGCAATGGTTTCAGTTTTAACCACATCACATTGCTTAGCAGAATCATCAACAATTTATAAAGAAAATGTGGGAAACAACATTAAAAACACCCTCTAGGTCCCAGGTATTCAAGCAAAACTTTAAACTCCTTTTGTAATATTTTTCCCCATTAATGACACACTTACAAGCAACTAATGGCTCCATGCGACCTTTATAAACAGCACCCTAGGGTAGAGTGCAGTACTGAAACTGATGAGGGTGCTCTTCAGTGGTACTCCTCACCCTCCACATTGCTTAGTGTCTGTGCTCCGCCAAATACTTTTTAAGCCTTTAATACACAGGAAACATAGCAGCTCAGTTGGATCCCTCATAAATACAGCAGAATGCAACACATCACATCACATCGGACTCGTTATTCTGAGAAGCATATGAAGGGGCACAATGGCTGCTTGTTTTTATTCCAAGCCATATTTACCCATAGTTCTGACTATGTCACGTTTCAGATGCCCATAGTCATTTTTGGTTGAACTTCTGTCAGTTTTACAAAGTGCAACTGTCCCTTTAAATTTTAGGGTGTGTTTCTCAATGTCCAATGTTAATGTTATTCACCTCTGGGAGCTCCTGATATATATATATATATATATATATATATATATATATATATATATATATATATATATATATATATATATATATATATATATATATATATATTGGGTTGGCACCCTGCCCGGGATTGGTTCCCTGCCTTGTGCCCTGTGTTGGCTGGGATTGGCTCCAGCAGACCCCCGTGACCCTGTGTTTGGATTCAGCGGGTTGGAGAATGGATGGATGGATGGATATATATATATTTATATAGGCGGCACGGTGGTTAGGAGACCTAGGTTCACTTCACGGGTCCTCCCTGCGTGGAGTTTGCATGTTCTCCCCGTGTCTGCATGGGTTTCCTCTCTGGGCGCTCTGGTTTCCTCCCACCTAACCAAAGACATGCAGGTTAGGTGGATTGACGATTCTAAATTGGCCCTAGTGTGTGCTTGGTGTGTTTGTGTGTGTCCCGCGGTGGGTTGGCACCCTGCCCGGGATTGGTTCCTGCCTTGTGCTCTGTGTTGGCTGGGTTTGGCTCCAGCAGACCCCTGTGACCCTGTAGTTAGGATTCAGCGGGTTGGAAAATGGATGGATGGATGGATGGATATATATATCCAGCAGCAACATACTGATACAAAAAAAACAATATTAAATTAAAGATGTCAAACTGTCCACCTCCATGCCTACAATAGAGCCTGCCTTCCTCACCAGTTTGTCCAGGCATGAGGCGTCCCTCTTCTTTATGCTGCCTCCCCAGCACACCACTGCGTAGAAGAGGGCATTCACCACAACTGTCTGATAGAACATATGCAGCATCTTATTGCAGATGTTGAAGGACACCAGCCTTCTAAGGAGGTATAGCCAGCTCTGTCCTCTCTTGCACAGAGAATCAGTATTGGCAGTCCAGTCTAATTTATTATCCAGATGCACTCCCAGGTATTTATAGGTCTGCACCCTCTGCACACAGTCACCTCTGATGATGATGATGATGATGATAGTTTGACTAAAATAATACACACACACATACACACACAACTGGCATGCAATTTCCAAGAAATATGTTAATAGGAAAAAAATATAATGTATAGGTATATTAAACAGTATCTATTTACAGAAAAAATTCAATTAATGTACATAAGAGTTAGTTAAGCCAAAATTTTCAACAAATTTGTCTAACAAATGTATTTTTCTCTCATAATATCAATCAAGTTAATTAAAAACAAAGTGCAGGATCAAAATAAGAGTCAGATTTAGTAATCCATTTCTCTATGCCTACTTAAATTACTATAACAGGTCCACTTATCTAGGTCCCTGTATCAAAAATGTCTTCCAAAATCAGTCCCGTTTGTCCACAGTTCATCTAGTTGTTTCTTCCTCTCAGCTTGCCACTCGTAAATTGGCAGAGAAAAAAAAACACAGCCTTTATGCATAGCAAGTAAAGTTGTCTTTGAGAATTACAGTAAAATAAAAAATTTTCATGTAATGTATTCATAAAGATGTATTCCCTTTATATAAAGAATTGTTTTCATCGTCCTCTGTCTGACTGTTTTTTGTTTTTTTAACTTTTTTCCATAGCATGCATATCCAGCCTCACTTACTTTACTCAGCGATGCCACATTTAGGAGGAGAGAAAGCTTTAGATTTGTCAAAAAATTCAATCAACATTTTCGATGGATCTCAATGTTTTAGGGTCCCCTCATACCAAAAACATTGATATCTTGATGATGGGTGTGTGTCTGTATGTGTGTCACAGTTTCTTGAGGATGGTCTAGAGCTGAAAAGGCTGGACGGAAGAATACCAAACTCTAAACTTAGGACTCTTATGAGGTGACGATGTGCTGATTAATTTTTGAGCCAAATCATGCAGGAGAATGAGGCACTCTAGAGGAATCCTCAAATACCGTAATTCTGCAATTAATTAGGAATTGTTCTTGTCAATTGCTATCGTAGTGACATAAATTATAATCAGAAAATTCAACATCGGAGCGGTAAATAATTACTGAAATGTTATAAAATAGTTTAGGTAAATTGGTTCCTAGGGTGCAAAGACGGTCTCATTCGAATTTTTATTTTTTTGCACTTACTGATTGGACTTTACTCAGTCAAGATAAGCCAGTGATAAGGGTACAAAAAGTTCGGTAATATTTGCTTCATTAAAGGTTGCCAGAATAATTTGAGGAAAACAAGCCGTCCTTGTACAAAGAATGTTTTGACCACAACACATCACACGGGTGAGAGTCAGCATCTTTTAATCATCACCCACCACTGTTTCTGGCGAGGACCACCACCTATGACTGAAGACACTGAAGCCAACAAAGAAACCATATGTCTGCTGTCTCTACATGATGGAAAAGAAACCAACAGGGGACAACTTCTATCTGAAAAAGATGCCCCTGTTTAAATGAAATACACAGTCCGAGGACAAGAACAGGTATGAAGGGTTAGGGTTGTTTCATTGGTTTGCTGGCTTTGCACTATTCAGCAAACACTTGGTCAGCTTATTGTTATACTCGTCATGGATTGATGAGTGCAGGGGTCTGCTGTGTCGGCCATGGAGGGCCTTTGTGGCTGCAAGTATTTGTTGTAACCTGATTGCTTGATTAGAAACAAATCCAATGGTAATAACAGATCTTGTTTAATGTTATGCCTTGTGAGTGTTTTCATTCTGTCATGTCAGGTCATTGTTGCAGTGCAGATTTTTTTCTTTCTTTTAAGAATGTCATCTGAATGATTTCTGTGGCCTGCAGTGGATGAGTAGTTCTCAGTTCTTCAAATTCTCTTCGGTTTCATTTTAAGAATTTTATTAACCAGATAATTCACAGTGAATAACCACAGGCGTAAGTGGAAACAATTAAGATGAGAAACCGCTGCTTCCTTTGTAATTTACATCTTATGGCTAATAAGGAGTAAATAAATCAGTAAATTTAGTTGTTTATGGCTAAAATAAGAAATTAAATGTGGGGAATCTTAACAAGCAAGGTGACTAAAATGAAGCATGAAAATGTTGCTTGAGCAGTAAGTGCTTCGACAGCAATAAGTGACTCCTCATTAAGAAACTGGGTTAAAACAACAACCTGCCACTGCAGCCCTGCAGGACTGAATGTGCAGACCCCTGGATTAGGGTGTTGAATGATATGTTTGCCATTTACTGCCTGAATATTGATTTGCGTTTCATAACACTGATGTCAGTGTCAGTCTTAAGTATTTGATGCTGAGGATCCTTTAACGCTGCACTTTGGTGTTTGTACTGTTTGTGACACATTCCTGGATTAAGACCCCCCACATGTCCCTGGGTGACTTAGCTCCTTAACAGAGAGCTGATCATACTTTTAGCAATGTACGGTGCAGACACGCGGTTATTAAATATAAGCAAAGTATTTCCCACTCTTGCTTTTGGTACATGGAGACTCAATCGCTTAATCGAGCAGGTCAGGGAAGTTCTCCTTTGTCATCTTGGCATGCGAAGACTCAATCGTTTCATTAGGCAAGGTGGTGCCCTTGGTCATTTCGTCATGCAGAACAGAGACTCGATTGTTTCATTTTGGGTAAACTGGTGAAGACACCGTGTCATCACAAGCCCCTGGGCATGCACCCAGAATGGCCTCATGGTAGATCTGTCCCTGGATAGGTTGTCGTGGTTTTGTGCCATTTTTGTCAATGTCAATGTCAATTTATTTATATAGCACATTTAAAACAACATATGAATGCTGTGGCCAAAGTGCTTTACAATAATAGAAGAAAAAAACATACAATTAACATAAATAGAGATAAAATAACTGAACATAAATAAAATAAATAATAAATAGAAGTAATGTTACATAATCACAATGAGGAAACCATCAGTATTACTGAAGGTCACGGAAAACAAGTGAATAGAAATGAGTCTTTAATGTTTTAAACAGTTCAGTTGTAGACGACTCCTTTATGTGATGAGGTAAAGAGTTCCACAGGTGAGGAGCAGCAGCTGCCAAAGCCCTGTCTGTCCCCCTTAGTTTTACACTTGGTACGAGGGACAACAAGAGACAACTGACCAGAAGATCTAAGCACTCTAGATGGCTAGCACACAATTCAGATAAATAGTCAGGAGCAAGCCCATGTAAAGATTTAAAAACTAGCAACAAGATTTTAAAATCAATTCAAAAACTGACAGGCAGCCATTGTAAAGAAGCTAATATTGGAGAAACAGAATCAGACTTTCTTGCCCCAACCAGAAAGCGAGCAGCAGCATTCTGGACCAACTGTAACCTGCGTATCAGGGATTTGCTAATCCCAGAATACAGCGAGTTGCAGTAATCAAGGCAAGAAAAGATAAGCGCATGAGTAGCTATCTCAAGATCCCTAGAAGATAAAAAGGCTTGATCTTACCTAATAGACAAAGCTGGTAAAAATCAACTCTTGACTACAGAATTAATCTGTTTCTCAAAAGAGAGGTTACTGTCAAAGATAACACCAAGATTGCAGACTTGAGGTTTGCAAAAGACAGAGAAAGAGCTTAGAAGTCCAAGACCAATTTGGGCTTTAGCTGATGGACTCACTATAAGCACCTCTGTTTTATTTTGATTCAGATCAAGAAAATTATTAGCCATCCAGGATCTCAGTTCAGACAGACAGTTGTGCAGTTGATTTGTTGTAGAGTTGCAGACGGGAATATAAACCTGTGTATCATCAGCATAGCAGTGAAAAGAAATGTTACATTTCCTAAAAATCGCTCCAATAGGGTGAAGGTATATGGAGAATAAAATAGGACCCAAAATGGATCCCTGAGGAACACCACATTTAAGAGGAGCAGTAGACGAAAAAGAGGAATTTAAAGTCACTGAAAAGTGTCTACCAATTAGATATGACCTGAACCAGTTAAGAGCAGACCCTTTAAGCCCAACAAGATGTTTAAGCCGCAACAGTAATGTCTCATGGTCAATAGTGTCAAAGGCAGTGGACAGGTCAAGGAGGACAAGGACTGCAGCGCCACCTGAGTCAGTAATAATAGAGATGTCACTGAATACTTTAAGGAGGGCCATCTCAACACCATGATAACACCTAAAGCCAGATTGGTAGATCTCAAATAAATTATTGGAGTTAAGGTCATCAACCAATTTTTGGCTGGCTTTCTAAAGCTACACATGCAGTGGCTCTCCCTCACTCCTTCTTATGAGGTTTACTCACTGTCATTCAATTCAGTTTAATATCTTCATAATATGGTTGCATATTCATACTTGCTTGTGTGAATATTGTGTTGCTCTGCCAATATACTGTATCCATGGTATAGAACAGATGTTCAGGACTGCATATCTGGCCAGCTTATATTCACACAGTAAGACAGCACCTAAGTGAGAAGCTTTGGAGTGAAAGAAAAAATTAGGACCTCCACTTCATTTGTACCTTAATGCAGGAGGGTGGAAAAGAGATGGGGATCAATCCTCCTCTTTGACCAGGCTGTCCAAGAGGGAGTAGTCACTAAACAGGCTGTGGATGAACCCTTCACAGTCCTGGATCAACATCCTTGACATTTCCAACACAAAGTTGTCACTAGCAATCCAAAACACATCCCTCATGCCACACATATGGCACCAAGTCCCTTGGGTCATCATGTGTGTGTTAAAGGGTGACTCCATAGCTGTAGTGCACTTACTGTATATGGAACTGTTCTTTCTTGTTATTAATTTCTTTTTTTTTTTTTTTTTTTTAATATTTTTATTTTATTAATTTTCATTGTAATCATTCCATACAAACAGATCAATTTATAACCCAACAAATTTGAAGACAAATCAAACCCCACCCCTGAGAAGGAGAGCTTAGCTAAAGGAAAATTGCTTTAAGCTTTTTAATAAGGCAACATTAGACAAAAGAAGGGGAGAAGTAAATATCTATATAAATAAGAGATGGAGAAGGGAGTTAAATGCAATAATAGTTAATTCTCTTATTCTAAAATAATATTGATTAAATCCTGCCAAGTTTTGAAAAAATTTTGTACAGATCCTCTAACTGAAAATTTGATTTTTTCCAATTTCAAATAATATAAAACATCAGTTTCCCACTGACTTATAAGAGGAGAATTAGGATTCTTCCAATTTAACAAAATAAGTCTGCGTGCCAAGAGTGTAGTGAATGCAATCACCGTTTGTTTGTCCTTCTCCAATTCAAGTCCATCTGGAAGGACACCAAACACAGCTGTTAGTGGGTTAGGAGGTATTGTGATACTAAGGCTGTCTGAGAGGCACTTAAAAATTTTTGTCCAAAATGATGTTAGTTTGGTGCAGGCCCAGAACATGTGACCCAGTGAGGCAGGAGCTTGGTTGCAGCGCTCGCAGGTTGGATCCTGGCCTGGAAACATTTTGGACAGTTTTAAGCGAGACAGATGAGCTCGATATATAATTTTTAGTTGAAGTTGTTATTAATTTCTGTGGTTGTCTATGTCTAGGCAGGGGTGCAAAGATACAGAGCTGGTCTGTGGGATAGAACATCTAAAAAACTTCATCTGTTTTCATTCGGAAATGTTGAGAGGAACCAACACCACAGGACACCATCGAAAATGATTGCTTCTACTGGAGAAAATGGATTTCTAAGTCCATCTAGATTTTAGACAATAACTGTTGCCACGGCACACCCACTCCAATCAGAGATATTAAACCTCAAGGCCTCAGGGTGAGTTACCTAAGGCAACAGACTCTGTTAGAACCTCAACTGTAAGCAACACAGAGGTGCTCACATTCTTCCACTAGGTGGAGACATTTTCCACTCACCTGGGGAGAGCAACTCGCAGTTTGTATTGTAATGGATGGCCCATGGGGAACCTTCTCTGCAAGGGGGTCTCACGTAGTACAGGACAGGAACTGGGCCATGGGACACTATAGTGGACTGCACATTAGCCATGGGGATAGTACCAGAGTCACTGGGTCACCAATAGGGGGCACTCTGTCCACTATGATAGATGATGGGCAAACCAAATTGGACCCCTGGAATCAAAAATGCTGCCCAGAATTTGATCATTTTTAAGATAAATTAATTGACCTATACTTTTCCTCAGTTTTTGTTTTGCCAACTCATCCTAAATGCTCAACCCAAACACATCCCAAATGTATAAGATCAGCAGCACCTTTCTGACTGATGGGTTGGAAAATGTTCCCAGCACTGTGCATGTGGAGGGTCTCACGAGTACTCTTGAATGTGAATAAGTTTTTACCCCCAAGCTGTCAGACTCCTTAACACCATGCTGCCACCTGGGATCTTCCATACGGCCTCAACCACCTCTAAAAACAGAATTTTTATACATGTGAGCCACTGTCCTGCAAAGACGAGTGTGCAAGTAGAAAAGAACTGAAAATCTCATACTGATCTTTAAGGATTTTGACACTCTTGATATCTTTCTGCTGTGAAACATTCTGACCTGTCAATGTTTATACACGTCTTAAACAACTATTATCATACACTAATAATTTCTCTATTATCTATATCTATTATTTATTATTTATTATATTACATATCTATTGACTATATTTATGTATCTAGATTGCAAATACCATACATTGCATTAATGTTCATATTGCTAACTACACGTCAATATTGCTGCTCCTTCTTTGTTTTGTCTTTGCACAATGTCTTGTCTTGTTTGTGTTTTAATTTTAAATTTAAATCTTAATTTGAATTCTATTTTTAATTTATTATTTGCACTTCATGTTGTTACACTGTGGACCCTGAGTTTCACAATTTCATCTGTCTGTATACTTGTACATGGTTGAGATGACAATAAATTTCACTTTGACTTTGAACTGCTCAGCGGTCCTGTAGCTCCCAGCCTGCTTTTGTTGCCATAGCAACTTCCCATACACTATGGAATGCTCCGTTCCGTTTTCCTTTCTTTCTCTCATTATTAACAATTGCTGTTATTTTCATTAAGAAAATGTTTTGCCAGAGTGGCTCAAAGGCCAGGCTGCATCCAGGGCCCCTAATCAAGAATCTTATCAATATTAGCACAGCGAGCACAGGAAACTTTGAGTCTGTGATAAATGTGTATCATATCACAACCTGTCTCTTTGGAATTAACTTTTAGGAAATGAACTTTACCGCTCTCTAACTACAGTGATCGAATAAGAGACATTTTGGAATGTCTCAATGACCTTTTCACATTCTGGAATGTGGTTACTGTAAGGCTGAGATGTAAGCTCTTTTGCACCTTCACTTCTTACAATGCGACTCACAGTCGTTCAGAGACCAGTAAGACCATGGCATAGAACTGTGTTTTGGAGGGAATGTCATTAATGCAGTGGAGGCAGCAATATGTGTCACAGCTCTCCACTCCTTCAACTGCCAATAATCCCACAGTTACCTTTGCAAATAATCATTAGGGGCAGAGTGGGTAGGATGCTATGCTACTAAGTGCAACTGGGAGAAGCGTCAAACACCAATAAATGAAAGAAGTAGACCTATAGGCATCAATGTTAAGAAAATCAAAGGCCCACCCAGAGAGCCTCATAATGGTGGTGATGTACTAAGGCAATAAGTAGAGCCGGTGGCGAGACTCCAAGGAGACAGGGAAGCCTAACGTACACTGATTCCAGGAAGCATTGCCATCGCAGGGACATTTATGAAGTTGAGCTTTCAGCGTGAAAACAATTCCTTCTCAAATCTGAGGGTATGCTTTCTGTTTTTTTGCCTTCATTACTCATTTCAAAACTCTTAAAATATTATGCGAATCTACCTTGACTACGTACCATGATTGTAGCTAATGACACTGAAATCCAACTCAAATGATACTTTTTTATAATTTCTTGACCACTAATCAATTCACACTGTGCACTTCATAAGGCCGAGGGGTGGTGCTGTAGTGGGTGCTTTTGCAGCTCCCTACTCCCCTCATTGTGTTTTCTGTAACACACACACACACACACACACACACACACACACACACACACACACACAAGAAAAACAACCTTTGAACTTTGAGACAGGTTCGCTTTCCTGTATACAGGACATTCCCTTACCATAAAGCCGTGCCCATTTTCACTGAAGAACATCTGAGGAGAGTCAAAAGAAGCACTTCAGGGCCTAAACCAAAGTGAAGTATGCAACAAAAATAAGTCTTAATGTCGATCAAGAAACAGCAGACATTTTGTGTCATTTGCCGAATAAAAACAAATACCACAGGCTTTACTTTTTAAAACCAGGCATCTGAGAACAGCAATCCTTTATTTGATAAATCGCAATTTCAGTCTGGTTTTCCCATCAACTCATTGCAACTTGCCCCATTAAGGAAAAAAAGTCCATTTTGAAAATTGAAAACAAAGAAGGTTAAAACAATGTTTCATTGAAGCTAATTCCTACTCTGCTGCAAATATTATTCATTTTGCATTTTGAATGTTGAAATCTTAACTATAAAAACATCATTCATGTCAGTGTCTCAGAAACCCTTGTTGTTTACGTGCCCTTTGCTGGTTGTAAGGTAACAGGATGGTGTACATCATCTTGCTTCACCTATAAAAGATGGGGGCGCACATCTACTGCTTTCCTAATGTTAGATTTTTCTTTAAAAATTCAGTTTTTGTTTGTAGTGTTATTTAAGAAAAAGAAACAAATGACAGTGTTGGGATATGCTACTTCAAACCATTTTTGTTTTTATGCTTCATTTTGATGTGTCTGCATGTTTAACTTACAGCTTGTCCACTCACAATAACTTTCCTCTTCCTTTAGGCTTAATTCTATCTTCTGATTATTCTCATGTGCTTTTGTCTTTTCAGGTACTCACAACATTAATATCCTATTTCATTTATTTTTATTCAGTGTATACATATTACCATTACAACAATGACATTCTGATTGTTGCCATTTTGTTCTTCGGGAGTTCTGTGATTTTGTGATGATTTGGGTACAAGAGGTATGTGCTCCATTGTGTCCTGAGGGACATATTATTGAAGATCATATTGTGATGTTAAGAACTTCTGAACTTTGTGAATAAAAAAGAAAGAATGCATAAATGCCTGAGGAAATCAATTTAGTTCTGAACCTGTTTTTTTTTTTACTTAGCTGTATTTTATTTTTATCAATATGCTGCTGCTGGAGTATGTGAATTTCCCCTTGGGATTAATAAAGTGTCTATCTATCTATCTATCTATCTATCTATCTATCTATCTATCTATCTATCTATCTATCTATCTATCTATCTATCTATCTATCTATCTATCTATCTAATGACTTCAGGTTTAGTATTTCCCTATGAATTCTGGTTACCAGTCTCATCTGTACCAAATTCTGCTTCATCTATTGATTCTTCTGATACACCCTTAAAAGATTGATGCTACTCCCTTAAAACTTTATTCATAAGGACTTGTACAGAAACAGTCACATTGCCATGTAATTTTGTTAGTGTACACATCCCAAGATGAAAAGCAGAAACAGGAAGCATAGCCTGGGGCCAATTCCATGTTCAAATTCAAAATAATTGTCATGTGTACATAGCACAAGTAAATTCTAACTTGCATGTTTCCTTCACTCTGGTGACAGCAATGCTACGTTCTACCTGGGGTACAATCTTTGGCTCTGTTCATTTTGTTAGTGTCATTGAGGATTGAGCTACAGGGGTAGGGCCTCCTTTTGCCTTGGATTACTCAGGTGTGTTGTGTTTGGAGGAACTGCTGGCAGAAGCACAACATTGCCTTCATGTCCTTGCTAAGGCATTGTTTGTTGGTGGGTTTTCAGCTCACTTTGCTTTTGGGTCCCCTCTAGAAACTAAAACCTAGTATAGAACATTGTATGTTCTTGTTATTTTAAATATTGTAACAGTATTGCTGCCTTAAGATATGGCAGTTTCGCTTGGAGTTTTGGATGTGTTCTTTAAGATCAAGTTGCTATGGGATATCCTTAGACTAATTATTTTGGATTTGTGTTTTTGATGTCTCAATTCATAGGTCATTGGAACTGTAAATACACCTTAATGTATTTAATGTTTTATTTGTGGAATTAGGATTTTGAGTTATTATTCGGACCTTTTGGATTTTGTGTTTGGTGTATATCTTTTTTGTTAGCTTTCAGTATGTTTTTCTTGCTAAACTATTTCATTTAGTAGTCTAATTACTTAGAATTTCTTTTTGGTTTTCTGTATACTTTTTATTTTTCTTAATTTTTTTCTTATTTGGTGAAGGTTTTAATGTTAAACTATTTATTATTATTTTGTTAATAAATTGTTATTAAATTACATTTTTATATCATTATTCTGGCCACACCATTTGTGCTTTTTTTGTGATTGGTCACTATTATTTTGTTACTGTCTTTTTGTGGCTGTGGCTTCATTTTTTTTATAATCACAACTGTTGCCAGATATTCTGGTTATATAATGCATTGAGTCATCTTAGTCCACCTACATAAGATGGTGGCACACAGCTTGTGACATCTGTGTTTTGGATCAGATTATTTTTATTCTTTCTTTCTTTCTTTCTTTCTTTATTTCTTTCTTACTTTCTTTCTTTCTTTCTTTCTTTCTTTCTTTCTTTCTTGTGTTAGGAGGAAACTAAAAGGGGTTTCCAAGAAGATTTATTTCTTAGAATCTCTGCTTCATTTCCTTGGCCTTGATTCTTTTTTAGCACATCAGATTTATCGTTTAACATTCTCCGCTTTCTTGGTATTCTTAACATTAGAGCAATCTAGACGAGAACAGGACATTGAGCCCAACAAAGCTCAGCAGTTCTGTTCACTTAATTCCTCTGAAATAACAAGTTGAGTTTTGAGTTTTGAATGTCCCTAAAGTCCTACTGTCTATCCCACTACTTGGTCACTTATGCAATATGTCTATGATTATCTGTGCAAAGAAAAACTTCTTAATGTTTGTGTGAAATTTACCCTTAACAAGTTTCCAACTGTGTCCCTGTATTCTTGATGAATTAATTTTAAAGTATGAGTCTTAGCTCTTTTAATCTTTCTTCATAATTCATCCCCTGTAGCCTTGGAATCAGCCTGGTTGCTCTTCTCTGGACCTTTTCTAGTGCTGCTATGTCCTTTTTGTAGCCCGGAGAGCAAAACTGCACACAGAACTCCAGGTGAAGCCTCACCAGTGTGTTATAAAGCTTAAGCAGAACCTCCTTGGACTTGTACTCCACACAAGAGGGGTGCTATATAACCTGACATTTTGTTAGTCATCTTAATGGCTGCTGAACGCTGTGTGGAGGTTGATAGTGTCAAATCCACTATGACTCCTAAATCCTTCTCAAAAGGTGTACTCTTCCTTTATAAACCTCCCACTTTGTAACTTAAAATTTTTTATTTTCTACGTGTAATACTTTTACCTTCACTGACATTAAATTTCACCTGTCACAAACCAGCCTGTCTGTTCTCCAAGACTCTCTGTGATGATTCAAAGGATTCTTGATTCTCTGCCAATCCACCTAACTTGATATCATCTGCAAACTTAACCAGCTTGTTATTTATAGTCCTATTTAAATCGTTTATGCATATTAAAAATAGCAGCAGCCCCAGCAGTGACCCCTGAAGAACACCACTCTTAATATCACTAATTTCAGAACCTTTGCCTGCCCCTGATTTTGAGTTTGCTCACTCCCTACTTTCCATGCTGCTGGTTGTATTACCTAGCTCTGTTTATCATTTAGATTTTTTTGAGTGTTACCCGAGAGGTATAGTAAATTACAAGTAATGTAATACCAGCAACAGACAAAAAACAATGACACAACAACACACACAGAAGGCATTATACTGTGTATGCAATATACAGAATATGCCAGAACATGCATTTGTCACTACCAGTGGCTGTTGAGTAGTCTTATGACCTGTGGCTGAAAGCTCTCCTTAAATCTACTCGAGCAACTGTTAATGGCCACACAGGATCTGCCAGAACGGAGAAGAATGAAAAGTGACTGTGCTGGATGGCGGAGGTCCTTAACAATATTGTTTGCTTATCTGAGCCTGCTCTTCAGACTACTCACTAACAGGTACAGTAGATAATTCAACAACTTTGCACTTGCTCCAATAATATTGTTTACATGAGTTTTAGGAAACAGCCAAAAGCAAGTCTTGATTTCAGTTTTAAAGAGAAAGTGTTTGCATATTCGTTTTGCCAAAACAGAAACTAAATTAATGTTTCAATTTAATTAGCATTGGCCTGTATACTTAAAACAAAACCAACCTGTGGTTTTCTAATTTGGAGGGGCCTCTTAGTGGTTCTCCAGTATGTAAGGTTTATACGTTTATATGGTTTATAGGGTCATTATTGTACAGAGCACACTGTAATTCTTACTTGCATGCGTTAATTAACATGCAACACGTCGCCACTCTTCGGTGCCATAATTAGTGCCAGGAGCATAATAAAGTGGTATTACTGCATATATGATAGTGTCTAAAACAGAAAGATGATAAAATTGAATTTTTAATAGATTAAGACCTTTGTATCGCTACCTTTTAAGTTTGATTTTCTTATTTTCAGTAGTATTCTCCCATAGCTACATTTTACTATTTCTAAAGTTCCATCTCACTGTTACTCTCCTGTCTTTAGAAGACCTTCATTCTGTATGAGAGGATGTACAACTACAGTTTTTTACACTTTCATATTACGCTATGATTTTCTGCACCTTGCATTGCATTAAAATTTATCAAATGCCTAAAACTCTATTTGTTTTTAGATCTTTTCAGTAGTGACCATCTGTTGTGATGCGAGATTTTGCATATAACTTGACAAATATTTTGCATGTCTTTATTTGTAACTTAGGCAAAGCAATGTAATATTAGTGTTACATTATTGATAATAACAGCAATGGTTTGATGGTTTAAGAACCCCTTAATCCCCCCCCCCCCACCCCTCCCCCCCAAGGACTGAGCCTCTTTGAATTTTACAGCAGGATTTGGGGAAAGTGCCTGAAACAAGTTTGGAAAATGTTTCTCTGAAGTCTCTCAACTCCCACACAAAGCCAGACTGCCTAACTGCCAAGCTTTACCTTAACATATGGTTTTGGGGGATGGCAGGTGTTAAGGTGTTCTATCCCCCCATTGGTCTGAAGTATGGCGTTTGGGACTGGCTTGTATCAGAAGCCTTTAAGTACTATGACGTCCTATTGGCTGTAGGGGTTGGACAGAACATCTATAAATTTGCTCACTTCCTCACTCTCTCTCTCTCTCTTACCAACTGATGAAGGAGCAGCTCACACACACCATGTACTGAAAAAGACAACACAACGAAGAGCACAGCTCGGTAGCCATATTGAGACAGGCATGTGGCCTGTTCTGAAGAAAGCTGACCACAAATGATGCCTTAACTAGAGACATTTTAAGTAACTAACAAGTCTATGTGCCGCCTGAAACTACACATCACCATTTATCAGGTTGTATGCTTGCCAATATTCAAATGTACTTTGTATATTGTTATTATTTATGAATATTATCAATAATACATTGTTTAAATTGTAACTTAACTCCTGCTTGTCTTTTACTACACCTAATTGCCTGAGGTTATAGATGTAGGAGGGAAGGTGGGGAGACGTTATAGACTATAATACCTTATAAACAGTGGTAAGTCTGGGAGATTTGAGGCGTTCTGACAAAGGCTACATATTAATAATACAAACAGAGGAAAGTATAGTAATACAGTGATCCCTCGCTATATCGCGCTTCGCCTTTCGCGGCTTCACTCCATCGCGGATTTTATATGTAAGCATATTTAAATATATATCGCGGATTTTTCGCTGCTTCGCGGGTTTCTGCGGACAATGGGTCTTTTAATTTCTGGTACATGCTTCCTCAGTTGGTTTGCCCAGTTGATTTCATACAAGGGACGCTATTGGCAGATGGCTGAGAAGCTACCCAACTTACTTTCTCTCTCTCTCTTGCGCTGACGTAGGGGGGTGTGAGCAGGGGGGCTGTGTGCAGCTGCTTCCTGAAGGACATGCTGCACGGTGCTTCGCATACTTAAAAGCTCAAAGGGCACGTATTGATTTCTGACTTTGTTTTTCTGTGGCTCTCTCTCTCTCTCTTTGTCTGCTCCTGACAGAGGGTGTGTGAGCTGCCGCCTTCAACAGCTTTGTACCTGCGGTGCTTCGCATACTTAAAAGCCAAAAAGCACTATTGATTTTTTTTTTGACTGCTTGCTTTGCACTCCTTTGAAGAGGAAGATATGTTTGCATTCTTTTAATTGTGAGACAGAACTGTCATCTCTGTCTTGTCATGGAGCACAGTTTAAACTTTTGAAAAAGAGACAAATGTTTGTTTGCAGTGTTTGAATAACGTTCCTGTCTCTCTACAACCCCCTGTGTTTCTGCGCAAATCTGTGACCCAAGCATGACATTCTAAAAATAACCATATAAACATATGGTTTCTACTTCGCGGATTTTCCTATTTCGCGGGTGGCTCTGGAACGCAACCCCCGCGATGGAGGAGGGATTACTGTATATTACTCTACCAAAACAAAACACCATCACTAGTTTCAAAGTCTTCCTCATTTATAAATGTAATTTTTAGAGTTAAAGCCCAGGCACATCAAGTGACTGGCTGTATGTCACGGTGGTGGGGGATTTAACCAGCTGCCTTGTGGTTTATGGTCCAACACCTTAGCCACAAGGCCACCCTGACAGATAGCAGCGTGTGTGTGATTTGTTTTTTTTTTTTTGTGTGTAACTTTGTGGTCTGCATGATGCTTTTTCATGTTTTCAATGTGTCCCCTTATATCTTATTACATTCCTTTTGATCTAACTTGATTTCTTTCATTATTTTCACTTAATCCTGGCAAAATGTTGTTCTGTTTGTTTATTTGTTTTCATACAGAGCTGAAAATTGTACCTTGAGCCTCAGCCACAAGGTCAGGTCAGGTTGGGGAGCATGCACTTGTACACCGTGTTGCTGCACCCACCCCACGACGAAACAGCTTGGGATCCTGGTTGGCAACCCCCCAGGCAGACACACAATCCAGCCCCACCCTCCATAAATGAACATCTATCTGCCGCAGCCAGGTGTTACATGGGCATCCCAACAATAATGAGGATCCTGTGAGCCGGATAACCTTTTTGGAATCGCGCCACATGGCAATAGTGCCATAACTGATGCTCCCTCACAATGTAGGTAATGTGCCTCATTTGGGACTCCGTGAGTAACTGCTCAATTGACTCAAAGTCAAACCAGCTATACCTAAGGATTCTCTGAAGAGACACAGTACTGAAGGAGTTCAGTCTTCGTCTCAGGTCACTAGATAGAGTCCATGTTTTGCAAACATATAGCAAGACGGGAAGCACGAAGACTCGAAAGACTTGGACCTTCATCCTTAAGATGAAGCATTAAGAGACATAAATGTCACTGCCAAGGTAAGTAAACCTCTCCACAAGGTCAACACTCTCTCCAGAGACAGACACACTGCTGATGGATGTGCCGAAGAGGTCATTAGAGGCCTGGATGTTGGTTTTTATCCAGGACACTCACAAGCCCAGACATTCAGATCCCTTTCTCAGTCTCTCGAGAGCCTCGATCAGAGCCTCCATTGACATCTCAAAGATCACAGCATTGTCGGCAAAGTCAAGATCAGTGAATCTTACTTCTCTTTGCATTTACTGACATTAAATTTTATCTGCTACAACTTTGCCTGAGTCTGAATGCTCTACAAGTCCCTCTGTAATGTTTCAACAGATTCTACATTATCTACCCATCTACTTAGCTTGGCATCATCTGTAAACTTAACCAGCTTGTTATTTCTATTCCTACCCAAATCTATACTAATAAAAGGCAAAGCCCTCACTGACTCACTCACTCACTCACTGACTGACTGACTCACTCATCACTAATTCTCCAACTTCCCGTGTAGGTGGAAGGCTGAAATTTGGCAGGCTCATTCCTTACAGCTTACTTACAAAAGTTAGGCAGGTTTCATTTCGAAATTCAAAGCGTAATGGTCATAACTGGAACATATTTTTTGTCCATACACTGTAATGGAGGAGGCGGAGTCACGTATCGCGTCATCACGCCTCCTACGTAATCACGTGAACTAAAAACAAGGAAGACATTTACAGCACGAGTCACACGCGGGAACGAAGGTAAATGACGTTAATTTTTGACTGTCTTTTAATACTGTGTAAGCATACATATTAACACGTGCAATTAAACGTGTGCATTTACGGGGTGATTTCTCAGGCTTAAAAGCTCACCTTTTATCAAACGCGAGAAGAAAGGTAACTGACGTTGTTCACTGTCTTTTAATACTGTGTAACCATACATATTAACACATGTCCAATTAAACGTGTGCATTTATGGGCTGATTTCTCAGGCTTAAAAGCTAGCCTTTTACTAAAAAGGTAAATGCAAAACTATTTTCAATCAGTTTATTGAAACGCTCCCGTTAAGGATTGCAATAACATATTCGCGAGATAAAAGAACGAAGTAGGGGGAAATGGAGGAACAGCCGCAAACAGCGAAGAGCAAAAAATTAATTAAACAATTGAGAACGGAGCGAGTTAAGCATACAAGCATGTTCATAAGGGAAACAAAGCACGGTGTAAAACGTAAGTTTAAATTAAGTTTATAGAAACGCTCCTGCTGCGGATTGCAATAACATATTCGCGAGATAAAAGTTTAATGAGAAGACACGAGGTATAAACGAACCACACGCCGTGGCGCAACGTTAGGGGCAACAGTTTCAACCATTCTATGATCTGCTTCTCGCAACTGAAAGACGGCACATGGCGGATGTTAGCCGACTTGCTCACCAACCACAAGCGTTACCTGGTAGGTAACCACCCATACAATCAGATTGTGAATCAGACTACGAATGCCTGCAATGTAATTACCCCGATCTACATGCTGTCAAATGAACGAACCTCACGCCGTGGCACAACGTTAGGGGCTTCGCCTCGACGTCCGAGGATCGATTCCCGTAAGGGAGTGCAGTGACTGTGTACTCCTGATGAGCCCACAATTACGGCGAAACACGTGTCGCATACTATGCATCTTCAAAGCACGGTGTAAACAGTAAATTTTAATTGAGTTTATAGAAACGCTCCCGCTGCCGTTTGCAATACCATATTAGATGACTTTGTAACAGAGTTAAAATTGCTGGAGCGCTAAATTTTTAACTGCCGGGTCATGTCGCGTGTTCTTGGGTAGGTACACCAAAAAATGTATACATTTATGCATGTAATGGGCAAACAAAAAATGTACTATACCCGAAAGCACTACAGTAGTACTCAATGTATCTTTACTTCTTAAATGTTAATGTTTTACTGTTTAATAATTTATACGCTTCTTATATGTTATTCAGATTCTTTTATCAAAATACCAGTAACAGCGCACTGCACGATAACGTAGAGTGAATACACTTGACATGAGCATTCATAGTATTTAGCCTCTTTCTCTGTACATTTACCATTCGTTTGCTCAGAGGTTAATGCGCTTGCTGCTTAATGAGCAGCTGTTGACCCTAGCGTCCCGCTGCTTCTCTTCTTTCGTCGGCATCTTTTCCTGTTAAAAATTATTTTTTTTAAAACTTAGTATGTTTTCTTTAATATTTCAGTTAAGCTGGCACTTAAGTCTTCAATCTGCCTCAACAATGATTAGCGAAGGTGGCAGACAATGAAAACGTCAGCCGTACGCATCCGCCACGCACGCACTGGTGCGCGCAGCTGTGAGTTGATTCTACAATAAAATAAAATAAACATAAAAAGAGTAATAACTTGCAGCACCGCTATTCAATTACACTTGCCTAACGCCTCTCCTAAGGGGAAATACTGTGGGATCTGGGCATCCGTCAAAGCAGCAATCACAAGCCCGATTAGAAAGCGGGAAGCTGTGATTTGTCGTCTCCCTCCCATGTAACAATCACAGCCCGTGTTGCAACGCACTATGTATGTATATGTATATATCTGTATGTGTGTGTATATGTATGTGTGTATATATATATATATATATATATATATATATATATATATATATATATATATATATATATATATGTGTTCATATGTGTGGGAAACCGAATAGTAGACGTGACGTAGTATCTGTGTACCAAATTTCAAGTCAATAGGTGAAACGGTTTGCGAGCTACAGCTGATTTAAAATCCTGGACAGACAAACGAATAGCCACGGTAGTGTTTTATAGAAGAACATTTTAATGTTTAATAATTTATATTTATATGCAATGCCATTCTTATATATTACTTCATATTCTCAAATGATAATGATGTTAATGTTGTTTATATTGATTTCTATGTTATTGTAAGTGCTCTTTATTTGTGGAAAAATAAATTTGGCAATTAAACTTATTTTATACATACATTTTATTTTTTTCTCTTGCACTCAGTGAGCGAATCCACTGGGTAATCAGCTATATATAATATATATATATATATATAATGTATGTGTATATATATATGTGTGTATATATATATATATATATATATATATATATATATATATATATATATATATAGATAGATAGATAGATAGATATATGTGTATGTATGTAGATATACAAATATGTATATATATGTATATATGTTTATATATATGTAGATATACAAATATGTATATATATGTATATATGTGTATATATATGTAGATATACAAATATGTATATGTATATATATGTATATGTGTCTGCATGTGTATATATATATATATATATATATATATGTATGTGTATATATATGTTGATATATGTATATATATGTGGATGTGTATATGTATATATTTATGTATATACAGTATGTTTATGTATATATATGTTTACATAACCTCTTTAACACACTACTTCTCCGCTGCGAAGCGCGGGTATTTTGCTAGTCACTTATATATTTTAAAAATAGCAGTGGCCCTAGCACTGACCCAGTGGGACAGAACTCTAAACTTCACCCAGTTCTGATAAGGTTCCTCAAACCATCATCCTCTGCTTCCTGTGTTTGAGTCAATTTTGCACCCATCTACACACAACACCCTGAACTCCCACATCTTGTAGTTTGTTGCCCAGCCTCTCATGTGGCACCTTATCAAATGCTTTCTAATATCCAAGATAAAAGTTTTTCAAGAAGAAGCTGCATTCACGGATTAAAGCTGGTTAAGAGTATTGGTGGTCCATGGCACAAGTTTCTTATTAGTGTTGTGGAAAGTGATACCTTGGGAACTTTCAAATTTTGACTAGATTTTATTCTAAAAAATGGTAGACAGAAAGAAAATGTCAAGTGGCACTGAAATGTTCTCAGTAAAAACGTTTTGTATGTTCACCTATTCTCTTTACCTGCATTATCGAATTCAGGGCTGCGGACTATTTCAGAAACATATTGTGTAAAGCAGGGGCCAACTTAGGATGGGGCACCAGTCTTTCATAGGGCCCCATAATGCAAGTTGTAAAGATTTTAACATGCATACAGTCCCTAGAGCTTCATACTGCAGTGCTAACCTCTGCTCCTCTTGTGCCAACTTCATTAACTTTGAAATGCATATAAAATGTCCTGACAGACATGCATGTGACATATTACGTACTAATATGTACATATATGCGTTTCTGTTTCTCTTCTTGGTACTCAAATGTGACACTTGGTGCCACGGCCCACCTGCCAAGTTGTTTTGCCTGCCTAATGTAAAGTCATCCCTGATGGAAGATCGCAGGAATCGTTGGGATAGAGGGGTCCTTTCATCGGATTTACTGGCCCAGCGCTGTTTCAGATGTGGAATGGCCAAATGGGGGAGACAGCTTGATGGCTGCGGTCTCCAGGACTCCAAACAAATACAAATTGTATTATGTGATACCATCTACTGCGGTGGGTTGGCACCCTGCCCGGGATTGGTTCCTGCCTTGTGCCCTGTGTTGGCTGGGATTGGCTCCAGCAGACCCCCGTGACCCTGTGTTTGGATTCAGCGGGTTGGAAAATGGATGGATGGATGGATACCATCTACTGTTAAATTCTGCTCCGTATTTTTATTTTTATACTGTATTGAGGATTTGTTCTGTTCTGTGTATTGTACTGTATTGTATTGACCCCCTTCTTTTTGACACCCACTGCACGCCCAACCTACCTGGAAAGGGGTCTCTTTTTTGAACAGCCTTTCCAAAGTTTTCTTCCATTTTTTCCCTACAAGGATTTTTTTGGGAGTTTTTCCTTGTCTTCTTAGGGAGTCGAGGCTGGGGGGCTGTCAAGAGGCAGGGCACATTAAAGCACATTGCAGCACTTCTTGTGTGATTTTGGGCTATAAAAAATAATTTGTATTGTATTGTACTATATCATGCCCTGGATAAACGAGTTAGGAAAATGGATGGATGGATTATGTGTAAAGGATAAGGCAGTGGACTGTAAATCACAATGTTGCTTCTTCCTGACTCCATTAAATCACAGTGTGACTCTGGACAAGTCACTTCCCCTTCCTACAAACATTTTTATGAAAGCTCCATCCATCCATTCATTTTCTGCTGTTTATTCTGGTACACCACCCCAGGTCGATGGGACAACAGTCTCGGCAAACATGCTCAGATGTCTCTTTTCCCTACCACTTCCTCCAACTCCTCCAGGATGATACAATGAATAATCTGCCCAGCATGTCCTGGGTCTGCCCCGCGGTCTTGTCCCGGTTGGACACGCTTGAAACACCACCCCAGGGAGGCATTCTAATCAGATGGCTGAACCACCTCAACTGGCTCCTTTCGAGCCTCAACTTTGAGCTCCTCTTGAATGTCCATGCGCCTTGACCTATTTCTAAGGCTGGGCCCAGACACCCTGCGAGGGAAACTCACTTGTAAAAGTTGACAGCCAAAGTACTTTAGGAGGGTGGAAGCCATAGAAAGGCATTTGGTACAAAAATAGAACACACTATGCCAATAATAACAATAATGATGAATAGCCTAGTTTGTCAAAAGGGAAGATTTATTGAAGATAATTCATCTACCTGCATCTACTTGTTTTTGTTGACAGACAGCAGTAAGTGTGCAAAAAAAAAAAAACAAAACCTCCACTCCCATGAAAATCTCCTTTGAGCTGTCGGGCCTTGTCAAAGTAAATGTTATCACTTTTGTCAGACTTTAGGCAAATGGGATGGAGCTGATGTTATCAGGTCCATCTTGACTTACTGCTGCTCTCCTTGAATTTACCCTTAGTGACTATCAGAGCTGCACGCCTCTCCTTGTGTTATCTTCTTCCAGCACCTGCATCCTTTTTGCCACAAACGGCTTCGGGATGGGTGTGGGCTACAGGGTGTACAGCGTGTTACACTCGTTGGTGAAATGTACTACTTTTCTTTAAGTGCTCAGTTTCTAGAGTTGAGAACGATAGGCTTGCACATGTTAAATTGCCACAAAGTTCCCAATATCCATTACCTACCTGTTCTGACAATGAAAGCACAATTGCATATCTAACAATGGTGATGTTCACCATTAAAGGCACTGCAAAAAAGAGGCAGAGTGGTGCAACGGAAGCATAAACGTTAACTGAAAAAGCTTACAGAGAGAGGTTTTGCTCTGCCAGATGCTGAATAATACGCATGAGAAGCGCTGAAGACTATATGAGTCGCACAAGGATGGCCAGGAATTCCAAGTGGTTTGTGAAAACCCAAAATGAACAGCAGATGTGGCACGCTTACAAACATTTGTAAATTAGCTCCTGCGTTTATGAGCAGTGGTGGCAGAATTAATTTTAGGAAAATCTATGCAGCCAGCAGGATTTCAGCTTGTAAAAGAACCACTGTGGGAGCAGCGGAGTAAAGTTTGGCTTCACATTGGCTGGAACTCAAACTGCAACAGGAAGGTCCATTCATTTTTTTTTACAGTGAGAGCCACATGCTTATTTTACACCAGTTCTATTTTATTTTGATTTTCTGAAAAGACATTTGGGAACTTTTTGGATGCACTGGGACTGTCTACTTCTCAAATATATCAGTGCACCATCAGACATTTACAGTCAGTCTCTTCTGGACAGTGTCGGCGCAATCCATCCATGAGCCTCGGTGTAAATAAATACAAAAGTCCCCAGCTAATTGCACTCGCCAACAAGTCAGTACACACACAAAGTTATACCTGACAATACACAGAACTTAATACTTACAGGCCACTAATAGTCATTTAAAAATAAATGGCATGGGCTTATCGTACAACTTGCATCATCACACTTTTAGAAAGACCCACCTTTCAGTCCTTAATAACAACAACAACAATAACATTTATTTCTATAGCACATTTTCATACAAATGATGTAGCTCAAAGTGCTTTACATGATGAAGAAAGAGAAAAAAAGACAAAATAAGAATTAAAATAAGAGAACACTAATTAACATAGAATAAAAGTAAGGTCCAATGGCCAGGGAGGACAGAAAAACAAAAAAAACTCCAGACGGCTGGAGAAAAAAAAAAAAAAATCTGCAGGGGTTCCAAGACCACGAGACCACCCAGCCCCCTCTAGGCATTCTACCTAACATAAGTGACCTCAGTCAGTCCTCATTGTATTCAGGGTTCACATAGAACTTGATGATGACGGTCATGTGGACTTCTGGCCTTCAATCCATCAATGTAGGGACGTGATGTGTGCTTGCAGCAAGAAAGAAAAACGGCATACTAAGCATGGCCCAGCAAAGGGCATTCCCAAACGTTTCTCATCTATTTACTAGGTAATGCAAGTGAAATGTTTTCATTGACCAAACAAATTAAAAAATGTAAAACTGAAAACATGATAAAAGGATATGAATAATAAAAACATTGTAAAGTACGAGTGAGAAGCCATTGTCCCTCAGCACTGGCAGGCACAGCAGCATCCTGGCACTATAATAGGAAATAAGCCAATCATAATAATTGTGCCTGTGTGAAGTACGCTATGTTATGATTCCTGAACAATTTAATGTACTTACAGGCTACATAAAATTTAAAATTGTTGTTTGACAACATAAAGAACATTATACAATAGTAAATCCTTCTATTTTTTTTTTGCAGACCAGTCAGTGGATTGGTGTATAAGAACTGAAGGTCTAGGGTCTTAGCACAAAGTGTGAGAGCCCACCTTGTGAAAACAATTAGTCGATGTGAAAGAGCACTCATCAATATTCTGTACTGGCAACAACCAAAGTTCAGAGTCAAACAATCATTCATATCAGAATTACTATATTCCCACTGCCTTACACTGAATAAATACTCAACTTTTACAGCTTTGCAATGATGAGGCTGTTTGGTGGATATACAGGCTAAACGGGTGCCACCCTTGGAATCATCACCTGCCAAGTGATTTTGGCACTCGGTGGTACATGCACTGCCACATGGCACAGCTTGAATCAGTTTTCTAATTTTCCTTTTCTGTTCTTTGTGTCTCATTACCTGACATTTACTTCTACATCGTCCTCAACAACTGCAGCGCCCAAACAAGCGTGTAGTAACTACACCGTGGACTCTTATTAATCATCTGCTGCTGTGCATTAGCCATTTGACTTAATGTCTTAATGCAGCATTTCTCAACCTTTAAGTATTTGCGACCCGAGTTTTCATAACAGTTTTAATCGCGCCCCCCTAACATTTTTTTGAAAGGAGCCCACTAATACCAATTTGTTCTTTTTTAATTAATGATATGTCATAGATGCATATTTAATTATACCTACTTAACTTTTATCGGCATTTATCTAACTCTATATTTATTTTTCTAGTATCAGAATGTAGTTTAAGTTCATTTGTTTTGGTTTCAATACATGTATTTTTCATATTTTCGATTCTTGTTTTCTTTTTTCACATCTTCGCGCCCTCCCTTTTTGTTACTTCATGCCCCCCTAGGGGGTCCCACCCCACAGATTGAGAAACCACTGTCTTAATGCTTCATTTGTAAATGTTCGTTCTTTTTCCTGTACCTTTACTAAATTAGGCATGAGATAGGGTAGTACACCAGTATTGTGACATGTGGTTGGCATAACGCATGAGAAACCTTCGTTTAGTCCCTGTCTATGTGTTCTCTACACATTCTCTTCAGGTTAGTGGGGATTTTATCTTAAGACTTTGACTTCTTCCCAAAGACACACACATATATTATTAATCAGTGCTTCTCACTTTTTAAGGGTACCGAAAGAGTGAGTCCTAAGATGGACTGACACCCCATCCAAGGTTAGATGTAGCTGGGATGGACTCTGGCCCTCCACAATCCTTAAGAGGTTCCAATGTGGAAGAATTTTAGCCATGTGAAATTTTTATACATCTATCTATTCATCTATCTATCTACCTAATATAGTGCCTTTTATTATCTATCTATCTATCTATCTAATATAGTGCCTTTTATTATCTATCTATCTATCTAGAATTAATTTAATGTGATGTGTCCTAATAGTATAAATGATGTGTCCAATCAAGCAGCTTGTTAATAACAAGTGGGAGAGATCTATTGCAGTCTTTCTGTAAGGGCTTTACAAAAGAACATAAGAAATTTGCCAAACGAGAGGAGACCATTCAACCCATCAAGCCTGTTTGTTTAGCATTTCATCCAGATTCTTCTTAAACATTGTAAAGCTTTCTGCTTCACCTCCATGTCTCAGTGGATTATTCCATTCCCACAACTCTTTGCGTAAAGAAGTGTTTCCTCACTTCAGTTCTCCTTTACTTTCCACTGTTTTCCTCGAGTACATGATTCACCCATAAGCTGAAAGAATGTTGTTGGATCTACTTTCTCAATGCTTTTGAGGATTGTAAATACCTAAATACCTGGATTAGGTCCCCACGCAGTCTCTTCTGCTCAGGACTAAATAGGTTTAATCCTCTAAGTCTGTCTTTAAGTCCTGGGATGCATTTGGACTATCAAGGTTTTTGCTAGGTGGTTTCAAAGAAATCATCAAAATTTAAAGTACAAAACCAAAGTTGCAATCAAAACAAAACTTAAGTCAAACTCCAGAGTCTTTTCCCTAAAGTGTTTGTTTGCTCAAGCACAAGACTCCTGCTAAGATGTTCCTTTAAATACATAAAGGTTTTACTACATTTAATTCAAGTGGCCATCTTATCCATCGTGGCTATCATGATGTTATGGGTCACATGGCATATACAACAATACCATGCAACTTCACAGCATCCTGGTGACCAGACACATAAAATGGTGGTGTTCAAAATGGAATGACATCAACAAACCAGTGATAAAAATGGCAAAGAATCAATAATATAAATAAATAATATGTACCATACTAGTGACCCTATAAATCTAAAAAACTATCTGTTTCTGACTCTCTGCTTCTCTGCTGCTTATTACTTTGCAGCTAAGGACGAAACTCTGGAAACCGGCATGTACAATAGTTCTTCAAAGACTTTCCATATTTTATTTTTCAAAGAATTTCCATTAATTTAAGGGACTCTCAAAACGTGTTACTTCTGAATTAAGTCCCCAACTTTGACACATTTATACCAGCAGTCTGAAAGCTTCTACACACTTTCAAGTAAACAGCTGTTTGGCTGAGTGCAAATCCAGTCTCTGTGTACACTGGGTCTTTAGTCTCGTCATACTATTGTTACCCTTCATTTAGTGAGAACAATAGCTCTAGCTTTTTTCTGATTCTTATTTGTATTAAGTTAATGTTGACCGAAAGCCTGAGTGCTGTGCTTTGTCACACTCGACTGACCAGTTTTGAAACTTTGTCCCAATACTGAGTACATAAACTGGTGAAATCTAAACAGCCTTAAGGTGTCACAAAAATCCCATAACCTATATTAGTAGACAGGAGGGTGGTCTCCACATATCTGAGTTCTTTGCACTTATGTACATAGAAACAAAATGGAGACAGTAGTGCAACACTCAAACAGGTTCTACTGTTTTATTCTCCCATCCAAAATGGAGACTTCAGTAAGCAAACAGGCAATGACAAGAAGATCCTAAAGGGTACTGGAAGGAACAACCTGTCTTATCTGAACTGAAGTAGGTGTTTGTTTTTGGATTTCCCTGCTGATTGCAGATTGTTTGTAACAAACAAGTTCAAGCACAGAGTCGCTCCTTTGTGCATTTGTTGAAATGAAAAAAGAGTAACAGCAATTGCAACAAACATGTTGCCCAATCACAATTCAAGTCAGTCTACTTAGACAACCCTGCAACATACCTGCTTGTAAGAGAATGATGGCAAAATATGAGGTCAGAATGACTAATGCTGCCTACCCATCCTGTCTACGATGTGTTCTCCTGGAACACCTTTAGTCATTTCAACACTTTGTGCCAAGAGGTGCTGCTGGATTTCTTTATTGATGTTAGCCATCAGACTGCATAATGCTTACTCCCATTATATCCATCTTCACCCTAGCTAGTTCTGACACATTGGCACGGGAAAGAATATTTACTTATTGTGTCATATCATTCTTATTAAATTGTGTGTATAGTTCTGGGTTTCCACTTGCACTATTGCATTTTTTTACCATTTTGCATTATGTTTAGGAATTTATGATGTTACTGGATTAAGTGAAGTTCATTTTTAAAAAGCAATACATTTCTATCTATCTATCTATCTATACAACTATCCACCTGATAGATAGATAGATAGATAGATAGATAGATAGATAGATAGATAGATAGATAGATAGATAGATAGATAGATAGATAGATAGATAGATAGATAGATAGATAGATAGATAGATAGATAGATAGATAGATAGATAGATAGATAGATAGATTATATTGCCAAAAGTATTGGGGCACCTGCCTTTACACACACATGAACTTTAATGACATCCCATTCTTAATACATAGGCATTAATATGGAGTTGGCCCACCCTTTGCAGCTATAACAGCTTCAACTTTTCTGGGAAGGCTTCCAACAAGGTGTAGGAGTGTGTTTATGGGAATTTTTGACCATTCTTCCAGGAGAGCATATGTGAGGTCAGGCACTGATGTTGGACGAGAAGGCTTGGCTCACAGTCTTCTGTTGGGTTGAGGTTGAGGTCCTCCACACAAAACACGCTCATCCATTTCTTTATAGACCTTGCTTTGTGCACTGGTGCACAGTCATGTTGGAACAGGAAGGGGACATCCCCAAACTGTTCCTACAAAGGTGGGAGCATGAACTTGTCCAAAATGGCTTCATATGCTGAAGCATTAAGAGTTCCTTTCACTGGAACTAAGGGGCCAAGTCCAAACCCTGAAAAACAACCCCACACCATAATCCTCCCTCCACCAAACTTTACATTTGGCACAATGCAGTCAGGCAAGTCCTGACAACCGTCAAACCCAGACTTATCCATCAGTTTGCCAGATTTGTCACTCCAGGGGACACGTCTCCACTGCTGTAGAGTCCAGTGGCAGTGGGTTTTACATCACTGCATCCAATACTTTGCATTGCACTTGGTGATGTAAGACTTGGATGCAGCTGCTCAGCCATGGAAACCCATTCCATGAAGTTCTTGAGATAATCTGGAGGCCACACAAAGTTTGGAGGTCTGTAGCTCTTGACTTTGCAGAAAGTTGGTGACTTCTGCACACTGTGCGCCTCAGCATGCACTGTCCCTGCTCTGTGATTTTGTTCTGTGAGTTTGTTAGATATTACTGTATGTTAGGAACCTCCAGCACACCCCTTAGATACACCGTTAAAAAATAAACATGTCCTCTAGATAAAAATTAGCAAACAAGAGAAATACTTATTGTTTATGGTTAAGAACACTTGTGCTGACTAACGGAGGAACTTCTGATTTTGAGGTACCAGTGAAACTTTAATTATGACATCTCAAGCAATCTCCTGCTTTGTTTTGCCCTAGCAATTCTCATACATGTACCACACAACTCTGAATTACATGTCCAAGATCAACTTTTTAGTTTCAGTCAACTGATCACTAGGCATTGGGCTAGTTTGGACAGCTGGGCCATCACATGAATCGATATTTAAAGTATCCTGCAACTTCAGTGGTCTCCCCCATAACACCTTCCCCAGCATATTGGGTGAGATCCAAGACTCTGTGTAAGACCTCAGGAGTGTAAGTGGTTTTATAATGGTGCAACCAAAAGTGGGTTAGTGTCTGTTATTGCAACAACCCTATGACTTTCTAGTGGACACCACAATTGAGGGACATCATCAAGTTATGGAAAAAAAAAACATCAAGTTGAGCTTTGAAGATTCCTAATGTACAGTAATCCCTCCTCCATCGCGGGGGTTGCGTTCCAGAGCCACCCGCGAAATAAGAAAATCCGCGAAGTAGAAACCATATGTTTATATGGTTATTTTTAGAATGTCATGCTTGGGTCACAGATTTGCGCAGAAACACAGGAGGTTGTAGAGAGACAGGAACGTTATTCAAACACTGCAAACAAACATTTGTCTCTTTTTCAAAAGTTTAAACTGTGCTCCATGACAAGACAGAGATGACAGTTCTGTCTCACAATTAAAAGAATGCAAACATATCTTCCTTTTCAAAGGAGTGCAAAGCAAGAAGTCAAAAAAAAAATCAATAGGGCTTTTTGGCTTTTAAGTATGCGAAGCACCGCCGGTACAAAGCTGTTAAAGGCGGCAGCTCACACCCCCTCTGTCAGGAGCAGGAAGAGAGATAGAGAGAGATAGAGAGAGACAGATAAAAAAAATCAATTCGTGCCCTTTGAGCTTTTAAGTATGCGAAGCTCCGTGCAGCATGTCCTTCAGGAAGCAGCTGCACACAGCCCCCCTGCTCACACCCCCCTACGTCAGCGCAAGAGAGAGAGAGAGAGAGAGAGAGAGAGAGAGAGAGAAAGTTAGCTGGATAGCTTTTCAGCCATCTGCCAATAGCGTCCCTTGTATGAAATCAACTGGGCAAACCAACTGAGGAAGCATGTACCAGAAATTAAAAGACCTATTGTCCGCAGAAACCCGCGAAGCAGCGAAAAATCCGCGATATATATTTAAATATGCTTACATGTAAAATCCGCGATGGAGTGAAGCCGCGAAAGGCGAAGCGCGATATAGCGAGGGATCACTGTACTACAATCTACCAAAGAACTTGGTAACATATTCTATGTGTTTGTGGTTCTCCATAGGAAGAAAACACTTTTAATGTTTGTATAAACTTTACCCCTGTCCAGTTTCGATCTGCATTCCCATGTTCCTGTTGAACAACTTATTTTTAAAAATAACAACTGGGAGACGTCATACTAATTCCTTTCATAATTTAAAATATTTCAATCGTGTAACCTTAAGATCTGTTTGCTTAAACTGAAAAAGTGAAACACCTTCAAATATCTCCTGATACTGCAGGCCTCTCAGTCTTTGGATCAGTTTTGCTGTCCTTCTCTGGACTTTTCTAGCACTGCTATGTTTTGCTTGTATAATGGAGACCAAAACTGTACGAGCACTCCAGGTAAGGCCTCACCAATAACCACCCTTGACTTGTACTCTTCACATTGGGTTTCCTAAAGTCATTTGTCTTTCTGATGTTGACCTCTGTTAATTTATAGTTTACATATTCATCTCCTGGTCTTTGCTCTTCCATTTGTGGCCTGCCTTATCCATTCCATCTCTAGCAGTACACCAGGTACAAGAAGACAAGCTTTGCTCATAGTAGGCAACACCAGATGATGGGGCTGGTTACAGTTTTGTCACTGGGGTCATTCCCTTAGTTGGGATGTTCCACCTTGGCACGTCTGATGGGGTGAAAGAGATCCAGCATTTGATACTATTAGAGTATTAACACACATTTGTAATGTTACATGGAGGTTGGAAACATTTCTTCTAGTCTGGTATACCAAAATGTCAGTCCCTCTTTTCAAAACATGTATTCCAGTGGGTATTTTTTAGTCAATGAAGAATTACACTCCTTGGTGTCTTTAGTCACATGGATTTACCAGTCGTATTCACCAGTACCCTGTGAATCCTGTCTGAGGTTTTGCAAGAGTATGGCCTTCTCAAGTAAGCAAATTTGCATTGGCCTTTGAATTTGTTTAAGGAAGAAGTACTGATCAACAACTTGTTTGCTTTATGTTTCCTCATGTGTATAACGTTTGTGGGCTGGTTGGGGACCTGAAGGTTACTTACCTGCTGTACGTGTGTAATGTAGTCTTTGCCTCATCCGAGTGTGATCTCAAGGGAATTGTTAGAGAAGTTAGTTACCAAGTGCAAAGCCATCATAAGCAGAATCAGGAATTCCAAATCTAAGGTCATTGATATAATATAAGTTGGAACTTGTGAAGGCAAGTGGCATCATTTGAGAGACCGACCAAAGAGTAATCCTGAAGGAGACGTCAAGTCCTGCTGGTTGATCAACAGTTAATCTACATTTTATTCCTTAACTCTGACTCAGCTTTTGGGGACTGACCGAAAAAAGAAGGCTGTGGAGGGCTGAAGGGAGCCCGGTGTCTTCTTTATGGTAAGATACTAAATGTGCAAATCCATGACTAGCTACAAGAAGTGTGAATATCCAATGGATCAAGTCAAGCTGGGGAGCATGCACTGGTACAGTGCATTGCCGCACCCACTACACAATGAAACAATTCGGGGTCCCAGTTTGCAAGCCCCCAGGCAGACACGTGGTTCATTCCCACCCTCCAGAAATGACCCTCTATCTGCCGCAGCCAGGTGTTACGTGGGCGACCCCTTGGCCTGGTCCAGCCACTCAGGTCCCCAACAATGAGGATCTTACGAGCTGGATCACCCTCAGGAAAACGCGCCACATGGCCGTAGTGCCGTAACAGACGCTCCCTCACAATGCAGGTAATGTGCCTCATTCGGGACTCCATGAGCAACCGCTCATTCAACACAAAGTCAAACCAAAGGTACCCAAGGATTTTCCGGAGAGACACAGTACCAAAAGAGTCCAGTCTTAATCTCAGGTCACTGGTTAGCGTGCATGTCTCACGGCCATATAGCAAGACAGGAAGCACCAGGACTCTAAAGACTTGGACCTTCGTCCTTTTGCATAGATATCAGGAGTGCCACACACTCCTTTCCAGCGACCTCATGACGCCCCATGCTCTCCCAATCCGTCTACTGACTTCATAGGAAGAGTCACCAGAGACATGAATGTCACTGCTAAGGTAAGTAAACCTCTCAACAATGGATGCGTAACATTAAAATGGGGTGCCAGGCAGAGTCCGTCTGGAGAGACCTGGTGGCAAAGTTCTAGAGGGAGTTTGTCTCAAAGTCAGCTTGAGAGTCCTGGAGAATTCACTGGAAGCATCTACAAAGCATTGTTTAAGTAGAAAAGACTGGTCTGACCTGTTCAGCCTGTTACCATCAGAACCCAGAGCGGGGCTCAGCTGTGCAAACATGAAGTGAGATGTATTTATATAGATGTTTCTTTTGCATAAGTTCTTTAGTCATAAAGTACAATAAATATACAATTATAACATAAAAGCCTCAGATCCATTTAATACAGTTCATTGTCACAGACGGCAGGAGCCTAATCTAGTAGAATCAGATTCAAGGCAGGGTGCCAGTTCATTGCCCGGCCCACACATACTGGAGGTGCATATTAGAATCCATTAACCTGAACAACTTTGGAGATGTGGGAGCAAAACTGGGGTACTTGTAAAAAAACAAACTCACATGGAAATAACATGAAATTTCACAGAAAAAATAACCAGTCACAGAACTGTAACCTGGAGTAATAGATCCTGGGTGGTAGCAGTACATATTACAGGGCTGCCACGAAGCCCAAGTTAAAATATATTTTGAGTAGATCATGCCTTGCTATATGATGTTTGCTTATTGTCCAAGAGTTTAAGTGTTTTCCTCTCAAAAATGTGTGCTGTCATTTTCTAACCAATCCAGACCCGGGTTGGGTGGATTAGCTGGAGCCTATTCAGGCATGCATAGGGCACAACACAGGAATAAACCCTAGAGAGGGCACCAGTCCATCACAGGGCGAACATCTACACACCAGGGCCAATTTGGCATCAGCAAATCACCTAATCTGCACATCTTTGGACAGTAGGAGGAATCCCAAACACCTGTAGGAAACACACACAGACATAGAGAGAACATGCAAACTCTACCTCTACCACTGCACCGCCACCATGGTGCCCATTCACAGATGTGTGTGTTGGGTTAATTTTTAAAAGTGAACAATGCCATTTTATAAGTGTTTGAATAAGTGAATTATACAATGGACTGCCACCCAGTCAGGGACTTGTTCTCTAGTGACACTTTCAATCCTAACAAAAACTAGATTAAAGGAATCATATTATGTATATTGCCTTATACAACCATAGATAGATAGATAGATAGATAGATAGATAGATAGATAGATAGATAGATAGATAGATAGATAGATAGATAGATAGATAGATAGATAGATAGATAGATAGATAGATAGATAGATCCCCAAGATGAAGTTCATAACTACATGAATCAATGCTTAGCAATGCTGAGCAAGAACAAGCAGAAACCATGACATGCAATGGCTTTGGGATGGCAAGTGTTATAATTTATCATTTGTTATCAAGCTGGAACTGCTGTATTTAGATTTTAATGCCTTTAAATGTAGAAGTGAGTGCATTACAATTAAAGCTGATGTGTGAGATCCAGACATTGAAATACTGACTCAATTCATTCATGGTACCGACTAAGAGGATTTGCCATCAGAAAATTTACAGGAGGTGCTCTGTAATCAGTCCTGTAAAGGTAAGTCATTCTGAATGCTGGTGGCTTCAAATAGGCAGGACCTGTTAATGCCTTTAAAATGTACATCTGACCATCTTACCATCACCTATAAGCATGTTATTGACAGCAGCAGCTGTATCCAAGCAAGAAGTTTTTATATGTTTGGGAGCGGCATTATTTTTATAACAAATAACTTAATTAGAATTTAAAAAATTAGAAAAACTTAATTATACATAGATAGACAGTAGAGAAGAATTTTATTTATATAGCACCTTTACCATGGCCAAAGAAGTTCACAGAAATCAAAAACGAACAACAGGGCATATACAACATTGGATATGAAAAATACTTGCATAAAACACTAAATAATGATAAATACATGAAATACAAACCTTTGAATTAGAACGAGAGGCAATAAACCAGAATAAAAAAAAAACAAAATGCTACAAGATAACATTGAACAAATAACATGATTTACAATCCAAGCACAGTTATCTTGTGCCCTGGACTGACAGACTAAACTGACAGAAGGGTCACAATGTCAGGGTCACTTCAATGAACAAAGAGTTTTCAGTTGATTTTTTAACAAATCAGTTGAGTCAAAATTCTTTGAGAACTTCATTTACTGTACATAATTGCCAAATCATTTAAATTCATCAAATATTTCTCTTCAGGAAATGAAATATTAATAGCCTCTTTCTCAGTGAAAGCTTCAGAAAAAATTAAAGATTATTTGCAATCTATCTATCTATCTATCTATCTATCTATCTATCTATCTATCTATCTATCTATCTATCTATCTATCTATCTATCTATCTGTCAATCAAGCACTTTTTTATCTTTCTATCTGTCAATCAAGCACTTTTTATCTATCTATTATAAAGCACTTTATCTATCTATAGCACCTTTTTATCTATCTACAGTATCTATCTATCTATTATATAGCACCTTTTTATCTATCTATCTATATCTATCTATCACAAGCAGGTATGTTTCTACAGAACACATTGTCTTCTTTTCTCATGCTGATGAAATATATTGTAAGAAAAAAAACCCAGTTAAAATATAATTTTTTCAGCCAGAAATATTTTGTCTTATATTGATAGATTCACAGTTCACTTTGTGTACATCAACAGATGCTCTTATTCAGTGCTACTTACAAATCAAATTAATTAACAATGTACTGAGCAATTGCAATGTTACAGGTTAAGAATGATAAAGTATTGTGACAATAACACGGAAGGTTAATTAAAATATCCGCTTTCCAAATGAGGTTTATGTATTAAAATATGACATGGAGCTCAAGGCTAAACTGGCAGGAACCACCTTGGGACGGTTCAGACGGCATACCACACACTTAAACTCACTCCTATTATCCCAATTTAGAGTCAATAAATAAACTAATATGTACTTGTTTGGAATGTGTAAGATAAACCACAGTAGCTGGAGGAAAATCCAAGCAGCCGTGAGCTTCCTTTCACTTTGTCATTATGGGTTATTGAGTGTAAAATGGCAAATTTGTCCATTTAAAATTAAATCTACAAAACAATATATTGTGTGAAAAACACAGGGCTCTGAATACTTTCTGAATCCACTACATATTGGATTAACCAGTGGATCATCATCACATGCCTCTCACTCTTTAACATCAGGTAGGGTGGGCAAGTACACTGCGTAATTTTCTTTTAATCATGAAGAATAAAAACAAAGGAGATGGAAGTATCAAAAGACACAGACAGAAACCATGTTGAGCATCAAAACCAGGGTACACAGTCAAAGCTGAAGAAAAAAGCAAAACACTTATTTGTTTTTCTTAGGCCAATCTACAGTAAACAAATGTTAAGTTTAGAATTCTGGTTCATGAGGCTGATCCAGTGCTCAGTATGCAGCCATTTTGCACAGGCTGAGCGTGATGGATAACACAGCATGTCATGATGTCATGTAACCTCCACAGTACGTGACCAGCAATAGGCCTAGTCGCAAAATGTTGGCTATAATAAAAGATGCCTGAATATTAGTAATATCTATAAACAATTAAAATAGTATGTGGAGTGTATAAAGTGAAACTAATTGAACCGAAAGGGTTGAAAACATGGGCATTATCCTAACAACTGTTTGAATGCAGTATCTGCAACTAGTGGCCCATCCATGCCTTCAGAGAGGGTTGTCCTCTTAGCACAATCCTTGGCTGGGATTTCAAAAATGAGGAAACTGTGCCATGTGGATGACTAACAGGGTGATGCCCTGTCGAGTCTGGCAGACAAACCATGCTGTTGGGAAAGTGCAGAAGTTGTTAAACCAACTGGAGGAGATCAGGCATGACAAGCAGGTAAAAAAATGATATAAGTCCAATGTGTGACTCAAATTGTACTAAAAAAAGCATATAAGACCATACATAGATGAGCAAAAAGAAAAAGTAATGAAAAGAGCAAGGCAAAATAGAATCCGAAAAAATAGGAAAAATTATGAAAAAGCAGTCAAACGTGAAAATGGTATAGAGAGTTTTGCAAAGGCACAAGATCCATGCTGGTCCAACAAAACCATCCAAGCTTCTCCTGCTTGTTCCTCCTACTCCTTCTGTCAGGTGACTGCTGCATAATCAGAGTTGCATAGCAACTGACAAAGATGGGAGGAGCCACAGCAAGGAAAAGAAGTTCCAGGCGACTCCCAACACACAGTATTGTGTGTCTGTTAGAATAATCTCAGGCATAAAACTGTCCACCTCTGCTATTCCATGTTTAGTTTTTAAATCTGTCATTTTTAAAAGAATTTTAAAATGTTAATATTTAAGAGTGAAAAGCCGGCTCCTTCCACTGGATTTTGATTCAAATTCAAAAATGAGAAATAAATTCAAGATGCTTAAAGATACTCAGACATTCTGAAGAACACCTTGAAACCTATCATTTTAAATCTCAAAAAAATGATTTTATGTTCATCAATACAAATCAATCACCTTATATTCACCTGGATTGTGATCACCATGCATTGGTCACCCATTTCATGCTATATGGAATTGAGAAACTACTGTAGATTACAAACTGTGCTATTTTTTTTAATATGATATAATTATGTGCAGGATTTCAAACTGAAATTACAGAGATGAATATATTGTATTCTGTATGGCAATTATATCTGCCTATTAAAACATCTTACTATAACGCATTTTAAATTAAAAAAAAGGCAGATATCGGAAGTGTGTGTCTCATTTCCACGATCATAAGTATAAACACAGGGGGCATAACAGGCGGTTAACAAAGTAAAGGAGGTAAATGTGCACCATTACCTTAATATCTTTACAGTGGAAGGCAATAATGAGTCCCAGAAGACACAGAGTCGAGAAAGTAATCATCCACTTGATAAGGTAGGAAAACAAGGTAATCTGGGGAAAAAATAGAGAACAAAGATGACATGCGGCTTTAGCTTTTACTTTTATTAATAGCAGTTTGAGCGACCAGAGAAGGTCTGAATATTTACCTCAGATCTGTGCCTCTTAACCTCTAAATTCTTATGTATAAACTAAAAAAAAAAGACACTGAGAAACATTTAAAAAATAAATGGATAAAAAAAGAACTCTACCACACAAATACTATAAAATGTAATTATCAGAAGTAAATGGCTTTTCATGAGAGATGCAGGGACCTGCTTTAGAACATAAGAACATACGAAATTTGACAAGTGAGAGGAGAACATTCATTTCATCAGGCTCACGGGACTACAATTCCCATTATGCCTTGCAGGAATCTGTGTAGGAATCCTGGCCTGGGGAAGCCACTGCTCCAAATACAGTGTCGCCTCCTGTTCCTTAATTACATTGGCCTTCTGGCTGGGTAATAAACCATGGCCTGTCTTTCCTTACAATATATATTATATATATTATATATTTATATATATATATATTATATATATTTTATATATATATATATTATATAGTGAACCCCCGCTGTATCACGGTTCAGCTATCGCACCCCCGCTATATTGCGGAAAAATTCAATAAGTACATCCTAACTGAAGTGTACTTTGCAGCCAATTCATAACAAATCATACAGTTTTCAGCAGTCACTACGGTAGACAAAGAGTTTCGCGTTACAGTACCCAGATGATTTCTTACAAGGCCCGTTATTGGCCCGTGATTTTCATTCTCTTGGCCTCTGATTGGCTGGTGTGATAACGTGGTGTAATCTCAGAAGAACAGCAAGTGTGGATCCCTGACGCATCTCAGTTCTCTGCGTATTGTGGTCCAATTGTTGTGAGCAAACTTTTTGTGAACTTTTCGTTTTGTTTTAAGCCCTACGATGGCTCCCAAGCATCCTGCATCTTCTAAGCAGGGAAGGAAACGTGGACGTCGCTTGCCATTACGGCTTGAATGACTTGATGGTATGCCACATAATTATTATTATGTTACTCATATCCTTAGCCCGACATCCACATATCATATGTGTTTACAAAGTGTGTTTTAATAAGTTTACATGTGTTTAAAGCGTGTGGGAGGGGTATTTTAAGGCTTAAACTATAAAAAAATGTTTATTTATATGGTCTTTCTATATCACGGATTTTCACTTATCGCTGATGGGTCTGGAACGTAACTTCCACAATAGGTGGGGGATCACTGTATATATATATTACATTCTTACTTCTGAATCACAATCTGATTACTTAGGTGATTACCTACCAGGTAACACTTGTGGTTGGTCGGCCAGTCTGCAAACATCCACCATGTCCTCTCAGTTAAGAGAAGCGGTTCACAGATATGTGATACAGTATCTGCCAAATATTACAAAAAGTACACAACACATGTTTCGCCCTTATTACTGCTCGTCAGGTGTACACACCTTTGGATCCCCTTGTGGGGATCGAACCTCCGATATACACACAGTATTGCTGTTGGTATAAAGGAGCCCCCATAGTGTTTCCTGACAAACTTCTCCTGAACGATTTATTGGCTGGAAGTCCTCGGTGTTGTGCCAGAGAGGGGATGTGTAGCTTTGTCCAGTTTTGTTTTAATTCTCTCCTTCGTTAACTCCTGGGGGTCCTCAGTTCATCCCATAACAGCCTGGCAGAGGCGGCCTTAGGGGTGTGTGGGGCCTTGGGCTGACCAACTCCACGTGGAGCCGGTTAAGTCAAACGTGGTTACCGGTATGTGTGGACTGTATAAACTTCACGTGAATTTAATAAAAATAATGTTAACATACACCGGATTTCCTCATTTCAGTATTCAGCCAAATTTTTACAAGATAACAAGCAGACTTGATCAAAATATAACTGGAGAATATAACTTGACAAATCCACTCGAATGGGACACGCGGACCTCAAAAGCGGGGCCCCCTTAGGCATGGAGCCTGGGTTGGTCGCCCCACTTGCCACCCCCAAACACTGCTCTTGCAGCCTGGATTATACATTTTTGAGTGTAGGCTGATGGGCAAAAATTGCATATATATTAATTTAAAATTAAATCTAAAATATAATAAAGTGTACATAAGTTGAAGGGGTCTGAAAAATGTATGAATCCACTGTACATTCTTATTTCTTGGTTTAAATAATGGATGATGTTGCTATATGTTGTGATGATAGTAAAAATTTCAGTGTATTCTGTATACATGACAAGACAACTACTACTATTACTACTAATATCACAACAATAAGGGTACCAAAGTCTCTAAAACTGTGAAGAAGTAACGCTAAGCACTGCTCCACTGTGCTGCTTCTGCTTATAACAAAGACAGCCATTCAAGGATAAAGCTTTACATGGACACAGTTCAAACGCTGTTACATTTAGCAGTTCAGAATCTAAGAGGTATATTATTATTGAGCATTCTTGACTTATTGTGTATACATTCACACCCTCAAACACACACAAACCAGACACGTGCTAAAATGATTCACTGTGTGTTACTAGACCCCTAGACATGCTTTGCTTATGCTTCAGGACACCTCTGAGGTGTAGATTGCTGCCTGTTTGAAGAACCCTCTAAAAATGCTTAGGTGCCCATTAATTGAATCACTGTCCTCTTCCAGTTTGTTATTCCTTTTTCAGTTTTTTAAACGTTAATCTTATCTCTGGCGCAGCTCTTGTCCTTCTCTTTGTTTGTTTTCCCTTAGTTGACGTTGCTGTGCATGACTTTGTCTGCTTGGTTTTTTTTTTTGCCATTTAGTGATTTTTTCTGACTACTCCAGAAAATCATTTAGGTTTCTAATGTGTCTAATATGAATAAATGCTCCTTAGTTATTAAAGTTCAGTGGGAAGACTTGAAGTAAACTTAAACTCTCTGAGAGTGGCATAAGCATGCAGCAAAGTGTCAGACGTTAAGAATTCAGCCACACCGAACAGCCTCAAGTTTCAAGTCTGCTTAAAAATCGAGGCGCCTCTCATCAATGCACACTGAGTCATGGACCCAACAGGGATGTGAAGCAGGAATTTCCTGGTTTTATTTAAATGACTAAATAAAGCCGCTATCATCGAAGGTCAAACCGCAGGAAAGAAAATGGGATTTGATCAAGGCCAGCGAGTTAATGGTTTAACTGGAGGGTGTTAGAACAATGAGGCTTCTTGTTTCTGTTGTAAAAATCAAAAGGAGAAAATGACAAGTTGATTCAGCAGGCTGTATGACTCAGTGGTGAAACCTCATTTGTAGCGTTGTGTGCCGTTTTGGACACACAGAAATTACTTACAAAGGAACACTGAGAATTGTACTGATTATGTTTGGAACTACACCCTTTCAGCATATTATAAAAAATATATATTTCTATATCTTTGGGGCAGGGGTGTTGTACCGTGTTAGCCATTATGAATGTAGTGAGAAGTCAAGTAAAATGACACCTTTTATTGGCTAACTAGAAAGATTACAATATGCAAGCTTTCGAGGCAACTCAGGCCCTTTCTTCAGGCACGATGTAAGATGTAATTCACACCGTTATTAAATCTTGCTTGAAGAAGTGGCCTGAGTTGCCTTGAAAGCTTGCATATTGTAATTTTTCTTGCTAGCCAATAAAAGGTGTCATTTTACTTGACTTCTCACTATATCTTTGGGAAAAGATTTAAGCAAAGTGTTACTTTATTTATAAATAATAAACCAAGGCTGGGTTTTTAGAAGTTCTTGATAGAGATGCACATAGAAAATAATAAAGATAAATGTAAGAAGATCTGGAAAAAGCTACTCATAACCAATAAACCTAAATTTCCCTTATCAGAGGGTGGTGTGATGGTGCAGCAAGTAATGCGATTGTCTCACACTCTTTGTATACCCCTGTCTTATTCCTGTATGGGGTCTCTTCAGAATGGAGCTTACAGGTTGTCCTTACATTTGATTCTTTTCTCCAAGAAGTCTACTTCACCCACAGAACAATGGCGTGCTGTTAAATTAATTGGCAGCTCTAAGTTTACCCAATGTGTGTGTAGCCATGCCCTGTGATCAAGGCCGGATTAAGACAAAAGGTTATTTACCGTAGTGTGGCATTTCTCTCTTTGATTTTGGTGCAAGAGTCGATTGCTTCATCACGCCCTCATATCCCCTCTGACATTTCGGCGTGTGGATACTCCCATCGTTTCATTGAGTGGTGAGGGGTTCCCTCTTGGTTATTTCGACTCATGGGTATTTGATCGTTTCATTGAGCAGGAGGGTTAGTCTACCTTGATCATCAGCATGCTGATAATCCATTGTTTCATCGTGCAAGGGAGGAATGGGGATGATGAAAAGGCCCATTTCTGTCGTGAGCCCCTGAGTGCGCACCCAGAATGCCCCGATTGTAGATTGGCCATTGTCGGTGACATTTGGGTTGATTCCTGTCTTGCACCTGCTGCTGCTATCAGGATAATTTCTACATTCTCCTTTACCAAACAAGTAGGGATATCAGACTCAAATCCTGAAGGGTCACGGTGGCTGCATGTTTTCATTCCAGCCACTTTCTTAATTAGTAACCAATTACTGATGCTAACTAACCAGAATTCTTTACCTGTAATTTTAAATGACTTTGCTTCTTAGGATTCAGAATCCTTAATCATTTTTTTTCTTTAACTGGCAGCCTAACCATAATGAAATGCAAAGTGAGCCAACAGATGCACAGTTAATTCAAGGGTCCTCAAACAGTCCCTAAGGGTCGCCATTTTTGCTCCCACCAATCTGCTATTTAGCCGTTAGTGGTGATCAGTGAAATCTGCCAAAGCTTTTTTCGTAACAAACTTGATGGGTTCAGCAGTAACCTTATTCGGTGAGTATTTTCCTGAAAATTCACTGTGTTTCCAGCTTAAATATACCTTTTTTCCCCAGTGCCCCATGATACTTTAATAAGAACTGTCTTACTGGTATGCTAAAAATTAGTGGAAACCTTGTAAATACATTTAAACGCAAAATGCACACTCAGAAGAAAACTGAATGTGTTGGTGTATTTGTGTCTTAAAGATAATGTCTTTATGTATGGTTTGTATGTGACCTGCATATAACACATGAGCCTACCAAATTCATAGAATTACCCAGAGTGCTGTGCAGGAAGTGAAGAGTCATTGTGATTTAGTGTTGTGCTTATTTGGTAGTAGTGGTAGTGAGCAAGTGTGTCAGGGAAAAATATATAAACTGGATTTTTCGGTCTAAGAGAGGAGAGTACCATCCATGGAATCTGTGGGGGCCAGGCCTGATTGAATTCCTGATCCTGATGTCACTGTTTGCAAGAGATTTTTTGGTTCTGATATTTAATTCTATTATTTTTATCTCACTGCTTCCTCACATCCCAGGTCATATTTTTGGCCACAATAATTAGCCCAGCATAGTTGGATGATGTTACCCTGACCCTCAGGGATACTTTAAAGACCACTGCTCCGTTAACATCCACTCAAAACTAGTTCAGCTTGTTCTTCTTCTCTTTTGGCTTCAATGCATTTCACTGAGCTCTGTGAAGTTACCGAACGTGATTTTGTTAAACTTGAACAATAACAACAATACATGACTTTACAAATATCAAAATCATTAACAGAATTTTAAATATGTGATAGTAATAAATAATAACTAAATGATATATAAATAAACTTAAATAATTTAATTTAATGGAGTTAACAATCAGGCATTGCATAGTTAAAGACACTACACTATTTAGCCTTAGCCTTTCTGATTTTTCATCTTCATTTCTAAACCACCCATTAAGGGCACAATAAATTTGAAATATGTGAACAATATATATCTAATAATACAATAAACACAATTAACATGTAACTATGTTTAATTTTCTTTGCTTTTATGATGGACTGGCACCCTGTCCTGGACTGTTGCCTGCCTTGTGTCGGACATGCCTGGGTTAGGCCCTGCTGCCACGACCCTGAAGTAGATTAAGATAAAAATAAGCAAAGCTGTTTGTCACAGCGCACGCCCAGATTTTCCCACATGAAACCAGTTTAGAGTCGCCAATGAATCTAATCTGTAAGTTTTAGAGCTGTGGAAGGAAACCAGAGTACTCAATGAAAGGAGAGTTAGACACATGGAGAACATGCAAACTCCACACAGACAGCAACTAGAGAACAAATTGAACCCAAATTCCTGCACCACCATATGTTCATCCAAGCCTGGGTTCTAATTAACTATATACAATTGCAGCTTTTCTCTTTTTTTCAGCAATAAGGAGGAATTATTTTTGTATTAATTAACTTTCCTTGTGTTCTTGACTGTTGATTGTATATCTAAACTAGCCTGTGTGTCTTGTAAAGCAATTTGTGCTTAATAAAATGATTTATATTTATTCATTCTTATTAATAAATAAAAATGAACATGTTACTGCACATAATCCTACTTGTACAATATTTCAGGTACTATTTGCCAATCTGTTGCAGAGATAGATAGGTAGCATCAGCACCGAGCCTTTTGCCGCACTAGTTGGAGAAGCGTGTGCAACTGTGCAGAGCTGCCAATTTAATAGGCTCAGCTGCTACTAATGATGATTTCATTGCCAGCTCATTCTTTTGGTGGCTCATCCCTTGCTGATGATAGATAGATAGATAGATAGATAGATAGATAGATAGATAGATAGATAGATAGATAGATAGATAGATAGATAGATAGATAGATAGATAGATAGATAGATAGATAGATAGATAGATAGATAGATAGATAGATAGATAGATAGATATCATAATCTCTTCTGCAATAGGCTAGTGTAGTTTTGGGTGTCACAGCCTACGATGCATTTAGTAGGCCCCAGTCTGATGAAGTCTATTAATGTTAATGATAATAATAATTCTTTACATTAATGTACTGCTCTTCTCACTATGCAAAGCACTTCAGTGAGTTGGCAGCCATTTTTGCACCAGTACACTCACCACACATTAGCTGTTACTGTAGGTGATGAAGTGTTGAGAAAATGTTAATTAGAGACAGTGAATGATTAGGGGGCCAGAATGACCAGGCCATGGTGGGCAATTTAGCCAGAACATCGAGATACACCCTACTGTTTACGACGGATGCCCAGGGATCTTTTATGGACAAATAGAGTTAGGACTTTTATGACTCATCTGAAGGACGGCACCATTTTTGCAGCACAGTGCACTGCACTGCACTGAGACATTGGGATCTGCATTCAGACCACAGGATAAGGACCCCCTGCTAGCCTTAGAAACACCTCTTCTAATGCTGACATATAATTAGCTTTCTATTTTAATACAGGTTGTTAACTTGTGAACAACTTAAATTTAACTTAATATATTTTGGTATGTGTCACTTAGCAGGTTGCAAACACTGTTGTAAACATTTTATAATCTACAAGATTAAAGGTTATCAGCTGTTGTTGCCTTATACCTCATTCCCTTTGCCATAACAAGCCTACGATATTAAACAAAGGAACAGTTCAAAGTCGAAATAGTGATAATATGGTAGAATAGAATAATGGCATTGTGTCATGTTTAGCGCCATTAGACATGAAGGACTGCCATTTGTAATTTAATAAAAGCTTAACAGCAGTATTCTGAAGCTGTGCACACAGGTAGCTCAATTTAAATAAAATCAAGCAGTGCAGTAAATTACCTTAAGTATGATTATCATAATAATACATTTTATTTATATAGTGATTTTTCCATGCTCAGCTGGCTGAAGTGTTAAAACAGAACACATGTGGTGGAAATCAGCAAATCACTTAATAATATTAGATAGATAGATAGATAGATAGATAGATAGATAGATAGATAGATAGATAGATAGATAGATAGATAGATAGATAGATAGATAGATAGATAGATAGATAGATAGATAGATAGATAGATAGATAGATAGATAGATAGATAGATAGATAGATAGATAGATAGATAGATACTAAAATGCTCTTTGCCATGGCCAATATTTTAACATGGATATACCTTTTGTATTTTTATCTGCTTTCTGGGTCATCTGTAACTTCCCTTTTAACAAGCATAAACATATTCAGAAACATTTTGACAAGAACACACCAGTAAGAGCAACAATGCATGTAATTTTTTGCTCACATACTGTATTTGTTTTACTATTGTAAAGTTGACATTTGAAATTACATGATGTGCTACTTTCAGCTGTGTGATCTGGTAAGCGTATTCCGTTTGTCAACATTTCATTGTGTGAAAATATACTTGCTAATGTTTCACTATAATATGCCCTTTGTGTTCTTATTTTAAAACAAAATTAAACCAGCCATTTCTGACATCTCCAAAATATATTCCAGCTCTGGCTCTTTATTTGTTTCCTTTAATTAACAACAATACATTTTATTTACCGTATATACTCACGTTTAAGTTCTCCTGCATATAAGTCAGGGCTTGATTTTACCGTATAATTTCTGGTATTTTACAATGTCAGTTGTATAAGTCGAATGTGGAAAACTCACGCTGTTGGTCCAAGGGATTATGATATTCTAATGCCCACCTAACCACGGAGCACACTACCATTTTTTTGTATGTATTGTACCTACGTGACCACACAGTAATACTCAAACTGTTCCGAAGCGACGTTTGCACTGATTTGTGTTTTTTGTGTCTCACACCCTCATACACCTTTATCATAAAAGCATCCCTTATTTACAATGGAGCATTCGAGCAGAAGAAAATATGAAGCTGGTTTTAAATTAAAAGTCATTGAAGTGGCAAATAAAAAAATGGTAACTGCGCTGCTGCAACAAAATTCAATGCGTCTGAGAAACTGATGTGAGATTGGAGGAAGCAAGAAGATGTAAAAAAAAAAAAAAAAATTGATTGTCACATTTCTGAATGGGTGTACAAGTCGGGGTCTGATTTTATGATCGATTTTTCGGATTTCAAGACCCGACTTACAGTATAAGCGAGTATACATGGTATATAGCACCTTTACCATGCCCAACACTGTTCACAAAAATCGAAAATGAACAACAGGACAAACACATCATTGGAAATAAATAATACTTGCATATGACACTAAATAATGATAAAATACATGAAACACAAAGCTTTGAATTAGAATAAGAGGCAATAAGCCAGAATGAAAAAAACAAAATAGTACAAGAAAACCTTGAACAAATAACATGATTTACAATCCAAACACAAATCATCTCGTGCCCTGGACTGACAGAAGGATCGGAATGTCAGGGTCACTTCAATGAACGAAGTAAGTAAGAATTTTTTGAGAACTTCTTTTACTGTACGTAATTGCCAAAACATTTAAATTCACGAAATATTTCTCTTTAGGAAATGAAATATGAATAGCCTCTTTCCCAGTGAAAGCTTCAGAAAAAATTCATTAAGAGTATTTGCTTTTTGTTTTAAACGGACCAAGCAATGTTTTTTTATAATGGATGCATTCATATTGATTATTCTTAATACACCGCTAAGACTGGTAGGAATTTAAAAAATCTCCATTGATCCATTGACATTTGCAAAGTTAACAATGTTATTCTCTAATTTTCATTTGCCATTTGTAAGTTCTAATAGGTTTCCACTAATAAGAATGCACTTTTTGCATCCCACCACCAGAGATCTGTTAACTTTATTGTGACCTACATTGAGAGAGTGTAGTGAAATTCTGGTGTCACATTTGTGTGGGCAGATGAAAATACAGACAATAAGACAACATGTTCAGTCCGCACATAGGTAATCCCAAATATTGAGGTTTACTGAAACATTATTCATAATGTTCAGCAACGCTGTGCAGTTGTACACAATAATGCTGCACAGAACAGCAGTAAAAATCAATGAAAACACACAAAGTAGGGAGACAGCAACTTGTGCACTGCCCTCATTCTGCGCCATTTTATCCCAGTTATACTGGTTCCATTTCCAGTTCCAAATCTAGCATCACTCACCGTCATTTCAAGATCCTTTCATTCAGGTTTCCTCCGTTACTCCACCGCAATTCTCAAAAGGTAGCCCAAAGTCTAAGGTTTAGTACAAACTAGCAATGATGGAAGTGCTGAAGTTTGATCAGAGCCCATAATCACTGCACACCTTACTACAAGTATGACCTACGAACGGCACTCACTAGACTGATATCTGGTGCATTTTACAAAAGACAAAGGCATTCATCAAAATCCGTCCAACTTTGCTCAATGCCCCTCATCAAATGAATGTCTTTTCTACAATAGAACATTGAACAAGGACCCCCATTAACGTCCAGTGGCCTACTCACAGTTGGTTATCCTTATCCAAAGAATTGCACCCACTCACACTGTATGTACCCAATAGTCCCTTGAAAATTAAAAAGATGTCAGTCCACACCTGATTTAAAGCTACAGGGGTTAGATTTTCTGCGAATACACCAGTTATGGAGACAAACAACTACAAGGTTAGAAACACACCTCACAATATCTGTGGTGCCTGGAGATAGCCTAACATGCAGGGCTTGGCTTTCCTGATTCAAGCTGTTTAGCTGAACATCACATGTTTTAATGAGAAATATTTTGTGCCGTCTTTCCAAAAAAGAAAGAAGACAGGCTGGTAGAAAGTGGACAGCATCCAAGCACAGAAATTCTGTTACCCATCATGATACCAGCAGCAAACATCTGGTGCTCACATCTGTTTCTAAGAGGACACTCGTATTAACCCCACATTAAAAGTGTATAAGGTACCAAGGCTCAATGACCTTCATATCAACAAGAACTTTCTTTTTATTTTTGAATAAAGGAAAGAGAAACTTTTACATTGGACTAAAAGCAAATATTGTGTATTATCATTTTCATCTTGTTCCTATCCCTGTCACTCCAGTTCAAATTAATCACCTCCCCGGTATAATTTTCTATGGCTTTTTCAAAATTAACATTTACAATTGCCTTCCTACTAAAGACATAAAGTTAGAAGAAGACAAATAAAAATGTAAAGCAGCAATATCTGCAAGCCAACAATCCTGAATAGATGAGACCCCACTCCTTGACATGGCTTTTGAGTCAAAAATATCAAGGGAAGACGATGCAGAAAACACAGTGGCCATTCCCACCTCACCATAATGACAATGTCAATAACATTAAACTAACATGACTAGCCTCAGCTCAAGATGGGCACTGGGGTCCATTACCCTGTATGATCCAATTAAAAATAACCCCCCCCACCCCTTACACATTTTTACATTTTATTGTGAAACAAAAGCATTTATTTCTGTAGCACATGTTCATACACAGTATAGGAGGAGAATAGACAACCCGGCCAGGAAGGAGGACAATTTCTTTACCGAAATGGGAACCCAGAACAGAAGGACAGATGGGTTAGATGGCTGGACGAGGAAATAACTTTGTGCCCGGCTGGATGAATGTGTGGCTTTGACCAACGGAAGCCGGGAGTTGGAAGCAATTCTGTCCACTATAAGGCAGGTGGCAGTGTTCCTTGTGTGGCAGCTCAGTCAGGATACCCACAGGGGGTGCATGGGTGTTGGAGCCCAGAAGTGCAATGCTGTTGGGGTCACTAGGTGCTGGTAGAGAACTCTGTTGGGGACGGCGTTGCTCCCTACTTTCTGTTTGGCCTGGATATACTTCCAGGAAGACAGGGTGTGGCACTGGAAGCATTCCCAGCTCCAGCTTGAAAAGAAGCCTGCCACCTGACATGGTAGAGTCAGAGTCAGCGGGCAACACTCAACGGGAGGAAGAAAGGAGGAATAACTTGTTTGATTTTGTGTATATATTACGACAGGTTTTTAGAAGGGTGAGTTTTGGAAAGGTGCTTGGTTTAAAAACCGCAGTATGTTTTATTTAATCAACAAGTGTGTTGGACTTTACTGTGTTTGTGGTTTGGGGGCTCTGTGGCTCCCCCTGTTGTTTACAACAGGATGTAGCATAAAGTGCAAATACAATATAATATTTTATTGCATGTATTAGGATTTTCCAATGATAAAGAAAAAAACAAGTAATTTAAAAGTGAAGGTGATATTCTATTAGATTAGATAAATTTAGATAGATTTGATAAACTTTACTAATCCCAAGAAGAAATTCAGATGCAGAAGCATAAAAACAAGGGTACAAACTCACAGGATATATAATACAGCCAATCAATTAATCAATAAAAACAAAAACATTTATATTCATCAGATATTTCAAATTGAACCTAATGAGTTCATTTAAATTAAAACAAATAAACAGGAATGTCTGGGGTCACGGTGGTCAGCGCTGCAGCCTCACATGTCTGACATCCTAGGTTCAAATCCAAGAGTGGTCTTCATCTGTATGGAGTCCGCAAGTTGTCCCTGTGTCAGCTTGGGTTATTTGACATATCTCTAACTTGACCTGTGTGTGTGTGTGTGTGTGTGTGTGTGTGTGTGTGTGTGTGTGTGTGTGTGTGTGTGTGTCTTGTGATGGGCTGGCTCTCTGCCCAGGTTTGCCTTCAATCTTGCACCCTTTGGCAGCCCCCCCATGACCCTGATTTGGATTAAGCAGGTGTGAGAACATAAGTGTACATGTATAAAACTGTCTGATTCTGTTTCTATAAACCCCTCTGTTATGCCACATTGAAATGTGTTCCGTGCAACCAGCTGTCTTTAGCAGTCACATAATCATTTGAGTAAAGATTTAAAATTGAGTTCATAGGAATTAATTTCTACTGGCCATTGTTAGTTTCTATCTTGCACCCAGTGCTTCCAGGACAGAATCTGTGTCCCTATGAGCCAAGCTAGAAATGAGAAAACAAGACGATGTAATGCATTTAACAAGCTGGGCATCCTGCCTGAAACTCTATTCCTGTGAGATCTGTCCTCACCTACATCTTACATCCTACCAGGGGAACCTGATCTGTTGAGACTGTCTTCCTGGTAATCTTTTCTTTGATCCATGGTGGAAATCCCCCGAGACTGTAACAAATATAATTGGGTATCTTCATTTTAAAATTTATTATATGCTAGCTACATTACCTGACGATGACAGGCAATCGAATAAATTTTAAAATATTTGATATTTTTCTGCCTTATGTGTACCCTCAGTGTTCCTCCTACAACTTTCCGTGGTATCCTTGTGCATCTCAACCTCTCTTGCCAGGCGTTTCCTCTCCCAAGTGTAGCTGAGTTAGTTTATGTTTTATTTTCGTGAACATTCTCAAAATTGTTTTTTTTAATACTGAAATGCTTCTGTTTTATAAATTGTGAATTTTGCTTAATGTGAATCCAATCAATGTATCTTTTGTATAATAGTTCCTGTTTGCCTGTTGTAGCGAGGGGGGGGCTTTAATTAATGAAACACCCATAGGACGCACATGTAGCATACAGCAGACTCCTGACAAAAGCTGGATGACGCTTTTGCAGGAGACCGAGAGAGCGCCTGTCGCTGCGTGTGCTGACTGTGCCCCTTACTGCTTGTCTTTAAGTTGGATGACGTTGTTGCAGAATAAACGGCAGAATCTGGATATTGGTGTGTCTGTCTTCTTTCAAATCATCAGCAACCATTTTAAAGCCGCTACACATGCACATTCATGAAATGTCTCAGAGTCTTATTTCAAGTCTCGGTGCTCTTTTGACTACCACCAATGGTAGGTGGACCCCTATTAACAACTATAAAAACATCATTTGTATTCTTGCAAATACTTCCCTTCTTAGAAAGCGACTCTCAGTGTTGATTTCACGCCTCTCCTTGGTATCTTAACCACTCTTGCCTAGCATTTTCTTTCCTGATTGTGTTTGATTGAGCAACCAATGCAAAACTGACCTATCAGAACAAAGTTAATCTGACCAATCGGACTGCTCAAAGGCACTGGACAAACACACACATACAAAGAGTAGACTTTTCTACATTTAACCACTATGTTTATTGTAAGGATAGTCAAACTTGTCATCATCACAATACCATCTTCCCCTTAAGGCAGGAGTGGCAAACTCCAGTCCTGGAGGGCCGCTGTGGCTGCAGGTTTTCATTCTAACCCTTTTCCTAATCGGTGACCAGTTTTCACTGCTAATTAACTTCTTTTTCCCTTCATTTTAATAGCCCGGTTTTTAAGGATTCAGTGCTCTAAATTAATTCTTTTTTTCATTAAATGACAGCCAAACAGAAATCAAATGTGAAACAAATCAACAGTTGACCAGCAAAATTGGGGCTTCAAACTCTAACTAATTTCACTCCAACCAGTTTCTTAATGAGAAGCCAATTCTTGCTGTTAATTAAACTCGTTATTTAATTCCATGGCTTGTTGCTGCTCTCATTCTTACACAGCAGACATTTCCATAACTGCTGATTTTCTGTTCTTTCTAAGAACATTGTCAAAATGTTTTGGGGACCTGAGAGATCAACCATACTGAGACCTTCACCTTTCTTTATTTTCAGATATTGTGTGATGGGCATGGCACCTTGTTTTGTGTCTCATTATCGTTTGGCAGCTAATTAAAGAAAAAGAAACAACTAAGGGGCCTGAATCAAGTTAATTAAAAGTAAGGCAAAAGAAGTTAATTAGCAGCAAAAACTAATGAAGAAGATGGTTAGAATGAAAACCTGCAGCCACTGCGGCCCTCCAGGACTGGAGTTTGCCACCCCTGCCCTAAGGTATGAGAATGCTTCCTTATTTCAGGACCTGTATGACAAATCACAAAATGATTGAAGCAGAGTTACAAGGCAGCAGTACTCTTCATAGCATCACCATGCCACCCCACAGTCAATAATTATGCTTATGATATTAATTCTGTACCAATCCTCACAAAAGAAAAGACACTTAATCCACATGCAGAATACATTTCTCTGAATTTTATTTTAATCTATAGCATTCAGAGTTCACATTTATAGACAACACTCTTTTCATAGCTAATTTTCAATATTTATATTTATACCTACTGTATATTTTGCTCCACTGACAGCATGCCCTGGTGGCCAGGTTTTGGAATGTAAAGTACAAGGTTGTCATGTCTTTCCCCACTTCTAGTGAATTAATGCAACTCTTTTTTAATGTTCCTGGAAATGCAATTGGATTATTGTTGCAAGCTTAGTGCCTTTTCATATTTACAAACTGTAAAAACGAGAATGAGCTCAAAGAAGGTGGGATGACCTTAAAGTCTCAGGCTGATTCAACCCTTGCCGTCATACACTTGGCAAGACTCCAGTTGATGTTTTATTATTCTGCAAGCCTTTTGTTAAAAACACTAGATTTAATTGTTCCCATTGGTTTTGTTTTCCCATAATGCTTGGTTTTATGTAAGAAACGTGGTTACAAGTGCTCTGGACTGCTGACAAACTTGAAACAGTTTGGGTTGATGACAGTGTCCAAGACCATTTAGTAACATTAAATTAACATAACAATGGGATACAAGTGAAAATTACAAAGAAGCTTTTATATCTTTATTTGTAACTCAGACAAAGTAAATGTAATATTAGTGTTTCAGGATTTCATTGATGAGAACAGCAATGCTTTCATGTCTAATTAAACAAACCCCCCTGAGTCTTTAGAACTGACACAGAATGTGAATTTTATTGCAGGGTTCGGTTTGGGGGGGGGGGGTCTGACTCAAAACCAGATTGGCACCCCCCACAGGAAAACCATACAGCTAGAGTAGCTGGCAAGCTTCAGTTCAACAAATGGTCTTGGGTGCCGGTGTGAAAAGGCAGTGTGGAGAACAGAGCATCAGAGCAGCTTGGCAAGTCAGTCAGTGTTTGGACCGAGAGCCTGAAGCCATCCACAAAGCCACAAACAAAGCAACTGGGGGGTGAGTTGTACCAGACTTCTGTGGGTCTAAAGTTGGCTGCTTGGGATTGGTTTTGAATCAGAGGTCCTTCTGTACCACAAATGCCCTATTAGTGTAAGGATATGGGCAGAGAATTTATAAATTTGGTCACTTTACCCCTTCCTCTCCCTCTCTTTCTCACACCATGGCCATAATAACAACACAATGAGGAGTTTTTGCTGCATATTTTCCACACAAAGACACACCAAAACACAACTTTGTGCACAGTATTGTGTTTTCTCTACAGCAAAATCCACCTAAACAGAAATCAGCCACTACCATATCCTTACTAAGACTTACAAAGCACCAATGATATTTGACAACACTCAAATATGGGCTATCATAGTGCATTTTTTAGACTCTTACTGCTGTTTTACAATATGTTAGCAAATGCTTCGTCAGGTCTTAGTAAGATTTACAAAGCACAAATGACACAAAGAATATCTACAGTGCATCTATTAGTCACTGGTTAGTATATGACAAGACCTTAGCAAAGGCAATAAGTGACTAATAGATGATCTACGGTAAGCTCTTTAGTGTTACTCTGAACTCTTATTTTGAGCGATACAATAATGGCCTGTCTGTCCTCGATGGTCAACCAGAGAGTCACTTAATATGATAGGCAACGATAAATCAGAACAAAGCAACTAAACTGGCAAGGTATGATCGACCCTCCCAGTCTCACAATATTAATGACAATGGCTAATCGACTCTAATTTTCCTACAGTGATCAACAACTTAACAGCTCGGGGGGGCTTCCTTGAGTTAGCTTGCACAAAAAGGCCTTGGTCTTTATATATGTGTCTTACTTGTACATTGAACCGAGGACCCATCTCACCATTTCTTTTCACCATGAAGGGCGAGGTGTTGCCCCTCTATCTATCTATCTATCTATCTATCATGCACCACAACATATTGCCAATGTCAATGACTGGTCAGGTCCATCAGCAACTCTGCACCCTAATCGTTTATAAATTCTAAAACTACCCACACTCACAATACCATGAAGGAAAATCCAACAACAAGTGATGAAAATTTAGCCCAGGTTAGAGAGTAATCAGTGATAAGCCAAGGCTGGAGATTAAACTACCAGTGTGCAATGGGTGTAGATATTCACTTGGCTTGGAAAGCAGTGCCACTGCTAGGTTATTTTGCACCCTAGGCCAAGCTTATTAGTGTGCCAACCGACTCTTCGGTAGCTAACCCATGCAGCTGGGTTTTCTCACCCTTATAGGCGAATGCCTAAATTGCCTTAATGGTGGAGCTGGCCTTACTGGAAAGACATTGAGCTGCAGTTTAAAAATAATAAAATTCTGAATTCCAATAATGCTGATATAGATCATTTCTATTCATGGAGTCAGGTACCATTACCAGTTGCAGAGTCCAGAACATTTAGGTGTTTTATATATATATATATATATATATATATATATATATATAAACCAAGTATCATGGTTTTCCTCCAACATCCCAAAGATAGGCATGTTAACTGTCTACTCTAAACTGGCCCAGTGTCAGCAGGCCCCACACTGGACTGGTGGCATGATCTTGATTTCTTACCCTCTAATCCACATTACTGCCATGATAGACTTCTTCTCCCTGTGACAGTAAGCTAGATAAATGCATAAGAATATTGATGGATAAAATCCTCCTAATCCGTGCCACCAGTGTATATTTTTGCAGAATCCGTATGAGCTCAGTCAAACAGAGGCTTACAGTTTAGCGGGTAAGTTTGAAGTTGACAGAAATAGCAGCAGTGCACAATGTATAACTTGTTTGCAGAGAGTCTTATCAGACCTTTTGCAAACACATAGTGACACCCGTCCTCAGTTCCAGGTCCTGCTGGCAGGTGTCCTAACTCCTGAAAACATTTAACATCCGTATTGCTACTTAGAGACAGGAGAGACATATAAATGTATTTACCTTCCCTTCTTCATGATGCTCACTGAATATTTAACTTGTATTTAAACATTTCCTTGTTGTAAAAGGAACCTTAAATTCAATAGATAAATATTTGTACATTCCTGGATTTTACAACACATAACACAAGAAAGCCAGAAACAATGGCTGCTGACAGGGGTGACAAATTTTCTGTTGCTTAAAGTGACTGGATCAAGTAATGGTTTCCTTTTTTATATGAATGTAGAAAAGCTATAGAAAGCAAATTTAGAGATGCTATGAAAACTTTCAGAAAGCTCTTTGTTTCATACAGTTTTGACTAACATTATTATTATTATTGTCACTCCCACTCCTTTTTTCATTTCTCACTCAGTGTAGATGGGACTCACAGGTGACCTAAGAGAAAGAGCTAAAGATGGCCTCCTCTGGCCTCTAGGATATTTAACATCACTGCACTGTAACAGGCGTATGTGTCAAATATTGTTATATTATACATTTTGTGAGCTCTCTTAATCCTTTTGTGGTCAATGCGTGTCAGAGTCTATTTAGTCAGCAGCATAGGTGAGCAACCAACATTGGGTGGGACTGCAGTACATCTTGGGGCAATTCATGTACACACACACACACACACACACACATTCAGAACATGTTCATAACAAACATACTTCTTGGGGATTTGGAAGAAAACCAGAGAGAAAGCACATCGACTCCACACAGATAATGCCCATGCTGGGAGATGAGCCTGGAGAGGTGTGGCAGGAGTGCTAATCCGTGTGCCACCCACAGAGGAAACAAGTCATAGAATTCATAGTCACTCCAGACTATGTTCACTTATATTAATAAGATAACTGTATTCTTTTAATGGCTAAGGAATGTGTTTGAAAAGTTAACAAGAATCTACAACAGAGTTCAGAATGGGGGCCTGATTAAGCTCAATTAATTCAAGGACTTTTATCTCCAGGAGCATAAGATTGCTTCATCATGTCTGGGTAATTAGCCATTTGATTCTAATTAACAAGTGTCAGTTATGGCGGTTAGGTAGATTTGTCATGCCCTTTGGATGTACTGTAGCTTTTTATTTGGAGAGATCTGTTAATTGTGTAAACTTGTTTTACAATATTATCCAATGGAATTTATCCATTAAGGGTAGGTGGGGCGCAGCACCATCAGATGTTGTGTTAGTCCTTAATGTTGTCTTCTTTAACAATTACTTTTCCAGTTTTTCATCACATGCTCAATGTGATTGCTTACAGTATTGTTGTATGTGAAACTGTCTTTGCGTCAGGTGCTTCAGGCCTATTTCTGCTTGAGTTGTTGACCCTGCAGTGTTTAAGGTTTACACCTGCAAAACCTGAACATTCCCATTTAGCAATGGAGCCCCTTATGAGGACCTGAGCCTCGTAGAAACATCTGAGCTTTTCCCAGTCACATCTATGCAATGAAAGGCAGGAAAAAGATATAAAATGTCCTGTACCAATTGTTCTTAAAGGTATCTACAGTACTTTGAAATGAAACAACCTATGGGAATGAAAAATTAAAATGGAGATATCCTATCTTATTGGTTTCCCCTTGACAACAATGAGATCAGAACAAAATAAAATGGAGACATTTTCTTTTGTCTCATGCTTCTCGTTTTTCTCCAAGAAAAACACTCTGGTATCCTCACAAGTATCTCTTCTTCTGTTTCAGAAGACATCTCAGCAAAGTGGGCTCAGATCTTTCAAGCAGTGTCTTGACATTTTTTTGCAATTGTAAAGTATTTGTGTGGTCAGTCATATAGGGAGAAATGCATGGACAGCTGTTTGTGGTAATAAAACACTTTACTATAATTGTAAAACTGTAGTCCTTGCCTCTGAATAATACTACTAGTTGCTCTAATTTATATTGCTGTGCTTCAGTTAGATCCAACTCATTCTAGAAGTAAAAGCAGACAGTGGTTAAGACTTTGGACTTCAGTCCCTGAGGATGTGGATTCAAGTCCCACTACAGACATCACTGTGTGACCACAAACAAGTCACTTCATCTGCCTGTGCTCTAACTGGAAAAACAAAACAAATGGAACTGATTGCGTCTTAAATGCTGTTAAGTCACCTTGAATAAAGGTACCAGTCTAATAATAAGAAAAAATATGAAGTCTTGAAAGAGATGAAAACAAGACTAGACAGTGTATTCCACCCGGGTTTGGGGGGGTGGGCAGGGGGGGGGGGGGTTGTGTAAACGTTAACATTATACAAAGTTATTGTCTGTTATACCTGCATTTTTATCACTCTTTAATTTAATATTGTTTTTTATCAGTATGCTGATAAACTAATGGGTTTCCTCTTCCAGCAATATTGACCCAAGGCAAAAGTTAAAAAGAATGTCCTTGTAGTGAGAAGTCAAGCAAAATGACACCTTTTATTGGCTAACTGAACAGATTACAATATGCAAGCTTTTGAAGGGCCCTTCTTCAGGCCTCAAAACCTTGCATATCGTAATCTTTCTAGTTAGCCAATAAAAGGTGTCATTTTGCTTGACTTCTCACCACATCCATAATGGTTAACACGGTACAACACCCTAGCACTAAAGAACATCTTTCATAAACTCAAAGGATTAAATTTGGATTTATTCTTATAATGTTGGTCTGTTATGTGTAGGATGGATGGATGGACGGGTAGCCCAAATAGCAAACGTGGTTTGTGAATAAGATGGGTTCTGTCTCTTTAAGAGGCTAATTCACCCTCCTGTATAAAATGGTCTAGAAAAGGTCAGGTGTAGGAAGAGATCAAGGGCTAACTAACTGGGTGTTCGGTTGTGGAGCAGAGAGGTAAAAGTAAAATCCAAGTGCCTCAAATTTTCACCTTTACTTGGTAGTATTTAATTATTTAAATGATTTAAGTTTTTATGGAGATTTTAAATATTTTTGTATATGTGTATATATTTGTAATGTTGAAGGTATTTGGATTAATTGTAAGTTATTTGTTTCGTAGAGACAATGGGACTTGTCACATGTTTCTTTACTCTTTTCACTGTTTAGTTAAATTGATTTGCCATGTATTATTACTGTGCAGTTTGTTTATAGATTTTGTTTTTTCTTTGCTTTATTATGATTTCAGTAGCTCTGGTAAGATTTGTGGGGGTTTTATGCACAATGAGAAGTTCATTTGTATTCACATATTAATATATGCCTTGACAAGTCATATTATATTTGTTTATATGTTATTTGTAATATATTTTATTGTATGACTTCATAAACGCATGAACACTTATTATATTAAATGCTGAACCTGTGCTACATATGACTAAAAAAAAGTTCATGCTCTCTGATGTGTTGGACCATGACAGCTTTGTTTTTTAGCATTAATTGCTGAATCCAGTCACATGCATGTGACAAAAGAGAATGCTGTTATTCATTTAAAAAAGTAAAAAAAAAAAATCAAAGTGTCATTTAGGGTTTGCAAAGTGGCATAAATATTAGCATGCCTCACAAGTCCTGGGACCTGAGATTGTTGTCCAGTGTGGTCCATGACTGTGTTAGTCTGCCTGCTCTTCCCTGGTCAGTGAGGGTTTTCTGCACTTACTCCGGGCACTGCAGCGTCTTGTCTGACTATAGTACTGTAGCAGGAAGTGTCTAAATTATTCTACTACTTTGGTTAATAGCAGAGGGAATCAAGAATTGTGAAACTGGTGTATAAAAAAGAATAAATCTGCGCCCAGAGGAGTCCCCCAGGACTGTGTTTAAGATCCACTGCTCTAGACTACCGTCGGTTCTTCTCACATTGCCTGATTTCAGGCCTTCACAACTAGGTGAATGTGCAGTATGATTTGCTTGATCCTTTTCAGGGTTACATTCATTATTTATACAAAGATCAGACTGGAGTACTTGATATACATCAATCTTTCTTTGCAGACCACAGGTCTCATTTATATTACTTTGTGTGGATTCGAATAGATGTGAAAAGATAGATAGATAGATAGATAGATAGATAGATAGATAGATAGATAGATAGATAGATAGATAGATAGATAGATAGATAGATAGATAGATAGATAGATAGATAGATAGATAGATAGATAGATAGATACTTTATTAATCCCAAGGGGAAAAGATTGTGCATGCCAGAAAAACAGGAAAATGCCTATGCCAAAAAAAAAATCAGATTTATAAACCTGGCACTCTACCATTTATAAATCACAATCACTTTGTACATGTATGTACATGAATGCACCTCAGACTCCACCCAAAACATCCATATATGGAGTGTGCTAGTCGACCTTATGCATATGCAATCCCAATGCTGCAGAACTTCATTGGCTGGGAGAGCAGCCTCTCGCTCCGGACACGTTGAGACCCCGCCTCCTGCATTCAAGAGTATCAGGCTGTGTTCCACAACTGAGAGCACAAGATCATGTACAGTATTATAGCGTCTCTCCTCTGCTTTTTGGGGGCCAGTAAAAGCAGGCGCCAATATCTGAGTAGATAGTAGCCATTATTACCTGGCACATGTAATGACATGATGGCTGTTACAATAAATAGTATGGGCCATATGAAACACTGAGGGTTCAGCCAGTTACCTTACATACAAGCCATTTACCACGTACAGCGCCATCATGTCTATCAAAACTACTTTTCCCCAAAGTAAATGAACCAAAGCTAAACCAGGTCACCAGGCCATGATGTGTTATAGTCTTGGAATCACAGATGACTTGTGCATTAAAGGGATGTCACTGCTTCTGGTTAACAAAAGCAGCTTTGTTCTCTTTTGGTGCCCCTATTGCATTATGAGTGCAGTAAACTGCTCCGATTACATTAGAAGAACCAAACACTGCTGCAACTTCACTTTTAATGTTGGCAGAAACCTGTTATGTATTGTATGTGCACCCATACTAAATGAAAACTTGATATAGTGCCTCACCGGTTGGTTAATGGCTTCCAGCACAGCGGGCATGAAAGAGGGAAGCTTTGCTGAGATATTCCTGACCTGTCAGCCATTTCAATAAGAGGTGACAACAGGTAGCTGATATAAAAGTTCATCAGTGCAAATACGCTGCATTAGCCCATCTTACATGGGAAATAAAGCACAGTCCGTAGATCATATTCATCACTTTTGTGGTTAGATATGTTTGTCACATCAACACACATTATAATAACGGCTCTGGGATTTGAATTGTTATGTTTGTGATTCGCCATCTAGCTAGTTTGGTTGCATTTTGCTACTAGATCAAGGGTGTCATCATTTCTCAGTTTCTCCAAACTGCTGCATACTCATGAATCAGTGTTGCTATAAATATATGTATGTTGTGCTATCAAGTTTCCTTTTATAAATCCTGACATTTGCGTGGGAAATTGCATACGTGCTTTTCATGTTTCTTTATGTGCATATAAATGAGGCCCCAGAACTGAATCCGTTCTGTTCAAACATAAAAGTGTGTGCAAGAATGACATATAAATACTCTAATACGCCTATTTTTGAATCTTTTCCTTTTCACATTTGCAGGGTCATGGGGAGCCAGAACCAGTCCTGATAAAATTAAAGCAGCAAAATGAAGCAACCTTAGAAGAGAAAGCTGTCCATTTGTAGATCATAAAGTCACAAAAGGCAAATTCAGAATTGCAATAAAAGGTAATGAATGTGGAAGAAAAACTGAAGCATCAAAACTAGTGTGCTACTCTGACATGTAGATGAAGTATTCTGTACCTTGCAATTACTGTATATCATTTAGAAGATTAATTTTAGCATTTTCCAAATAAACTGCTCACAAAAGTGTGCCACTTGAGACTGCAACAAACTCATGCACTGTGTGAATCTGAGCAAAGCTTTTTGTTTGTTCAGAACGTAACACACAGGCGCACCCAAACTTGCCTTCACTACCTGTGACATGCAATCACTCACTTCCCATGAGACTTTGTAAGACGGGGCAAATAACTTTCGACTATTTCATACCCCAAGTCATTTTGTTTCTTTAAGGGTACAGGGATGCTGACATAATGAAAAATGCAACATAATTAAAGACAAAATTGTGATACTACATTTATTTCAGTGCAACGCAAATGGTAAAGGAACTTGGCATCCATATACTGTATATCACATTTATAAAATAAATCTAACTACTCAAAAATGCTATACATTCATACCCAAAGTGAAAAACTGATTGAATCGACAGAACACAACAGCAGTGTAACCTGATCAGTGACCCGCGCTAGAAGCAGCGACAAGGAATATGTTTATTGTAAGAAGTGACTTGTAAAATGGTGAACACTTTTTTATAGTATCATTTTTCCTACATTTAGAAAATGTCACATGAAAAAACTTCCATCCATCCATTTTCCAACCCGCTGAATCCAAACACAGGGTCACGGGGGTCTGCTGGAGCCAATCCCAGCCAACACAGGGCACAAGGCAGGAACCAATCCTGGGCAGGGTGCCAACCCACCGCAGATGTAAAAACTTTCATTTTCCAAATGTATATTTTTTGCAATGCAAATTTCCATTTACATAGCAAATGTCACACTTCTATAGAGTATTTCCAATATAAATGGCGATTCCCAGCCTAACAGTATGTCACAAATCACACTCACATGTCCAATATTCAGCTTAAATGCCAAACACCCACATTATATTACAAATGTCTTGCCTTTGTCAAATGTCTACCTCAAATGGCAAATGTCTCAATTATATAGTATGTTAAATAGCAAACTTAAATGGAAAATATTAGCGGTGTGAGGCATATATAAGTGACAAGAACACGTCCAGTGTGGAGCCTAAAAGTTTAAGACTTTTTTATAAGGTAAAATTTTTATGTTATTTCTAAAAGGTAAAAATAAGATGTAAATCACCAATGTCAAATGTAAATGACACAAAAAAACCCTTAAAGTTAAGCTGAAAAAAGAGTCGGGTTGTGTTGTGTTATGGGGTTGTAGGGTTCGAGCAGATTTTATTTTACTGTAATTCACGTCAGAATGACTTATGTTCCCCTTTAAAGTGTCTGTTTTGTATTACAACAAAAATTTGATCAGAAAAAAAGTTGAGCTGACAATGATATCTTTATTATTCAATCACATCATCTCTTACTTCAGCAACAGTGTTCTGCTTTCAGAAAGCATTCCACTGGAAGGTGTGCACAAACACAGCACAGTTCATAGCCTTGCTATCTACACGGCGTGTATTCGGACGGGGGGCTTTGTTCACGTTGTCTAGCACAGTCGAAGTTCTGCCTTCTTGTTTTCCTGCTCCTCACTCCTGCCAAACCTCACCCTTCTTCTTCAGTTGTGGATTTCTGTACTGATCTGCCCATAGTGCTGTACACATACAGTATCACCCAAAATGGCAAGCTTTCATCAAAGTTGCAGATGATTGCAAATATTTAGGTTTTTGATGAGTAACAATCTGACTTAAAGCCACAGAACAACTGTAGGTCTTCATGTTTGCTGCAGTAAATTGGAAATATATTTAAAATCTTTTTAAAATGTAAGTGAATCGTTTTTCATACAAGCAAAACATTTGACCTTTAAACTTAATATTTGAAATATCAATGAGACATTTTCCATGAAAATGATTATTTAACATATGAGCTGGACAATGAACAATTTTAATTAGAACAAACCATTCCACCCAACTAAAGTTTGCAAATCATATCCAACTAATTTTTCCAAAATAACATCAAGTCAAGATTTAAAGTTCCCTAAAGCACCCCTCTCTACCACTGCTACTCAATAACTTATTCCATGTGTCTATAGTTCCCTGTGTGAAATAATACTTTCTAATGTTTGTGTGAAATCTGCCCTGTTTTTGTTGAAGAACTTAATGTAAAGTAACAACTGGCATTCACTGAACTAATTCCTTTCAAACATTTATTAACATCAGTCATGTCACCACTATCCCTCTGTTTGCTTGAACAGAAACTGGTCAGCTGCTTCATTCTTTCCTCATAGCTCATACCTCTCATTCCCAGAATCAGCCCAGCTGCTCATCTCTGGACTTTCTCTAGTGCTGCTATGTCTTTTTTGTAGGTCCTTCTAGTGAATTATAAAACTGAAGCAGACTTTCCATTGACTTATGCTCTACACATTGTGCTATAAAATTAACATCCTATCAGCTTTCTTAATCACCGTTGGTTAATGGGACATGTTAATATGCTGAATTGTAACATTTGCCATAAATATAAGTAAATATTTAACTTTTAACCTCCTTAGCGTTAGACCCGAGTGTCACTCAGGCGGTAAAAACAGTGCTAAAAGCATTAGTCCCGAGTGCCACTTGGGCACCTGTATAGACGTGTCTCGTGTAAGTGTTACACCCAAGAATTACTCAGGCTGTTAAAGTGCCAACAACGTTAGTGCAGAGTGTTACTCGGGAAATGGTATAGGTGTGTCTTGGACAAACAGGCATCCCGGCTGAAAAAGAGAAAAGTGCTTTACCTGAATGAGTCTCTCCAAGTGGATGGATGGACATCCCAGCTAAAAGAGATGAAGGTTTCTTATCCGGACAGGAAGTTCCAGGCAGATGGACAGGCATCCCAATACTGGAATACATTTGTTGTACCTTCCCTGTCCAGGATGGAAGGTAGGAACATCGAAGAACATCTTCTAAAGGATGTTTGTTCCCCCAGGATGCTATATGGCAGCACCCATGGATATCAGTGCCCTTTGAGACACCATCAGGGAATACAGGGAATTGTAGTCTGGTAGTGCAGGGAGATGCACTCCCTTTTATTTGGGACTTCCGTATCATCCGGATCAGCTTCCAATGGGCCAGAGCCCTAGCACTGGAAGTATTCCCGGGTCCTTAATAAAAAGGACTGCACTGCCTTGTCCAGGTGAGTCAGAACTGGGAAGAAGGAAGGTAACACTCGACTGGAAGAGAGAAGTGCAGTGCAGTGAGGAGACAGAGAGAGGAGAAGAGACAGCTGTTTTGTGCTTGTGTTTACAAGGTATTTGTGAAACCAAACACCCTTTATTTGAACCCGGGACTGTTTTAGTGTGTTCATGTTTTGCCTAATGAGAAAGATTGGGCTATTTGAGAGTTTCATATGTTTTATTGATTAATCATTCAGACTTAGACTGCATTATTATAGCCAAAGCACAACTTTCTAGAGCAGCAATATGTTATCTACAGTATGTGCTTTAGAAGTCATACATCAATAATTATATTTTGCACATACACTTCTGACAAAGTGTCATGGTGTTTATTGCCACTTCATGGTCTAATACTGGACTTGGTCACAGACTGTGTAATGTGTGAACATTCTCTTTGTGACTACATGTATTTAATCTGATAACTTATCATGAATTAATATTAAGACCATAATGTTTAATATGTTGTTATTGTTGAGTTTATTTATACTGAAAAATAAATAGTGCTTTAGGAATGGTGAAGACTCCACTAAGTTTAATGTCATGTGTCACAAATCATCATATAGTCATGTGAAGATATTTGGGTAACATTTAGTTCCCATTTGGTCATCATCTGTGTGGACTTTGTACCTTCTCTCAGTGTTCACTTACAGCCCCCAGCAACATTACCTGTAAAGTGGCTGAGCCCATCCATGCTCTGAGATGTGCTGGTGTCCCCCAATGCACTAACTGTGACTCTGTGGTGGAAGAAGTGGATATGGCAAAATGGGAGATTTACAGATGGGGGATCTCAGATTTGAGAAGGAAAAGTGAGATGATGTAATTATAAAACTGTAAGAGGTGCAAAAGTAGGCATACTAAACGCTCCATTAAGCAAGCAATGATCTGATTGAAAATGGCACTATCCAGGGGGGTGCAGTGTTTAGTGCTGCTGTCTCACAGCCCCAGAGTCCTGGGCCCAATGCCCAGTTTGGTCACTGCCTTCATGGAGTTTACATATTCAATGGGTACATTTTCATTCAAAATACGTGTGTATGTGTGTGTGTATGTGTACAGTACGAGGTTAATTTGTGAATCTTGCACGAGTCTGCTTTTCAATGTACTGCCTGACAGTCCATGGTGAGGTCGTGCCCCTGTTGATTTATATTTAACAAAGTAGTTCATAAAGTAGATAAAATCACCTCAATAATGTATGTATGTGTGCTCACTTATAAAGTGGTGGAGAACGAGATGTTTCACAACTAGCATCCTTGAGCAAGTCACTTACCCTGTCTGCACTCTAACAGAAATATGGAAACCATGACACTGCAAATTTTAAGTTACTTATGAAAAATCTATGACATAAATCAATTAATGCAAGTGTACAAAAATAGTCATTTGTAGTGATGGGTGATTAACTTGAGCGTTCCCCTGAAAGAGCATGTGTGGGACATTAAAAGATGCCAGCTGAAGTCCACCAGGTGTAGAACATTCTGAGATGCCAGCTGCAGTCCAATGAATGTGGGGCATTCAAGCATGTGTGGAGCATTATGGGATACCAGCTCCAGTCCAGCATGTCGGACATTATGAGATGCCAGCTGCAGTCCGTTCTACTCTTTCTGTGGACTGTCGCTGGAGGGGAGGAGCAGTTGAACCATTTGTTACCGGAGTGATTTTATCCCATGATGCCTATCTCCTAGGTTAGATAATCGTGCAGGTTCCCTCCTGGAATGAGCTGTTGCTCCTTTGCTCTGGTTCTGCATCATTTTGTATTCTTGTGCCACCAGTTCAGCACACTGGTTTTAATGCAAATTGGACCCAAATTTCCAGAGGCTTACATTTGCATATTTAACTCTATTCAAATTAACATTAAAGTAAAGTCAAAGCAACAATTCCCCTAAATGCCCTTATAATGCAAATATTTGAGTTTCGGCAATTTACTTGATTGGCATTAAGAAGCCGTGCTGGTTTAAAACTGTCTAAGAAGCTTTATTTATGTATTGCATATTCGTGATAATTTTACTTATTAATTTTGCTTGTGAAATCATTTATATTTAAATCTAGAGAAATTGTGATTTTTTTTGTTATTGTTGGGAATTCTGTGCCCTTTTATACTTTATTCCACTCAGCCCATGTAAGGATACTATGGCACCAGCAATTCTTACAAGCAGCCTATAGATTGGATGTTAATTCTTTGTTACTTTGAAGGGTTCAGCGTTATGTCTGCCTACATTTTTACAGCAGTCAGTCCATGAATTGGTGCCGAGGTTGCAGGTTTGCATTGCACACCAGCCTCTTCAATAAGGGCTATTGCTCGGTATATCTGGGCTCCATTGTTGTTCTTATTCCCTGTTTTCTAATTTTGTTTATCAAATTATAAATTGAGAATTAACTGCTACTAAAATAGTCAAAAAAAGGTTAGAAACGCAGGTCCAACAATCAAAACATAAAGTATTTTATGTTCATTTTCTTTTGCCATTATGGAAATCACCCTTAACTTCACACATATTTGAATTTCTCTCTTCTGCTCTTAGTCAGAGTTTGCTGTACAGCAATGTAGAAGGATGCTGGTGCAGATGGACTCTTGATGTTACTCTTGAGTGGGCTGATTAGTATTTTTATTTTGATACTAAACTGCTTGAGAACTGTATTGGAAATGTGATATGTAAATAACAATAAATTTTATAGCAAATGAAACTCAAAAAAAGCCCAAATTGTGATTTCAGTCTGAAGTCACAAACTGGGAGAGAAGCAGTTTAATGTGGCAAAGAGTTCCATAAAACATATAAATAATTTAATAAAGGGACTGGCTACAATAAAAACCTCCATCCTCTGCAGCCCTCCGTACACTCAACTGAGTAGCCGGATGTTACAATTATTATAACATTGTGAAATGTCACTTTGATCGAGGGTTATTTGCTTTGTTTAAAGTCGGAATTGGAGAACATTGAAGGTGCATTTATGAAACTGATTACTTACGATCGAGTCACCGCAATTTCATAAAAGAGAGAACAGAGCAAGACTGGAATTGATCCTGTCCATTCTTTATACTGGATGTGCAACTCATCATCATAGTTAGGCAATTTTCACTCAAAAACAATCTTTTAAAAAGTGGCCGTCTCCATCTCAAGGCATTATACAAGTACAGAGATATCGTATGATTGTTCATACCGGAGCAAAGATAAGTCACAGTGGCTAGGAGGCAGCAACTGACTTGACAGCTTTGTGCTTTACAGAGCCACATTGTAGCCATTGACAATGGCCATCAGCTGTCAGGACCATGGGGCTATGGCTGTCTAACCACTCCACGGTCTCAAAATGACTGAATGACTGCCTCATGAGATATATACCATTAGGGTCAGCAACTTGCCACATCACCGCTCTATTGGAGATGCACCATTAGGGCCAATGAATGACTGTATGAACTGGGAAACATACCATTAGGGTCAGAGAATTGTCATGTGACTGTTGTGTGCAAGATACAGTACACTGTTGGGGTCAGTGAAGGGCTATAAGAACACTGAAGTGTAGGGTCAACGAATGGCTGTTTGACCCCCCCCTCCCCACTTCTCCCATTGGAGATATATTATTTGTATCAGTGAATTGTCACATGACCATTCTGTGCAAGATACACTGTTAGGGTCAGTGAATTGTGTCAAGAACACCCTGTTGGAGATACACTGCTATGGCCAGTGAATGGCTGTATGACAGCCCCCCGAAAGTCTCTGAGAGATGTACTGTCAGGGTCAGTGAACTGCCACATGACTGCTGTGTGAGAGATACGCTGTTAGGGGGTCAATGAATGCCTGAATGACCCACCCATGAGTCAGTAAATGATTACATGACCACTCTGTGGGAGAAACACTGTTAGGGTCACTGATTGGCTGTGCGATCGCCGCATGGAAGACAGACAGTTAGCGTTATCCAGCTGCGGCAGACTTCTACTCATTTTGTGAATATCAGTTCCTCTTTTGTTTATGCTACTAGACTCATCCCTTTAGCGTTTTTCACATGTAAATGAGTTTAGAAAGCAAAAGTGATTGTTTAAAATTGTACTTGAAAGACTACAACAGATAGCAATGATACAACAGATACGGTATCTTTAGTCCAATATTATCATCAACTCAAAGCTCCGTGTCTTCAGCCGATGTCTACCTCATTTTTGTTAGTGGACACTATGAAGGAAGCCCAGCTGCCGAGTACTTTAGGAACTAAATACTAAACAATAGAGAGCCTGGTTTCAGTTTCATATCAAACATGTCTGCAGACATTCTGCCATTAGGAAATGAAAGGCGGTGGGGTGACTCAAGTTCATCTAAATCTACATCAGAGCACTGAGAGAACTTGATGCACTGGATGTGACCCTTCACCATGTCAAGATGGCGGTTTCCACCAGGTCTGCGGGTGTGACCCACACTGGAGGCCATTTGAAGACTTCTTGGGTTATTAATCACAGGATTGTCACATCAAATGCCAGTGAACTGATAAAGACATGGACATATTCTGAAGGCCACACACCCACTTCTTTAAGTCTGTCACATGAAGATATTGAAAGTGTACAATGTCATCACGAAGGGCCCACCAGTGTGCTTTCTGCAGACATGATAAAAGTAAAGCACAATAGTACCTCACTAGCCTAAATATACTAAACAGGTGGGTCAAGTTGTCTGACAACCTTTCCCAGACCTCTTGAAATATCCAACAAACAGAAAGCCCAGGAGGTGGCATCTCAAACACATTATTTCTTGAGATTTTCATTTCTTTTTTTTAACTATCCATCCATCCATCCATTTTCCAACCCGCTGAATCCGAACAGGGTCACGGGGGTCTGCTGGAGCCAATCCCAAGTGATAGAGAATTCCCCTATGTTTATAGAATGTTCAGCATACTGGTAGTGTATAAGCATCTTCGATCTGCACACTGCGTGGATTGACTACACTGCCGGACTGAGCGCTACAAAGCTGTAAGTTCACTCCTCACTACCAATTCAAAGCATCGCCCCAAGGAAGTTACCAGCATCTTTGCCGTATGGAAAGAGTGGACCAGGCTGTATGTTCAACCAGTAATAGGCAATGCACAAAGTAAAGCCTGCCAGATATACAGGGGGGTACAGAGGCTAACACTCTTACATTGTGGTGCCCAGACAGGGGCTCACTTATCAGTCAGGGCACCTTCTGTTCGGAGCTTGTATAACATTTGTGCTCATGTGGGCTTTGTCTGGTGATTCTGCTTTTCTTCTAAGATCTAAAGTAATGAACTGCCAATACAGAATCTGCCCACCATGAACATGTACGGCTTTGAGACACTTTCATTACTTCTGGCATTAAGGCAAATGGACTTGCGCCAGTGTCTGCTCCCATTTATTGCTTAATGTGTGTTAAAAATATAGCTGTTAACAGTAACAATAAACTTGAATATGGTACTTTGTGGATTTTTTTTTTCCACTAGGTATATAAGTTTAGACTTTTATTTTCCGCTAACCCCATAAGATTCATTTTTTTTCCCCACCTGCTTTTCTATGTGACTTTATTGACTTTAACGTTTAATTGATTACAGGCTTTATTGTTCTTTAATCCTTTTCCACCTTACCCCTGGCATTGCTTATCATCAACTTATCACTTTCGCAGGACTAAAGTCACCTTTCTTTAATCTCAGACATAAAAATAGTGCTGGCTGACAAGCTGTCCAGTATTTTAAACCTTCAAAAACCCTTGCTGTCCTTTCACCTTGAAATTTGTTTCTTTTCAGCCTTCTCTTGCTCTCTTTTCCTTGAAGTTGTGTCTTGTTTTAAGTTGAAAAGGCTCTTATGAAGTACGTTTTTTCTGTAAACCAATATAATGACTATTTTAATGGTACTTTAATCACATTCTGTGCAGCTACATTCTTAAAAATAAAAAAGTGTCAAAGTTTTTCTTCAGAGCGATGCCATAGGGCAGGGGTGTCCAACTCTGGTCCTGGAGGGCCACAGTGGCTGCTGCTTTTCATTCTAACCCTTTTCTTAATCAGTGACCAGTTTTCACTGCTAATTAACTCCTTTTTCCTTTCATTTTAATAGCCTTGTTTTTAAGGATACAGTCCTCTGAATTGATTCGTTTCTTCATTAAAAGGCAGCCAAACAGAAAAGAGATGTGAAACGAGCCAACAGATGACCAGCTAAACTGGAACTTCAAACTCCAGCCAATTTCACTCCAACCAGTTTCTTAATGAGAAGCCAATTCTTGCTGTTAATTAAAGCCGTTACTGAATATCATGACTTGTTGCTGCTCTCATTCTACCACAGCAGACTGTTGATTTTCTGTTTTTTCTAAGACCACCGTCAAGATGTTTTGGTGACCTGAGCAGACCAACATGACCAAGACCTTCTTATTTATTGGTTAGCTGGTCATGTGGTGGCTTGTTTGGTGTCTCATTATTGTTTGGCTGCTCATTAAGGAAAAAGAAACAACTAAGCAAAATGGCTCACTAATTAAGAAGAGGGTTAGAATGAAAATCTGCAGCCACTGCGGCCCTCCAGGACTGGTGTTGGACATCCCCACCATAGGGGAACCATTTCTGGTTCTCAAAAGAACCATCCACATGAAGGTCATCAGTCGCTCAGTCATTTTCCAACCTGCTATATCCTAACATGGGGGTCTGCTGGAGCCAACACAGGGCATTAGGCAGGGCGCCAGCCCACCGCAGGGCACACATACACACACACCAAGCACACCCTAGGGACAATTGAGGATTGCTAATGCACCTAACCTGCATGTCTTTGGACTGTGGGAGGAAACCCACGCAGACACAGGGAGAACATGCAAACTCCACGCAGGGAGGACCCGGGAAGCGAACCCAGGACTCCTTACTGCAAGGCAGCAGTGCTACCAGTGCGCCACTGTGCCGCCTCCACATAAAGGTACCAGAAAGAACCTTTTATTTTGATTTGTAACAGGCTCCACAAATAATCGTGAATCAGTGATGATGGATTTTTAAAATACCAATGAGTTCCAGTTTTAAAAGGACAATAACACAGGCTAAGTTAAGGATGTCTAGATCTGTTTGTATACTGCTAGGCTTCCTACTCTACATTAAAAAAAATTCTGTTTTGTCCACATATTAGCAACCTTCCTTTTCAAAGACTAAAGAAACAAGTACATACGCAAAGAACCCTACACAGAATGAAATGGTTCACTTGTAAAACCACACAAGATAGTAAAATGCCCTTTAAGAACAAGTATTTTAAGAGTGTAGGCCCGGTCTATTCATATGGCAGCCCGGAATGCCACATGTGGCCCAGAAGCAACCTCCGAGTGGCTCTGCCCGTGGTCCCACCAGAAACGCAGAGAAAAGAAAACAAGAAAAACACACTTTGTGAGCCTTCAGAAATTTCTGCATAAATTCCTACAGACCATGAATGCAGCACTCTGCATAGCCTGGCACCATTCAACCCACAATGCAGCACACTGTTGTGTGTCTAGAAGTGGTGGTAGTAGTCTACGATACTGTGACGATCTGCTGAATAAGACACACGGGAGCCGCTTCTCTGGGGGAATCTTCAAAATGTGTACTGTCTTTTTATTTGGTGTTGCTGCGCTATAAACACTCATAAACTCGCTTATTGTCTGCACTGTAAAAAATGTCAGTAAATTTAACGGTAAAAAATTCTGTGAATGGTGAAAGTAAAATACCTTTTCTGAAAAAAAAAGAAAATAACCTTATGTTCTACTGACCTGTATATCTTAAACAATACAGTTCATTATTTTTTACAGCCAAGTTTTGTAAAATCGATACTTTTCTACCTTCAAAATATGCTACATACCATTTACTTTTACATTACGGTTACACTGAGAAAATCACTGTTCATTTTACAGTGTAAAAAATAGCAAAGGTAAACAACTTTAAAAAGGTAAAGCTCTGTTTCAGTAACACCAAAGTTCTGATATTTGCACACTGTAACGCTCCCTTTACCATATTGTGCCTGGTAAACCACATAACTTTACACAGTAGGGAAAAAAACTTAAACAAAGTTAGCAGACTTATTGTTCTCTGAATGCTGAAAGTTTTTGAGGTTATGGAAACTGACTGATGGTGGGTTGTATTCAATAAGCTGGCACACCTGTAGGACACCATACACCACAAAAGCAAACTTTATTTCTCCACCACACAATGAGCCATAACTTTCTTAAACATTGAATTTTTTCCAATGTGTACAACTAAATGATACAACGTGTTTGCTATTGGTTGCTGTTACTTTACTAATACAGACCGCGTACTGATATTTGATCCTGACAACATTTTCTAATGGTTTAACGATAGGCGTATTTATTATAGTGCATGTATTGCAGGTTATGGTTAAACATTCACTTCTATTGTAATATGTTGTAAAGAAAAAAACAGATATTTACTATGAAGTTACACCGTAGACCTAAAAATATTGTCACCTTATTTTTTATGGTAAAATTCTGGTAACCGGCTGCCAATTTTTTTACTGTAAATTTAACATTTTATTTTTTACAGTGTGGGTCTCGGGAACACCTCCAAAATAAAATAAAGAAAAACGTAGCCTTTCACTTTTCTGCCTCTTCCTGCTCTTTTTCCATTCACTCCCCGCTCACCCTGATCCTGTCACTGAGTCCTCACAATTTGCTTTCCCCTAAGACTCTACACTCCAAGCAAAGATGTGTAACAAAGCCATGCCTAATCACACAAATGGTGATTTAAAGTGAACCTATGCTCCCTCAGTGTGTAGTATTCATTGTGTTAGTTACCGTTATCACTTGTTATGGATTTGCACACTGATAGCATTGATAGTTCTATTTCATTCTGTTAAATGCACTTTATGATGTGCTTGGGTCAAATGTGACCAAATTTAAAAGGGAAACAATGAATAAACATTAATCCAGGATGAAAGAACCCTTTATTAGATAAATGATAGACTCTTTTAATTATCATGAATGGATGAGAACAGATTTGTGAAGGACTAATGGGTCCCAATTTTAAAAGGACTCTTGCTTCTTACAATCAGACTAAGTCTGGGTGCTCTTAATCTGTTAGTGTCCTGCTAGGTAGTCTACAATACATTCAAAATTTCTTTTTTTTTTCTTTTTTTTACATATTTGAAAGTTTTCAAAGCACAATGAACCAACTTCATATGCAAATAGCTCTTCCCAGAATTGAGTGTTTTTTTTTCCTCAAGCAAATGAAACACACAACCCAGTAAAGAACCATAAAGTGCCATTTATGAACCGTCATTTTTAAAAGTGTGGATGATTCGTTCATCCAAAGGTGTTACATTCAGTGGCTTATGCGGCATTCAAAACACAATTACCAGACAGAATAAGAAAAGTATACTTGTACAACAATCAAAACTGCTAAATCGGAGCTTCGTACTTGTGCGCCATTGATGTGCCAGTCTAAACGTATGCGCGTGCGGTCTGCTGGCGCCCCCACACTCAACGGAGTGTAATTGCACGCGCAGAATGGCCTGTGTCCCGTCCGGGTTAGTTTATCTTTTATGCTCGACTATTCCTATATGTGATAAAAGCCTGTTCAAAAAAAGGATAATAAACGAAATAGACACGATAGCAATTCTCTTCTTCGTGGCGGGTGATCGCGACCTTCTTGCGAAACAGTCTAAGGATCGGGGATTGACAGCGTCACACATCTGGCGGAGAGTTAACTGATAGTGGCGCTTTGCATTATTAAATTAGGCTTGCTCAGTAGCATCATTTAATTCAATACTGCGAACATCTACAGTACTAAAATAATCTGAGCAGAGCGAGTCTCATGAAAAGGCGTTCTTTTTTCCAAAAAGAAAATCAGCAGGTGATGCATTACGACTGTTTATGAATTCGTAAGTGCTCCGAAAGAAGCGCTGTAAAATAATCATCATCGCCTGAAAAATTCAATTTACCGTCAACGAGCTTTGACTAAAATGTTACAACACTCTATAGACACAATTATTAACACTGAAAGAAAGAAAGAAAGAAAGAAAGAAAGAAAGAAAGAAAGAAAGAAAGAAAGAAAGAAAGAAAGGTATCCACCTCCTTAGCCGCTCTTTCCTGTTACACTGCGTGGAGGCAAAATCTGCTAAGCCACAAGACAACCCACACTGGGTCTTATTAGCTAAGATCGTGAGTTAGTGAGTAGTAAAGATTCAAGGTGGTGAATCGAGCGCGATCGTCAACGTCTGGGGGTCGACCTCAATTTTCGGAGCCACCCACTATCTTTACAAACAACATAGCAACTCGCAACCAACTTGCGGCAGCCCGCGAGCCACAGCGGCTGACAGGTAGTGCGTTTGGATTGCCCCGATGTCCACAATGATTAGCTCCAAGACACGTACACCAGATGACACAAATTAATGTTTGATATTCAATAGTAAATTATACAACACTTACGTTCTCATTGCCAAATAATAATCTTAGTGGATTAAAATCTAATCCTTCTACATACATACGTGGAGCGGAGTGGTGGCTCTGAGGCTAGAGATCTGCACTGGCAATCGGAAGGTTGCCGGTTCGAATCCCGTAAATGCCAATAGGGACTCTGCTCTGTTGGGCCCTTAAGCAAGGCCCTTAACCTGCAATTGCTGAGCGCTTTGAGTAGTGAGAAAAGCGCTATAATAATGCAAAAAATTATTAAAAAAAAAAAAAAAAATTATTATAAATAGGCATAGACGAGTACATTCCGTTCATTACTGCGGATCGCTCATCAATTAGGATGATGCAAAAATCTAGTGTATCTAACACGCGACTCACTAGACATAAAGGTTTTATTTTATCAATGAAACACTCAGCCAGTACGCTCTAAAACACAAATTATTATTTATGTAGAACAAAACCTGCTGAAAACATTGTGCAGAAAATCCATAGCTAAGCAGTCTGTGCAGCTTTAATAACTGCTAAATTGAGCAATTCGTTATTAGTTATTGGGGTCACAGACTCACATCCCAGCACCCTGAAAGCGCTCATAATTTTGACAATTGCAATGCTATTCCTGAAACTCTTAAAAACAAAGGTGCCAAAGTGCCTCTTCAGAGCGATGCCACACAGTAATCATTTCTGGTTCCCAAAAGAACTATCCCTGTGAAGATTCCACAATGAACCTTTATGTATATTCGTAACAGGTTACATAAATAATTTTGAACGGAGGGTAACAGATTTGTAAACAGCAATGTGTTCCTCATTTCAAATAACTCAGGTTGAGTTCTAGTTTTCTGCTATTTTAGGATCTCTTTTTTTGGCTTATATTTCGCTTTGGCGAAAAGGGTCAGCACACTTTAACTCGCGACTTGAAAAGATCACAAAGACATCACGGGGCCCATGTCGACTCACTTAGTATTACTCAAAATTAAACTCTTTAGATATAGCTGCAGCAGAGACTTTAGAGATCAAACGTAATAAACATGAAAATAAAAGGAAAAAGCCCTGCAAATACGCGATTGGACATTAACTCTGACATGTGAATGAACTCCCCATCATATTGAGTTTCTCTGTTGCCACTCGATGCTAACTAATAACTGCTATGGTACTTCATCGTCCTAAGCTGATGGGGTGCAAGAACAGTTACGGAATTGTTTGAAAAGAACTGTTTCAAACTTGAGTACGTGAGTGGTTTTCATTTCCTCCAAATGAAACTGACTAAGCAGACGGTTAGACAGAAAATACTTAGGCATGATGGATGCACTGAAAAATGCACTCCGTGACAGACTTATTAACACATTAGTCTGGGTGGAAAGCATGAAGGGATGCCAGGAGTTGCCTGTGCATCTAATTGTACGTGCATTTTTGATTAACGGTTACTAAATTTGTGCTCGCTGAAGCAGATCTGAAAAGGGAAAAAATTACACGTGAAAGCGCAGCCTCCTCTTAGTGGAAAATGCAACGTAATAAGTTTTTTATTTTTTATTCCGAATACAAGGACACCCAACTAATGTCTACTATCATTATTACTGAAATCAATTTACATAACTGTCAGCCCCAGTAGACCATCACAACTAAATTTAAACAACATTCTGAATAAGGACCACCTGGAACTGATCACCAAACCCAACTTCAATTGCTGCCTCGAAATTTGCTTTTAATTTAAAACTTACTACTCACATCAAGGATAATCTGAAATAAATACGTGTTATAAATGAAAAAAAACGACAAATGCGGTCCATCTGAAGAGCACGCGTGTCGGGGGGTGGGGATGCCGTGTTAAATCCAGCATCCACATCTCACGGCTGCCGAAAGTTGAAGTGGAAGTGGATGTGGAAGCAGCGGGGCGCGGGTCAGCTTTGCACACAGGCGGTACTTTGATGAGAACTCTTTTCAGGTTTGTCCCGGGGAGGACCAGGCGAGTTACCTTGCCATTTGACAGCCAGCATGACTCGGTATGCAGGATCATTAGAAAAATGCCAAGCAGTGCTGTCCCGAGCGCCCAGGCGCACAGACGTCTCTTGTCCAACAGCAGCTTTTTTCGAACTCGGAGTTTGGTCAGGTGTTGTTGAGTGGACGTCTTCATAGGGGTTCCAGTCCGAAACGAAATCTCAGGTGAGTCTGTGATGCACTTGGTAGTTTGGGGTTGTAGCAGTGTTAAGTCCATGACGATAGCGGTGTCGGCGGCACGAATCCCTTCTCTATGAGCTCTCATCACGGCACCCGTTCTGTAAAGTCACAATATAAATGTGAAGGGGCGACCTCTGGAGTCCGCTCTGCCTTCTGAAGGGAGTGCACATCTACGTGCGCGTGCGTGAGCGTGAATGCGCGGGCACAGAGACTCTAGAGTTCAAGATGAAGCGCGTTCGTCTATTTCTGGCAGGATACTGACAGGGTATGGGAGCTGCGCTTCACACGATCGTTAAGTGCATACTTTAACAGGTAGTCGATCAGACGCATGCGCACTCTACTGTGCGAAGCACTACTCAATATCGAAAGTGAACAAATGTACCCGAGTTGTACATTTTAAGATAATCCTACTGCCCTGAGTAAAAAACTTATAAAGCTAAAGACAGTCCTGCACGCGCCCACATATTTATTTTTAGTGAATGTGTGAATGAATAGAAAATCACGTCATCATTAAGCCATCCCAATTACTGACACATCTGAAAACTCATGCAATTAAGAATAATCGGTGTCCACTCCTAACTACACACACACCCGCATGGCAGTTTCTCTCTCCATAGTAATCAGAATCTGAATATCTTTATTGTATAACACAGCAATGCTATCAACACCCATTTAGCCTTAAAGTAGGAATGGCAAGTCATTATATTTCTGGATACATTATTAATGTAGTGTTCCTATAATAGTTTGTGCAGAAGAGTACATGTATTTATATACACTTACTGAGCAAATTAGTAAACTAATACTGGACAGGGTCTCCTTTTGCTCTTAAAGCAGTTTCACTTATTCATGGTATGGACTCCACAACATTCCTTTAAGATTCTGGTCCACGTTGACAAAATTGAATCATGCACATTCTAAAGAATTGTCAGCTGCACATTCATGCTGCAAATCTCCTGTTCTGCCACATCCCAAAGGTGTTCTGTTGGATTCAGATCTGGTGACTGAGAAAGCCAGTGAAGAACACTGAAGTCACTGTCATGATCATGAAACTAGTCTGAGATGACTTTTGCTTTGGGACACAGTGCATTATCATGCTGAAAGTAGCCATCAGAAGATGGGTAAATTGTGGTCATGAAGGGCTACACATGGTCAAAAGCAATACTCAGATAAGTCTTGATTAGGCATTTAAGGTTGATTGGTATGAAAGGGACCCAAAGTGTGCCAAGAAAGCATTCCCCACATCCTTACACCACCATCATCGTTCTGGACTATTGATACAAGGCAAATTGGCTGCGTGGATTCATGCTGTTGGCTTCAAATTCTGACTTTACCATCTGTGTGCCTCAGCAGAAACCAAGATTCATCAGACTAGGCTACATTTTTCCAGTCTTCAACTGTCCAGTTTTGGTGAGACTGTGCCCACAGCAGCCTTAGCTTTATGTTAATGGCGGATAGAAGTGGAACCCAATATGGTCTTCTTCTGTTTTAGAACATCCATCTTAATTTTTGACATGTTTTGCATTCTGTGATGTTTTTCTGTTCACCACAGTTGTACAGATATACAGTAGCTTATCTGTGTTTCCAGAGCCTCTCTGTCACCTCAAACAAGTTTGGCCATCGTCCTTTGACCCCTCTCATCAACAAGGCGTTACCATCCATAGAACCTCTGCTCAATGGATATTTTTTGTTGATTGCAGAATTGGAAGTAAAACTCTAGAGGCTGTTGTGTGTGAAACTCCCAGGACATCAGCAGTTACAGGAATACTCAAACCAGCAGCAATCATGCTACTGAAATCACTTTGATGTGAGCTTTAACTGAAGCTCCTGACCTGTATCTGTGGGACTGTATGCATTGTACTGCTGTCTCATGCTTTGCTGATTAGATAATTACATATCTAAGCACTTGTGCAGGTGTACCTGATAATTTCCTCAGCAAGCATGCAGACACATTTCTCAGGTGGCTGAGGACTGTTAGGCCAGGTTTATATTTACCACAACGTGATACATGCGCCTGTGGAAGATACTGCTACACAAGCGTTGTACTGTTTATACTTGGTGCGTGTACTTTACGTAAATCTGGAAGATTCCACCAGGTCGCAGTGCAAGATATCATCACAGTAAGAATATGTTCAGCTTCGCTGTGTTGTGAATTGCCTGAAATGCCCATTAAATTTCGAGGAAACCTTACCACAATATCTCTGAAAAGAATGTTTAATGATTAAATCCATCAGTCCAGGGATGTGTCCATTCCTGCAAGCATCAGACACAAGCAGGAAACAATCCCTGGATGGGGCATCAGCTCACCGCAAGGTGAAAACAAGCACACGTATACACTAACGTCATTTTAGCGTCCCCAAATCCCCAAACCTTCATGTCTTTGGAAGGAAACCGAAGCACACTGTGGAAACTCACCAGGAAAACACACAAACTCTAGGCAGCAAACACAAGAAATGCAATTCCCTGCAAGGTAGCAGCGTTACTGCTCTGCCACCGTGCCGCCCCAACATGTATAATTATTAAAAGTATTCATTATTTAAATGAAGTTAACAACTTATCTGTAAAGTGTAACATACATACTTTAATGTATTTCATCATGAAAATAGTATCAAGTATAAATCTAAGGATTTTAAATGTGCAGAGAGCCAGAATATTATAAATGTAATGTGTTCTGTGTGTGGCGATTGCTGCTGTCAGGTCAGGATGAAGCCCCAGAAGCACGTAGCGATTAACAACTGGGTCAGTTTTAAGATGACATTTACAATGTTCTTCTTTAATGATAAAGTAAAGTACAAGGTGTCACAAACTCGACACAGAGTCATAGAAAGGTTTGGGGCAGCCACCTGTATAATTGGTTTCCTGACTGCCAAAGTCGTTTAAATGAATACGGCACTGATGTGCACACAACCGAGTCCAAAACAGAACTGAGGGAATAGGGAACAGGTGCAGGCTTTTAAAGGGGAATACATGAAGTGAGATCATAGGGGTCGGGCTCAATGAAGGTCTTCAGCCATTGGTTCAAGCCTGGACATGACATCACAGGGGCCGGAGCCGGCAAGGTCTCCTTCCATAGGCTCAGTCCCGGAAGTGACGTCAAGAGAGCCAGGTGAAATCTCCCATGAATGGTCTACAGGAAAGGGAGAAAAAGAGTCAGTGCACTCTGCCACATCCCAGTATGCCTCGGAACTGCCCTTACTCAAGCCCTTTAGCTGCCTCCCATGCGCACATGTGTGGCAAAGGTTAAAGTGGACATTTCGAGGTTAAAGCCGAAATATCCACTTTAATCACAAAATAGACTTTTTCACTGTGTCCTTACTTTTTTTTTTCTCTGTGGCTCAAATGCACTGCCATATATTCTGATGCTGTTGTGAAGGTGCAAAAAAAAAAAAAAAAGACAGCACAGAAGATGGTATGTGAGACTTTTAAAATGTATCATGTCATTATGTTGGTGAATATGCGAATACAATATGCATTCGTGGTGCTTTTATATGTTGGCATTTTGCTTCACCACATCAAACCATTCATTAAACATCGAAGCAGGCACATTAATCCCTGAGGATCCGCATAGTGGCTTTCTGTCACATGTAGATAGTAAACAGAGACCCTGACGTCACATTCCGACTTTTATCACGCTGTTTTCCCCGACTTTTTGCTGGTACTGCAACTCACTCACACATGCCGTTAATTTCTGAGTACGTGCTCAGAAGACACGTCGAATGAACATTGGGAACATGTGGCAGCCATGATGCTTGTGCGTATGCGTTCTGAGTGTGAAGCAAAAATGTGCTCTTAGAAGGGGATAAACTATCAACTGTGGCTTCTGAGAACATTGGTGGGGAATGGGGGGTGGTTGCAAATACAGTATTTAAGGTAAACACCTATGGTTGACTGTGGATTGGCTGCTAACGTCCATCCACCTAGATGTATGGCTGTCAGTGAGCCATGGGTAGGATTTTGGCTTTGGAATGGCTCGTGGAGCAGGGGAAACTGTGAAAAATGTTATTGCATCTGCCTGCAGGTGGGTGATGTGAGGCAAACCAGCAGTGGTCATTTATAGACTCGGGGTGAGGTAGCAGGGAACACATGGAGATGCTGAATAAGGAAGTGGCTGAAGGAGATTTCTGAAAGCATTTGTGTAGATGGGTGTAAAATTGGCTCAAACACAGGAAGCAGAGGGTAATGGCGCATGGCTGATGTTAAGAGTGGTGTTCCTCAGGGGTCAGTGCTAGAACTGCTGGTATTTTTAATATATATGAATGATTTGGATAAGAATATAAGTAACAAGCTGGTTGTGTTTGCAGATGATACCAACATAGGTGGCTGGCAGATAATGTAGAATCTGTTGAATCATTACAGTGGGATTTGGACAGCATTCAGGCTCAGGCAGGTTTGTGGCAGATGAAATTTAATGTAAGTAAATTATAAAGTATTACACACAGGAAGTAAAAAAAAAAAAAAAAAAGTTAGGTTTGAATATACAATGGGAGGTCTAAAAATTGAAAGTACACCATATGAGAAGGATTTAGGAGTCACAGCGGATAGTATCAACTGCCAGACAATGTTCAGAAGCCATTAAGAAGGCTAACAGAATGTTAAATTATATAGCACCTTGATGTGTGGAGTACAAGTCCAAGGAGGTTATGCTCAAGTTTTATAATGTACTGGTGAGGCCTCCTCTGAAGTACTGTGTGCAGTTTTGGTCTCCAGGCTACAAAAATGATATAAAAGCGCTAGCAAAAGTCTAGATAAGAGCAACTAGGCTGAATCCAGGACTGTAAGGGATGAATTATGAGGAAAGATTAAACGAGCCAAGTCTTTAGATGAAACAATAGAAGATTAAGAGGTGACATGATTGAAGTGTCTAAAATTATGAAGGGAATTAATAGAGTGGATCAAGATGGTGACTTTAAAATGAGTTCATCAAGAACACGGGGACGCAGCTGGAAACTTGTTAAGGGTAAATTTCACACAAACATTAGGATTTTTTTCTTTACACAGATAACCATAGACACATGGAATGGGTGACAAAGTAGTGTGGTAGACAGTAGACTTTTAGGGACTTTCAAAATGTGATCCGATGTAATTTTGGAGGAATTAAGCGGATAGGACTGGCAAGCTTTGTTGAGCTAAATGGCCCGTTCTCATCAAGACTGTTCTAATATTCTAATGCTCTAATGGGTTCAACCACCAGAGTGCTAAGCCCATTCCTTCATATCTCTTACCCCTATTGCAATATATATAATTTAGGGTTTAGAATACTGACAATGAAGGGAGTGGGCAAAATAAAAAAAATACCACATAAAAAAGTTATTTAATAGTGAAGTTGCCAAATCACAATTACACTTCTAGTTACAAAGCTGACTCATATCAGGTTGATTGCTAGCAGTCAATATCAGCTAGAAGATGTTTGAGAGCTTGTTCTTTTGGTATGTGAGCTTTCAATGCAATATGAGGTAACTAACAAAGAAAGTATAATCTTTATAATTGAGTTTATTTACAAAATAGAAGAAATACCCTGGCTACTGTCACACACATGTGCATGGGAGATGGTTTACAGGCTCAAATAGTGTCATTTCTCAGCCAGACCAGGGGTGGGTTGGCACTGCCATCGAATCCTTTCTCCTTTTGTCCCTTTGCAGACCAGCCGAAGACTGTGCCTCTCAGTGACATCATCACCAGTCCACCCACTGATGTCATTTCCGGTATCATTTGATGACATCACTTCCAGTACCCAGAACCCATTTACCTGCCACATCAGTTCCTGTTCTGGCCTCCCTGACTCCGCCTCTTCCTCTAGTCCACTATATTTACAGAGGAGCTCTCATCCTGTTAGTTCAGTTTTGAACTTGTGTCATTTTTGCCTGCATATTTTTCACATATACAGGGTGACCATCCCGAAACCTTTTTCTGTGTCCTGCCTGTTTTGTTACACTACTGACGCAGTAAGATACAGAGAAGTTTCAGGTCCCCACATACTGTATGAACCAATGGTGCTCATTGTAGTTTATTTTCTTGAGAAGCTTTTCAAAATTCTCATAAGTTTCTTTCAAATACATCAATACCCGTTTGTTTTTTTGTGGGTTTTTTTTCCCATTATGAAGAAATCCTCCTTTAAGGCTTCTTTTAGATGAGACTATAAGTAGTCTCCATTCTTCTGCATTGTAATCTCTGCCAAGTTTCTACACTAGGCCACTTACACCAGTGTGGTAAACCAAGGATCTATATTTCTTAAATATGTGGCCTATACTCTTCTTCCCTGTTTCAGTAGCAACAGCAAGTTGTGCTGGGATGTAATAAGTTTTTATCTCTAATGGCTTCACTGCTGCTACCTGCCGCTAGGACTTCTCACCATGTTCAGTTCTGGCTAAATTTTGACCTTACTAATAAAATAACTGTTTGTTTTAAGCATAAATTTTAATGTGAAAAAATATTATTTTCAAACAACATATCATTAAAGTAATAGTTCATAATAGTTTGAAGACAATAAAAAAACTAATTGACAGCTAAAACATGTTTTGTAATCCATATTACTAACCGAGAATGCTAAACCGGATGATGGACGCAGGCACATCCGGCAATGGGCCGTAGCTGCAAAAAGACGTACTGCGCAGGCGCAAAAAGAGTCCGCGAGAGTCGGCTGAGGAGCCGAAAAAGGCGGACAAAAGAGGGCGAGAGAGGCGGATGAGGAGAAAGGCGGACAAAAGAGGACGAGAGAGGTGGATGAGGGTCCGCGAGAGGCGCAGGCGCAAAAAGAGTCCGTGAGAGTCGGAGAAAGGCGGACAAAAGAGGGTGACAAAGGCGGATGAGGGGCCGCGAGAGGCGGACAACAAGCACCGAAAAAAGGAAAAGGCACATAAAAAAGTAGTCAAACGCAGCCAAAGCACGAAACACATTGCACACGAAACTAAACACACCAAAAAAAAAGAACAGACGAGCGCACAACAGCAAGGCACGACCACACCCCCCCCCCCCCCCACCCTACAGGCACGGGACGGGACACACACCAAGAGGGGGATTCAACAAGCCCATGGAAGACAAAAAAAAAGAACACAAAACCGCCCCACAGACCCTACAAGCAAGGGACGGGACACACACAAAGAGGGGGATTCAAACAAGACACAGGAACACAAAAAGAAAGAAGACGCTCGCGCAACAACAATCCCCCCCACACATCTATAAGAAGTGACACCCAAAGCCACATATTCTAAAGTGAACGTCGACACCTTCACACTAGGCAGCATAGGTGTCGGCATAGGTGTCCGCATAGGTGGATGTCCTTTCAATAAAGCACTATTAACCGTTCAACTGCAGAAAAGGATACATATTAACAGTGAGTGCGATCCTCCTTATTACTTATCCATATTTCGCATGCTGAGAAAGAAACAAGTCATGAATACACGGTCACGGGTACAAAACGATTCGGAAAGGATAACGGGAACAAACACACGAACACGAAAGAAACAAGAAAATAGACGGCGGAGCATAAAACACGCTTCTGAAACACCGGGAGAAAAAATGTCTCAGATCAAAAAACGCAAAGCACAAGTGACACCGTTACAGAGACGTGCCCAAATGGACAGACACAATGAACGTTGACGCATTCAGCGCGCGTGTCAAAGTGCTGCATCGAAAGAAGCACGATTTCAAACCGAAAGAGCTCACGTATCAGACATACAAAAAAGGGAGCAAAGAGACAGAATATATGAACGGAGACGTGAACAACGCGCAAATGAACTGACAGAAGAAAAAAAAGCAAGACGCGAAAAGCACCAAGCTCAAATGACCGACATACAAAAACAGACAAGGCTCGATACAAACAATGCACGGCGTACACTGAAACGGACTTTGCGCAAAGCGGAGGCGAATAAAAAAAAAGAAAAAAATAGCGCGTCACAAATAATGAACATGCAACAAAAAGGCAATCAAACGCAAAAAGCGAAACATGCCCGTCGCGGACATCAACGCCACACACCTGTTAAACGCTTACGCAAAATGGCTGAACACGCCTTCAATAAGGAATCCACTATTGAAGAAAATTCATTGGGATTAATGAATGTCATTTGCAATCATTGTCATTCACTTAACTTCACAGAAGAAACAACTGGCAATACAAATAATGAATTTACACGTTGTTGTCAAAAAGGTCAGATTAGACTGCCTCCTTTACATTCATATCCTGAATATCTAAAGAAGCTTCTAACTAACGATGTGCCTGAAAGTAAAAACTTTATGAACTGCATTAGATCCTACAATAGTTCATTTGCTTTTGCATCTACCGGAGTACATATCAGGCCACCAAAAGGCAATGGCCCATACTGCTTTCGCATATGTGGACAAATATTGCATCGCATTGGAACAGTGCACCCTGAAACAAATCAACAACGCAAATATGCACAAATCTACATCCTAGATCCAGATGAGGCAATCTATCAACGCATGAACCTTCCTGAAAACAAACAATGCACAGAGCTTATAATTAGAAACGTCACTCATGTCATAAACAATCACCCATTAGCTAAGTCTATAAAAATGCTACATGAAGTTGAAAAGGAGGCAAATACAAAAGCAAATGCAGAAGGTATAGCGGCAAGTACAATTGCTTTGGTCTTGATAAAGGACAAAGAACAAGATCCAAGACGATACAATCTGCCCGTCGTTAATGAAGTGGCAATTGTCTTTCAAAGTAAAGATGGTAAGCCTCCATTTCACAGAGATATTGTTCTACATTTACATCCTGATAAAAACAACACACCTACATTCCAACGCATAGACATTTGCTTTCCACTTCTTGATACTTTATTTGTTATTTCTATGCGCATCATCCAAAGCTGCACACTATTCTATATCTAATTCATACATCTCACTCTTTGTCATGTCCCAACGCCAGGGGTTGGCGAGCGAAGCGAGCAGGGGGCGGAGCCCCCTAGTAAAGTGATATACAATGCAGAAAAACTGTATTCATTTTTTAATTTAGTGCCCAAAATATATCAAAACACTTGAGATAATCAAAACAATTTTTTTCAATGTATACCTGTGTGACCAATAGCTGCAGAATGTCTTGGTGCAGCCATTGTTGGTGAAGGAACTGCAACCAGTCACTGAGCCAGTAATGCCTTTGGCGTTTTGTAAAATTGTCTTTAACAAAATAACATTAACACGAGGTCTCTTTTAGCTAATGTGAGGTTATGATTAAAGATCTAGCAATATTCACTGTGAAAAATATTCATTAAAGCAGAAAATCAGACAGAGGCACAATATACAGTAAGTGGCATGGTGGTGCAGTGAATCCAGCATCCTGGGGTTGAATCTCCTGTCCACGTGATCTCCCCGTGTCGGGTGTTCTTAATGTTTTCCTCCAAAGGACATGCAGGGCAGCTGAGCTGGAGATTCCAAATTGTCTCTGTGTGAGGGTGGACGTTGGATTGAGTGGACTTTGTGATTGACTGGTGTCCTGCGCAGGGTTGATTACTGTATTGTGCCCAATGCTGCTAGATTACACACTGATCCCCCCTCAACTTGGAACTTCCATTGAGTCGGTGTGAAAATTGTTCTTTGTTGTAAGGTGTGCCCAGCTGGTAAGTGATTCACCATGAAAAGACATGTCAGGGTAAAGTCTCGTGAAAGACACCCAAAATGAAGAAAGGAAGATCTGTACTGACTGCAAGAGAAAGAGAGAGAGAGAGAAACCAGACATTCCAGTGAGGAATAGCAGGCACCACTAGAGGGCAGTATGTCCTGCACAGCACAGTGTCCTGGAATGGAAGCCCGGGGTGCACCAGTAACAGAAAAAAGAGAGATACAGGTTGGTTGGAAGCATGTAATAGAAACAGGCTTCCCAGAAAGTGCCCAATAATTTTAAAATAGAAACACTATATCTGCAGAAGGTGTGCAAGAAGCCATAATATGTCCTGGACTATGGGTGGGAGCACAACATCCCAAGATAGTGATGCTGGGTGCAGGTTGTCCATTTATGGGCAAAATTAAGGTTGAGAGGTAGGTGGGTACAATTCTACTACACCTACTCAATCCAGTTCACAGTTGTTTGGGCTGGAGTCTGTCCTAGCAGGACTGGGTACAAGGCCGGAACTCGCCTTGGATGGGACATCTAAAGGTATAATTATGCATACTCATACTGGGTCAATTTTGCCAATTAACCTAACACATTTTTGGGATGTGAGAATTGCCCTGTCTAGTCATTGTCCAGTAGAGTTTACATGTTCTCTTCGTGTCTACATAAATTTTTCTCTGGGTACGTGGCATATTCCAAGACCAATAAATATATTGGGTATAAATGAGCCTTAAAATGGACTAGTGTCCTGTCCAGAGTTGTTTCCAGCCTTCCACTGAGTGTTACCAAGATAGATTACAGCCAACCGAATTGGATTAAAGGAGTGGAAAAATGTTTCGTCGTTATACCCTTGAGACATGAATGCATTTTATGACCTTGTTTTTTCCCAGTAAAATGTTGCACAGGTTAAATTTATCCAAAGGCAAATGGTACAAAGAAGGTCCCAGACTTCGATGAGATGCCATCCAGTTGCAGTCAATTACATAGTAAGTGCCATCTGTTATATTTTATCCAGGGTTTCCCCCCTGGGTGGGGTTCAGATTCTTGCTTTATGTGTTTGTTTGTTCATGTTTGAGTCTTTTGTGCATGTTAATATTGTTGACCATTTAGTTTTTATATGTGTATGTATCTAGTGTTATAAGAGGCAGGGCCACCTGCTCATCACTACAAGGGACAACCATCAGCCTATAAAGGCGGGGTAACCCACAGTCCATTGCAGTTCATTTGAATGAGCTTAGGAGTTTGGGAGTTTTTCTGGTAATTATTTCTGTGCTTTTATGATTTATTGGATTTTTGACCTCTGTGGTCTGTTTTTGACCACCCTTTAGATTTTTACTTTTTTGTGCTCCATGGAATTTCATGTTATTACAGAGCATTTTTGTAAAGCATATATCTTTTATTTTATAAAGATGCTCTGTTTGCCTTTATTACTAACCTGGATTTGTCGATAATATCTTCCTCTAGTGGATATTTTGAGCAATTTCAGACTTTATGTGCTTTGGAAACTGCCAAGTTCCTAACGAAACAGAGACAATGAACTGCATTATCGAATTTAAATAGTGTTAGCTGACGATTTGGACTGACAATAAACGCAGCAGGCGGCACGGTGGCGCAGTGGTAGTGCTGCTGCCTTGCAGTTAGGAGACCCGGGTTCGCTTCCTAGGTCCTCCCTGCGTGGAATTTGCATGTTCTCCCCATGTCGGCATGGGTTTCCACCTGGTACTCTGGTTACCTCCCACCGTCCAAAGACATGCAGGTTAGGTGCATTGGCGATTCTAAATTATCCCTAGTGTGTAATTGGTGTGTGGGTGTGTGTGCCCTGCGGTGGGCTGGCGCCCTGCCCGGGGTTTGTTTCCTGCCTTGCACCCTGTGTTGGCTGGGATTGGTTCCAGCAGACCCTGTAGTTAGGATATAGCTGGTTGGATAATGGATTGAAGGTGGTGCAAGTCATTGGCAGAAATTAAAGAAAATAAATATATAGAGAGTGTCCAGTTGTATCAGGTAGACAATTTTGTTTACCTGGGAAGAGTCATCACAAGTGACGGTGAGTGCAAAGATGATATAGACAGATGTGTAGGTCTGGCATTAGGTGCTGCTTAAGCTCTGAATCATGCATGGAATTCTAAGTATATCAGTCAACAAATAAAGATCTCAGTTTATGTTGTTGTTCTTTCCATTTTGCTCTACAATGCAGATGGACACAAAACAAAGCTTTTTTATGTATTTTTTGTTATTTTAGCATTTATTTAAATATTGTTTAATTACTGTATATATTGTGTATTTTACTTTAAATGTGCTTATGTTCTTGTATTATGTAGGTGAAAAGACGAGAGGTGAGCCCACCATGACGTCGATCTTGAAGGGCCGCCCTGCACCTTTATATGTTTGGTGGAAGAAATGAATTCCCTCAGAGTGTCACTGAACTTCAAAGAGTGGCATATTCTAAGCATTGTTTTCATTTGATTTTTTTGTTAATTGTGTATTTTACTTCTGTTCTTGTATTTTGCTTGTGGACTTTGTTTCTGCTATGATAGCAGGGGCTAGCAAAAATGTTTTTGAGTGGGACCAATAGATAAGACCTAGTCAGAAGGCAAAAAAGGGCTGAAACTGAGACATTGAGAAATCAAGCGTCAGACTAGAAACAAGATGGAAAAAATCAAAGTTAAAGTACCAAGTGAAGGATCAGCACCAAAAAAGTGAATTGAGTAATTAGTTCAGAGAATAAACACGTTCAACAAAAATAATTTTTTATCCACAAAACTCAGCTGAGAACACGCTCAAAAGGATGACCTTTTAACCTGCTGCATAGTTATTAGGAGGCCTTCATAGAAATGTCAGTTATTCTCCAACCCACTATATCCTAACAGAGGGTCATGGGGGTCTGCAGGAGCCAATCCCAGCCAACACAGGGCGCAAGGCAGGAACAGGGCAGGGCACCAGTCCACCGCAGTCATGGAAATGTCCTTAACAAAATGTCAAGCTCCCGCTATGACACCAGTTTTATGCCTTTTTCACAAGGACATAACTATGTACTGTGTATTTATAGCACTGTATTTCTGCAAACTGTTGCAACCAAAAAAAAAATACATAGTTATCCACTAGGTGGCAGCACTTAAGTAGGTAACTGAGACATGGCAGCAAAGCTTTCCAGCCTGCTGGTTGTATTGAGAGCAGCTGAATCCTGAGATACGAGTTCTCTTGTATGTCGCGTTTTGACAGGCTCAATAAAGTTCAACTTAACTCGTACTTTGCGTTCAAAGTGTTAATGTTCCAGTGCTCTGTTTTTGTTCTTCTTTTTGGGTATTAAGGCTTTTCACCCTGTGTGCTTCCCAAAGTGACCTGCTGCATTTGACAGAACAACTTGAAATGACAAGCTCTGTAATCGTAAGAATGAGTGCAAGAAAGTTAAAATGCGATTGACATAAAAAATTAAAATTCACTGCACTATTGGGCAGCAAACATACAAGCTATAAAAACCTGGATACAAATAGATGAATGTACACAGGCCTGGTCCGCAATAGAAGTAAAATCCTGCAGTACTTCTTTATATTCCCTGCTTTGTGCCCTAACAAATGCAAGGTATCGCCAATATACTAATAACCCAATTGTGCTTCACTCACTCAGAATATGGAACCAATTTGGAAAGCATTTTAAGATGCAGGAGCTTTTATCTGTGGCACCTCCGCAAGAGAACCACCTTTTTCAACCCTCGCAAACATATCCAGTTTTTCCATCCATCCATTTTCCAACCCGCTGAATCCGAACACAGGGTCACGGGGGTCTGCTGGAGCCAATCCCAGCCAACACAGGGCACAGGGCAGGAAACAATCCTGGGCAGGGTGCCAACCCACTGCAGTATCCAGTTTTTAATATCTGGAAAAAATTTGGGATTAAATTGCTCAGAGATCTTTATATAGACAACATATTTGCATCCTACAAACAATTACATTCCAAATGTAACTTTCCAGCTACACATTTCTTTCACTATCTTCAAACTAGGAACTTTGTTAAACAGAGCCTGCACGATTTTCCTCATCTTGCACCCTCGTCCACGCTGAAAAAAATATTGCTCAATTTCAGGGACTTAGACACCATCTCTGCAATATATAAAATTATTTTACAGTCCCTCCCTTTCAAAGATCCAAGAGGACAATGGGAAAAAGATCTCTCACTCAACATATCAGAAAAGGAGTAGAAAACAGCAATGCAGAGACTTCACTCGAGCTACGTATGCGCAAAGCATACAATTATACAACTCAAAATTATATATTGAGCTCATCTGTCTTGCCTAAAACTGTCCAAAATTTTCCAGGGCAAGATCCAACCTGCGAACGCTGCAATCAAGTCCCAGCCTCACTGGGTCACATGTTCTGGGCCTGTGCCAAATTAACATCATTTTGGACCAAAATGTTTAAGTGCCTCTCAGACAGCCTTGGTGTCACAATCCCTCCTAACCCATTAACAGCTGTGTTTGGTGTTCTTCCAGATGGGTTCAAAGTGGAAAAGGACATACAAACTGTGATTGCCTTCACTACACTTTTGGCACACAGACTTATTTTGCTGAACTGGAAGAATCCTGACTCTCCTCTTTTAAGTCAGTGGGTAACCGATGTTTTATACTATTTGAAATTGGAAAAAATCAAATATACAGTTAGAGGTTCTGTTCAGAGTTTTTTTAAAACCTGGCAGGATATAATCAATAAAATTTTAGAATAAGCTCTTAAAGCACCGAGGAAGCAGTTATCTCCGCATCTCTTTTTCCTCTCCATTCATCTCTACTGGTCTATTAAACTCATCAATTTAGGTATGTCTACAAGCCTTAAGTTTTACTCTGTTGGCCATGCTGTCTCTCTCTGGGGTGAGGGTTGACTTGTTTTCTGTGGTTTTTTTTTTTCAATCCTATTATTTGTAAAAAACTGATTTGTATGAATTATTACAATAAAATTATAAATTAAAAAAAAAAATTCACTGCACCGGCATTTTAACATCAAGAAAAGCGGACCAACCAAATCAATGAACCAGAAATGTGAATAAAAAGAGAATAATTAAAACAGAAAAATAAAGATTCAAAGACGTTGGTGTTAATTCATTCTTCCACTGTCTGAGCCCACTTAATCCAATTATAGGGGTTTGAGGCATTGCAGTAAAATATGCTTTAAAGGTGTGAAAACTGAAATATAAAGAAGATGAAGGTGAATTTAAGAACAGAGGTACACCAAAAAACAAAGTAATGAAACTCCATGATGAGCAATGTTTGGAACAAATCAACAGTCAATTAGATCTCGGACAGAGTGACGTTTGGTGGGCTTTCTAAAGTCCGTCTGGTAATAAGACCTTGGATGTAGATGGCACATTAGCCTAAAGCATTATGTTAGGAGCCTGAGGGGCAGCAGTTCCTGTAGATTTTTGTGTTCCAGAAACTGGGTTGGAATAAAACCTCCAGCCACGAAGGCAACAATCCATTTTAAATTAAAAGGAATAAAATCACCAAAGGCAAGAAAGTGAGGAAAGATTTTGACTAATCATTTACATTGTAAGCACTATTTGTGGTCCATTTATTTATGAATATAAGTCTAAAAGTCCTGTGCTCAAAGAATCATGATTGACTTTAACCTGCACGTTGTTGTCTTTCACGTTTTCATTTTTTTTGTTGTTTTTGTTTAGTGGTTTTCCGTTTCTTGTCAAAAAGGAAACACGATAGCATTTCAAACGATAAAAAAATTGCACAGATGAAATTAGAGCAACTCCTGGCATACAGCGAGACTGATAAGCATCAAAAAAAAAAATACTCCACAAACAGCCCTGCTGGCCTGTCTGTGCCTAATGAGTGCAGCCAGCGTCACGTCACAAATGTGTTTTGCAGGTTCTGAGGTTCTGCCAATGCGTACGAGACTGGCTGTCACATGACTGTCAATAATTGATTGTGGAGCCAGGAGGAGAATTTGTGGTGAAGGTGCAGCTGACAGAAAAGAAGAAAGACTCAGTTCATGGAAGAAAGAAAGAGAGAAGAAGCAAGATGGGAGTTGAGAAAGGCAGCGCTTATTGAGGCAGGCAGGTGGGTGAGCCGGCCCACATAGTCAGTATGGCCCCAGACTTGTACAGTCAGCTCACAGCGGGCAGCTACTCTACTTACTTGTTCTTGTGTTCTGCCTGTAATCATCTCTCTTTTGAATTTGTTTAATAAAGACATCTACATAAAACCTTGTGTTATTTTGGGTGTAAGAGCCATTTGTTGTTAAGTTCATAGAAGTATTTTCGTAGTTATGTTAAAATGTTTGCCTATATTTTAGTGCAGAGTCAATGGAGGGTTCTATTATAACCCCTACAAGCTAAGCTTTAAATGGAATATTCAAATTATTTCTTATCATTCTAACTATAGACTAGTTCAGTTTATGATTTATCTTGCACAGTTGGTAAGACATGGAGGGCAAACATTTCAAACCGTACAGAACGTATTGAATAAAATGAATGTATTGAACGTAGTGAGGTACTAAGGTGAGGTCTATGCAAGTTTGCCATAGAAAAGTAATAACTTTTAAGTATAGAAAGTATGAGAATTTTAACAGGAGAAAGTGAAGATTGTAATGAAAGAGAGAAGAAACATTTTTTCCTTTGTGATTTGCTCCTTTTTTAACCCTTTAACCGCCAACTCCCTAAATATTCCCCAAGCCAGGCGAAATCTGAACAATTTTTGTTTTTTTACTTTTTTACATTTTTTTTACATTTTTTACATTTATTCAAGCAGTATTGACCACTAAATGTTGTGCAAGTTGCCAGTGTATACACGAAATCTATAAATGTAACCTGAATTCTCAGCTAAGCAAAACATCTTGATACCAAACCGTGCCCTTTTCAATGGTAGATACTGTCGAAACTGTAAGCGGCCCTTCCACGACAATAAACTTTCATCAACTGCAACTGACGGTCCTGGCATGTAGGGCAACTGAAATGCTTCAAATAAATGATCAATCAAAGGACGTAGCTTGAACAAGCGGTCGCGGTTTGAATCTTTCTTATCTGGCTCGTTTCTGTTGTCATTCAAATGAAAGAATTTCAGCAGCAAAGAGAATCAGTTACGTGTCATGACAGCTGCAAAAATATGTGTTGCATACATAGGATCTGTAGACCAGTACATCTCAATATCTGGTTTTCTGATTATTCCCATCAACATCAAAATCCCAATGAATTTTTTCATTTCGTTTTCATCAGTGTCAAACCAAGCACGAACACGGGAATGTGGAGGTAAATTGGGATTTTTCTCAATAAACTGTGCTGCATACAGATTTGTCTGATGAACAAAATGTCTAATCAAATCAGGTGACACAAACAGCTCATAAAACTGCTCAGCAGTGTAATTGTTTACATCAACAATAAAGCCACACGTTCCCTCAAACGAATGCAGAAAAGGTAGTTCACCTCGGGCAGCAGCCCAGCTGAGATGCTGGGGATACACCCACTCAGCGCCGTCATCCGATGCGTCTTCATTCACAATATCATGCAGCGCATGTTGCTGCTCATCACTGTCACTAAAATCTTCTTCAGAACTGCTACAATCATGATCAGAACTGTCCAAAATCGCCTGCAAAGCCTCACTTGAAGTCAGTTTACGTTTCGCCATATTCACAGCTGTTACATGCGAATCACGTCACATGACCGGCCAAAACAACCACAGAGTTGTCGAAATACAACGTAGTAATAATACCCACGCCAAACCGTCAGTTATACTACTTGCCAGGCATTCATATAACCACAGGCAAATGTGCCGGATAATTCCGGCAGTATGGCGCTAGCATTAAAACAGCGGTGCCGGATATATCCGGCAGAGTGCGGTGAAGGGGTTAAATTTCCACTAAACCTTTTTATAACAAACTTATTGGACTGAGAGATTTCTTTTGTTACGAGTTTCACTAATGCTGGATCCTTCCTTACCAACTCCGTAGCAGCTTGTCTTTGGGAACCTGGGAAAGACGCAGCTACAGTGGGGTTTGAGGGCTTCCACCACAGTAGGTGCTCACAAAGAAGAGCAAAATAAAGAGATTTTGAACAAAGAAAGTGTCAGAATAGAAGGCATGTAATTTTGAAATTATACTATTCACATTGAAATTAATTGAATTAAAAAATGAAAGCCATTTTTCTATCACGTAACATTTCTCACAAAATACATTGTGGTAAAAAAATTAGGCAGCGGACAGAATAAGGTTTGGGGTTGGCCACCCCGTATACGGAAAAATCAGCAAAATATAAAGAAAATATGTCTTTACAGATGCAGAGTTCACAACTGAACTGACTAACAGGTTCAGTCTGGGCTATAAATATGGTGGATTAGAGGAAGAGGTGGAGTCAGGGCAGCAGGAACAGGAACTGATGTGGCAGGAAGATGGATTCTGGGTACCGGAAGTGGTGTCAACAGTGGGTGGACTGGTGGTGATGTCATCGAGAGGCAGGGTCTTTGGCTGAACTGCAGAGGAACAAGAGGAGAAAGAGGATCAGGTGAGAGTGCCAACTCCCAGTCTGGCTGACGAATAACAAACACTATATGAGCCTGTAAACTGTCCTCCATGCGTATGTGTGTGATTACATATTTAAGCTGTCAATTATATATCAAATACATTTTGCTTTTGCACTATAATTAAATATCAATATTTTATTTTGAAGATATATTTTTTTTAAATGCAGTATTTTCTAAGAAAAATTTAAATCTATGTTTAAAGCAAAATAGTTATTTTATGATAAAGTCAGAATGTAGCTGGAATTCATCGCAGTAAAGAATCCTAGCCGCAGGTAGCAGCATGTGAAGCCATTAGTGATAAAAAGTTACTACATCCACTGACGCAAGTGGCCATGGTAGATATTATAATACAGGAGAATGGAGACTCATATGAAAGGAGTACGTCTTAAAGTCCTTAGTTTATCTGAAACAAAACAGCTAGAGGTCATGTCTATGTTTTTAGGTATCAAAGATCCAAATTATAAAGATGGTGAGAAAATTATTAGTTGAGTTTAAAGAATTGGGCTACAACAAGTTTGCTTTTTGGATTCACTCTTGGAATTGTCTGTGAAAATCTTGGTTCAGTGATTGGAAAGAAGATACCAGGGACATTGGGATGTCAGTCTGATGGTGGACAACCTCTGGATGATTCATAGGGAGGCACCTGAAAAAAGTGTACAAACAATAGGCCACCAAAAAAAGTTATGGGGTAAAAAAACTATAGAACTGAGAAAAACTAGAAAAGATATACTGTATGTAAGTCAATGGGTATGTAGGGTGGTTTTCTTTGCATATACAGTATGTTTAAACATTTTAGATTGACTAAATATTTTCTTGTTAAATTGGTTTAGAATGATATTGTGCACATAAATTTATTCAATAATTTTATTCTATAATAAAGTCAGAATGTAACTGGAATTGAACAGTGTAATGAATCCTGGCAGCAGGTAGCAGCATGTGAAGCCATTAGTGATAAAACCATATATCATCCTGACATGCCTCTCTCTTGGTACTAAAACAGAGAAGAAGAGTATGCCACAAATTTTAAGAAAGAGGGATCCTTAGTTTACTCCACTGATGTAACTGGACCATAGAGAAGCTTAGTAAGTATTGCAATGCAGGAGAATGAAAACATTGTAGATTCATCCACAGGAAGTCTAAAAAGGGGATTTCTTGTACTCTTTGCTCGTTTGAAACAAAACAGCTGTTTTATTTGATCCAAAAGTCAGAATATAGCTGGAATTGGACGCAGTGATGAGTCCTAGCAGCACTTGAAGCTATTAGAGATATGTTGGAATTGCATCTGAGATATCTCAAAATGTATTACATATATCTTAAAACATAAAGCAACATTTTTGAGAAATCTGGAAACAAGTTTCAAATATCTTACAAGGTGAAATGCATTTAAAGAGAGCTGAAATTTATTTTAAGTTTTTTGTAAAAGTTACATTTTCTTGCCATGGATCAGAATAGAAAAGATTGGAGAAAGGCTGAGTGAAGACTATATTTAAAGCATGTTTTTATTGCAAGAATGCTTAATTTATCTTTTTGTTTAGAAAGGCTCAAAACAGCAAGATGAAAAAAGTGGTAAATGTAATTATTCATTATGAAATCAATCTACAAGGTATAGTGCATCCAGAAAGTATTCACAGCGCATCACTTTTTCCACATTTTGTTATGTTACAGCCTTATTCCAAAATGGATTAAATTAATTTTTTTCCTCAGAATTCTGCACACAACACCCCATAATGACAATGTGAAAAAAGTTTACTTGAGGTTTTTGCAAATTTATTAAAAATAAAAAAAACTGAGAAATCACATGTACATAAGTATTCACAGCCTTTGCTCAGTACTTTGTCGATGCACCTTTGGCAGCAATTACAGCCTCAAGTCTTTTTGAATATGATGCTACAAGCTTGGCACACCTATCCTTGGCAAGTTTCGCCCATTCATCTTTGCAGCACCTCTCAAGCTCCATCAGGTTGGATGGGAAGTGTTGGTGCACAGCCATTTTAAGATCTCTCCAGACATGTTCAATCAGATTCAAGTCTGGGCTCTGGCTGGGCCACTCAAGGACATTCACAGAGTTGTCCTGAAGCCACTCCTTTGATATCTTGGCTGTGTGCTTAGGGTCGTTGTCCTGCTGAAAGATGAATCGTCGCCCCACTCTGAGATCAAGAGCGCTCTGGAGCAGGTTTTCATCCAGGATGTCTCTGTACATTGCTGCAGTCATCTTTCCCTTTATCCTGACTAGTCTCCCAGTTCCTGCCGCTGAAAAACATCCCCACAGCATGATGCTGCCAACACCATGCTTCACTGTAGGGATGGTGCCAGGTTTCCTCCAAACGTGACACCTGGCATTCACACCAAAGAGTTCAATTTTTGTCTCATCAGACCAGAGAATTTTCTTTCTCATGGTCTGAGAGTCCTTCAGGTGCCTTTTGGCAAACTCCAGGCGGGCTGCCATGTGCCTTTTACTAAGGAGTGGCTTCCGTCTGGCCACTCTACCATACAGGCCTGATTGGTGGATTGTTGCAGAGATGGTTGTCCTTCTGGAAGGTTCTCCTCTCTCCACAGAGGACCTCTGGAGCTCTGACAGAGTGACCATTGGGTTCTTGGTCACCTCCCTGACTAAGGCCCTTCTCCCCCGATCACTCAGTTTAGATGGCCGGCCAGGTCTAGGAAGAGTCCTGGTGGTTTCAAACTTCTTCCACTTACGGATGATGGGGGCCACTGTGCTCATTGGGACCTTCAAAGCAGCAGACATTTTTCTGTAACCTTCCCCAGATTTGTGCCTCGAGACAATCCTGTCTTGGAGGTCTACAGACAATTCCTTTGACTTCATGCTTGGTTTGTGCTCTAACATGAACTGTCAACTGCGGGACCTTATATAGACAGGTGTGTGCCTTTCCAAATCATGTCCATTCAACTGATTTATCAATTTACCACAGGTGGACTCCAATTAAGCTGCAGAAACATCTCAAGGATGATCAGGGGAAACAGGATGCACCTCAGCTCAATTTCGAGCTTCACGGCAAAGGCTGTGAATACTTATGTACATGTGCTTTCTCAGTTTTTTTTATTTTTAATAAATTTGCAAAAATCTCAAGTAAACTTTTTTCACGTTGTCATTATGGGGTGTTGTGTGTAGAATTCTGAGGAAAAAAATGAATTTAATCCATTTTGGAATAAGGCTGTAACATAACAAAATGTGGAAAAAGTGATGCGCTGTGAATACTTTCAGGATGCACTGTATAAAAAAAGAGACAAAAATTATTGGAATATAATGGAGATCTTTATTATTAGGTCCATTCAAAGTAACTGAAATGCACGTATGATCTATATACACTATGTGACAAAATATTTACACAAGCAGGTTAACTGAGTATTTTAATGCATGCTTGTTTGTCATGGTACCACAGAGTGGCAAAGCGCTGCATGTGGGTCTGAAACACTGGTAAGAATTTCACCCATGATAACCCTGCTCCTGCTCCTCCTCCTCATAGTACTACCAACAGGAGAGATCAGCAATGGTTAGACACACTAATCATCAGGTCTGTATTTCCATTACACTTGTGACAACTACTAGACAGCCATTACTGAGCTTGCCATCCAAAGGTGACATGGTCAGATCATTGTAGTCTCACATGCTAGTACTGCCACAATGGTACACCAAGAACTCCTCAGTGAGATGTTTTTTCTGTCTTAAGTTGGATGAGGCCAAATTCTTTGCTGCTGAGAATCCTTCACTGTGCGCCTCTTTTGGTGTGCACTGCACATGTACTCTTCCAGTCTCTGTGGAGACTGGAATTGGGCTTACAACTTGAAACATCACATTACATTGTATTGAAATTGGATGAAGAGCCAGCAAGGATCTAACAAGTGAAGATGGTGTCGACACTAACAGTGTTATCTTTGACCCCACATCGCACACAGAGTTTTACAAGTGGCGCACGAAGCACACGAGCAGCCATCTCGGTGCGTGTGCATAAGGGAGTGCTGTTTATTGTTCTGGGTCATTTTAGGTTCGTTATCACAATTAATCTCGCTCTAGCCCATGGTAGAAAAGATTCTGATAAACTGTAGCCGCATTCCACTTTTGTCAGCACGCAGTCCTCGAAGGACAACACCAAGGTCGTGTGTCTGATAATTATAATGTTATTGGGATTTGTTTTCTTATGTGTTGCAGTCAGAATGTAATGTTCAGTTTTGACGCCTTTGCTGTGCCAGTATGTGCTTTGTAAGGTTATGCTTTAACCCAAACAGTGGACAGAGACTGAAGTTTGCTCTTATTTTAGTGCTGCGCTAGGTGTTAGCAATGTATCGATTTTCCAACAGTTTCCATCAAGCGTATTTGTAGACTTTTGAAGCGCACGCACATGAAATGATTTACCCGCTGACCAAGAGGTTGAGATTAAACCAGAAGCCACTGGGCTCCCATCACGTTTCTAGTGAGGACAGACCTACTCATTGGGATCCCGATGGACCTTAAGAAGCACTTCCTGTGAACTGTCACCCAAACATCTCTAATTACAGGTGGCAGGACATTTTAATCCGCACCTCTCCTCATCTGATCCCAGGAAATGTTTATTTGGCTTATTCTTGTCTAAAGCCCAGACAGCGGCTGCATCAGCACACGTTGCAGGGTTTTGAATTCCACACATGTGACCTGAGGAGTGAATCATGCTGTCTCTGAAGATTTTATCATTGCAGCTTATTTACATCTTTCCTTAACACATTTAGTCTCTGAATCTAAACATCTCATAGTATGTTGATTGTTTTAAGGAAATCTGAAAGCTTTTTCTAAAGCCAACATAACATAATGACGCATACAAAACAGTGCAGACACCATCATCTTATATTCAGATGTAACAGCCATATGACAATGTCATGTCTGTTACAAATAAATATTGTATCACCCTTGGTCCGGACCAGAGAGAGATATGTTCCTTTTGTGGCTGAGGACTGCCAGAAGAGGCAGGACTACTAGGAGAAGCCAGCCCTAAAAGCAGCTACTGGCAGTGCAATCAGCTTGTCTTCAATAGGAGATGTACAATGAGCATCAAAAACAACATCTCACTCCATAAAACCACTATTTGTGTTCAAATGGCATATTCAGCCCCTATTTGGTATCATGCAGCAAATAGGCATATCCAAGCCCTCCTAAGAATACAGAACAAAACCTTAAGACTTGAACTAGGTGCACCCCTTGGTTTGTCACCAATATACAGATCCACAGAGGCACTGCATCGCCCACCATGAAAAAATCATCATGGAAAGAGCAGTCAAGATCTTCTCCCTGATGAGCAACCAATCAGAGGAGGACATCAGAAATATGATTAATTTAGAAAAAACGCACCAAGCCCCCCTGGACATCTAAACATCCAGCACAGTTGTAAGCAAAGCCTTTTAACACCATTAACAAGCTCCATCATAAATCCTTTTGATCTTACACAAAGAGATGAAGAATTGAGAGGCTAAGCCTTGGGCCTCCACAACTGAAGAAGATCATAGCTAGGAAAGGGAGGTGCAGATACTGCACTTGGAGAAACACTTTGAACATGTTTCCCTGCTGCCATAATGTCCATCAGCACTAGTGCATAGACACCAGAGAGCCTCAAGTTTGGACCCTGGCCTTGAATCAGATCTCACAGCTAAGGAAAAGTGTGGCAGATGGGTCTCCTCTGACCCCGGGTGAGTGGAGTGAGGTGATGCTGTGATGTGTAAGTGTGGGCAAAGGGAAAAAATAGCCAGCAGTAGGTGGAGCCTCATAAGACTTGAGTGGCATAGAGAAGCAGCTGAGGAAGGTGGTAGCAGGTCTGGCCACTAAAGAAACCAACAGTCCTTGTAAGGGCCTGCTGACATGGGCCTTGGGGAAAGTGCTAAGTCTGTTCCTCCATCTCTTGCATCCCCAGGTCTTGCTTTATAGGTATATGATTTCCTTATTGTCATGTGTACACAGTGAAGTTCTTAGTTGCATGTGCATGTTACATTCAACACACAACACATCATTGGTGAGGAAATAGAACTAACATACCTTGAAATGTCTGTGTTCTTTAGCTTTGTCAAATAGGGAAATGTTTAATGAAGACAGATACTTTTATGTTCCCATCCATCCATTCATTTTATTACCTATTTATTTATCAAGTTAAGAGTGATGGGGACTGCTGGCCATCTCAGCAGAATAGGCTGTGATATCTGAAATAGCTTGGTCAGGGCACCAATCTTTTTCAGGGTACACCAGCAGACTCAATCAAATGGCACCAGTTTAGGATCATTGATTACCCTGATAGTCATGCACAGCAGATTCTTCCATCCATCCATCCATTTTCCAACCCGCTGAATCCGAACACAGGGTCACGGGGGTCTGCTGGAGCCAATCCCAGCCAACACAGGGCACAAGGCAGGAACCAATCCCGGGCAGGGTGCCAACCCACCGCAGGACACACACAAACACACCCACACACCAAGCACACACTAGGACCAATTTAGAATCGCCAATTCACCTAACCAGCATGTCATTGGACTGTGGGAGGAAACCGGAGCACCCGGAGGAAACCCACGCAGACACGGGGAGAACATGCAAACTCCACGCAGGGAGGACCTGGGAAGCGAACCCAAGTCTCCTTACTGCGAGGCAGCAGCACTACCACTGCTCCACCATGCCGACCTACAGCAGATTCTTCCAGTGGAAAATTAGCTATTGCACTGTTAACTTAGTCTTTTAAAATGTACAAATGGGAATATTGTTTTTATATATGCACTTCAAGTGTTAATTTAATGCTGGTGGTTTTGCTTTCCATCTTTGTGATATGGCAGGAAAACTGCAGTTACTGAAGTTCAAACAACACCGAGGATATGTGGACTTCACAGAGGCAGAGTCCAGTGCTCTGGTGGTGTGCCTTTGAGTAGATACCCACTGAGCTCCCCCACTTTTGTATTAACAAAAATAAAAATTTAGGCCATATCGGGCTGAAAAGAATTAGAGTGGTTATTTTTCCCTTCTTTTTTTCCTTCAAATGTAATCGGGGTGCTGACAGGGGCCAGAAACGAGAACATGTATCCCGGGCCCTGGAATGGTGGGGGGGTCCAAAACTGCCTGCGCACAAATTCATTGCTTGTGCAACGACGACATAATTAACAATATCTGGTGTCTTTTCAACAGCCTTAGAGTGTCAGGTGAATCATCTGAAGAGGATAAACTGGGGCGTTTCTAAAGACAAACAGGCACTTCTTAAATTTCTTAATGCCAATTAAGTTACCACGATTTTACCTAGATGTGTATGTTGCGCTGTGTTGTTTTTGCATGTTACCCATCACTGTAGCTAGGGCAGAGTGTTATATTAATAAACTGAAATTGATTAAAAATGACTTACACTCATTGACGTACTAAGACTGAACAATCTTGCGATCCTGTCCTTCAAATGGGAGCCTATGCATTAAGTGAATTCTGTGCACGTTATTAATGACTTCACAACTGCAGAAGTTCAAAGGTGTAGTAAGACAGAACCTGTTATTAACTCTATTTATTTTACATGATGTTAAAAGGGTATTTTTTTGTTTTGCGGTGTTATAAAATATGCACTGATATTCTTTTGAATTTGGCAAGAAATGTAGAAAAAAAGATTTGGAAATATTCTGCATTTTGCTTGAAATGCTACAAAATACACGTTGATTTCCTGTTTTGCTAAATGGATGTGATGTTGATGCAGAGCCCACTAGGCCAGTTCTGCCTGACATGTAGAGCAGTACCCCTGAATTTAATATTACATTCACCCTTTCATCCATTTTCAATAACTGTTCTGTCCCAATCCTGCTGTTTCCCAGTATCCTGCATGTCACTCCTCTTCTTTGCAGGACATGAGTGAACCCCATACAAACTTTACGTCATGATGATTCAAACTTAAAAACTGACTTTATTTCTAGGATTTGGAATGTTAGAGGAAAGTCATGAATACACAAGTAGAGCTGAGAATCTCCACAAAGAAAGGCACCCAGCCCAATTGCAAAACGTTTTATTTGTCCATCCAATCTGTTTTCTTCAATATAGGGTCACAGAACAAGGCTTGCAGTTCGTGCTCAGGCACACACATGTCCTAGTTTAGACATGCCAGTTAACCTGATGGATGTGGACCAAAAAGTAGAGTATAAAAATTAAACTCACACAGACAGTGACCTCACCAGAAGTGGGACCTCGGCTACCGTAACTATGCAAGTTAAAGAAGAGAAAGGCAAACTGACAGACATATGTGAAAGGTGTGAAAGGCACTATATAATAGATAGATAGATAGATAGATAGATAGATAGATAGATAGATAGATAGATAGATAGATAGATAGATAGATAGATAGATAGAGATTGGGCACCTGTGAATTACATTAAAAAGAACATTTTGGAGTTTTGTGCAAACAACGTGAGACTTTACTACACAACGCCCTCTGATGGACATTATGTTGATTGCAGTATTTATTGTTAAGATGATTTGTTAATAAACTGGCTTTTCTAATTGCTTCGACTTCTACTGTTTTACGAATATGTGAATAAATGATTTTCTTCCTTATTGCCAGCTTTTTGTTTTACCTAGCCCAGTCATGGATGGAATTAGCTGTGAGGTATGAACCTTAGCGTGATAAAGATTTGACTTGAAATTAGTACTTCCGTTTCTTACGGACTGACGAGGGTCTTCAGGTTACAGTAGTTTTGTTCAAACTTCACTTCTTATTACATCTTTTAAGTTTATTATTTAAGGTCTTGACTTGTATTTTAATAACTGTCTGCTTATTCATGGTCATACTGTGACAAAATTAATAGGACAGACGATTTTCTGATGGATCAAACTAATGTGGATATTTGTAAAAGTCTTAAAGGAAAAGTCACATCAGATGAAAATCGTGATCTATGTAAGGTTGTTGTTTCCCCAGTGAAAGCCAGAATTTATCTGGAATTCATTTTTTATAAAATAAACTTAAATCTCAATGCCTTTTAAATTTATTTCCGATTTCATGACAGTCAGCCAAATGAAGATCGCGAGCTTGTGTTTCTTAATAAAATGTGAAATAAGAATTTTATTCATCGTTGTCTTTTTTTGGTCTTATATTGTTTATTTTGGAAAATGTTTAATGAATTGGATTAATAAATTAATTTTCAAATTCAAACATTTTTTTCTTAAATCATCTTCTTAGACAGAACATTACATTATAGGGTCGGTAACTGTTTTAATTGATAACACATACCTTTACTTATTTTTTCAGCACCAGTCTATTATCATGTTACAATATAATTTCATGATTTCTTCTGAAGCGCCTTGTTTAGTTTTCTTTGTTTTTGTTCATCTCCCCGAGGGTCTTTTATAGGGTGGTCCAGATCTAATTATGCAATTTTCATTACGCTATAACTTAAGTTTATTACATAGAGAATTCACAGCAGCTGCCCTGCACACAGAGATTTCACTTAAAATTCTTTTTGTTGCCGATAGATGGCAGCACCTGCCCTGCATTCCAAAATGGCGGGGAGGCTTGTCAGTCGAACAGTTGCATAATTCGATCTGGACCACCCTGTATTACACTCAGATCCACCTATTTTAAAGTCTTCAGTCACACACGTTATGTTGATGCTAACAAGAATTTTGTTTTGTAGTAACACTAGACTAACTATATCTAACTATAATTTATTTACAGTGGTTAATGGGGTTGTTTCACAGCTACAGGCACCTCCTGTGGAGTCGTCATGTTCTCTACCTCATGAAGTAGGTAACTTCAGCCTTGAGTATTTTATCGTATTCGTCATGGGATCGAATCGTGGCTTGGGCACGTCATGTTTGTAGTCTGTGGTGTTTCTCTGTGTCCAAATCCCCAAATCACGCTTATGTGGAGGTGTCTGCATGAGTGTGCCTTTGTGGTATCCTCAAGGTCGTGCATGTTACGTTAACTGGCTGGCTTCCCTTCCAGTGCTGGATCCCACCGTAGCACCACCCTGTTCTGAAAAAAACATACATTGATAGATTTTATTGTATAACTGTAATACATAAGTAACAAGCTGCCATGTACAAAATTGTAAAAAGCACAGAAATACCACCTAGAAAAGGGACATGCAAGCGGGATGAAGCAAGTACGCTGTGTGATGATTACTACCTCATCCTTCCATTTTCCTGTCTCGGTTCCTCTCTTGGAAATTTTGGGGGCCAATAGCAGGAACTTACTACAGACACCACGCCAGTCCATGGAAGCTACACTCAAGCACGCATCCTCCGTCGTGAACGCGCGCGTTCAAAGAGACTTGCGCACAACGATCATTTTGACACATGCGCACAAAGCATGAGAGATGTGGCGGTAATCCACCTTCAGTTTGTTTGGTACCCGCCATTAAACAAAAGAAGAAGAACCATGAAAGACTGACTTCACTGCTCAGAGAATTTTTCACCACTCCAGCAAAAGAATCTGGTGAAATTGAAATCATAAATTTAATGCTTTTAAATTGTGTGACGCTTTGAAAACAATGTTTCTTTCCTCGATAACTTCTGAGTGGAGCACGTCCTTATGTCTTCGTTAAGAGCTTTAGTATATTTGCAGCAGTAGCAAAACTGAGAGTACGGAGATCAATGGCTTTTAGGTTTGTGTTCAGAATCAACAACAATATTGTTTGCAATGTGAAATAAGTTCAACTTCAAGACCTTTTAATTGAGTAACAGGATCTTCATGATGACTGTAAAACATCAATGCTACAAGGTCACTTCATGGGATCTGTGTCCAGTAAACACCCTTAAGTTGCTCATCTTTTATTGAAGAGTGAAGGTCAAGGTGAACCAAGGTAACTTATCCATATCCTAAGAGTGAACTGAAGTAAATGCCATCTAGTTCCATCATTTATATTTCTAAGGTGTCACACTTGCCGCACATAGTCTTTTTCAGTCCTGTGAATGTTTAAACAGTGTGATCAGCATTGACAAGAAGAAGTCCAATAGTTTTCGTGTTTTTAGTTTAAGCAGAGTTTATTCTCTATTACTGTGACTTTGTTGAAGATTAAGCACATTGGCATTTGTAAGTAAGAATTTCACAGTTCTTTTTAAATGTGAGCATGCCATTTTGAACAGACAAGCTTCATAGTAAAGAAAATAGACAAATATTGCCTAACCCAATTTGCCAGCAGCTGTTCAGCTTGAGGGGCGGCACGGTGGCGCAGTGGGTAGCGCTGCTGCCTCGCAGTTGGGAGATCTGGGGACCTGGGTTCGATTCCCGGGTCCTCCCTGCGTGGAGTTTGCATGTTCTCCCCATGTCTGCGTGGGTTTCCTCCGGGCGCTCCGGTTTCCTCCCACAGTCCAAAGACATGCAGGTTAGGTGGATTGGCGATTCTAAATGAGTCTTAGATGAGTCTGTACCGCTAAACTGGTCCTAATATGTGTTTGTGTGTCCACCCTGTAATGGACTAGTGCCTTGTCTAGGGGTTGTTCCTGCTTTGCCCCTGATACTTGCTGGGGTAGGTTTCAGCTTCCCTGTGACCTTGTTTGGGATAAGTGGGTTTGAGGATGGATGGGCGGATATATATTTTTGAGAAAAACATATGAACATAAGAAAACAGATTTTTAAAAGTGTGTTCTTCAAGATTTTGTGTTCATTGAATGGATAAATAAAGATTTAATGATTTTTTTTTAAAATGTTGATTATTTTCTAGAGATATGCTTAGTACCAAGTCTGACAAGTAAGACACATAAATGTATGTGGCCTGAGAATGATAGTGGGCTTTAAATCACAAGTCTCGGCCTCCATTATTGGCTTATTCATGAATCTTCACCTTCCACTGAAAAATTATGGAACTATCATGCCAGTATAAAAAAATTAATTATGCAGATGTTTAGGTAATATAACTTTAAATTCTAAAAAACTGAAACTGTTTGTTACTACTTGTTTGTAACTTGGCTCTGCTCTTTGGTACCTTTGAAAAGACAACAGAATTTACATATCTGCATGGAAAAAAGGAGACATAACTTGAATTTCTTCGGATTTTATATCATTTTCATAAATGCTAATTTTGTTATTTAGATTTAGTTTTGTCTTGCAGATCTCCAGCATACATTATGCAAATGCTAGAAGGCATTAATTTCTAAAGCCACTAACTGCTGACATGTTGTCAAAATATGTTGCTGTATATATTGCACACAGTATATATAATATGTATTAAATGTTTATGTGATGATTTAATATAGAACAAATTAAAATTCCCCCATCCACCTTAAATAAAACGATAAGTGTTTTTGTTTCTGTCCAGTTGCTCTGTCTATGTCATTGCAACAGATGGCATGTCTCACCCATTAATACTGCTTTTACAAATCCTATACCAAATGGTATATAGCAGAGGCATGGTGTACTGCAAATGTTAACACTGAGCTCAACATTGATTACTTAGATTTCAAATCGTCTTAGGCAAGTAGTACAACTACTGTTGGTATAACATAAATTCTTAAATCAATGGTGGCGGGGTGGGTGGAACATATTCTAGTAGCATTGGGGACAATGAGGGATCCAGCCCTTAATATATTATAAATATATATATATATATATATATATATATATATATATATATATATATACAGTATATATATATATTGTGAAAGATTGAGGTCTCCGTGACCCCTTGAACCCTCTGATCAGACGTCAGACACCAGATAAAAATCCAATTATTATTTATTGTATAATAATAATGTGCACCAAGCACCCTACACTCCACAATACTCATAAATAAATCAATAATCAATACAAAAACCAATCCTCCTCTCCCTGACGCGTTGCCAACCTTCCACCCAGCTCAGCTCAAATGTCTGGGCTCACCCAGAGTCCTTTTATAGCCCCTGACCCGGAAGTGGTTCCTGGCCAAACCCCCAAGTCCTTATCCCTTCCGGGTCAGGGTAAACAGTCTTTTCAGCCCGGGAGCACGTCGTTTCTTCCTGTCACGTGGTGATGATGCACTCCCGGGTTATAGGGCATGTAAGGGCCCACTAGCCCCCCTACAGCGACTCCTGGCGGCCCCCAAGGTATCCAGCAAGGCTGTGTAACAACACTACAAAGTCCATGATGCCCTGCTCTTCCTAGCGGCCTGGGGGTGAGGGCCGGACTGGGAAGCCGGTAATCCTCCACAATATATATATATATATATATATATATATATATATATATATATATATATATACTGTATATATGTATATATATATATATATATATATATATATATATATATATATATATATATATAGATAGATATATATATTTATACAGTATATATATTAGAACAAGGTGATAATGTGTTAGTTATTGAATGTAGAATTTATAAATCCTTGTTTTATATACCTTAGTTCTAGTTCCAGTGGTACTAAACTTTACAAGGCATTCACCAAGAAATCAACAATAAAAAAGAGTCACTCCTTGCCTAGTAAGAAACAAGAGCAGGGCAGTGCTGAGCACCCAGGTGGTGATCACTACCATTTGTTTTATTGTCTGGCTTTCCAGGAAGTTAGAAAATAAACCCAGATTCATAAAGCAACTAATAGCTTGCAGAAGTGAATTGTCCAGCCATCTAGCCTTTACGATAATTGTTCTATATACTGTATCAAGTAACGGAAAACAATGTTTCTAGGAAAGTAAACTCCAAGAAAGTAAGGGTGTGAAGTCTTAAACACCCTTGAGTAAAGTAAAAATACACTATTAAGAAAACTTTAATAAATTCCACTAGGCAAAGGTAAGGTTGGCTAGCAGCAATGCAGAATTTGTTCATGTTAGTGTAAAAAATCAGACTTTGTAGAACTAAAAGTTGTGCATTCAAACATAACTTATTAATGGTCTTTATAAGAGTCTAGCAAGATATTTAAAAAATATAAACAGCTATATTCAGAAAAGTATTAGTTGGGGAGTCTGTTCCTTGGTAGTCCTCATGTATTACAGTTTGCTATGCCTGCTTGACTCAGTTTTAGTGCTATGGAAAGCCAGTGCCCATCACATCAACAATGGACAAAAGGAAGGAATATATATGACATCCTGTTTAGATGTCATATATATTCCTCACTTAGTCACGTGTACACACACACTCCCTCATACCAGGCCAATCTAGAAGAAAACTGAGGTAGTCGCATAGACTTAAACAGGGCCGGAATTCAAACCTATTCTTCTGGACCTGTGTGGAGATCTTTTTTTCTTTATTTTGATCAGTATTTTAAGCTGAACCTGAAATGTCTTTAGCAAAATATAAAGTCTTGAGCTCCACATTACACATAATTTGACTCCAGGCTCTAAACAACCTAAATAATCAAAAGAACAAGAATTGCTCCTTGATTTTCTTTTTTCACATATTCTTTGAGGCCATTCCAACAGTACAAACAGAGCAGTCACATTTCGTTCCTGGAAACACACATTGGATAAAATGAACGCTCACGGGTTGTTAGCACCACGCTTTCAAGATGCCTCTTCTATCTGTACTGCCTTTTACTGATGCTATCTTACAACAGAGTTGTCTTAAGAAATTAACTAAAACACTGCCACAGTAGGAGGTGATGACTCCACATGATGGGAACATAGAGACCGAAGTAAGGACTAGTTCACGTAAGCTGATTTGTGTTTTCTATGAATTAAAATGACAATATTTTAATATTTTCTTGTTTTCATGATGCAGGAGAGTTGCAGGTTTGTCAGATGTGAATTTCACTGTATTCTGCACACATGACAATATTAATACAAGTTTGATTTACTGGAGCAAAAACTTCCTGATTAACTAGTAAGATGTAAAATTTTTAGCCTTTGAATTCAGATACCTAAAAACATGGTGGGTTTCTTTAAAAATGACCTGTAACAGCACTGAGTAGTTGAAGAGGGCTGAGTTGAATAGTATGCAGTACCAGCGCTTCTGTGTTTTGCTGTTTGGAGTACCCTGGAGTTTTGTATACGTACCAGCAGTGTTTGAAGTCAGCCATGACTCACCAGAACATAGTATCGGCACTTCTACTTTTTATTCTTCACAGAATGGCTAGTTTTTTCTTTCAGTACTCCACACTGGTAGTTCTTCTAAACTCTCGGCACTATTATGTCAGACATGTTACACCTTACATTCTCCCTGGTCTCCTACCTGAAATCTCTGTGTCCTAGTTTATATATACGAGGAGACCAGAAACTGATGCAGTCAAAACACCTGGAGCACAGCGTCTACTTCTTTTCTACTTCTGCTGCAGATGACATCCTGTCTTTGAATATCCAGGTTTTTACATTTACATTTATTTTCTGAAGCTTATATCCAAAGTGACTTACAAAAGTGGTCAGCATAATCAAGTAAACAGCAGTCTGGGGACTGTTTAGGGACAAGTGTTACAGGACAAGGTTACATAATGATTACCACAAGTGAAAAGCTCCAAACAAAATGCAAGCGAGTTAGCATTCCTAAGTTACAAAAACATAAAAGTTAATATCAGTTATAAAAAGAAATTCACCAAACAAGAGTCTTCAAATACCTCTTAAACACATTGAGAGAGTCATAATTTAGAACGGAGGTGGGAAGTTGACTCCACCAGCTAGGAGCTACACATGAAAAGAGCCTGGACTCAGAGTTATTGTCACACAGAGGTGACATCATCAGATGCCATTTTTCAGCAGACCTGAGTGGTCAAGAAGGAGCATAGGACCTCATGAGTGTTTCTTTATACATAGGTATTGACCCGTTTACTACTCTGTATGTGTGCATGAAGGATGTGAACTCAATAAGTGTTGCTAAAGGCAGCCAATGTAGTGATCTGAAAAGAGAATTGACATGTGCCCACTAAACTTGCTACTGGATTTAAACTGTAGCATTTAAGCGTCTCTACTGAGCACCAGCATGTTCAGGGATTCAAAATGGCATGTGCTGTTTTTTCTTTCAGTGATTTGTGAAGGTCATTGTACGTGGAACTCACTTGTCACTCAACAAAAGTTCTGTATCAAGATCATCTGATCCTTAGAGCTCCGTCATGTTCATTCTGTATTTCTCATCATCATCACCCCAAAACAGCCGATGAAAAATAAATTTTCTCACAGGGCCATTTCATGAAAGATTTGCCCAATATGTAAGTTTGTAAAAAAGACATTTAGTATTAGGCATGGGTGTGATCTGCAATCAGACATGAGGAGCTCACCTTGTCTTACTCACCAACCAAGGAGGGTAATGCAGTATAATTCAGCCCTTTCTTCCACTTCCCCACACACACCCAGAGGAGATTACCTTGGATATCACTTTCCATTGCTCAGGCACTATTGGTTATCTGCCCGCTACACATGTTTCTAAATCCATGAGGTGGATCTGAATATTTTAAGTCAAGTCCTATGGCTGGCCACCCCTCACCTGGATTCCATCTGTAGTGCATATCACCTAATCCAGACCTGATCATTTGCATTAGTGTCCATTGTTTTCATTGGTTTCATTCTATAAACCTTTCTTCTCTACATCTCACATAATGTCTCTGCATATCTCTCTCTGTTTCACTCTTCTGTCTTTCCTTGCACATATGTAGAACAGGATGTTAGGCACCTCCGCATTATAACCTTGGCTTTGGAACATGACTGGTGATTCCTTCCTTCAAGATATCCTTTTCAAATGGCCTTTACGTCATTCACTAGCATCTGTCCTATTGAGGTAGAACTGTGTTTACATTATTTAGAGAGAGCAGTCCTCATACATCCTCTGCAGTTCACTCATGGGACACAGGCTGATGGTTTACTGGCATTTCTAAACTATTCTCGTATGTGTTTTTGCAGGGCCAGCTCTAGCATTTTTGCTGCCCTGGGCAAAACTGTAAATGGTGATCTACCACCCCATTTGCTTTCAGTGGAATCATCACTGCCAGATCTGTGCATAGAAACATGGAGGCACAATAGGGGAGCCAGGACTGGTGAGAGTGAAATATAGAGTTGTTGGATACAAAACAGTGGATTTACAATTTGAGAATGCCATGGGGGCATTTGATTACTTATGGCAATGATTGTTTACAAGACTATTTCAGGGAAAATATGAACATGAGCTGTGCCATTTCAGAAAATATATTGGAATTGGGCTGTATTCATAGGCTTTATCTCTTTGTTATATTAAAAAGGTTTTCTGTTGTGTCTGCGATATTCATCCTTGACCACTACCCTCCATACCACTCACCCAATCGTTACTCCTGCTGCGCACAGCCTCTCTCCGTACCACCCCGTGGCACTCTCAGTGCTGTTAACTCAATCTTCAATGCAGTCGATTATAATGTCAAGACAGAAAAGCAAATTATCTATTCAAGAACATTAAATTTTAGATCGCAATAGAAAAACAATGGCAAGAGTTGATAATGAAAGTCGAAAAAGAAAATAAACAAAAAAGAGCTGCTTATAATAAAAATGAAGAACAAAGAGAATCGTCCAATATACAAGAAAGAGAAAAATATCCCAAACAATATGCAAACAGAAATACAAGAAAGCAACGTTCATAGAATGTAATTTAGAGGATAAAGTAATTCATAATATTGTTTTTTGTTGGGGCAATAATGTAATTTAATTTTTTATTTACTCAATATTACATTTTACTTTTTTACTTCTACTGTTTTACTTTTACTTTTTGCTATGTTTTATTATTCATTGGTATTTAAAATAGACAGTTGTAGTGAAATACTCAAAGTAACTGATTTTCTATCTATAATAACTAAGGACCCAACTGTCTTCCTCCCACGCCCCGCATGGTCTTCTGTATACCACCTCTTTAAATATAATTGCTTTCTCAAACAGAGTGGCGTCCCTACTCCCTTAGAGCGGCTCAGCCGTGAGATAACAGGCGCCCAGTGCGTGGCCCCGGGGGTTGGTGAGCGAAGTGAGCAGGGGCCTAAACCCCCTAGTTTTCCTAGTTTTTTATTATAAATGTTTTTTCACTTAATATTTCTCTGAAAAATGCATTTACGTCACAGAAGCAAATATCAGTTAAGCTATATTCAGAATTCATACCTCTCTATTTAAATAGGTAGCTTACAATGAGGGTGACAATCTAGTTATTATTTTAACACAACAGCTCCATAAACAATAAAAAAAATCATTTTGCTCACTGAAATAAATCAACAAGATAAATATAATGACAAATTTCAATGCAATTGAAGTATAATGATTATCTTTAAATATTTACTCATGACTCCTGTTTAAATATCCTTCGCCAATGTATACAAAGGATGCAGTATAACTATCCAATAAATGAATGGCCTCACAGACATTTTCCAGTGAGACACTACTATGGAGAACTTTTTTAGCATACCAGGAGCAAATGTTATATTCAGTTGTGAACAAAGGAGAATATTTTCCATGCTTTAATACAAATTTTAATGTAAACCTATTTGGGAGATGTTTATAGAATTAAATCAGCCTTTAGAAATGCATTCAAGAGCTGCAGTCTTGTTGCCATTATGATCGCTTCATTTTATTTTGCATTGTGTGTCTCCTGTGGTACTCCATTTTGAGGATTATTACTGTCTGAGCCAAGTTTTGTGTTAATATTTTTATGTTCTGTTAATCTGAAGATACAGTATGTTAAATTTATTTTGTAGGTCAAGATTTGTTTATGTATTAAGAATAGCAATAGACAATGATTAACTTTTAATGGAGTATTGTTTCTTTAAGAAAAGGCACTTGGGGTTGCAGAAAGTAATGGGAACTAGGAATTGTAGATTTGTGTGAGGACCGATAAAGCTGTGGAAGCACATGGTTTTCTTAACGTGTCTGTCTTAAAGTTTCATGTTATTACTGTGTAAATATATAACTCAGTAAATAAATATTGTTTGATTTACGAAACAATGGAGTGGATAAATGTGAAACACTAGGGACTGGACATACGTAAGGTTACTGCATCAACGTTGTTTCGCAATTGCATTTAATATTGCCATCATTCTTGTTCTTGTTAGATTACTATGTAATCTTGTTTATGGCAAGTTGACATAGAAAAAGTAAAACTATTATACCTGCAGTAAATAAAGAAACAAGAACGTTCTGTGTAAAGACAGCCTCTAAGAAGCTTAGTGTGGTGCATCTTGAGACTGTAAAGGTCTTGTGTATGTCATCAGATGTTAAGACCAAACATCAATACTTAGCATATGTGATATCAAATAATAAACTAATGGGAGTCTGACAGTTTTAATTAGTCTGAGTGTTCGTAAGTTAGGGACCGTATTGTTTAAGAAGATGCTGTCCTCCAAATTTTGCCACCCTAGGCTCACTCCTAATTTGTCTAAATGGTAGAGCCAGTCTTGTGTGTTTGTGTGTGTAAATGTCTTCTAGGGTTGACTAACACCTCATTCAGAGCTGATTTCTACCTTGAGCCCATTATGCCATTTGGATCAGCATTGGCTCCCCCAAACTCTCATCTGGATAGGATGATTAGAAAATGGATGGATGCATGGAGGAAACTCTTCATTGCTGTCAGTTCTTTTGTTCTTTGCCTGGTCAGCTATAGCCTTCTTCTCCCTCTTGGCTTGACCCATTTACAAAAAAAGCCAGAAATAGAACCCTTCTACATGGATTAACCTTCTGACTCTACAGCTGATTTTGTTTCCCCTGAAGCATTCCAGATCACAATTATGTTTAAGTGACTTCCCTGGGGTAGAATGGTGGTCAGTTCTTGGCTGATTCCTACTTTGTAGCTGGTGCTGTGGAAGTAGACTGTGTGTAGATTAAGGGAATTCAGGACATGTATGGATGTTCTCTAACACATGATGAAACCTTCTGTATAAAAGGTCCCATATGAGTGAGACAGGTTGGGAATGAATGTGACTTACAATGAACTGTCATCTTCCCAAAGTTTAGTTCCTGTCTTGCATAAATTTTAGGTAGAGCTGCCTCAATCACCTTCCAACTTGTAATGAACGAGGCCGATTCAGATACAGACAAATGGATGTTGTTGGACGTTGTATTTCTGCTCCTGTTTGGAAGTAATATAGCATATTATTCTCAAACCTGCTTTAACCACTGCTGGGTTGTGGAGGATGGGGTGGGCTAACCCAACAACATCTGATTCTAAGCAAATGTGTCTCTATTTTGTAATATTCTTTATAATTTTTCTTTGGATAATTTTATTAAATTGATTGTTTAAATCGACACAATAAAACTAAAGAATGAGTAAGCAATTGGCTGTACTTTAGATGTCACATTGTTTTCTCAATCCAAAAAATGTCAATGTACAAATTATATGAAACTAGACAAAGAGCCCGTTTCGACAACGTAAGATGAAACGGGCATGAGTTTGTGTCAGCAGTGTATGAAGAACAAATGATAAGTAACAAAGAAGTTGTTTTGTAATGATTGTAGTCCGCTTTACTCATTACTGTACAGGCTTGTACTGTTAGTTGATGAATTTTCCAGGCCTATAGTATAATATTGAATGATGAATGTTCCAGTACAATATGGAATAGTAATAAGTATAAGCACCACAAACCTGATATAGGTGTATTGAATGAATGCATAATTGAATCAGAATGCGTAATTAGGCCTCGAGCTGTAGTCGAAATCGCCTTTCAGGCCTCTAGAGCTTTGATCGAAGTTGCCTTTCTCTCTGAATTTTTGCGGCCGTAAATCTGGCGCCTGCCGCGATGTTGGGGTTGGATGTCGGTCTCGTAAGGTTTTTCGGGCAGCTGCACAGAAGGCGACTGCGCATTCAGCTTCAGACGTGCACAGAAGGCGACTGCGCATTCAGCTTCAGACGTGCACAGAAGGCGACTGCGCATTCGGCTTCGGACGGACGTGAGTGAGTGAGTGAGGAGGCAGGCGAATTATGTATTAAGATGATGAATGTGGACTAGCTCATCAGGAGTGAGTATAGATTGTGAGTGATAGTGCCTACCAATGCACCAGTATGCCACCCAGGGTTGTTTCTTACTTTGTAGTCTTTGCTACTGGGAAAATCTCACAGCTTCCCAATGCAACCCTGTACTAGCCTATTGTTCTTGTATTTGAGGGCTTTTTGAGTCTACTCTTTAAAACAATACAGATTGTGAAAGTAATTGCCTGTTACATTCCTTTTTGCATTATTGTTTCTGAATACTGAATGAAGTGCTTCGTCATACAGCTCACTGTTAATGAAGCAATAAAAACCAAAGCCAGATTAAATGAGAACTTTATTTCTATTTGTAATATCAGTACTTTGTTGTATTGTTTGCAGTGTAAAATGAAGACTGGTTGATTGTTTGATAAATAAATGCAATAATATCAAATTTTAAAAGTCCATTGTTCGCTTTTGACAAAAGATACTTTAATGAATACCTAGAGGCCTTCCATGGGACAGTGGGAAGTGCACTACATACCTTCATAACCTGCAAATCACACCCTCTGTACTTACTTTATGTCAAACTTCAATTTACATTTATGGAAATGTTTGTCACCACCCACCTACTGGGTCCTGTATGCTCTCCTCAGAAGAACAGTGCAAAAAATAGTGCTGTCCAGCCACTGAATAAAAATATCTAACAGGAAACCATCAATCAAAGTGTGAGTTTCCCCTTGGGGATTAATAAAGTATCTATCTATCTATCTATCTATCTATCTATCTATCTATCTATCTATCTATCTATCTATCTATCTATCTATCTATCTATCTATCTATCTATCTATCTATCTATCTATCTATCTATCTTTTGTGAGAATAAGGGGCGCTGTCACTCCTCCAAACCCGCAACCAACATGTCCAGACACCAGGTAAAAGTATCAGAAATAATTTTAATCTCTTCAATACTGTGCACAAAGCACCTCCACTCCCACAATACACAATCATCAATAATCAATACAATAAATCAAATCCTCCACTCCACCCAGCAGCTCTGTCGCACTTCCTCCTAACTCTGGCTCAGTCTGCTGGGATTCCCACAGTCCTTTTTATAGTGCTCGACCAGGAAGTGTTTCTGTCCTTCAGTTCATGTGATTCCATAGCACTTCTGGGTCAGATGAAAACTCTTCTTTTTCTTCAGCCCGGAAGTACTTTATTTCTTCCATCCCCGTGACTAGGGAGTACTTCCGGGCTATAAGGAAAATATAAATCCCTGTGCCTCCCTGCAGCGTTCCCTGGTGGCCCCCACGGTATCCAGCAAGGCTGTGAAGCCGAACTCCATTATCCATGATGCCCTGCAGGAATTCGGGGCACCTCCATGTTGCAGGGAGGACGTCCTCTAGCAGCCTGGGGGTGTTGGCCGGGATAAACTGCTGTCCATCTCTCACACTATCTATCTATCTATCTATCTATCTATCTATCTATCTATCTATCTATCTATCTATCTATCTATCTATCTATCTGTATTTTATGTAGTGTATTTCACAAAGCACACTTACTTCTGAAAAACAGATGAACACCCATCCAGTTTTTAACTCACTTATTACAGTATAGAGTTTTGAACAAGTGCCTATTCTGGCAGCTTCAGACACAAGGTGGAAATCGACACAGTTCATTGCAGGGCTCGTTCATAGAAACACCCACACTCACTTATACCAGTCAAAATCAAGGAATCTGACCAGTGCCAAAGTAAAAACTCCTGTACTGTATCCAAAACAACAGATGCACACCAAGGTGCACAAGACAGTTACATTTTGGTTATTTTTATATAGCATTCTTCACTGAATGCAGGCTCAAGGTGTTGGGACAAAAATTACAGGTAGATACAAATGCAAAGTTTACAAATTACTAATTACATAACAAGTACACATAAACAAACATATTTATTTAAACTGACAGGTTTCACACTGATTAACATAATTGTAACCTAAAAATAACTGTCCATTAATTAATTATTGAACTATGGTCAGTTGACAATGGAGGAAAGAAAACAAAAACTACAGTCAGCCGCATACCTGGAGAAAATACACCTCTGAGGGTCCACATTCAGTTATAATGCAAAGTCAAAAGATAAAGTAAGGCACAGTCAGAGATCTGGAGACCTCAGCCAAATGGCCAATGAACACATGCTAAGTCTGAGCTATGCTCTCCAATCTGATGGCAGAATCTTTCCATCCGTTGACTCAAATTCTCCCAGAATCTCAGGTGTTTTACCATGGGCAGGAAAATAGCTTGGATATAGAGCAGGGCAACAACTGCCACACCAGGAAACAGATAAAAGAAACAGAGTTAGTAATGGTTCATATTATTTAATTTTTTTGTACAAATGACTGGCAAAGACAAAAGCAATATGCACAGCTAATCAGCAGCTCTAGTCAGGGTATTCTGTACTAAAGTAGTGAGTCTTCAGCCTGGATTTATAGGCTGAAACTGAATGGGCACCTCCTATATGAGTAGGCAGATCATTTTATAGCTTCAGGGCTCTGTGACATATTGGTGTCACCTCCCATCATCCTTGGAATTCTTAGTAGGCTGGCATCTTGTGATCTTATTCCATGCTCTAGTTGATAATTTCATTTATGTAAGCTTCGCCTTGTCCATTTAAGGTTTTATTTGAAAGGAGAAGAATTTCAAAGTCACCTCTATGCTAAACTGGAAACCAAAGTAACAACTTAAGATCTGTAGTTACATATTTATACTTTCTAGTTCTAGTTACGATTCCTGCAGCGGAATTTTGAATTATGTATAAACTGCATACAAAAGTAGTCAATCCTAATAGAAATAAATGCATAAAATATTTTCTCAGTATTCTCCGTATTTAGAAACTATCTTAATGTTCCAATATTTTTAAGATGGAAAAAACATTAAGTTAGTGACAAGACTGGAACATACACCCTTTAAACGCAACCTCTTAGCCAACAGTTGTCTATATATTGAAAAAAGTAAAAAAAACAACACTGGCTTATAAACCGTTGTTTGATTAATGAAATGTAACACAACTTTCAAAAATCTTGCACCCTAACTCTGATGTGTCAAATTGTGGCAACAACACCACAGAATGACAATGCCCATGGAAAACAGAATGACGGAGGGCAAGCCCTCACAGGCTCCTATTTAAATTAGCCCCTTAACAGAGAATTTATCATACTTTTAACAAAGCAGAGCATGGTCACCCAGCAGTTTTATTCTCCACTTTTGTGTTAACACAAGGAGACTCGATTATTACATCAAGCATGTCCCTCATGGCCCCTTGGTTATTTCGGCATTTGGAGTCTACATCATTTCATCGAGTGGAGGGGGCAAGTGAAAGTATAAACATTTCATCAAGTGTTTGGCTGTGGATTGGGTTGGTGCTCCTTGGTCATTTGAGTTTGCAGAGATTCAGTCTTTTCATCATGCTAGGTGGGTGTTAATTGGTGAAAAGGCCCCTTGCCATCATAGGACCCTGTGCACACACCTAAACAGCCCTAATAAGTTATCAATCCCTGAAAAACAGAAATATGTTAACAAAATTCAATGGTTCAGAGAGAAATACAGTATTAACCTGAATAACCATTCAGCTAGAATCCACTATATTCAAAAGTACTAAAATTCCTTAATTGCCCAACAGAAAAAATACATTTAATCCAAAAACATTATTAACATATCCTGATTTATGAAAGTGACATGCAGAGAATCATATCCTTTTTCCACTATAGATCTTAAACTTTTCTTTAAGCATCTGCCAGAGCTTAGTCCTGTCTTGTGCCAACTATGCCCTAACAGCTGTCTCCAGCTGGGCAACCCCCCACATTCTAAAACCTGCTTAAGTCTGATTAAATGTTGTGCAGACAGTACTGGGAGCAAGCCAGGGAACAGCTGAGGTCAGGGTGCCTGTCCACTCTGCGGCTAATTCAGTAGTCATCAGTTAAGCTCAAGAGCTGTGTGAGGAAATCTCGAGCACCCAGGAGTAATTTCTTAAACCTTTGCTTTAAACAATTCAGCAGTGCAAGGGGCCAAAGCCTATCCTGGCGTCATTAACATCCCTCAGTTTCCTCGTCTCTTCCTTTTTCCATCATGATATTTAGCATGAGCATGTAAGAGGTGATGAAAGCTGAAGATAACATCAAGTGTTTACTGATCTGATTACGCACCACCTTAACCAGTCTTTCGACAAAAACATCAAGAGGAATTAGACAATTCGTATCACAGGCTCTGAATAGAAAAAGGAATATTCTTTTTGCAGCCAACGTTTCCACTTGGGAGGTTAGAAAAGGTGACAAAAAAAACCCATATGTGGATTCCAAAAGACATAGTGGAATACAGAACTATCTAACTGTCAGGAAGTTATATGCAAAACAAAGCAGGACATCCCTTTCACACATGGACATGAGCAACAGTTTGATTGTTTTCAAAATCAAACAAAGAAATGATAAGGAAAATGTTCACTGTAAGTAACAAAGAAATGTATTACAAAAGCCAGTAAAAGGAGGAGGACAGTTTAGAAAAGAGCCATCTAGTGGCGAAAACTGAGATGAACATTTGGAGCATTCAAAAAAAAAAGAAATAAATAAGCAGGTTTGGAAAGAAAATGAACAGAAGGAAAGACTCCGAGCCTGAAATGATTTAATTACTGTAAAAAGCCATCATTTCCCATGGTGGAGTAAATAAAAATCGTTATTTATTCTAAAGAATAACAATGGACAAGAAAGATTTTTCTTACTGAATACTTTCAGGTGTATCTTATGTATTCACAAAAGTCATGTTGAAATCTTTGTATTATATGCCATTTTATTGCCATTGTCTACTATTGCAATATCCTCTCATATTTTAAGTATACAGTAGGTACGGAAAATATTCAGACCCCCTTCAATTCTTCACTCTTTGTCATATTGCAGCCATTTGCTAAAATCATTTAAATTAATTTTTTCCCTCATTAATGTACACACAGCACCCCATATTGACAGACAAAAAAAGTATTTTTGAAATTGTTGCAGATTTATTAAAAAAGAAAAACTGAAATATCACATGGTCCTAAGTATTCAGACCCTTTGCTGTGACACTCATATATTTAACTCAGGTGCTTTCCATTTCTTCTGATCATCCTTGAGATCACCTTCATTTGAGTCCAGCTGTGTTTGATTATACTGATTGGACTTGATTAGGAAAGCCACACACCTGTCTATATAAGACCTTACAGCTCACAATGCATGTCAGAGCAAATGAGAATCATGAGGTCAAAGGAACTGCCTGAAGAGCTCAGAGACAGAATTGTGGCAAGGCACAGATCTGGCCAAGGTTACAAAAAAATTTCTGCTGCACTTAAGGTTCCCGGGCAGCACGGTGGCGCAGTGGGTAGCGCTGCTGCCTCGCAGTTGGGAGATCTGGGGACCCGGGTTCACTTCCCGGGTCCTCCCTGCGTGGAGTTTGCATGTTCTCCCCGTGTCTGCGTGGGTTTCCTCCCACAGTCCAAAGACATGCAGGTTAGGTGGATTGGCGATTCTAAATTGGCCCTAGTGTATGCTTGGTGTGTGTGTGGGTGTGTTTGTGTGTGTCCTGCGGTGGGTTGGCACCCTGCCCGGGATTGGTTCCCTGCCTTGTGCCCTGTGTTGGCTGGGATTGGCTCCAGCAGACCCCCGTGACCCTGTGTTCGGATTCAGCGGGTTGGAAAATGGATGGATGGATGGACTTAAGGTTCCCAAGAGCACAGTGGCCTCCATAATCCTTAAATGGAAGACGTTTGGGACGACCAGAACCCTTCCTAGAGCTACCGGGGGTGAAGAGCCTTGGTGAGAGAGGTAAAGAAGAACCCAAAGATCACTTTGGCTGAGCTCCAGAGATGCAGTCAGGAGATGGGAGAAAGTTGTAGAAAGTCAACCATCACTGCAGCCCTCCACCAGTCAGGGCTTTATGGCAGAGTGGCCTGTCGGAAGCCTCTCCTCAGTGCACATGACAGCCCGCATGGAGTTTGCTAAAAGACACCTGAAGGACTCTGAGATGGTGAGAAATAAGATTCTCTGGTCTGATGAGACCAAGATAGAACTTTTTGGCCTTAATTCTAAGCGGTATGTGTGGAGACAACCAGGCACTGCTCATCACTTGTCCAATACAGTCCCCACAGTGCAGCATGGCGGTGGCAGCATCATGCTGTGGGGGTGTTTTTCAGCTGCAGGGACAGGATGACTGGTTGCAATCGAGGGAAAGATGAATGCGGCCAAGTACAGGGATTTCCTGGACAAAAACCTTCTCCAGAGTGCTAAGGACCTCAGACTGGGCCGAAATTTTACCTTCCAACAAGACAATGACCCTAAGCACACAGCTAAAATAACGAAGGAGTGGCTTCACAACAACTCTGTGACTGTTCTTGAATGGCCCAGCCAGAGCCCTGACTTAAACCCAATTGAGCATCTCTGGAGAGACCTAAAAATGGCTGTCCACCAACGTTTACCATCCAACCTGACAGAACTGGAGAGGATCTGCAAGGAGGAATGGCAGAGGATCCCCAAATCCAGGTGTGAAAAACTTGTTGCATCTTTCCCAAGAAGACTCATGGCTGTATTAGCTCAAAAGGGTGCTTCTACTAAATACTGAGCAAAGGGTCTGAATACTTAGGACCATGTGATATTTCAGTTTTTCTTTTTTAATAAATCTGCAACAATTTCAAAAAGTCTTTTTTTTTGTTTGTCAATATGGGGTGCTGTGTGTACATTAATGAGGAAAAAAATTAATTTAAATGATTTTAGCAAATGGCTGCAATATAACAAAGAGTGAAGAATTGAAGGGGGTCTGAATACTTTCCGTACCCACTGTACATTTACAGTATAGCAACTAAAAACTGGAGCATCTGTGATAATCTCAATGTAGTGGCAATGCTTCTGTGCATACAGCTCAGACTTACCAAGTACTGTGAATGGGACAGCCATGCAAAAGAGTCTTATTGCATTAGAAAGAACTGGTCGCTCCATAAGCAGTTGGCTTCAATAACAACAACAATTTATTTCTTGTATAGTCCAAAATCACACAAGGGCTTTAATAGGCCCTTTTTCTTGACATCCCACCAGCCTGGACTCCCTAAGAAGACAAGAAAAAAATCTAAAAAAAACCTTGTTGGGAAAAAATGGAGGAAATCTTGGGAAAGGCCATTCAGAGAGAGACCCCTTTCCAGGTAGGTAGGGCATGCAATGGGTGTCAAAAAATGGGGTGAACACAATACACAAAACAAAACACAAGTAATCCTCTTCACATATCTAGATAGCCTATCTATAATTGCTACCTCAGGAATACAGACAGTGTGGTGTAGTGGTTAAAGTTTTGGATTTCAAACCCTGAGGTTGTGGGTTCAAATCCCTCTACTGACACTGTGTGACCCTGAGCTAGTCACTTACCTACATGTACTCCAAATGCAAAACCAAAAGAAATGTAACCAATTGTATCATAAATGTTGTAAATCGCCTTGGATAAAGGCATCAGCCAAATAAGTGAATGTAGAAATATATTAGTACAAATCAAAATGCAAGGGTAGATTATATCACATATGAGGATACAGATACCCTCCCCAAACCCCCCGACTTCCCCGCCATTCCAAAGCTGAGTTAGTGAAGGACCCTTCTTTCCGATGATTCCAGTGCTGTTTATCAGAGATGACTTTTCCATAGGCAAACAAGCATCTTGGCATTAGGGCAGTGGCACCAAGTGGCACATTTGAGTACCGAGACGAGATATAGAATAGGCGAAGAATAGTACCAAATTATAAATATCACATTACTTATGTTTTAGTGCTCATAACTAAGAACAGAGATGCATTATGCACAGTTAATCAGTAGCTCTAGTCAGGGTATGCTAAACTGAAGTAGTGAGTCTTCAGCTTGATTTAAAAACTGAGACTGAAGGGGCATCACTTATAGTAGCTGGCAGACCATTCCACAGTTTTGGGGCTCTGAACTAAAAACTCAACCTCCCACTGTTATTTTATTAATCTTTCAAATCATAACCAAGCAATTATCTTGAAATCTTAATGTGCATTCTGTAAGTAATGAGAAGTTCAAAAAAGTAAACCGGACCTTGGCCATTTAAAGCTTTACATGTTAAATGGAGGGTTTTGAAATCTGCCCTAAACGTAACCAGTGCAAGGATTTAAAAACTGGAGTTATGGTTTCAGGGCAGAAAAGTGTGTATCATAAACCATGTGTCACTTCAATAAAGATATTTTTGCATTCTCTTCACATAAGTCTTGGGCTGATGTAAATATTTTGTGAAAACAATGAATAAAAAAGGAAGGTGAAGTATTTTGACAGTAGTAACTAATAAAGTAATAACTAATGCCAAGATTAAGGAAGGCATTTTTCTTGGCCCACAAACCAGAGTAGTCATCAATATTGAGCTATTTGAAGTTCGAGTGCATACAGAGGGAATAACATGGAAGACAGTAAAAGATGTTTTTGAGGATTTTCTTGACAACTAAAGAAAAGCAGACTACGTCTAGCTGGCTGACAACATACTTCAAGCATACAAAACCATAAAGTGCAACATGTCGCAAAAGATTAATCTGCTGCATTCTCACTTGGATTTCTTCTCTGCTAATTTTGGTGCAGTCAGTGCCGAACATGGGGAAAGGTTTCACTGGGATGTTGCAACGATAGAAAAGCGGCATGAGGGCAAGTGGAATACCTCAATGCTGATCAACTATTGTTCGACACTAAAATGAGAAACATCAGATTCCACATTCAAAAGAAAATCAGCATCCAAACTTTTTTTTAGCTCAAATTAACACATTCAATGTGTCAGGATCATTAAGCAATTAAACAAAATTAGTTTCCTGTTTCTCCAGATTTCTGCATGATAGTCAATCTGAAATTATGCTTGAGTTTTGCATGAAGCTGTCAAATATAATCAACAAAAACCTTTCAGGAAGGAAAATGTTTTGAAAAACTATGTTGTCCAGTGTAATAAATTGCTGTCAGTCTAGCCTCATAGGCTTGAGCTTTTACGTGATTAATAGCTTCATGTTATTTAGTATCATCTGCCTGAAATCACAAAATATATGAATTTACCTGTCTTGAATATTTGTGTCTCTTGCTAATCAATACTTTAATTTTCAGCTGTAAATAATTCAAAAATGGGATAAAGGATCAGGCCCATCTCTGTTCCCTTCTCATAAGTTAACAACCAACATAGTTCATGTTGGAGATTTGTGGCTAAGACTGCTAATACAATTCTAGCCTTTGAGACAAAAGTGGTCCTGGGCTTCTTTTATGTATATAGTGGCTGAGTTGAGGAATGACAGCCACGCTACTTGGAAATCTGGGGCACCAGCCGCATCATTCCAGACAGAACAAAAGCAAAAATAAAATGTCCTTTGGCATGTTTCTCATTATGTGGAGTATTTAAGACAAAAGCAACAGGTTTGTTGGGCTGCATAGCCAAGGTCAGATCGCTAATGTGACGATTCCTTCCAGGATGTCCAGGTTTTTATGGTGGCTGAACCAGAAGAGCCGGGATCAGCTGCATTCACTAGGTGGCTTCACGGTACTGTGAAGAAAGGAGGAGATGACAGTGGTAGCAATAGCGCCCCCTTTTGTCCCAGCGGATCATTACATAAGGAAAGGAAAGGAATGGAAAGGAAAGGAAGAGTGTTTCTCTGTATGGTGGAAGAAATCACTATCAAGGTATTTTACTTAATAAAAGCAGTTTGTTTTTAACTTGTGTGGATTAGTTGTGACTGGGGTTTGATAGTCTGCAATGTCCCCTAGTGGTCACAATATATATACACACACATACACATGTATATACAGTGTATATATATATATATATTGTGGCACGCGGCTGGGGGTGGTGCCCAGCCGGGACGCCCAGGAGGACAGGAGGAGGGCTCATTCCTCCTCCGGACCACGAGGGGGCGGCCGCCCTGGTTCCTTTGAGGGCCACGGGTGCAGGGCTTGGAAGCCCAACCCTGTAGGGGCCCGTGGTCTCTGCCAGGGGGCGCCCCCATGCCTGAAGGACCCGGAACCCCAACACTTCCCCAAAACCAGGAAGTACTGAGGGGAAGAAGTTTGGGAACACCCGGAGGGCTTCTGGGAACACAGCCGGCACTTCCGCCACACAGGGGAGTGTCTAGGGAGTGTCGGGGATCACCTGGAGCCCATCCGGGCACTTATAAAAGGGGCCGCCTCCCTGCAGAGAAGGACTGGAGTCGGGTGAGGAGTGGACAAGGTTTTGGAGGCAGGAGAGAGGAGGCAGCCTGACGAGCAGGCAGAGAGAGTGTGAGAGCCTGGACTTTGGGGGAGATTGGTGCTTTGGCACTGGGTTGGTGCACTTGGACATTGTAAATATAATGTACAATAAACGTGTGGTGGACTTGAATATGGTGTCCGTCGGTCTGTGTCCGGGCAGCCTATCACAATATATATATATATATATATATATATATATATATATATATATACACACACATATACAGTACATAGACAGCTTTCATGACAGCACATATAGAAACAGAGAAATTTATAAGATATTAATGACAGGAGCAAATCAGACATGTGAACAAATAAAGAACAATGCAGGATAGACAGAGTCGAGTGATGTTTCTGATTTCTTAAATGAGACTGACAATATAATAAGTTTAAATTACTGTATACTGAAGAAAACAATGGGAAATTCAAAGGAAATCAAAAGATGTTATTCTTCTGGACAATAAAGCAATATCAAATAAATGCACATCTTAATATGTACGGAATGGATAGGTTATTGGGGATCTGGAATAAAACATTACAGTTTTTCCCAGCACTGTGACCAAATGTATACACTAAGCTGGCATTTGCTCATGCTGACTTTCCAGAATCACAGTTTTGTCACAACTGTAAACACATTCTTAATACTACAACACAATTTGTAATTCCATTGTACCCATTTAGCAAAACACTGCACACATACAAATCTCAGTGTGTAAGCCCAGTCCTCACTGTGAACACCTATTTCATTTGAAAACAGCATGTTCATCATCAATCAGAACTCAGTGGGCTAATGCAGAAACACGCAGCCTGATTGCGTAAAATTACCCAAAATCAAGCACTCACTATCTGACATAGTTAAACGTCTCAGAGTGACACAAGGAAGAGCACAAAGGAGAAGAGGCAGTGGAAGATACAAAGGACAAGGAAGACAAAGAAATATTTCCAATGAAATGAAAGCTATTGTGGTCAACAATGTTATTAGCCACAGCATAAGCATGAGAGAAAGTGGGCAGAGAGTGCAGCCATATGTGAGCCGTCATCATACGGAGTACTGACTAAGTTTTCCTAAAGTGCACAATATCTGGCTTTACTATGTCTAGGGGAAACAATATTGACCGTTTTTTCTCTGTAGAATACATAGAAGACCGTTGTAATGGATAGCATGGGTTTGTTGGCATCCAAGTCAGGGTGGATAGTTCCTTACCTGGCCAGGAGGCCCTTTAAATGGAAGGATGTGGAAGGAAGGACATCCCAACCAGGTTTGTTAGTTGTGCCTTTCCTGGTTGGGAGGCCGAAATAATTGATGGATGTGGGGAACTGCTCCCCAATGTCATGTGCTTAACTAGTACACTAGGTGGCAACATTCATCTGGCATATATTCCATTTGGACACCCACAGGGCTGCATGGGAGTTAATAGTTTTGGTGGAAAGCCCTGATGGGGTTTTGGGGACATTCACACCCAAGTCCATAAGTTCCTCACACAAACTGCATGCAAACAAACGTGCACCACCATGTCATAATTGGTTATTCATCTCTGTGCAGTGTGCTACATTTACATGATGGTATAATGACTTTTTATTACGAGGGATTCACAGGTCTTATGTTAAATATGTAATATCAAGAGCAATGTGTCTCAGTTAAACCCCCTCAGATCAATCCAAAGTGAAAAACTGAAATATGAATAAACTCCTTACTGATGCTTTGTCAAGTGTTATGTGGACCCAAAGAAGTGTATGTTAAGGTCTTATTACTGCATTTTTGCAGTTCCTAAACTAAAGTGTTACCAAATAAATTAACAGCAAATTAACACTGGAAACAAATGTTACCTGTAGGTGGCTCCCCATTATGTCTGAGTTTAGCAAAGTGGCCCCTGTCCTAAAATATTTTGAGAGCCACTGACTCAAACACTTAACTGAAGGTAAAGGCATCCACATCTTAATGAATATAATGACATTGGCTCACCTACGAGCTTTTCAGCTGCTCAGCAGATGCTACAGTCCATCATCAGTCAATGAATTTTAGGTTGCAAAAGACAGCATTCTTGTTTGTAATAAATGTGCTGAATTAATGTATCTAATACACAGGACACAAAGTCCCTTTAAAGATTATTCTGTTAAAACGCAACTTAATGAAGAAAGACCTCAGACAAACTAAAATCAACAGAATATATTTAGTATTTTTCAACAAGCTACTGCTCTGTACAAATCTTAAAATAAGTCATATAAATTAAGTGATATGGCTACAAAGAAATTAAATTATATATTTTGAATAAGTACAAAATAAAAATATTAACATTTAAAAACTCTTAATAATTGTAATATCAAGCAGTTATTTTGCAGCATTGAAAAACACAAAAGTGCAAAATTAGCAGCACTTCAGCAAAATAACAAAAACACTAAAAAACAAACCTGGTACATGCTTAACCTGTTTGTATTTGTAAAGTAAAACATTTGGTCACAGAATGCTTGGCGGTGGCAGCCTTGAACAATCCCAAGATGTGCCACTCCGTCTCAAACACTGCTGACCACAATAAGATTCGTTTCACTACCAAATTTTCTATACTACAGTCTATTTCTATAGTGTTAGTTACATATATCATATTCAGATTTTAAGGTGTTATAAATTCAACGTACAAATCATGGTGCAAAATTATTTAACATTTTGATCTGTAAAACATATTGACATTCTCTCAAAATTCAGAACTTGTTTGTTGTTCACATTCCTGCTGCCTTTGTAACATCATTGGACCGAGCCATCTCCTGACTTAAAATAAAAATATTATTATTAAAAGCACTTGGAAAAAACGAAAAAGGAATTGCACTGCCCGAAAGAAAACTGCACATAACAAATAGAAAAATGGCTCCTTACAAAAATATAAATTCTGATTTCTATATTAAACTTGATTCAGCTCACATTTTTGAATTTTTAATAAATACAATAAATATAGATAAAAATTCTCCCTGAAAGAAAATGCTAATCCTTCGGAAGGATCTGCATATCCAAAATGAAGCACCATGAATGCAAATGTCTGAAGTTGCACTCTTCTATACAGAAAATATACAGATATTTACACTTTTATAAAAAAAAGCTTTCCATAGAAACCTGAGGATTTGCTTTAGTGTTTTCCTTTTGATTAATGAATAATGAGGGGTTTTTTTGTAGATTCTTAAAACATAACCTTGCTTTGCAAAAATATGACCTAGTTTGTCACAGTGACAAAAGGCTTTTATGACTAATGTCTTTGTCCTTGACCTCGTCATCAGTAAATGCCTTTTGTGTGTTTTGAATCTGAAGGATGACTATGTGCTTCTGGCTTTGCTGATTCACTGCTTACTCAGTGTGAATGTGGTCGCTTAAATTTACAACGGCACGTTTTCAAGGCTCTCATGCTTAAAATATCCTTTTATGTGAGAAAGTCTGAAAGTATCTTCAAAAAAGTGTAAATAGTATTTTCTTACATCCAGCGTTACTGCACATACACTGCCCACCATAAGGAAGTCTAAAGATGTACAAAATATAGGGATAGGTGTGTTTTTTTGTTTTTTTTTTTTTTGCAAGGAAGCCATTTGGCAAGCAGAGGGCAAAAACAAGCTTGTTAGGTGGAGATATGCACCTCTGTCTCTTGTAAAAATTACATACAGCCTTTCAGGAACAAACATAACTGTTTTCTGATTCAGTCAACTCCAAGAAAAATGTTCCTGGATTACAAGAAATTCATCTCTTACATGCTTTGATTTCAGTCGACTTTTGCTATCGACAAGAAGATCAGGTATCCAAAGAAAGTCCAAAGTATTGAATTTTTTGCAGAATGTGAACCGTTTAACAACATCAATTCTGCAGGTAGCCATTAATATCCCATAATGCAATTTGGTCCTGACCAAGCTCTTGCTGTTCAACACTTCTTCATTCCACAGGGCTGCAAGGCAACTTGAGGGACAATGAATTGTGGAGCAAGTTTGAGAGTCTGTGTTGTTGGTGGGATGCAGTAATAGACCATAGGAGTTCTAGGTTGGTACACAGTTGCACTGCATAAAGATCCCTTTCCTCCAAACTGCTGCCACACTGGGGCAGGATGGTAGAAATACTGCAGTGATGCAACTTGAGGCTGGAAGCAGAAACAATTCATTAGACTTCATGTTAAAAAATACTGACAACATAATGCGAAAAAAGGCACAAAGCACGTAAAATGTCATCCAGCTTTTAAATAAAAAGAAACAAGGAAATGACTAAAATAAAATGTCTACCAAGTTTGTTACATCCATATGCCAAGCACTTTAATAAGTAAGTTCTCTATCTATCACTGTACTAATAACAAATAGAACAATGTAATTACCATACTGGGAATAAGTCATCTCAATGAGCCTATTTCACTCAAGTCCAGGACTTCTAGGCTTCAGACTTGTATCCTCTCTTTGCTACCACTGAGACCACAGCAAATCTAGCTGCGCTCTTACTTTAAAATTACACACACTCAATTCAGCCAAGTAAAATCCCCTACCTGTTTGTGTTTTTTTTTGCGGGATGGCAATGTTTTAATCACAGGAGTGAGGTTTTCAGAGGCACTTGCCAATACACCATCTTCCTTTTGGCTTTCCTTCTCCCCCTCATTTTCTGAAGATGTCTCCGAGTTATAATCCGAAGAGCCAGCTGAATGATAATCAGATGTTTCTTCCTGAGAATCAGGTTCAGAAAGAATTTCCTCATCATCGGTCTCTTTAAACTGAGCAACAGTAAAAGAGCGACTCCTCTCTCCAGACCTGGGTAGGAATAGAATCAAATCAGGTTAAGAGGGTCAAAAGATGGCCAACAAAATCAAATCAAGTTACACAATGTGTTTCACAGCTAATGTTGCCACTCAAGTGGAGGGTAAAGACTGGACCTGGACAGCATACTACTTCCATTCATGCACACACCTGCATTCATATGGGGCCAATATAGAATCGCCATGTCACCCAAAAATTCTTGTCTTTTAAAAATCGAGGCTGGAAGAACTGTTAAGCACTCCTGATTGGGAAGTTAATTTTGGTCGATGTTTACTTTAAATGCATTAATAGTAATTCAGCAGTCGAATGATATATGCTACTGGCACTCTGACCTCCAAAGATCATCTGAAAAGACAATTTCCCCTTGGAGATTACCACAGTGTACCAAATACCAAATACTATCCTTTGAAATGTCTTTAGCAAACATGCTGTAAATCTGAAGCTTTTTCTCTGACCTACACATGCAGATTCAGTTCAAGGACAGTCGCATGACTGAAGTGGCTACACTGGAATAGTCCATTTACCGTATGTACTCACTTATAAGTCGGGTCTTGAAACCCGAAAAAATCAGACCCCGATTTGTATGCCCGTTCAAAAACGCAACACTTATTTATTTTTTGTAACATCTTCTTGCCTCCTCCAATCTCGCATCAGTTTCTCAGATGCATCAAATTTTGTTGCAGCAGCGCTGTTACCAATTTCTCTCACTACTTCAACGACATTTTATTTAAATCCAGCTTCTTATTTTCTTCTGATCAAACGCTCCATCGTTGATAAGGGATGTTCTTACGATAAAGGTGTATGATGGTGTGAGATACAAAAAATGCAAAACAGTGCAAACATTGCTTCGGAATAGTATTACCGTGTGGTCAAGTAGGCACAATAGACAGAGACAGAGGTTAGGAGCGCTCGTTGATACAATGCATTGTCGTACCCACATAGGAAAAAAGGCAGTGTGCTCCATGGTTACTCTCTCAGGTGGGCTTTAGTATATCATAATCTCTTGGACCAATAGCGTGAGTTTTCCACATTTGATTTATACAAGCGGCATTATAAAATACCAGAAATTATACTGTCAAATCAATTCCCGACTTATCCGTGAACATATACAGTACTTCAATGTTCAGTTTATAAGTCAGCAATACTAATGAACTATGCTGCAGAGAACTTTATGAAAATGGTAATTCTAGCTGCAAAAATCTGATGTCCGTACACTGCTCACATTCGGAGACTGTGGTTCTCAGTCCTGTTCTAAATATCACATTCAACTTGTCTTTTTACAACGTCCACAGCAGGGAATAAAAATACACTGTCAGTCATGCAAAAATAAAAATCAAAATTGGGTCAGTTTAAACAGACATTGAAAATACATCCTTTGATGACATGCTCTAGCAAAACAATTATAGTTCATATTTAGTATCTGACTTACTTACATGCAGATCGTTTTGTGAATGTTTACTCTTATAAGAGTAATGTCATTTCCCAGGTGTCATTTACATAAAGTAAATTGTTATGTATGTCTTAGAACACAATTTTCAAAGTTTGGAAGAGACAAAGAGAGGGTGGATTTGAGTTAAATTAGCATTTTACACCTCTGCGAGAATAACCAAACATGCTGATCTCCTCTTAAACCATACTGTATTAACAATAAAAGGTAGAGAAAAAGGTTTAACTAGCAGTCTCAGCATACAGGTTTCTATTACATAGGTCAGGGTATGTGTCATTTTATTCTTTAAGATCATTACAATGCTGTCAAACTTTCTTCTTCCCATTTCACCTATTTTTAAGAATGCCCAAGAAACAGCCCAGTCTGGATATACAATATTGTTAAGTTTGTTTTTCTTTAACTAACTTCATGCCCAAATGTTCACCACACCTTCCTTAATTTTAGACAGGAACCTACCGAGCGCAGACCTCAAAAGGATCAATCCAGAGTATCAGTTCACGTGGCAGGCCAAGTTCTGAGGGGTTCAGGTCACTTTCTTGAAAAGCTTGCAGCACCAGTTCATCACATTGCTGACTGCTACTGATGAGAATACTCCTTTAGGTAAAAGAGAACGCTTTTGTTAATGTGGAAATTATAGGAAACAATCAAACACACAAATAGATCATTAGAAGGTAGTCTTCTGCTATTATTGTTTCCATATTTTTATCACTCTAGTGACAGCTGCTGTTCAACCTAACTTCTAAAGCTGTGTGTACAGATCATGATTTGTGCTAATATAATTACAGCAGACACTTTATATTTGCATGAGCTAAGTTTTTGCAATTTGCACAAATCAGTTATTTAATGTGCTGGTTAAGCTATTGTCAAAAAAAAAAATATATATATATATATATATATATATATATATATATATATATATATATATATATATATATATGGCATCAATTTTCAATACCAGTCATCACTAAATAAGATGGTAACTCAGTTCTTTGGGAGCTTCAAAAGTGAGAACCAAAAATTACTTCCCCTTTTGTTTCTCGATCTATAGTTCCCAGCAAAAATCAACTACTAACACGAATTCAATCTAAATGAACAGACAACCCCTTCTGTATAGGATTTTTATTATGGCATTTTCACAATGATGTTAAAAGGAAGTTCGGCAAACACTGGTGCATTAGGTATAGTTGCAGGACTGCTGTCAGGGTCAATGGGATAGACATCAGTTTATTTTTAAAGTCCAAACAAAATCATCCATATACAGCTAATCAGTAATACATTATAAAACAAGTGTTTCACATCTTTTGGAAACTAGCAACTTTTGAAGTAAAAAGGCAAAGAGGGACCAGCCAAGAATATCTGGTTATTTGAGGCTGCACTGGCTGCATTTAGTGTATGTACCCTGTGATAGAGTAGTGTCTTGTGCAAAGTTCGTTCCTGCCTTTGCCCGATTCTGGGAGGTTTGTTTAAGGTTTCCAATAATCAGTTTTCTGAAGCATATACTTCCTTAGATTTTCCATTATTTAATTTTTATTTCCTTTTAATAAAGACTAATCGTGCCTATTAACTCAATAGGGTTGGGGCACCCTAACTAAATGGTTCATTTTCAGATCATGCATATTTTCCTATTCTAGTTCTATAATTAAACGGTGCAGTAATATTTTGTTAGTGTTTTTTGGTAAACAACTTGCCAGTTCATACACAATAATATAGGAGATTTTATAAGAACTGACCTGGTTAATGATAACAAAATGGAAAAATAGTGCTCATGCATAAAACCACCTTAATGCCAGTATGTTAAACATAATGTCTAATAAATATTGCCATCACTAGGTAATTGCAATCTACCTTTACTTGGCTAGCTTATCTTGCAGTGCCGAAGCTACTCTTGGGCCAGTAGCTTGTTAAATTATTCACTTTGGGTATTACATGATTATCTGTCAAAATGTACCGTAAAATATTATCAATATGATAGATCAACTGTATTGGACTTAAGACAGCAAGACATACAAATGTTATCAAGACAAGACTTACATGTATGGTACTAGTTGGAGATCATCCCCAAGTCTGGTCTCATACAGCAGAAATAAATGAATAGGAATTATACTAAGTGAATAAGCGGTTCTCTGAGTTAATGTACATGTCATTCAAGTTAATATTCAATTGGTTGAAAGAACACCAAATGCAACAGGTTCCACAGTGTACATTCTATGATTGCTCAAAATAGTTATCAAAAATAGCTTTTTTCTATAGTAAGCATCTTTGACATGCACTTTACTCTATTCCACTGTTGTGTTCTAATTTTGCACATTTCTGAAATGCATATCCCTCTTTATAGCTCTTATACACATCCTATAATTTATATTACACTTGTTTTATTTTCTTTATTTATTCACAGCAACTAGATAAAAATATATACTAAGAAAGTGATATGACACCAAAAAATGTGAACTGCAAGAATATAAATGGCACAAGCCATCACTCTTTCATATTTTAAGTAAACATTTCATACCAATATTTTTATCTGTAATTTCAAGGTAAGGTATTTCACTAATCATGACACTGGAGAGTAGGAACCCATTGCATGTTAATTACCACATGTTATGTAAGAATTTCACTACAAACCTATTAGAGGGGAATGCTAATCATAGATACGACAAGGTCATGCTTGTGAAGAAATGTACTATAATGAAAATCTGAATGAGCTTATTCATCAGTCCACTTCATTAAACCACGTATTGAATTACTGGAGTATAAGCAACCAGTCTATTCAGGTACAAAGGAAGAAGTAAATCTGGTCTAAACAACAGTCCACCGCAGGACCCACGCCTGCAAGCATGCACTGCGATGTGGGTGTAAACTTTCAGACAGTGGGTGTCAGTAATGTTACCTTATTATCCCATGTGTTGTTTAAATATGTCTTGTACTTCATATTGAATAGCACTATACATTAAAATAAATTTAACTGAATTTTAGATAGAGAAGTGTCAACGCTTACTAATTTTAGTTTTTAAAATTCCTTGTACTTGTCTCTGTGCAATTCTTGTTAAATATCTGGATGGAACAAGATGTTTATTTGAATACAAATAGTTTGTACTAGCCTACATATCATGATCCACTGTGTTCCTACAGGCACACATGCTCTGGACCACCTTTATTTCTACAGTGGGACGTGTTAATTCTGAGGCAGGACTAGGTCTAATAAAAGTATTGTGGCAAATACTACCACTGAATCCTCAAAAATGCATTTGTCAGCTAATTAATGTAAATCTAGTGTTATATTTTTATAGTCCATGGCTTCAGAGAATTTTGAAGCAAAGTTTTTACTTTCACCTAAGAAGTATAGAGTCTCCACGGTGTCACTAAATGCTCTATGTCCACACACATTCATTTTTCCAATATCATTGTTTTAGTGCAGGGGTCCTCAATCACGGTCCTGGAGGGTCGCAGTGGCTGCAGGTTTTTGTTCCAACCCAATTGCTTAATAAGAAGCCCTTATTGCCCAAGTAACACTTCTTCTTCACTTTAGTTGTCTCACTTGTTAAGATTTTGAACCTTTATTGCTTATTTTAGTCCTAAACAGCTGTATTCTTGGTTTTTAATTGCTCTTAATTAGCAATTAAATTGCAATGACAAAATAAACCAGCATTTCTCCATTTAGCTTGTTACCATTTACTCCTGTGAGTATTCATCATGCACTATTGGGTTTAATGAAATACTTGGGAGGAAAGTGAAGAGAAAAAAGCAAAGGACTGAGAATTACTCCTCCATTTTAGCCTTCAAATCATTTGGATGATATCCTTAGAAAGTGGAAGAAAATCTAGGATATGAGAATGACCTGACATGGCAGAATTAAAGCACTAACAAGCCATGAAATTTAATTATTGGCAGGAATTGCTTTCTAATTAAGCAACCGGGTTAGAACAAAAACCTGCAGCCACTGAGGCCCTCCAGGACTGTGATTGAGGACCCCTGCTTTAGTGTAAAGTGTGTATATGGGGAACAATGACCCATGAAAATGCTGCCCTATACCCACTCATGTGTCATTCAGGAATGAAAATATGGAGATGGGGAAACCGCCATTCAAAATTTTTTTTCTGAAAATATTTTTTGGAGCAATTAGGAAGAACAATCTTTTTGTTGCAATACAATGTACATTGGTTAACAGAATCATTTTGGTGCATTCATTTATTTACCAGTTTAGTTATTGTTTTATAGTACTTATAAAACAATGGCTTTATTTGTTTAATCAGTTTTATAACTGACCACTTTTGAGGTTTCACATAGCCAAGTACACAGAGCGGGGGGGTTCTTTCTTGGTATGGTGTGTAGACACAGTGGAGACTTTAATATTGTAGGCGTTCATTAACCAAACCTGCATATTATGTCAAACTAAAAACTTTATATGGTAGTTTTCTTTCTATTAACCACCTACAATTTTAAGTATCCCCAACTGTTGAAGCACTTCCATAATAGATATCCGCTTATTTAAAAAGCACAATTTTCAGTAGCACACAATGCAAAACCATTTGAATTACCATTAGTCAAATGAAGGACTAAAATAATCCAAAATGGGAATTGATGGTACACTTCCACACAACGTACCTGAATGCCTGTCCCTTGCTAGGGTTGGTAGGGTACCAATGGTTAGTATACCGCCTAAAAAGGATGCTTGTCAACTTCTTGCCAAAGCAATCCACTTTCTGTTCATCTGCTTTCCCTCTAGCCTTCAAGAGGCGCACCAGGAAACCCACTCCTGCTTCTACTTCTTTCTTCATCCTACTGTGGCCTGAAAATTCAGAAGACAGCACTGTTTTTAAAGTTGCACCCAAGTTCATCAAAATGGTATTTTACATCAATATGATACTCAGAAAGAGAAGAATGGTTATTTTTACTTATTCTAGATTAACAGTCATAAAGCACAAAAATAACAAAAGACAACTTTAAAATTTTAATATATTCTAATAAATAAGCAATGTTTATTTATATAGTGTGTTTCCATAGTGACCACCAACTGACAACATTTTATAACTACAAAGGTATAATACACTATTTGGCCACAATTTTGTGGACAACTGCCCATCACACATATATGAGCTTGTTGGAGATCTCACTCCCAAACCATGGTCATTAATATGGAGTTGTGCCAGTCTCCCTCGATCCAGACCACCCATCCCACTTTGTGGCTATAACAACCTCCACTACAGTAATCCCTCGCTATATCGCGCTTCGCCTTTCGCGGCTTCACTCCATCGCGGATTTTATATGTAAGCATATTTAAATATATATCGCAGATTTTTTGCTGGTTCGCGGATTTCTGTGGACAATGGGTCTTTTCATTTCTGGTACATGCTTCCTCAGTTGGTTTGCCCAGTTGATTTCATACAAGGGACGCTATTGTCAGATGGCTGAGAAGCTACCCAGCTTACTTTTCTCTCTCTTGCGTTGACTTTCTCTGATCCTGACGTAGGGGGATTGAGCAGGGGGGCTGTTCGCACACCTAGACGATACGGACGCTCGTCTAAAAATGCTGAAAGATTATCTTCACGTTGCTATCTTTTGTGCAGCTGCTTCCTGAAACGACATGCTGCAGGGTGCTTCGCATACTTAAAAGCTCGAAGGGCATGTATTGATTTTTGATTGAAAAACAAACTCTGTCTCTCTCTCTATCTCTCTCTCTCTCTTTCTCTGCTCCTGACGGAGGGGGTGTGAGCTGCCGCCTTCAACAGTTTTGTGCCGCGGTGCTTCGCATACTTAAAAGCCAAACAGCCCTATTGATTTGCTTGCTTTTCTCTATCTCTGTGACAGTCACTGCTCCTGACACGCACTCCTTTGAAGAGGAAGATATGTTTGCATTCTTTTAATTGTGAGACGGAACTGTCATCTCTGTCTTGTCATGGAGCACAGTTTAAACTTTTGAAAAAGAGACAAATGTTTGTTTGCGATGTTTGAATAACGTTCCTGTCTCTCTACAACCTCCTGTGTTTCTGCGCAAATCTGTGACCTAAGCATGACAATATAAAAATAACCATATAAACATATGGTTTCTACTTCGCGGATTTTCTTATTTTGCGGGTGGCCCTGGAACGCAACCCCCGCGATGGAGGAGGGATTACTGTATTCCAGGAAGGCTTTCCAAAATATTTTGGATTGTGTCTGAGGAAATCTGTGCCCATTCAGCCAGAACAGCTTTTGTGATTCAGGTACTGATGATAAACAAGAAGACCTGGGTCGTAATCGGTTGTTCAGTAGGGTTGAGTTATGGCTCTGTGCAGGCCACTCAAGTTCCTCTGTGTCTTTATGGACCTGGCTTTGTGCACAGGACCATAGTCATGCTGGAACAGAAAATGACCTTCCCCAAAGTGTTGGAAGTGCACAACTGTCTAAAATGTTTTTGTATGCTATAGCTGGAAGCAAGGCAATAAATCGATTTTATTGTTTAATTTTAATTTTTGGTTTAGGGTGATGTGTAAAAATGGAAAACTTGATTCACTTTAACCTTGGTAATTGTGCCATACAAGACTGGTCTCTGTCAAACTGCCCTGCCGCTATGCGCACAAACACAGTAACAAGATGGAAGAACATACATAAACAAGCGAGGAGATCTATAAGTATCTCCTTTGTCATTTGAAAATGTGGCAACTAAAGATAGTAGCACATCACATTTACTCCAGTATCTCTATCAGAGGGTTGCAGCCAAGTGGGAGAAGAGTGTGTAGCTCTGCAAGATGCACAAGCTAGCAGCAGCCCCAAAACGAGGCCCAGACACTGATCCAGTTCAGTGGTGTAAGTGCCATGAAGCAAACTTCCCAAAGCTCAGTAATCGATCCAAAAAATATTTCTCCACCCCTGCTGCACAAGTGTCCCATCAGAGAGGATCTTTAGTATGGGGGACAGCATTGCAACTAGCCAAAGGGCATGCCTCAAGCCAGAGGCAAAAAACCTGCTAATGCCACTTCCTCAACATGTCTTTTTGTAAAGACATGAAATGTGTGTGGTAGTCTTAAACATTGTGATTTGTTTATTGTTAACAACAAAATATATTTTAAGTTTAAAGAAAAAAAAATCATTAAAATTGTGAATTGGGTATAGGCAAGAAAAAAATCATGAGATTTTACTTTTAGGCCATATCACCCGACCCTAATTATAGCATTACCAGTACTCTTCACTGGAATCAAGGGCAAACCCCAAATCCTGAAAAACAGCACAGACCGTTAGCCCTCCTCCACCAAACTTTACAGTAGGCACTACACAGTCCTGAAGGTAGCATCTTAGTGGTAACCACCAGACTCAGATTTGTATATCAAACTACCAAATAATGAAACGTTATTCATCACTCTGATCTCTGAAGGGCTCTGAGCCCTTTATTTGCAATGGTGATGGACAGGTTGACAGACGAGATTGGACAGGAGTCCCCCTATGATGTTTGCTGATGACATTGTGATCTGTGGCGATAGTAGGAAGCAGGTTGAGGAGACCCTGGAGAGGTGGAGATATGCTCTAGAGAGGAGAAGAATGAAGGTCAGTAGGAACAAGACAGAGTACATGTGTGTAAATGAGAGGGAGGTCAGTGGAATGGTGAGATGCAGGGAGTAGAGTTGGCGAAGGTGGAGGAGTTTAAATACTTGGGATCAACAGTACAGAGTAAGGGGGATTGAGGAAGAGAGGTGAAAAAGAGAGTGCAGGCAGGGTGGAATGGGTGGAGAAGAGTGTCAGGAGTGATTCGTGACAGATGGGTATCAGCAAGAGTGAAAGGGAAGGTCTACAGGACGATAGTGAGACCAGCTATGTTATATATGTTGGAGACGGTGGCACTGACCTGAAAGCAGGAGACAGAGCTGGAGGCTAAGATTTGCACTGGGTGTGACGAGGATGGATAGGATTAGAAATTAGGACATTAGAGGGTCAGCACAAATTGGGCGGTTGGGAGACAAAGTCAGAGAGGCGAGATTGCATTAGTTTGGACATGTGCAGTGGAGAAATGCTGAGTATATTGGGAGAAGGATGCTAAGGATAGAGCTGCCAGGGAAGAGGAAAAGAGGAAGGCCTAAGCGAAGGTTTATGGATGTGGTGAGAGAGGACATGCAGGTGATGGGTGTAGCAGAACAAGATGCAGTGGACAAAAAGATATGGAAGAAGATGATCCACTGTGGCAACCCCTAACGGAAGCAGCTGAAAGAAGAAGTGTCACTCCAGAGAACACGTTTACACTGTTCCAGAGTCCAATGGTGGTGGTGTGCTTTATACCTCTCCATTCGACACATGACATTGAGCATTGTGATCCTAGGCTTGTGTGCAACATGTCAGGCATGAAGACTGACGTTTCCAATGAAAAGCTCTTGTGCTGATGTTGCTTCCGGGGACAGTTTGTGAATGATGCAATAGAGGTTGGCAATTTTTACGCACCATGTGCATCAACATTGGTGGTCCTACTCTGCGTCTTTGCACGGTCTACCACTTCATGGTGTAACAGGGTGTAATAGCATGTAATAGCAGTTACGGTTGAACAGGGCAGATGTATTAGAGTCTGACTTTCACATACTGACTTGTAGTAAAGGTGCCATGACAGTGCCAAATTAAAAGTAACTGAGCTCTTCAGTGCAACACATTCTAAATGCCAATGTTTGTTAACAGAGATTCTGTGGCTATCTGCTTGATTTTACACACCTATTAACAATGCACACAACTAAAACACCTGAACTTTATAATGTGGAGGGGTGTTCACATACTTTTGGCCACATACCGTATAAATGTGTTAAGTCACTAAGCTAATAAAAAATCACCTTTAACACTATAACAATGAATTGACATCTTTTTTTTTTTTTACTTTATACTCTCCATAGTCAATGGCCACCAAGCACAAAGATATAACACCTGAGGTTTTATTTTTGTTTTTTTTCCCCCATTTGTAATCAAGAGTGTGTAAGTCAGAGGCAAGGCCTGAACCACAGACCTTGCAGTTGGTAGTGGCTTTTTTTATTTTTTTACAAAAAGTAATCAGTCGAGGTTGACTGAAAATGAAACTATGCCTCTGACCAAATGGTAACTACCTCTTAGTCTTGTAAACATGGGGATTACCCAACAAATCAGTTTTCCATAACTCTTGTTCCTTTAGGAATTCACCAGAAAGCACCTAACATTTGGGGAATTCAAAAACAGGTTTACAGGAAAAAAGAAAAAAACAACAAAACTTTGCAATTATGATGAAATTCCTTTGGTTTATCATTAGCATCAAAAGAACACAACCTTAAATAAAGTAAATGTGATGTTCACCAGCATTCCAAGAATACAGAGCTCTCTGCCAAGTTAACAGTTTTAGTGCTCGACTGGAGGGCATGTTGACTGGCCTAGTTGCATCAGCAAATAACAGAACAGGATGTATTTTGCCGAGGCCCTCCCAATAATTCTTGAGGCATGATGTCTGATAACGTCATTTAAAGGTAACACAAAAGAACATAATTTCTTCTAACAGGTTGAATCCAGACAACTTATTGATGTACAGTATGTGTCCCTATACAAGTTCAAATGTCAGGAACTTAGCATTAGTTCTTTAAATCAAAACTGTTTTATCTAGTTTTACTTTTTGATACCCATTCAATGTGTATGTGTGAGCAAATTCATACTACATAAGCAAAACATAAATAATGGTTATTTCCATAACAAAAAATTAAAAAGAATTATAGAGACATGTTTCCAGGCTTATCCCCATGTGGATAAAGCTGGCAGCACTGGGAGGATTATGTTTTTTTGATTCCTCCCGCGCCTTCAATACCATCCAGCCATCCCTGTTACAGGGAAAGCTCAGACATGTGCAATTAGATGAGACTGTGGTGTCCAGGAAATTGTCCGGCAGACTGCAGTCTGTGAGACTCAAGAGTTCTGTTTCGGATATGGATGTGAGCAACACTGGAGTACCACACAGAAACGTCCTGTCTTGTTTCTTCTTCACCCTGTACACCAATTACAATTGCAAAAATTCTCTTGACGATTCTGCACTTATGGGGAGCATTTTTAATAACTGGATGCTCTCATGTCTAATGCACTATGGCATATGGAAGGACATGCATTTGAAATTCTGACTCCCTCAATCTTTTTAAGAAGCACCTGAAGGCCCTCTTGTTTGGTGAATTTCCGTCTGATATTAGATGTTGTATTTTTGCAACCTAGGAATTGTAACTATTCTGTGTTTTCTTCCGAGACCTTCAGCTGTATTGATCAATTTTGTAACCTTGTCCTGTAACTCTTGTTCCCAAACAGTCCCCCAGACTGATGTTTACTTGGTTATGTTGAGTGAAGTTCAGTATCTAAAACTCCATTTTTTAAGTTTGCCTAAAAATTAATTTCTACTTTATGCATATGTAATGTTTAAGGAGAAAGAAGAAAAGCACATACTTCACATTATTTGTCTCGCACCGTTTGTCTCACACAGTGAAACTGCAGGAAAATGTACACAGAAAAAAAACCGGCAGAATTGCTCATGATTACTCAGACACATTACACACATCTACTTGGTACTGCCTAAGGTAAAACAGTCTCACTGCCAGACAATCCTTCAGCTCTCAAACCTGCTTAATTTAATTCATGGACATAAGAGAGCCTGGAGCCTGTCCTGGTAAATGTGGGTGCAAGACAGGACGTGTCTTTTTGCATACACTGTAGTGCATGACTCGCAAAGTGTTAACTTGTCCTGTTACACTTGTTCCTGAACAATCCCCGAGACCGATGTTTACTTGATTATGCTGACCTATTTTATAAGTCGTTTGGATAAAAGAGCCAGCTAAGCAACTAAAAAAAGTAATCTATGCATTATTCAATGTCTGGTGTCTTAAAACAAGTGATTCTGTAACTACAGATTTGTAACTATTTTTTTATCGGTACAGGTACCACCTGTAAAGATAAAATTTAACAGTGCATCCTCTAAGCCTGCCACAAAAATATGAAAAATCTCCTTCCCAAGAGCTCATGCCAGGACACACCATGATGAATGCTACACAGCATCAACATTGCACACTTAGACTTTTTTTCAGCAAAAATACAGAGCCTCTAACCTTTTCGTTTCATGGTGCTAACTAGCCTGTATTTCAATTTTCTGATATGGAGAAAGGTTGATGAACTTAACAGTTACTTTCAGAGCTATAACTTACAACAGAATGTCATCATCCCGCTGGTAACGAACTTTCTACATTCCAGTATCAAACTTTACGGCAGTGGATCGACCTTAAGATCGACACAAGACCGTTCGGTTGAAGAGGAAGCAGATTTCAAAGGGTGTTGTGTATTACATCTTGTAACCAGTAAATCTGCGACTTCATCTTATCTGTCTGCACATCTGGGAAATAACCCACAACAAAGTACAAGGGGCGGCGCTGAAGCTGATGTAACGACAAGTCAATAAAGTCCTTCAGGGTAATAACAGAACGATGATGAAAATTACTTTTGAGAGATGACTATGTAAGGAAGTACACAGAGCGCAAAACGCTGCTTTAAAACTTTACCTTTGTAATCAATAAATCTTATCGATGAGGAACAGCTGTTTACGCACGTGCTCTACGTGACCTATATCAACACTAGATCAACACTTTGGGTACAGTACTGTATCCAAAATCCAAATACTCTATACCTTTTAAAACAACTCAACTATTGTCTAAAGATGTAGAAATCATCATATGACATATACTTGGTGTATTAAGTCATTTTCTGCTGAAGAACACTGCGCATGGACCTTAAACCGCCATCCTCACTGTAAGTTTCCCTCACACGTGCGAGTAGGAGTAATGCCCATCCCCCATTATCTTCTTATTGTCTTAAAAATAACTTCTTGTTTAACGTGCCGAACGAATTCTTAAAATGAAATATGTGTTTATTTAAAGTACGGAACTTGTATCGCGCGTTTAGAATTATACAATGGATTGGATATTTAGACCCCAGACCAAAACCTTGCGCAAAATACCACGCGGAGATCCCCCAATTCGAAAGAGGAATAAACGGACAGGACTGCGGACGCTGAAACTGTATATAAGAACAAAAATAAAGGTCCAACTCCTCCGACTTCTTATTTGCTCTTCATACGTGATTTATTCATACCCAACACCGCCACGCAACATAACTAAAAGTTTATGTCATCTTTCTAAAGGAGGTTCCTACTTTCTCTAAAGAAGATGCCTACCCAAGATTAACTTTTAACGTCATTGTATTAAGGCAAGTTAGTTTAATACCTAGAAAAAAAGAGTTCGTTCAACAGAGGGAAGCAGCGAAAGTTACCTGGACTCCTTCCTTGGCAACGCTTCTGCCCACTGGCTGCCGTTTGAATGCGTCTCAACGATCTTCAGTGTTTTGCTCAGCCTCGCGATTGCTCTTCCGTTAAAGGTGGTCTGGTGCAGTCGTTCTGATTCATGCATGAGTCAGCTGTCGAATGTTTGTGAAAATCCTCCTTTAAACGTCACATGAGGGGGCGGGGTTACGTATGCAAACTCAGCCAAAGGCGTTTACTATACTGTACTTATAAGTATTGCTTGATGCATGCAACCTCGGGGTAAGAGTGGTGTGTCACCCTATATGTGGTGTGATTGTAAACCGAGCTTTGTCATCGTCGTGGTGTCTTGCAAAATATTCCAAGTCATACGGAATTAAGCAACTCACGTCGAGTATGGAGCCTTGTAATTACGTCTTGGAAGCGACTAAACAAAAAACTGTGTCTGTGCCTCCGTACAACAAAGCAGAATAAACAGACAAAGTACTCACATAAAAAAAATAATAGCAAAATATCCTACTTATTAAAACATACCAGTTTTATTTATTTTTTCATATGTTTGATTTCGACTTTTCGGCATACAACTGAGTATTCGAATTTTAAACTCTCGCCGCTAGACTTCATTGATCCAATAGACTGGCGCTCATTACACATAACAATAAGTAACGACTTCAAGCCATTGAGAAAAAGCTGATAACCACGGAAGAGACCCCACCCAATAAAGACATTTGTCTGGCCTTACAAAGTCAATTCTAAAGAAGCTGCTCATTAATCATCGCGTCCTTCATACTGCCACATATCAGATAAATTGTTTTAAAAACTATAAGGAAATCCGGTGGCAGACTACTGTTTTACTGTTCAACTATGTAACCTATCCACTGAATGCTCAAATAAAGTAAATATAAATATATGAAAATATCTAAAATTACTTTGGGATCGGTCAGCATTTCACATTTTAAGACTTATTTTTACTATTAAGCGGCGTAAACACTCTGAATACTCAGACAAAGCAAATATAGTTATCTATCTAAAAATACCTCTGGATTGGTAAGCATCTCATATTTCAAAAATACTTGAAAGGTTTTTCCTGTAGTAGATTAATTGTTGTTAAAGGTTAAAAAATGTGGTAGTTTATTTATTTATTTTGCCTTTTGTTTTTGTAGATAAAAATGAATGTATGTACAACCTTCTGCTAAATAAATACATGTAATATAGATATTTGACTATGACTGTAATTATTATTATGATTATTATAAGGAAAGTAATGAAAAAGTTGTATGAATGTTTATTCATTATTTTTTAACCAACCTATATTAACCACATATGATTTCCCAGCAGGCAGTGTGTGTTATGTGGTGTTTTAAATGTTCTTACTCATTTCAAGCTTGTATCCTCTAGAGACTGTTTAGTTGAATGGGGCAGTCTAAAGTAGCCCACCACACTGTTTTCCTTTTAGATCAGACTAGCTAAAAACAAGACATGGAGAACATTAAAACTGCACATGTCCTCCATGTCTTGTTTTTAGCTATTCGTTTTTACAATGTATGTGTGTGTGTGTTAGGTACATTGGTAATTCTTTAGGTGGATATGTGAGTGAACCCTGTGAAGGACTGGAGCAATTCATAGGTTAGTCTCCTGCTTTACACTCAATGCTAGCTGGATAGGCTCCCAACAACTCTGAATTGGTTTTCATAAACAGTACAGGTATATAATTATAATGGCTGTTATATCATAATAAAAAATAACACCATTCTGTAAAGGGGGGCATGGTGGCACAATGGTAACCTGGGTTCACTTCCCGGGTCCTCCCTGTGTGGAGTTTGCATGTTCTCTGCGTGGGTTTCCTCCGGGTGCTCTGGTTTCCTCCCACAGTCCAAAGACAAGCAGGTTAGGTGCATTGGCGATCCTAAATTCTCCCTGGTGTGTGCTTGGTGTGTGTGTGTGTGCCCTGCAGTTCCTGCCTTGCGTCCTGTGTTGGCTGGGATTGGCTCCAGCAGACCCCCGTGACCCTGTGTTAGGATATAGCGGGTTGGATAATGACTGACTGACTGACCATTGTGTAATAATCAAAAACAAATTTAAATGTAATATTCATTAAGATATAAAATACAGTTGAAAACATTGCTTAAAATTTAAGATATGAAAATTATGCAGGCTAAAAAAGTAAAATTAGATTGAATTGTAAGAAAGCATAAAATAACCATATAAATATAAATCAGACTTTTCATATCATATCATTTTTGGTAACAAGGATCCATTGCCAAAGTGTTGTAATTCTGTAGGGAAAAAGAAATGGGTAAGAAGATGAATGAATTATTCCCAGGTAGTTTTCAGTATTAATGTAGGTGTCACATCTCTGTATATAACATCCCGCATCTGTCTGTCTATCTGTCTGTCCACTTTTCATGAGAGAACTGCTTAATGGATTTAGATCAGGTTTTTTTCTATAATTTGCTTGAACATTCCGGTTGATTTTGCAACTTCTCTTATTTCGCTATGTAACATAGTTCACTTGCAGTACCAATTTATTTGTGCGAATCCAAGAGACGTGCAGCGCCAGCCTTGGGGCATGCCTTACCTCCGCTTAACTAGTGAACAAGAGAAGTACTTAATGAATTTAGATTGGGTTTTTTCTATAACTTGCTTGAACATTCTGGCTGATTTTGCAACTTCTGTCATCACGCCAAGAATCATAGTTTGCTTGCAGGAGCGATATATTCTCGATAATCCGAGCCAGAAGCTAGAAAATGGTGAGGGCAGGAGGAGTAGTAATTGGGCATTAAAAAGTTGATACAACGCTGGGAAAATTGCATTGCAAAGGAAGGTGACTATGTAGAAAGGTGATGCAATTGTTTTGAAATTCTTAATAAATAGAGTTTTAAAAAGTGCGGAAACTTTTGAATGTCCCTCGTAAATAGAACATCTTACCCAGCAACATTTTGATGCAGGATGGTTATAAATGGCAACTAAATTTGTGATTATGCATACAGTTGATAGAGCTGCTAACTCCTTGCTGGTATGATTTCATTATCCCCTTTTTATGAATGAGTGTGCATTTGCATAGGTGCACCCCGTGATGGATAGTCATTGTTAGTTCCTGTTTGCACCTAGTGCTGCTGGAATGCGATATTAATGTCTGTGGCCTCATAATGTACAAAGCAGATTCTCGAAATGGATGAATATATAAATGGATCCTGATACAGATTTGATGGGTAGCATGGTGGCGCAGTGGTAGTGCTGCTGCCTCACAGTAAGGAGACCCGGGTTCGCTTCCCAGGTTCTCCCTGTGTGGATTTTGCATGTTCTCCCCGTGTCTGCGTGGGTTTCCTCCGGGCACTCCGGTTTCCTCCCACAGTCCAAAGACATGCAGGTTAGGTGGATTGGCGATTCTAAATTGGCCCTAGTGTGTGCTTGGTGTGTGGGTGTGTTTGTGTGTGTCTTGCGGTGGGTTGGCACCCTGCCCGGGTTTGGTTCCTGCCTTGTGCCCTGTGTTAGCTGGGATTGGCTCCAGCAGACCCCCGTGACCCTGTGTTCGTATTCAGCGGATTGGAAAATGGATGGATGGATTTTTATAATACATATTCATCCCAAAAGTTTGCAGGATCTTAAAATGTAATACCTTTCTCGAATGTAAAACAAAATTAATTTATCTTATTTATGTTTACAAACCTAGAAATTAAATTTTTTGTGAAAGTACTGTAGGTGTGCACTAGCAGAGTTTTTTGGGGAAGGTTCAGTTACACTATATCCATAACACAGTTCCTCAGAAGGCAGAAGGAAACAATATAAAATCACATAAAAATGATCGCAAAGTAATTTCTTTTTTTCAGTAAAGGTGACAATTCTCTGTAAGATACAGTAACTGTAAAAGAAGAAAGTGCCCACATTGAGACCCACTAACCTACTAAAGAATTGTTACATTAAACATTAGATTTACTGAACAGTATGTGAAGGAAGCAACTGTTCTTTTTTCCAATATTTCACACAACATTACATTTTGAATTTTCTGCTCTTTTCCCATTAACTCTGTATATCTTTTGATTAAATGTTTTAAATTACTTACACGATTACTAATTGACTATATCTGTATGTTACTTTTGCTGAGCTCACTCAGCAGATTTCAAATTACTGACTGGAAACTTCTCCATTTGTGTTATTTTTAACATTTTATTCTGCTGATTACTGTCTGCTGACACTTACATTACTACATACCAAAATAAAAGTATGTAAAACTGTAAGTTCATTTAGTACAGGTTGTCATTTTTTTAATATTAATACGAATCACCTCAAACACACTCCAAACCCAGAATATTTTTTTAAGATTTCACAGTTTCAGTGAACACATTTTAATAGAACCCCACTACTCCATCCTTCCATTTGTCCATTTTCTTACCCACCTAATCCAGGTCAAGTCTATTCCCGAAACACTGGGGGCTACAGGAGCTAACAGGGTGTCAGTTTTAGCGCAGGGCATATTTGCTCATACCAGGTTAGTTTAGAGTCACCAGTTTAAGTGAAGTGAGAGAAAAACTGGAGAAACCTGAAAAATAAATCACACAATGTCCAGGCTGTGTTTCAAACCCAGTCTTTTGGAGTTGTGAGGAAGTAGCTCCCTGTTGTGCCATTGCCACCCCTTTTTTACTTAGTTCTAAACATTTTAAACAATAACTAAGTAGTACTAGAGTGTTGTACCGTGTTAGCCATTATGAATGTAGAGAAAAGCCAAGCAAAATGACACCTTTTATTGGCTAACTAGAAAGATTGCAATATGCAAGCTTTCGAGGCAACTCAGGCCCCTTCTTCAGGCAAGAGTTGCCTCGAAAGCTTGCATATTGTAATCTTTCTAGTTAGCCAATAAAAGGTGTCATTTTGCTTGGCTTTTCTCTACAAACAATAACTAAGAATTTTGAATTACACTCTTAAGTAATCTTCCTTTTCAGTTCTTTCAGTCTGACTAAGGTAAGAACAATTTCTATTTTTGCTGCAACAAATTGGACGCCAGAGTTTTCCAAAAACCCTTCAATTTTCTTTTCATTTTTTTCCATTTCTTGCAGTTGCATGGATCTAAGCGCATCTGCATTATCTTGATGTTTTCCTGCTTTTGTATGCAATGTCATACTCATATTGCCATACCCCAGTCTTTTTCATGCCAGTTGCCATATAAAGGACTCTTTACAGAGTTAGCTTGTCCTTACACAAGTCCAGAGTTTTCCTTGTTGCCTATTTTAGGGTTATGAACATTTTAAATGTGTTACTTGACTTTGGTTTTGTAAAGCCTGTTTACGTGCTTGTTTTTGGTCTGATCTGCTTTTATTTTTTCACTCTTAAGCAATGTTAGCAACTGTGTTTCACCTTCTCACTGATTACTATTATAGAAACAATCTGCTTCCTTACCTTTCTATGTTTGTCCATTTTTTCATTCCTTCTGTATGTAAAACTCATACCACTGAACTCACTTTCATTATTAACACTAGTAATTTACATCACTCCACAGTGTTTCCATGTCCATAAATGGTGGCCTTCTCAATAGGGAAGATCAATACAAATGCTCAATATGCATCAATCTCCTGATGAATAAGGTGACATTGCTTGTGAGGATGTAAACTCTTGCCCAACTCTGAATGTACTGAGATGCCACCTTACTTTCTTCTAATAAAAATGTGAGATCTTCAGTCATACATTTTCCCACATAAATTTACAGTACTGGTGATATTTTGCCTTATACAACTTAGCGTTAGTTTACACATTTAGCTTGTGGCCTTACCCAAGGACTTGAATGTTGAGTAGAGTTACCAACCTCCATTAGATGAGGTTAAGTGTGAGTGTTGTAATGAATAGGTACCCTAACCATGATTAGTTCCAGCTTTGCAAACAGTTCTGCCAGGATAGCCTCTGGCACCCTGTCACCCTGAACTGAATAAAAGGTTAGAAATGGATAATTGAGATTAAAGTACATGAAAAAGCTTGTATGTGGCATTCTACAGGTATGTAGAATTTCATCTATCCCAAAGGATAAGATGCTTCATTATTATAAAATGGTTACCTGCCTTGAACCATATACTGCTAGAAGAGGCTCTGGCTCCCTGTGATCCTTAGCTGTATTAAGTGGGTTCAGTGAAATAAATGGATGGATACAGTCACAAAAATGAACAAATGTTTGTTTTAAATAGATGCTTCTGGGTTTATGTTATTGCCATTTATGCAAAATCAGTGGCTTTGTGGTGATATACATGTTTGGCTAGTAATGCATAATAGTGGAGGGTGGTAGCATGTTGGATATTAGTCAGACAAGCAAGTGAGACTTTAAATATTATAGGCCTGACAACAAACGTGGACGTGGCAAACAACACAAAACATACTTTATCTTCTCTTTCCCTCAGCTTCAGAGTACTGCACAATTGAGGTAAGAACAGTTGGATGGCAGAGCTTTCTAAAAGCACTCGTTCAGTTTTCAGTTCAGTTGTACAGTGGCAATAGTAAGCAGCTAACTACATCTGCATTATCTTGATGTTCTCCTGCTTTTGTACATAACTTCATACTCATATTGCCATACCTCAGCCTTACCCATTCCTTTCTTGTACCCTTTGCCATGCCTCTCACTTATCCTTGGCACCAGGGACTCATGCAGCCACATTGTGCCTGCTTATTTAACTGATGTTTTACACAGAGTTGGCTTCTCTAGTAATGACTTTTGCTTTGTTGCCTATTTTGTGCTTACAGATTTTGCACAATAAATTTTATGATTTCATTTCCTTAGCTGTGGAGTATTGCTTTCTTCTCTTTTTAGCAGTGTAGCCTTTTTCATTCCCAGCTGTGGCACATGTCTCATCTTTTTGCCAAAGGTAAAGAAAGCTTCAGTTTCTTTCATCTACCTTCCACTGCATTCTTCATCTGAATGCAACTGAACTTTTCTATCCTTCACCTTTGAAACTACTGGCAGCATCTGCAAGAAGTGAGCTTTCTCCTGTTGTACAATGGGAATTGCTTTGTATTTGATGAGCACCTCTTGGAATTTATTTTCTTTAACACCACTAACTTCATTTCAATTAACTGCCTGTGAAAAAATACAACTAATCAGGCTGTAACACCATTGTGATGCACTTGATCTTCAACAGAGCCCACGACATCCATTGATGAAGTGTTCATCTTTCTCACTCGTTTATGCAGCTTAGCACTCCTCTGGTGTCTCACACCTTTACAGACTCTGAGTGATTCATTGCAAACTCTTTGTAGTTGGTGTTTTGTTTAAAGTTGACTTCTTTCATTACAGTGATGTTCAACTTCAAGGGATCAAATTTTCTTTGTCATTATCTGTTTCATATTTTTACTGTTTCAGAGACATACAGTGGATTCAGAAAGTGTTAAACCCCTTCACTTTCTGAACACTTTATTATAGTGTTATATATTTAATTTTAAATGGATACATTAGCCAATTTTCCTGAACAATCTACACTCAATAACTCATAATGACAAAGTGAAAAGGTTTAGCCAAAGTATTAATAATCAAAAACTGAAATTCCTCATTCACATATGTATTCAGACCTTTTGTTGTGTCACTTTAAATTGTGGGCCGGCGCATTCCGTTTGTTTACTTCTCCTTGAAGTTTCTAGAACTTAATTGGAGTCCACCTGTGGCAATTTAAATTGATTGGACATCATTTAGGAAGGCACACATGAGTGTACATAAGGCCCCAAATTCACATTGCATGTCAGGACGAAAGCCAAGCCATAAAGTCCAGGGAACTCTCTGTAGAACTCTGTGATAATTCTTAAGCTTTCAATGCTCCCAAGAGCACAGTGGCGTTAATAATGAGGGAAAATGGAAGATGTTTGGAACCAGCAGAATTCTTCCTAGAGGTGGCCATCCAACCCAGCAAGAAAGGCCTTGGGAAGTGACCAATAACCCAGTGGTCAAACTAATCGAGATTCAGAAATCTACTGCTGAGATGGAAGAACCTGTCAGAAGGGCAACCATCTCAGCAGCATTCCATCAATCAGGCACAAATGACAGCCCATTTGGAGTTTGCAAAAACGTCACTTAAAAGACTCTGACAGCATAAGGAAAATAAATGATCCTCTGGTCATCTTTGGGCAGAACTCCAAGCACTATGTCTGGCAAAGACCAAGTACTGCTCATCATTTGCCTAATACCATCCCTATGGTGAAGCATGGTGGTGGCATCATGATGCTGTGGAGGTGCTTCAGAATTGAGAGAAGGATGAATGCTGCTGAAAACAGAGAACTTTGTTTAAGAAACCTGCTCCAGAGTGCCCACAATCACAGACTGAGGTGATGGTTCACTTTTCAACATAACAATGACCATAAGCATATAGCCAAGACAACACTTGAGTGGCTTTTGGACAAGTCTCTAACTGTCCTCGCGTGACCCAGCCAAAGCCTGGACATAAACATTATAGAACACAAGTGGAGAGGCCTGAAGATGGCAGCTTACAGATGATTCCCATCCAGTCTAACAGAGCTTTTCCCAGGGAAAATGGGATACAATTCCCAAATCCAAGTGTGCAACATTTGTAGTGACTTAAGCAAGAAGACTCGAAGCTGTAGTTTCTGCAAAAGGGGCTTTTACAAAGTACTGAATATAGACAAACTTGGCTATATTGGGATTAATAAAGTATCTATCTATCTATCTATCTATCTATCTATCTATCTATCTATCTATCTATCTATCTATCTATCTATCTATCTATCTATCTATCTATCTATCTATCTATCTATCTATCTATCTATCATTATTTCCATGACACTTTCATCAGGTGTACAACTGAAATAGAAAGAGAAGGTAACAAATATAGGAGAGGAAAGATGGAACGAAAGGCAGGACAGATAAAAGGTGAAAAGATGAAAGTAGGTGAGAAAAAGCTGCAATCAGTGAAGATGAAGGGCAAGATTAAAATGTTAGTCAGTCATTGAAACCTAGAGAAATACCTGATCCCAGGTTAAGAATGAGCTTAGCTTCTTCTGATTCCCTCTGAAAAGTGTCTTTGACACACCGTGAAAGAACACAAACAGCTATGATCAAGGGGTGTGAAGTGTACCACAATAGACTTTGCAATGTCTTTGATTTTAATGGCTGGAATGTGCTCCCTGAAATGGTCTGCTAGCTGTCTCCCTGTCTTACCTGTCTGGATGACTGGCCTTATCCTACAAGAAGTACAGCAAATAAGATTTTTAGACTGGCATGAGGAATAATGTTTAATATTGAATTCACCAGAGGGACCAGATACAAGAGTATTGTTGGTGACATATTCGCAACGAATGTGGTTCTCCTCTGCACATCTGAAGAAGGCTGTATATCTGAAATGTCATGTTATTAACCTCCTTTTCATTTTAGCATGGATATAATCTCTAACCTTTATATTTTAAACTAGCTGTCCCACGTGGCTCTGCCCCCATAGTAGTGAAACAGGACAAATTTTAAAAATCAATAAAAAAAAAATGTAATTCTGGCCAAGAGGAAGGTAGGTATGCTCCAACGTCAAACATTGGCATTATATCTAATTGTGTTCAGCTGTGACAGGAGAGTGTCCTCCACGTGGGGAAAAAAGCATGTGGCCTTGAAATCTCTGGCAATCAGCAACTACCCTCTAAAACGGACATAGCTCTGATCTCTCTCTCAAAAACGTCAAATGTTACTCCTTAACAATCTCTAGATGATATTGTCTGCTGAACAAACAGGTATCGCTAGCTAAGTGGAGGTAAGGTACACTCCAACATGTGGCAAGAGGTAGAGCAACTCAAACAGAGGCTGGCTCATAAGTGAGGATGACCTCGTCCGGCTCCCTACTCCTGAGAACATTGTGACAGGTACAATTTTGATATAATTTTAGCCAAATAAAACTGCATCCATTGCAGACACTGGAAGGCATGTATCTGTTCTGTGTTCTTTTAGCAGTGTGTGTGTCCTACCAGATAATAACACTCAACCCTGCCTGGATTTTTTAAAAGGCACATTTTACATGCTTCTTTGCTGCCATTGTCATTTCATTTAATACAGGACAATTTTTTTTTTCAAAATTATTCCAAAATTTTTTAAAAAATTATTCTACTTTAAATTTTAGTAGGTAAGTTTCAAAATTCTTGTCATGCTGTATATTAATGATAGTGCCATATGTTTGTGCAGAAGAGAGCAACCAAGTGCATCTGTTGGCTGACTGACTGGATATGTCCCACTCTGAATTCTACCTTTTCAGTCTTGACCATGGAAGACTGCAAGGGGACTCGATCCAGATGTCCAAAATTAGTAAAGGTAATTTAGCAGAATTCCTTCAGTTAAATAGAAAATCATTTACTTGAGGACACCAGAGAAACTAGGCAAAAAGTGCACTTAAGAATGAATCCAGGAACGCTTCTTCATATGAAGAGTTGTGGAAATCTGGAACAAACTACTGAGTCATGTAGTTGAAGCGGAAACCTTAACAGTTTTTTTTTAAAGTATCTGAATAAGTCATTGGCACAACTTATCAATTAGCAGACTAAATGAGTCTGTTAGATTTAATAGTCTTATGTTGTTTATAAAACTTCATATTTGCTTATGTGTAAGACTTTCTTATTTGAAAGTAGAACAAATCCAGGCTGTGCAAAATGATGAAATGCATTGAATGTAATATATTTTTCATGTCCTTGGATTGTGTTTAATATAATTTGAAACATATCTATTAAATATTTATTATTGGGCTTCAAATGCACACTTTTCATAGAAAGATGTTAAATTATTTCACAAGGTCACTTACTAGATTAATGCTTTTATATATTTAAAAGAAAAAATACAATTCTAAACACATCTCATATGAATATGTCAGTTTCAACTAAAAGATTCCACATTCTCTGACTTTATCATTGGTAATGACTATTTCACCAAATTTTGAATTTGGGGTCTCTTTTAATATGGACAGTTTGCTGCGTTAAAATTAATCTGTTAAATCAGACACACTGTTGTTTTACACTTCAACCTTTTCTGAACCTGCAAGGCCCAGTTCACAGTTTCTGAAAATTAAAGCCTATTTTGGCAGCCTCAGACACATATCAGGAATCAATCCGGGATGGGTTATCAGGCCATTGCAGGGCACACTCCCAAATTCACCCAAGCAATGCCGGATTGAATTCATGAATTAGCCAGACATACTTGTCATTAAGATGTTAAGCTAATGCCTGTAAGGAAGAGACTCAAACCCCTTATGCTTTGATATATATTTAAAACTTTATAACAGTTTCAAACTTGGTAGCTAATTAGTATTGTGTCTTTCATGTCAAATGATATAGAATGGTCAGAAGCTTTGGGGGTCACAAAAGCACCATGTGCCAGTAGAGGACCCAAGCAGATACCTCCTTAATAGACAGGGAGATCCACATAAGCAGTACAGAGTAGTTGTTCATGATGATAGACCCTGACTGGATAAGGTATGCCCCACAAGGGAGTCCATAGACAGACACATAGAGGGTAGTGGCACTCTTGGTAAGCATCACCAATGCTCCTTCAGAACACTGTAGGGCTTATATTAGGAGCACCTAATCCATTAACTAAAGAGAGAATAAAGCCATGGAGGACAAGAAGGAAGCCACGGTTCGTTTTGTCAAATGCCAACCTCTTCTCTGGAACAGTGGGTAGAGAAAAGACCTTGTTGCCCTTAAAGATGAGGTCAGTGAAAAGGCGCACTATTTGTTGAGGCCAGTAGGTGTCAGTACATGGCCTCTGTTTAAGAGAAAGGAGCTTGTGCCGTCCTTTTAAAACAGCAGGCAGCTCAGATGGGGCTTGGAGTCCCAATACTTTGGAAACTATTCAGGGTTTAAGGGGGTGCCAGAAGGAGCTCTAGCCTAATTGCTTTTTAACCAAAGGAAGGCTGATCCTAAATATTATTATGGAGCTTGTCCCAGATTTGAGTCTAGGAAAGAGTTCAGAAGAGTTGGTAACATGAGAAACCACCCGAACTAACATACATGGGTAGCAAGCTGTGTAGAAAGCCTCAGAGATGTAATAGGATTTGTATAAGTGTTTCCTTTGGCATTTTGAATTATATTTTTATTTCTACCACTGTATGTGTTCGATATATAAATTAAACACATATATTTTGTATGACTTGAGAGGCTCCCTGGCATCATTCTATGTGTAAAGTGGCACAGTGTGCTCTTCTTGTTAATTTTCTCATAAAAACATACTTTATACCATCAAAAAATATAACATATCTAAAACAGAAGTAGAAGCACAAATACGTAATGCTAATAATTATTTCTAATTTACTTTTTTTTATAGTAGAGCAAATTCAATTTCAGAGTGAAAATACAAATTGATGTGCAGCTTGACTCCCATTAAGTCAATTATGAAGGCAAATATCTAAAATGATACAGCAGGCACATTTGTGTTAATATTTAAAGATTTATTTATTTACAGTAAAGGGGTGATTAGTGTTGCTGCATCACAACTCCTGAGTTGACATTGCAACCCCTTTACTGTATACGTGGATTTTGTATATTTTTCCTTGTATACAAGTCAGTTTTCTTCAGGTTCTGTAGCCCACGCCTGTATTCCTAAAATGCAAATTAGTTATTTAGTACTCTTAAATTGGTGGTTGTGAGTGGGTGTATACCTGAGTGTGCCAGCGATCAACTGGTGTCTCATTGAAAACCGATTCCTCCCTTGTGCCTGAGGCTGCTGGGATAGGCTCTATCTTATGCTGCTAAAAAGGGATTTAGATCATATTGGTAGGTGCCATGCTGAAAAATCTCTGTTGCATTCAGTTGCCTTGCAAAGACTTATTTGGATGCAAAGTTAACTAACTCCGAACAATCTTTAAATAAAAGAACATTTGGGACAGTCACCATTTAGGATTAAGCTCACTTTTCTGCTCACTACTAGGAGGCACTCTACAATTCTGTTAACCTCAGTTAAACATTATTTTGTCCTTATTCACCATAGGCATTGAAACCCTGAACTTACCCAGTATTATATGGACAGTATTTGGGAGCCATTGCTTTCATCTTGCTGAATTAGTTTCAAATTCAGTTTAACGAGGAGCCTTGAAGGGAAGTAATTCACCCCAAAGTATTAGCTAACACACTTAGGAATCACTCCTAGATGGACTGTCAGTCCATTGCAGGGTACACTCTTACTTAAATACTGCTAAATTCATGCAATAAATGCCTGATTGAAGTCAATAAATATTGCTGAACTGTATGCGCATCAGAAATTGCAAATTTCTACAGGTTAAAGAAAGTGGTGGATGAAATGTCTACCAAAATCTGAAAGCAAGTTAAGTGAGCCTGCTCCCTAAAAACCTAAAGCTATTGGTAAATAACAATTATAATTTATTTTAATAAGCCCATTGAAAACTTCATTATGCAGTTCACACAAAATCCCATAACCTTAGTTAATTTCTGAGTATTGTGCTGCATTTTCTCCACTTGTTCTCCTCTAATTGTCTAATTGTTCTGGCTGGATAAATGTAAATTGGTACAATACTAATTACTGTGGATTTATAAATATGTGTATCTTATAATGGACAGGCATATTTCCTGTTTTATATCTTTCAGTGCTGGTATATGCCACAGTTTAATCAAGTGACCCTGCACAGGGATAATCAGGTGCTGTATACAAAATGAGTGGATACATTTGAAAATATGAAAGCAAATAATAGGTAGCACTGTAATTTAGCTCTGCTCTTTCACAGTTCTAGGATGACGAATTCTAGCCAGGCCCCATTCTATGTGGACCATGCACAATCTCCCTATTCTCTGATTATCCAGTCTTATCCCATACAGAATTCATAAAATGAAAAATAAAGTTTCATGTATATGATCAATGCATTTATTTTAAAATCAGTTTAATCCAGTTCAGTCACACACAATTTACTGGGTGTGAGGTTCAAGCCTAGCAAGATTATGCTTAGACAATATAATGGACATGTAAAGTCACAAATGGAATGTTGTGCTCAGTTTCTGAACACAGTCACTCATACATGATCAACTCATTGTCAGGCTTACTTGGCTAGAAAACTGGTACACCAGACGAAAACCTGCAGGCATGCAATGAATGTTTAGATTTCACACAGTCAGTGTTTGGACCAGAGTTTTTAATCTTCAATTCTGTGAAAGTTAACCATTGTATCAACCCACCACCGTCACAGAAATGTTACTAAAGGTACTGGTAAAGGTGTTGCTTATTGAGGGATGAACTTCTGGCATCTTAACATCTTGACTTGAAAACACTGTCATAATTTAAGAGAAACTGATGGACAGTGTTTTCCTGGTCTTGATCACGCTCTTTCTTATGGTAGTAGGTTATTGCAGATTTATTCATTCATTCTCCTAAAGTACTTTTCCAGGATAGAGCCTTGGAGCCACTATATTTGTTATATGGTGAATATCATTCATTTTCATAGTCTTACTTAATTATAATTCATAGTAATATTGATACATTTTAAAATGGGGATATTTCATTCATCATGTGAACCCTCTTAATCTATTTTTAGGGGCATGGGTAGCTAAAAGGCGAAGTGGTGGCTCTGAGGCTAAGGATCTGCACTGGCAATCGGAAGGTTGCCGGTTCGAATCCCGTAAATGCCAATAGAGACTCTGCTCTGTTGGGCCCTTAAGCAAGGCCCTTAACCTGCAATTGCTGAGCGCTTTGAGTAGTGAGAAAAGCGCTATATAAATGCAAAGAATTATTATTATTATTATTATTATTAAAACCTATCCTTGCAATAGTGGGAGAAAAGTAGAAACTAGCCCAGGGCAGGAGACAAGGCCATCACAGGGCAAATGTGTTCACAATAGATCAGATCAGCCTTGACTGAAACCTTTGGTTTTATTAGACACTCCATCTACTCTTATTACTATTATAAAAACATAACAGGACATTCTGATTCCTACTTAATCAATTTGATTGTGCAGGAACAGGAGGTTATTCTGATAGCACTGAGTGAAATCTACAGTAGGAACCAAACCTAGATGGAGCATCTGTCCATCACTGGGCCCAGTCATATTCACCAGCACACTCACACAGATTTTATCATTATTTATTTATTTATTTTTATGTGTGACTGTTGTTGTATGTTGTTATAGCATAAGGCTTGGACCCTTGTGCCTTCTGCTTGGAGGTTTGTATGTCTTCTTTGTGTAAATGTCGATTACTTCAGGAACTCCTGTTACAGCTCATAAACCTTGGTTATGCTCTTGATTGATTTCACTAAATGTGCCTATTAAGAATGTTTGGCTTTTGACAGGCTGGTATCCCACCCAGAGATTGTCTCTCCACTGAGTCCACTGCTTATATAGAAGGCATAGTCTGAAAATGGACTACAATTACGAAAACTCTACATTCACTTGTGTTTTATGTATTCTTCTTATCCCTTATTAGATTTCTAGCATTCATTCACTTATTTATTCACCTGTTCATCAAATTTCCACTTTTTTTTGGTGAGGTGTGGCAATAATAATCGAGACAGTCACTGTTATATGTTAAATATATATATATTTCCTTCCATATATATTGTGGCCTGCAGGGGGAGCACCAGCTGCCCAAACCCAACACAGATAGAGATACCAGGCATACGTTCAGCACACCACACCTTTATTTATAAGTGGGAAACACTTCCCAAACCGAATCCCACAGCAGCACAGTACATTAAAGCACAGCACTTTAGAGCACACTGCACTTTCTTTGCCTTCTTCTTGTTTCTGTTCCTCTCTTTCATTCACCTCCACTCCTCCTTCGGCAAACGTCGTCTTCTGGCTCCCCGAGTAGTGGCCGCTGGTTCCTTTTAAGCAGCACACAGGAGGCCAAAAGCATGTCCTGGAAGAACTTCCAGGTGTGGCAGAACCCCAACGTAATAGAGCAGCTCCCCCTGGCTGAACTCACAGAACCCAACAGGACAGGGCTACCACAAACTCCAACTCCCAGTGTGCCTTGCAGGAATCTGTGGTGCCCCTGCAAACCCAGGGGAGCAGCCCTGACCATCCTCTCTCCCCAGGTCCTTCCATAATGTTGGCATCTCCACCAGGTAGGGCCCCTGGCCGTCTGCGACTATATACATATATATATGGAAGTGAAGGTCTGTTGTAATGCTTAGAAATACAAGAATCAAAGGCAATATATAGCAAAATTAAGTGGTGGGGGGGTGGTCTTAGGTTACTGTGTGCGTGGGGGGTGAGGTGGGGGTTGGGAGGAGTAAAAAAAAATTTACAACCAACCCCTACCTCATTACCCCCCCCCCCCCCTCATGCACACACTGACTTAAGAACACCCCCTACCACTTAATTTTGCTATATATTGCCTTTGATTCTTGTATGTCTAAGCATTATCCTCTGATGACGGCTCCTGGCAGGGGCTGAAAGCTCAGGAATAAAAATTACTCTATGATACGTGATTCATCTTCTCCCTTTGTGGATCTCCAGCTGCACATATATATATATACAGTCATGGCCGAAATTATCGGCACCCCTGGAATTTTCCCAGAAAATGCACTATTTCTCCCAGAAAATTGTTGCAATTACAAATGTTTTTGTATATACATATTTATTTCCTTTATGTGCATTGGAACAACACAAAAAAACAGAGAAAGAAAGCCAAATCTGACATCATGTCACACAGAACTCCAAAAATGGGCCGGACAAAATTATTGGCACCCTTTCAAAATTGTGGGTAAATCGTTTTATTTCAAGCATATGATGCTCATTTGAACTCACCTGTGGCAAGAAACAGGTGCTGGCAATATAGCAGTCACACCTGAAGCCAGTTAAAATGGAGAAAAGTTGACTCCACCTTTCTGTTGTGTGTCTGAGTGTGCCACACTAAGCATGGAGAACAGAAGGAAGAGCAGAGAATTGTCTGAGGACTTGAGAACAAAACTTGTGGAAAAATATCAACAATCTCAAGGCTACAAGTCCATCTCCAGAGATCTTCATGTTCCTTTGTCCACTGTGTGCAACATATTCAAGAAGTTCACAACACATGGCACTGTAGCTAATCTCCCTGGACGTGGAAGGAACAGAAAAATTGATAAAAGACTGCAACAAAGGATAGTCCGAATGGTGGATAAACAACCCCAATCATCTTCAAAACATTTTCAAGCTGTTCTGCAGACTCAGGGTGCAACAGTGTCAGCTTGAACTATCCGTCGACATCTGAACGAAATGAAACGCTATGGCAGGAGAGCCAGGAGGACCCCACTGCTGACACAGAAACATAAAAAAGCCAGACTGGAGTTTGCCAAAATGTACTTGAGGAAGCCAAAATCCTTCTGGGCGAACGTCTTGTGGACAGATGAGACCAAGGTAGAGCTTTTTGGTAAAGCTCATCATTCTACTGTTTACAGAAAATGGAATGAGGCCTACGAAAAAAAGAACACAGTACCAACAGTCAAACATGGTGGAGGTTCTAAGATGTTTTGGGGATGTTTTGCTGCCTCTGACTGTATGCAAGGCATCATGAAATCTGAAGACTACCAAAAGATATTGGGGCGCAATGTAGGGCCCAGTGTCAGAAAGTTGGGTCTGCGTCAGAGGTCATGGGTGTTCCAGCAGGACAATGACCCCAAACATACCTCTAAAAGCACTCAGAAATGGTTGAAGACAAAGCGTTGGAGAGTTCTGAAGTGGCCAGCAATGAGTCCGGATCTAAATCCGATTGAACACTTATGGAGAGATCTCAAAATTGCTGTTGGGAGAAGGCGCCCTTCAAATCTGAGAGACCTTGAGCAGTTTGCAAAAGAAGAGTGGTCGGAAATTCCAGTTGAGAGGTGTAACAAGCTTGTTGATGGTTATAGGAAGCGCTTGATTTCAGTTATTTTTTCCAAAGGGCGTGCAACCAAATATTAAGTAGAGGGTGCCAATAATTTTGTCCAGCCTGGTTTTTGAGTTTTGTGTGAAATGATGTTATATTTGGCTTTTTTTCTCTGTTTTTTTGTGTTGTTCCAATGCACATAAAGGAAATAAACATGTGTATACCAAAACATTTGTAATTGCAACAATTTTCTGGGAGAAATGGTGCATTTTCAAGGAAAATTCCAGGGGTGTCGATAATTTCAGCCATGACTGTATACTAGGGGGCTCTGCCCTCTGCTCGCTTCACTCGCCAACCCCCGCTAGTCATTGCCCGGATCTGCTGCTTGCAACGAATCATGCTGTGCTTTTGGATAAACTTGAATATCAACTCTGTCTTTGATATCTCCGTCTTTTGAAACTTTTATCGCTGACAATTCATTGCATGTTGGTTTATTATATATGCGAGCGTGATCTTTCGGATTCATATAGAAATCCTAGAAAACTTTGTCCATGTTTTTCAGATAAATTTTATGTAAAGTGCAATACTTTTGGACGTATGGATTTGTATCCATTATTGGCTGTAGAAATTATTATACGTCCGATCGTTTAACTCTTTCGATTCTATGTTGCATTGCTTCTCTGTGAGCATAAATATAAACATGATCAAATTGTGGTTTCTTTGAAATTAAACTTGTAGTTGCTTTAATTGTTGCAGGACCACAGATTCTCATAGCGTTATGATCCTGAATCTTGTAAATCTACGTTTTGAGCATTGAATGATGCAAAAGCAAACAGATTATTGTAGATTCGGATACTTTGCCTGTAGTGTTTGTGGATTTCACTTTCACCAAATAACAAATCTTTTATTTCTCGTGGATACGCCTCTTCATTTGGAAGAAACACTACTTTCCCTGATGGCAACACGAATTAGATGATCTACAAGTCTCCAACTTAAACGTTAAAGACGAACAATATCTACATACTTCTGTCATATCACCTATATCCATATATTCAATCTCTTTTTGCTGTTCCATTGTTTCACTGAGTAATAATAATTTCCATTTGTTAGCTCTAATGCGATCTTTACTATCAGTTTTTTGAGACTTTCGAATTTTAGTACTGTACTTTCATAATCTCTAACCTGCTCTGCATGTGTATCGCATCAATGTTTTTGAAACTCTTTACAACTAGGGGGCTCCGCCCCCTGCTCGCTTCGCTCGCCAACCCCTGGTGTTGGGAATGACAAAGAGCGTGATGTATGAATGAGATATAGAATAGTGTGAAGGTGTAGATGATGCAAATAGAAAGCAAACAATAAAGTGTGTGGCACAGTGTAAAGGTTTATTGGAAAATTTCTTTGTACACGCCGTTTAAGTGTAAAAGGTAATTCCAGGTCAGAACTTGTAAGGTCAATGAAGATGGTCATTATCGTGATCAGAGTCAACTTTGTCAGAGCTTAGAAAGAGTTGTGTCTCTCCAGGAAGTAATGCAATGACTTGGGTATTTATGTTTTCCACATTAATATTTTTTGGACATAATATAGTGCGTTGTGTTAAAAGGGGCATTTGGTCTAATGAGATTGCTGTTCCAAATCTCTCTGTAACTAAGTCGTTGCAGATAAAGGCTTGAGGAATTGTAATAATATGTGGCTGAAGTCCATCTGTATTGGTGAGTGTACCATCTCTCAGTTGTAATAAGCAATTGTTATGATCTGGTTCTGGACATCGTATCTTTTTTACTAACTGTATCTTTTGAAAGCAATGCCAATTGTCTGCGTATTTTAAGGTGCATTGAACAATAGCTGAGTGCATGGCATCTGGAAGAATAGCTAATCACTGTTTAAAATCTCCTCCTCATAAAAGTACCTTTCCTCCAAATCGAATATTATTATTCATAAACGTTTGTAGAAGTTTATGAATGGTGTTGAGTAAGTGACTTCATGCCATTGTACATTCATCAATAAACAACATTTTTTGAAGACGGATGTCACGTGCAGTGCCCACCGTTAATGTTCATAGTGGATACCGATTTGTAGGATCTAATGCAGTTGATAAAGATTTCACTTTCAGGTACATCGTCAGTTAGAATCTTCTATAGATATTCAGTATATGAATGTAAAGAAGGCAGTCTAATTTGACCCTTTTGACAACAACGTCTAAATGTATTACTTGTATTGCCAGTTGTTTCTTCAGGGAAGTGAACTGAATGACAATGATTGCAAATGACATTCATTAATCGGAATGAATTTTTCCGGGGTATGTTTTGCTTGTGCCGTTTGAGAGGCGCGTTGTTGCATATGTAGTATTTGGGACGTGTTGTTTTGGAGCTGTAATCGATTTGCCTGTGCTGTGTGAGACGCCCGTTGTAGCCTTCCTTGCCGTTAACGTATGTCTGAGACGGGAGGTGTTTCGTTTTGAATCCGTGCCTGTTGCGATGCAGCACTTTGATTGATAGTTTGTGTCATGTGGATCCAGGATGTAGATTTGTGCATATTTGCGTTGTTGATTTGTTTCAGGGTGCACTGTTCCAATGCGATGCAGTATTTGTGCACATATGGGAAAGCAGTATGGGCCATTGCCTTTTGGTGGCCTGATATTTACTAAAAGCAAATGAACTATTGTAGGATCTAACGCAGTTCATAAAGTTTTTACTTTTAGGTACATCGTTAGTTAGAAGCTGTAGTTGAGCTTTGCGTTTTTGGAGTCGAGACATTTTTTCTTTTAGAAATATGGATAAGTAATAAGAAGTATTGCACTCACTGTTAATATGGAGACTTTTCTGCGGTTGAACGGTTAATAGTGCCTTATGGTAATGAGATCCACCTATGCTGCATAGCCGTCTATTTTGTTGTTTCTTTCGTGTTCGTGTGTTTGTTCCTGTTATCCTTTCCTTTTCGTTTTGTACCCGTGACCGTGTATTCATGACTTGTTTCAATATGTTTCCTTTTCTGCAGTTGAACGGTTAATAGTGCTTTATTGTAAGGAGATCCACCAATGCGGACACCTATGCTGTCTAGTGTGAAGGTGCTGACGTTCACTTTAGAATATGTGGCTTTGGGTGTGACTTCTTATGGATGTGGGTGGGGGGTGGGGAGGGGGGTTGTTGAGGATTGTTGTTGCGCGAGCGTCTTCTTTCTTTTTGTGTTCCTGTGTCTTGTTGAATCCCCCTCTTTGTGTGTGTCTCGTCCCTCGCTTGTAGGGTCTGTGGGGTGGTTTTGTGTTCTTTTTTTTGTGTTCCATGGGCTTGTTGAATTCCCCTCTTAGTGTGTTTCCCGTCCGGTGCCTGTGGGGGGGGGGGGGGGGGGTGCCTTGCTGTTGTGTGCGGGCCTCTTTTTTTTTTTTTTTTTTTTTTTTTTTTCGGGTCTAGTTTCGTGTGCAATGTGTTTCGTGCTTTTCCTGCGTTTGACTTTGCGCCTCATTTCTCCTTTTTGTATGTGCTCACTCCTTTTTTCTGTGGTCTTGTCCGCCACTCGCGGCCCCCTCGTCCGCCTTTGTCGCCCTCTTTTCTCCGCCTTTCTCCGACTCTCGCGGACTCTTTTTGCGCCTGCGCCTCTCGCGGCCCCTCATCCGCCTCTCTCGCCCTCTTTTGTCCGCCTTTCTCGGCTCCTCAGCCGACTCTCGTGGACTCTTTTTGCGCCTGCGCAGTACGTCTTTTTGCAGCTACGGCCCATGGCCGGATGTGCCTGCGTCCATCATCCGGTTTAGCATTCTCGGTTAGTAATATGGATGTTCTACTTTGTCTTCTACTCTTTGTCTTTCATTTCCGCCCCCACTTGGACCTGTTAGGTTTTCAGTTCCACTTGGTCCAGGCTGATTATAACTTTCCTTATTTTCTGAATTTACACTTAGATTATTATTGTTCTTTTTTGAATTCTTTTCTCTCCCACGCTTTTGGGCCTCTTTTCGACACGTTGCCCTTTCTTCTTCACTTAGCCATTGACGTTTCATCTAGAACGTATAAAATTATTGTCCAGAAAAGGACTGCAGCGAAGGAAACTAATATAATGTATGTCTTGTATTAAAATGAGGACAACGTAAAAATTTATAAGAGCTGAGAGCACAGGAACTGTGTCTGACAATAGCATTCACACAAATGAGTGCTGAGTGGACCGTGGGCGTGGTTAAATGTCTTGGCACAAAGTCATCTCACGGGACTTGAAATTATCTCTCCAAAAAAGTGTTGTCTCGTCCCAAGATTTTTTTATATAATGGATATATATATATATATATATATAACTAACAGCTTAAAGTAAGGATGAACTCAGAAATGTTCATTTTGTTAAATACAGTGTAGAAAGGTGCTATATTGGCGCCCGACCCGGCACAGAGAGATACAGAGGCACACGTAAAAGAAACCAAGCTTTTATTTTCTCTTCACCTGGGGGCCACGTCTTCCCTCAGCCCTAACACAGTCCCACAAGCACAAACAAGTCACAAAAGCCAACAAATAGCACACTGGTCTTCACCACCACTCCTCCTGGCAAGCATTGTCCTCCTCCTCCTCCTGACTCTCGCTGCCCGAGTGGTGGCTGCTGGCTCCTTTATAAGGCACCCAGAAGTGTTCCAGGTGCTTGATTGCCCATTTCCGGCTGCACTTCCGGGTGTGGCGAAAACACAGCCCATAAGGACTCAGCAGCTCCTGCTGCAGCACCCCCTGGTGGTGCCTTTGGCTCCCAACAGGGCTGCACCAAACTTCAACTCCCATGAAGCCCTGCGAGAGTTTGAGGCACTGTTGCAAACCAGGGGGTTGCCATCTAGCGTCCCGGGGGAGGTATTGGGTAGCCCATGCTTGCTCCCCTGGAATATATACTGAAGGGGCGTCCCAGCCAGGCATAGGCTCCGGCTGTCCGCCACAACATCCAAAACATTACTAGTATTCCTAAAGGCTATTACTATTTGAAATGACTGATTTTTAATTTATTATTCACATTTGACTGCAAAGTCCAATTTCAGCAGCCGTTCCTTCAGTCTCCGAATAGTAAACTTCCATAGCTTATCCTTAGTTATTTTAAACATAAATGGTTTATTAGAGAAACCTTTGTAATTGTATCAGCACCACTGAAACCTGTTATTCTGTTCACTTGACTTGAAAGGAACTGACATTCCTAAAGATCAGTTCTGGGTTCCAAAATGCCCAAAATGAAACCGCTTTATCAAGAAACAGGTCAGTCTGTGTTTTTTTTTATTTCTCAGAATGAGGGTTATTCCATGTGACACATTGCCAAGTAACCGAAGATTTCATGCAAAGGCATCTTTTAGATTTTTATGAGAAGGCAAACAGGATCTAACCAGGATAGTCAACGAAGGAGAAGTATAAGAGGAGATGTACATTCGAGTCAGTAATTTGAGAAACAAGTTGGCTTCTCCCTTAAATACACGCCAAATACCAGTGTTGCTGCAACCGAGAAAAGACGACTCCAAGAGCAGATTTTCAAAGATGAAGCCATATCTGCAATCGGCAAATAAAAAGAAAATTGTAAAATGGGCAAAAGAACAGACATTGGACAGAAGATGACTGGAAAAGCGTTATTTTTGCCAGCATCCTGGCGACGTCTTTTCATTGCTGCAGACGACACTGGTATTTGGCGTATATTAGTAACACTAGTATTGTACAGTATATAGAAAGGAGAAATATTTGTTAATTTGCAAACTTACTCTCTCTGCTTTGTGTTTTCCGTAAGCTCGTGATTAGGGCTTTTAAAATGTGCTTAGTACATGCGCCGGTGAACTTTTCCTTCTTCTCAATGTTATTAAAGGATGTCACCTGCAGATGTTATAAACTGACATACACACAAGTGTGGTTAGCAGAGTAAAATGCCGTTGCTCCTCAATTAGTCATCTCCCTGTCGGCTGCATGTAGACAGTCATACACGGAGTTACTGGCATGAGTGACATAATAGTCTGTCATGCAGAACTGAACTGTGGCATGCTTCGAAGACAAGGAAATCTCCTGTGCTGTTTCCAACGTCAACGGGAGATGGCGCTGAAGGCCGCATTGACGAGGGACAGACGGGGACCTCCGTGAGCCCTAACTGGTTCATGCTGCAGTGCACACCCCGAGTTATTGATCTCACGGCTCACTTAACCTTGTAAGTATGGTGTGAGGGTATCGCGTCTGGGCGATAAACCTAAATCGGAAGCAAACGCAAGGCTCCAAACTTTATGGGAACTGAACCTCGAATGGCCCTTACTGTGTTCACGTTTTGCGATTTAAAAGCACGTGCTGTGGTGCAGCTGGGTACTGTTTGATAATTAACCCTTTAACGCACCGGGTTTTATTCATATTGCAGCTGGCACTGGAACGTAAATGCACGAGCCCATGCGCGTGATGATCAAAACTCCGCCCCATATCCTGACACTATCCAATCGACGCTCTTTCACTGCCGGCAAGCTCCCATGGCAACCAATCACAACGACTAAATGAGCCCTTGTATTTCATACCCATGGGGATTTAAACGGGAACTTGACTTTCACCCGCTGTGCTATATGCCTTCGTCTAGCTGCATTAGAGATGTCGTACTTAACATGGAAAAGGGACTGATTTTTTTTCACGCTGATTTCGTGGAGTGATTCCCCCATTTCTCTTTAGGCGACAGTGGAAATTTTCAAAAGGATATTAACAAAAATGGCCGACAAGCAGCCATATTTGCCTTATGGGGGGGGGGGGGGGGGGGTTGTTGGGGGGATGGGTGCAGTTCTTATTGTGGCGGGGATCAGGGTTTTATTACAATTGTCAAAAATCCCCCGCGAAGACAGAATAACTGGATCAATTAATACAACTCCAAATTGGAAATGTTTCTTTTTAGTATTACCCTTCTCCGTGTTACTACTAATTAATGTTTCGTTCACTGTTTAACTTGGCACTAAAATACATCTAAATAATTTTAATTTGTAATGTTTCAACGACTTATTAAAATCAGGAGCCAATATTCTAGCTGAAAGTTTCAGAAAAACCATGAATTGAATGCAGAGGAACAATACTAAGACTGAAGACGATAAAATTGCATACTTGGATCATTCTTGTGAAATCAAAATATTTCTTATTGTTATTTATTTCTTCTAAAGATATTTTTTTTACTCTCCAGTACCTGGACAATATATAATTTATTTGTTCTTCCATTCTTTCACACCTCCGTAGCTACTATTTAGATAGGTATCCTGTGTATTTATTTATTTATTTATAAGCACACACATCATCCTCATCATCAGCCTGCTGCTCAGTGCTGCTGTCATTAGACAGATTTCGTGCAGGCGAGAACAAGTTTCCTCCATGAGTCCCGATCACCCACATACACATAAAATATGTACTGTATATTTAATTTGAATTCACATTTTGTCTTAAGTAGAATCTAAAACCAAAATGCAGCAATTCACACTAATTTCAGGATGCATTTCACCATCATTTCCATGATGTATAGCGTCATCATTACTTCATTGCTTCATTTAAGTGATACCTAGATAACAGAATAGCACAAATCATAAGTATATGTTGATGCAGTCTGAGTACATGAAGATTACTTGGTCATTTCCAAAATGAGCAGCAAGGTGTCTTGACTGTGCTTGCAGTTGGTAATCTCCTGACCACATTAGTTATTATCATTATTTTTTTTTCCAAAGTGGCATATAACACCATTCTATGTTATGGTGTGCTGGGCTGGTAACATCACTTCAAGAGTGTTGCCCACCGAATCAACAGTCTAATTAAAATGGCAGGCTCACTTATATGATGCATTCTGGACCCCCTGAAGGTGGTAGCAAAGGAGAGGATTGAAACAAAACTGAGTGCCATTATAAACAATTCTGCACATCCTCTCACTGACACACTAACACTGAGGACTTTCAGCCAACAAATTATTCAGCAGAAGTGTGAAGAAATGCGACTGGGGGTCCTTTATGCCAACATCCATACACGTGCATGATGCCTCACTAGGATTACGACAGCCAACTCAGAACCTTTCTTTGTTTTGAATTTTTCTTGCTTTATAGTCATTCCAGTGTGTGTTCAGACCCAAGAGTGACTGTATATGTATTTATTTACTTATTTTTCTGTAAAATAAGTTTCTGTAAAAAGCCAAATTTCCCCCAGGGGAAAAATAAAAGTTCTATCTATCTATCTATCTATCTATCTATCTATCTATCTATCTATCTATCTATCTATCTATCTATCTATCTATCTATCTATCTATCTATCTATCTATCTATCTATTCACAAGTCCATGATATCAAATACTGCACTCTTAAAAATAATAGTTCTTTAGTGACAGTTTGCTGGGTTGTGTGGTTCCTTGTGGAGCTATTATTATCTATTCATGACTATTTATGGAACATGTTAGGGCTGTCTAAATAAAGGATTTGTTATGGACCCTACTTGTAGACGGTTCTGTTGCAAACCAAAAATGGTTCCCTATAGCATTGTCCTGAAGATCCACTTTGGCACCTTTATTTTTAAGAATGTATTGCAACTACTCAAGCCATGTCAGGTACAGTATCTACACTTTTTCTGGTTCTTTAATGACACATGTGGTTCTTTATTGGGTTGTGTGGTTCCTCATAGCTCTATTGCTTGACCAAGCACCTTCATTCTGGAAAGGGTTCTTTGTGCTTTGAAAAACTTCCTAATATGACGGACGTTCAAAACATTTCAGAACTTTTTTTAACTATTTATTAAGAATTTCAAAACTAAATGACATCACTTTTCTACATAGTCACCTTCGTTTGCGATGCAATTTTCCCAGCATCATATCATCTTTTTAATGCCCAGTTAAAACTCCTCCTGCTTTCACAGTTTCCAACAAAAATATAAAAGTGCGAAAACTTTTTGAACGTCCCTTGTATATAGAAAATTGAAATTGTTAATGTTTGGTAGGCTACCTAGCATGGCATTAACAAATTAAGAAAACATGAACATAGCCTGTGCTATTGTATGCAGTGAGAGTCCTTTTAAAATTATGATGCATTGGTATATCACAAATCCATTACCATTTATTCATGATTATTTACTATATGGAGCCAGTTACAGATCTAAATAAATAAAGGATCTTTCTGGAACCGTCATTTGGGTGGGTCTTTTGGGAACCATAAATGGTTCCCATATGGTATCACTCTGAAGCACCACAGTGGCACCTTTATTTTTAAGTGTGTAAGAGTCTTTCTTAACTAAATTATTGTAAAGGAATCAGAAATGTTTAATATTTTACAAGTTAAATATAAGGCTGCAATTTTTATTTAATCATTTATTTTTGTCTTTTTACTTGGCTTTGGAAAAGTATTTCATAATAGTGCTAACTTTGAGTGTCATAACAATATTAAAAAAAAGATTAACAAAACAAAGTGTTGCATGGTTTTTAATAAATACAGTCTAATGTTTTAAAAATTGTGTGAGTTGATGCAAATGAACATAAAAATGCTGATGAGCATGTTTTCTTTTAAACACTTAACAAATATTCTGCTGGAATTGATCAATTCATTACCTAATGTACTTAATTTTGTATGAAGTAATAAAACAGGAGTGCATTTATATTTTAAAGCAAGATGGAAATGCTCAAGTATTCATTCCATACTGTCACAATTTGAACCTTAACAATTTTTCATGAATTGTATATTGAAAAAAATATACTTTGCATGTTTTTGTCTATTAATTCATTCATGCATTCAAATTAATTCAGTTTTTCAATTCAAACTTCATTCCTGTTTGAGTCATAGGGAAAGGCTTATTGTTAAATAAGTGCTTAGTATTTTGCATCTCAGTACACCATCCTTTATATATTGAAACATATAAAGAAGATTTCAGCTTTGTTTTTTAATTTAAAATGCATGCCAAATATCAAGCCATTCATGCTAAATGACCCATTCTTTCTTTCTTTCTTTTTTTGTCAAGAAGTAGCAAATATATTATTATCTAGGTAGAACTGCTCAGTCCTAACGTTTTAAATTGTCAACTCCTAACCTTTTTGGAATCAATCATATTATATGAACTATAAAAAAACAGGAAAATAGATACTTAGTAGTTAATGTGGCTGTCTACATCAACTAGACATTGACTTGAACTTGCCAAAGTAAAGTTAATGAGTATACAAGAATGAAGCATTATGAATGGTTTGCACCCAACTGTGTATGACTGGAGGCTGGAACAAGATGATGAGTGGCACAAGTCAGAGTTCTTTCCGAGTCAACCCTGTTCATTATTATTGCAGTATTAAGTTGTAGGGGCACAGGTATGAGATAGGATGTCTTGCGTGATCGCAAAACATGGAGGCAATGCTTAATTCACGTTGATAGCATTGCCAGCTTGAGACTCAGTTCAGATTCTTAGAATGTGGATTAGAATAAAAGAATAGCCGGCCAAATGTTTCTAATAGTTGTTATGTGTATTTTGTTTATATAATTACTAACTTGTCACTCAAAAGTAGACAGTAATATTGCAAACATATACTAAGGGATACGTACCCTCCTGCTCCTCCTTCATCGTAATTAGAGTCATCAATGTTAATGTTCCACAGTAAAAAGTTAATTTATTTATTAGAGAAAGTTATGCCAGTGTGAAAAAGTAGTTGCCCCCGTTGACCTCAATAACTAATTGAATCCATTTTGGCAGAAATAATCTAAAGCAGATGTTTTCTGTACTTATGTGCTGGAGGAATTTGGGACTATTCCTCTTTTCAGAACTACTTCTGATCACTGACACTCATGAGTTTTTGAGCATAAATCACTAGATCAGGGCCCATCATATCTTATTGGGTTTAGATCTTGACATTGTCTAATCCATTCCAACATTCTAAAAGTTGTCAGTCACTGTGATGCAGACTTTACATTTTTCAGGCTAGTTTCTTGCAACACAATCCAAATGTATTTCAGTTTTATCTCACAGACAAATAGCTATACCTTCTCCTTGAGAACTGAGCAGAAGTCATGTTTCCTACAATGATTTTAAGTTCTCCATACAATAGATTCGTATGCTTGACCTTTGGGGGGATAGGGGGTTAAGGTCCTCACTGTGGAAGGCAAAGATTATATTTCTCTAGATATAACAGAGCTCACTTCAGTCAGTATATTCCACTTTAAATTCATCTGTACATTAAAAATTGCACTAGGACCCATGAGCATAATGCAGGTGCATTTTCATCCACTTGTGGCATAATGTCACCTAATCATTATTAAGAATATGTCTTAATCTGGGTACATGGCCATGGATGCCATATTTACTTGGCATATTTTTAATGATGAGGTGACATGCAAATTCCTAGATCCTGTAATTGGATTTTTAGCAATTCCTAGGAACTTTAAAGTTTGTTATTTTGGTATGATATTACTTCTGCTGTCCATAGACATGACTTTATTCCAATTCCAGATTCCAAATATTTATGGTTGATTTCAGGCATTTCCTTCAAATACAGTACGATGTTTTTCCTAGATCTTTTGTTCTGACGGCTTTACCATGATGACAAGGTACAAATTATTTTTTTTATATATCTGTCAGGACTGACAGCAAATAAAAGCAACTTTAAACAGATACTTTTGAAAACATTTCGCACGTGATGTATTAAATATTGAAGATGAATATGAAATTTTATGTCCTGGAAAACAGAGAATGTAGAGACAACCGGATAAAAGGTTGTTCAAAATCTTCCATTCTAGTTAGTTTAGGAGGATATAGGATTTATTTTTTAAACGCAATATGAGAAGATAAAGCGTTGCCCAGTTTAAATAGCAGAGCGTGTTTAATTGAGATAAAAATGATTGATTTATTGTGTGCTCTCCGTATCTTGAACATTGTTTCCTTGAAGTACGCAATCTTGCAATGAGATTTTATCCCCCTGCTGTGCTGTCAAACTGAAAAATGACGCGCTCGTTTTGGAAAACTAAAATTTGAGGCGGGCGTGAACTGCACACGACGTGTTTCGGTGTCCCCGCGTAACCTCAGCGCTGCGCCCATTTCTTAGGCCGAACTTTGACGCTGCACTCGGATTCCTCAGCGATGACTTTTCCAAGAAGTCCTGCCAAGAAAAACAGGCATCTGGCAGCTGTTTTCGGGAAATAACTGAGAGAGACAGCAGGGGAGCTGGGGCTGAAGCTGCCCCACATCTGTGCAAAGTGACAGCTTCCAATCTCCCCCCGAGTTCAGGACTTGCTTGGTCGAAACCCCACAAATCAAGTGACAAACACAGGTAACAGGGGTCGTTGTTTTGTGCACAACGGGTGTTGGGCGTGTCCGAGTTTGAAATGTCTGTTACCTTAAGTAAACTGAAAACGTGTGTGTGTGTGTCCCCAGAAGCGGAGGTATAAGCACGTGCTTGAGTGATGGGGTGTGCGCACGTGTCCCTTTGTGTGTCAAAGATGACTTCGGTATATGTGTGTGTGAATACAAGTACAGAGGTAGGGGACTTTGTTATAAAAGCTTTAAAAAAAAAAAGGTTTAAAAGAGTTTGCATGGTAAGGGAATGCGAGTGACTCCCAACAATTCTAGCCTGCTCTTCTGTAATGGAAGTGTGTCCTCACAGCAACTCCATAATTGATACATGCACTTCACTGTAAAGCTGTTACAAAGATGAAGACATCCAACCCATGGCCACACACATTTGTGTGCAAATAAATCACATGAGCATACATTTGCAAATTTCCCAACAGTCAACTGTCTAATTTCCTCTCTGTTGTCATACTGTACACATATGTTTCTTGAATGTATTTCACACACACGTCTTTGAACTCTTATTGTGGGTTTTACAGAGTGTCTTTTGTTAAGGACTTCTTAGTCAGCCCCATACAAAACTTAATATAAAATATAAGTTCACAGTAGGCAAAGAAAAAAAGACATCCATTCATCCATTATCCAACCCGCTATATCCTAACTACAGGGTCACGGGGGTCTGCTGGAGCCAATCCCAGCCAACACTGGGCGCAAGGCAGGAAACAAACCCCGGGCAGGGCGCCAGCCCACCACAGAAAAAAAAAAAAAAAGACATGCATTTTCTAAATGTTTTACAGAATGAAGACATTCTTAACAATAGTGATGGTTCATGAACAGTTGTTTTTGTAGAGACATTGTTACTGTGTAGACACGATACCCCTTCTCTCCATGTAATAATGAGCTGTTAGTCTATCCATTTTCTGTGCCCATTTTTTCCAATGCCATTCCAGTACCATTTCTAGTTCAAACTCATATTTATTATATTTTATATATTTATTATATATAAAATGCTAACACTGCGGTGGGCTTGCGCCCTGCCCGGGGTTTGTTTCCTGCCTTGCACCCTGTGTTGGCTGGGTTTGGCTCCAGCAGATCCCCATGACCCTGTAGTTAGGATATAGCAGGTTGGATTATGGATGGATGGATGAAAATGCTAACATCTGTCTCTTCTGCCACACTGTTACATGCAAACTACTGGGGCTAGAACCTTGACTTTGGTCTTGATTCATTGAAAACGTATAACCTGATACTTTCTGGTAATGCAAAAAATTTGAGGTGGTAGCAACCTTGGTAAACTGACCTGAACTTGTGGGTTTCATAAGGTAAAATGACTGGTTGGAAAGAAAAAGAAGACACACTACATCTGCTGAGCATCAAGCAAACTGCATAGGCTGCTGACATGATTAAGAATACAATGATATTTAACAGAAGAAGAACAGTGTCATCTGCTGAGCATCAAGTGCGGGATACAGAATGTAAGAACAACCGAGTCGGAGAAATCCATGAACCTGGAGGTCTGCATGTAACTAGGGGCTAAAACATTTACCTTGGTTGTAATCAAAACCTTACACATTCTGGTAATTCACAAAATTTGAGGTAGTGAAAGCTTCAGCAAGCTGACCTGCACTCATGGATATCTTACAGTAAAGTGAATGGCAAACAAGGTGAGATGGTGGAAAGAAAAACAAGACCAGTTACATCTGCAGAGCATCAAGCAAATCACATTGTCCGATGAGATGTTGAAGAACACCATAGTAATATTAATAATAAGAAGAAGAGTTGCACCATCCAATGAGCATCAGTGCAGGATGCAGAATACAAGATGACAAAGTCGGAGAAATGCATGCGACTGGAGATCCATGTGTTTCACTAGTAATACTATAAAAGTCTTACTTGGATATCTCACATAGACTAGTGAATGTAGTAAAAACACACCTCCACGCTCTGTTCCAGCATGCACAGCAGGAACTAACCCTGAATGAGCTATGAGTCCATCAAGATGTAGCTAAGCACACAACCAAAAGTACACCATGCTGATTATCTAGAAGGGATCAGTTCACCTGATACCATGTCTTTAGACTGTGGGATTAAGTCAGATTACCACTAGGAACCCCCCTGAACACAACCAAACATACTGTACCTAAAACAGCCCATCCAGGAATTAAACTGGGGTCTAGGTGCTGTGAGACCACTTAGTACACTGGTGTGTTAATCTAAATATGTATGTGTTAGATTCACTCAAATAAACACAATAACACACATTATTTCATTTCTGTTCATCTTCTTATACAGGGAGATAAAATAATCTTTCTATTGGTTTGTTTGAAAATATTTAAAATAACAATAGTATTTAACTTAATAGAAGTTTCATAACTAGAACTTGTTGGGCTCTAATGTAAAGAAGTAAATTTGGACTGGAGGGCACAATAGGCCTTAGTGCAATACATCCCCATTCGCACTGCCTCTATTCACACTGCTGCTTGAAAGACATGTTATATTATAAAACGTTTTGATACTAACTACTGATCAGTTAATCAATCAGTTACCATCTTTGAGAACTATTTTAATCAGAAATGTATCTCTTCTTTATTTCAACTAGCTGAGTTACATGGGTAAGAAAGCGGTAAGGTGCAAAGGTAGACAGCTATAAATTACCAAACAAGTTATAAATTACCAAAGACAAGTTATAAATTACCAAACTTTATCACAAATAAACTTGTTTTATTTAGCAAAGTATGTCATCATCATCATCATCATTTAATGCATAACTATTTTTAGCACCGGAAGGCTTTTTTTCTATATAATACTATCCTAAGTACCTGGCATTGCCCGGGCAAATTTGTAGATTACATTAAGGAAAGAGAATATAGGTTTTTGTGTTTTTTAAATGGTAACCCATTGTTATTGCTAGCTGTCCCATCTGTCACTCACACTGCCTTTCTATCAATTTCATTGTGCTTACGAGTCAAGAGTTTGTCCTTTTTGGGTCCAATTGGATTCCAGAATTGTGGTAACTCCATGCTGGGTTGCAACCATAAATACTGTCATATCTGACGTGTCTTCTTAGTTGAAGGTCCACAGTTTGTAGTGCTTAAATTATAAAGAAAAGCCAACAACGCAAGAGTTAAACAAAAGCCCTTTAATTCTCCGTTGTGTTGTTCTGTATTTCCCCTCTCGATCAAACCTCACCCAACAGCACACAATACTCATTTTTTAATTCATGTAGATTGAAGCAGCACATGGTGTTGCCCTGGTAAATAATGTTAAGCTCTGATTATTTTGTCTGCAAGTTTGGTTTCAGTCTGTTCAAGTGTTCCACTTGCTTTGAGCCAGCAGGTGGCACTGGTGTGCATACTGTAGAACCTAAGAAAAACAAAACTACTGGGACCCCTAGGGCCAACATTTTGGGTTCCAAAGTGATTGGTTTTGGCCATATGGAGTGCAACTATGCAAAATTTGGTCCTGTTCAATCAATGGATATGGGATTGTGTAGGGAACTACAGACAGACATTCTATTTTATTATTCAAAAATGATATTATTTATGTATTGTTTTATTCTATTATATATATATATTTAATATTATAATATATATTTATATTTATATATTGTATGTATAAATATATATTCTTGGTTTTTCCTTCTGATGTGTAGAATCCCAATTTTCAATAAATTAACACAGTGAACGATATTACCCTACTCGGGTCGGTTTAAGTCGATGACAAATAGTCATGACGGAAACTCCTGATGAAAGAAAAAGTGAAACGGTTAGGAACCAGGCCCAAATTGTATGTTTGAAAGGCAAGATTGATGAATATCACAACATATGTGGTGCTGCTTCACTGCTGATAGATCACTCTGTAGTATTTCTTACCACTCGAACGTCTCTGGGGAAAGTCCAAAAATGTGATGTCAAAAACGTAACTTGGGTGAGAACTTGTACTGAAATTTCAAGTTTGTTGTTTGAAAAACCAAGCTGTTCATAAAGAACAAACAAACAGAGATTGAGCTTTATTGACACCAAGATTAGGTAAATCTGTGTTTTTTTATTGCAAAGTGTTTGATTCAGAATTGTAATTTTTAGGAAGCAAACTCACTTTAATTTGACTTCTATTGGACAATTTCCTAAGTATTATGTGAGTTTCTTTCTGGTTCGATTTAATTTTTCCTGCGGTATAGTTCTAGATACTCAAGGTGCCAAAATGTTTTTTCAGAGTGATGCCATAGCCGAACCATTATGATGTTTCCAGAAAGATCTATCCACATGATGGTTCCAGAAAGAAGCTTGATTTATTTAGACCCATAACGGACATCACAAATAACTATGTTTAAATTATAGATTTGTAAAATGCCAATGGGTTCCTGAATTTAAAAGGACTCTTGCATAAAATAACACAAGCAAAATTCAGGAGTTCCTGATCTTTTGTATCTTGCTAGGTAGCCTACCATGCACTAAAGGTTTCTGTTTTGTCCACAAGTTAGGAACGTCTTCAAAGCTCAAAGAACCAATTTAACCTCCCAGAATAAAATGGTTCTTTGTTAAGCAATGGCTTTATGAGGAGCCACACAAGCCAGTAAAGTGTCAGTTTAGGGCTCTTATTTTTAAGAGTGTAGTTCCGTACAACCCTGACGTGGGAATGGTGAATACAAAAATGGATAAATGAAGGGATGTTTATTGTTATTCTTATCTATATTCTAGAATACTAAGGATTGAAACTAAAAGCTTTTTAGTTATTTCTAAAATTGTGACACTATTGCAGAGGTCAGGTTGATCATTTTCATAATAAGTAAGAAAAACAAACTAAAACCACAGAATACAATAATAAAAACATGTAATGGTATCATGAATAGATTACTGTTGTGGATTGTTATTTAAATTACTTTTTGACCGGCGATATTATGAAAAGTAATACACAAGTAAAACATGTTTTGTATGGTTGTGTAACATTGACTCCTATGTCTGTGATTGGACAGACACAATAAAATTGTTAATGATATGATTTATATGATTGCCCTTTTATTTATCTTAATTTAATTCTTTGTGATATGTCATGAAAACAGTAGTTCCGAATATTCATGTGTAAGCAGAGGGATGTATTTAATGTCACTCAGAACTGCACTCTGTGGTACCTTTCATGTAGTAGATGTTTCTTTCTCCATAATACTAGAAATGTCTTCCCACTTCAATAAAAAAAAAATTCAACAGGATATATGAATGGATGCATTATTGTCCGGGACTGTTATTTAAGATGCCTTGTGATAGTGGACATAAACAAATATTTCTTTTTTCCTTCATGATTTTGATTTTAGTTGTTTTATTGACTGTTGTGTGAGAGGGTGAATATGAAAGGCCTTACAAAAAATAATTGCTTTATTGCTAGTTGAATTTCTGTGTTTTATATGATTGCCCTTTATTGTTTGATCAAACATTTTGTGGTGAGATTCATTAGTAGGAAAAGCAGATTAAGAAAATGGATGCATTTTGCAGAAGAGAAACCCTTAGCTTTTGTATATTAAATTGCTTTTCAAATACAGGAATGCTTTGACATTAATGAGGACAATGATCTTATTATCTGGCCAAATATCAAGCCTCTCAGATGTGACTTGGTGTATTCATACAGTCAAATGTTTATCTTGTTACACAGTATGTTCACCCTTCTATCACCAAACTCTTCTCAAAATACGTAAAAATCATTGAAGCCAGCCATTCAGATCTGAGTGGGCACAGCTCACTTGACAGTGATCAACATAAAATATATTTTTTTAACTATCTGACACTTGAATATAATCCAGTTTAAGATTAATGAAAAAAAAAACAAGTTGATATTTTCATGTCACGCAGTTTATTCCACATATTGCCACTGCACTATGCAGTAAGCTTTCTTACTGTGCAGTATGGCCAAAAAATAACGTGGCCAAACTGCAAAAAGGAAACTTCTTGCTGGCGTGTTTCATTTTGTAGGATCTTCTTAAAGATACAAAGCCCCGTGGAGTTTGTTTTTTTATATTCTCACCTACATATCAGCAACATAGCAAGTTTATTTATATGAGTGCATAGATCTCCCTGTCCCTCACTTATACTTTTAAATACGACCCACTAGTTGAAAAGGAATACATATTTATTTGTATATTATGTCTTTAGATCTTTGAAAAAAAAAAGAAAAACTGAGTCTGATGAAATTTTAAACACAGCGCTTTATATCCCCTATATACAGATATGCGTGCTCATTTTACAGTTTTCAATTATTTGCCTTGAATCGTAGATTAAAATATATTAAACGGCAGTTAAGGCACTCGACGGTAATCGGGACATAGGCGCCCACCCTGCTCATTTTTATTATCCCCCTTTTCGTGCTTCTTGTAGACCTCTTGAGTGTATCTACGTGCGCACGGATTTCACGAGGCACACAACCCTTGCGGTTTTGAAACAAGATCTATAAAATATTTTATGGCGGCTCAGTAAAAGTTACCGCACTCCACATTAACATCGAGTACAAGCGAACAAAAGAAATTTAATAATAGTCTGTGCCTATTTTAGATGCTTTCCTTTTTTTCTTCTTCTTATCATTACTGTACTTCAAAGCCTTCATTCTTGGCAGCAGACCATCGCTGCCTGCTTATCGTGGATTTCCATAGTATCTGCACGTTGAAATCCGATCGATCGTGTCTGCACGGCGAGTCGCTCTCTTTTAATAGCGCCTGCCAGCTCGGTACGCTCACCGTGAAATTTCAGCAACCGACCACCGAAGAAACAAGAGTCGACCCTGGCATTTCAGTAGAGCCTGTAATAACAGAGTAGCTTGTATCGATTTGTTCAGAACCGCCGCAATGCTAACTCAGGGCTTTGACATGAGAGAATGCTCGTTTAGAGATGCATAGAGAGATTACTTTTGGGTCATCGGGAAAATTGTTCAGCGCGACTTGCAGTGGGTGTGTCGAAACAAATACGACCATCCTTTTCATAACTTCTGAAATATTAAAAAGCAGAAGAATTACATTTTTGTTAAGTGTACCAGGCATGCTACCTCATCAGCCTGAAAATTTGAAAAGAAGCAAAAAGAATGAGTAGTTTATTTAACCCTGTAGATAATACATTATCAGTTGAAATCAAGTAAGATTTGAGAGATTTTGTATTTTTACAAATGACTTTAGAAGACGAATGTAGTTAACATCCATATGTTTTGTGAATATAGCCAATATGAGGATGCATAACTGCATGGGATGATGCTGTATAGTCCAGTGTCACGTCCACCTACAGCATAAGTGAATTGCGTTTGTAAAGCAGAAGGTATACTTTGTTTTATTTTTCAAATAAACACTGAACTGTATACAAAGCCTGAGTGAGTCCTTTAGGGCATGAAATCAATAGTTATTCTTTATTCTTTTAATCTCCTGGACTAAAATTCCCCTCTAAAAATGTGATTTTCTGCTTCACATCATCCTCAATTTAGCAGAATTCATTGTCCAGAGGTTCCCACACATGCTAAATAGCATTAATGGAAAAGCTCTGCACTACCTTAGGGGCAAAGCTGTATTCATTTTATGTGATGTTTTAATGTTATGTAGTCAGAAATGTTAGCTTTACTTTAATGTATTGTGATTTAATTATTATATGTTCATTTTTCATGAGAAGATTTATTTAGTTTGTTTTGCTTCAATTATTGAATCGATAATTGAATGTTATTTTTGGCAAATGTGATGTCTAAGGAAAAGCCTGCAAATTATTTAATTTATCTTAGAGAATCTTAACTGGGGTGTATGAGAGAACTTTCCAGAAGCATAGATTCCAAGTTCCCAACATTTCAGACTTTTGTTAAAGGTTATTAAAGAAAATTAAAATTTCTACGTGCGTGCACCTTATGGAAATTATAATTGTTTACAACTTACCTCAGTAGTAGCTTTATTGTTAAAATGAATTTAAAATTAAAATTTCAAGTTCAATGTATATCGAATGATGAGACGGTCATCTGCAGTTACTTTTAAAATAGGACCTGCTACCAAACTTCATATATGATTTTTACATTTGTATGTTACTGTATATCATTATAAAATGTTAGTAAATATTATGTCTGTTCTTATACAGTTGTAGTCTAAATACATGTTGGGGCAATGTTTAAACTGGTACTGGAATTTATGGTGAGCAAAGCCCATTGTGCAAATCAAATAACCCACGTAGAAATCCCATTATAAGTATTTCACTGGCTTGGTCTGGAATATAATACTTCTTGATTTCCTATGGAGAATGCAGTGAATCTGATCAGATGGGCATCAAATCCCTGTAGTCTTTAAATGGTTTCCCTTAGGATCATTGGCAGCTGTCTGTGTGTGCATTTGGGACAGTATAGGGTAAATCAGAGAAGATACACACTTATTTAGTTTCATTGATTACTTTCATATTAATAGTCAGCTTCATTCCACTTGAACGCATTGGTTAGTTTAAAGAATGACAGCTTTTCAAATGTTCATTTAGGTATTTCACTTCAAACTTTATGCTGTGCTTGTGAAACTGCAAATATATGTTTTCTGAAAATAGTATTATCTATCTATCTATCTATCTATCTATCTATCTATCTATCTATCTATCTATCTATCTATCTATCTATCTATCTATCTATCTGTTTTACTCATTTAAGCAGTAAACATTAACAGGTCAAGTGTATCAACAAATGGCTTAAAAAGAAAAGAAGCAATATTACATTTTCCTGGAATTGATGATTTTTCTAGTGTCAGTGTATGTAATTTAGTAATAATAATTATGCTGAAAATGGTGATATGTAGTATTTGAAATAAATGTAGAAACAATTGTGGAGTCTGCTGGAAATGTTACTTCATCCATCTATCTATCTATCTATCTATCTATCTATCTATCTATCTATCTATCTATCTATCTATCTATCTATCTATCTATCTATCTAATATAGTGCCTTTTATTATCTATCTATCTATCTATCTATCTATCTATCTATCTATCTATCTATCTATCTATCTATCTATCTATCTATCTTAAAAATAAATATGCCACAATGGTTCTTCAAACCAGTGTCATAGTGGAACCATTTCTGGTTTCTAAAAGAACCATCCATGTTAAGGTTCCAGAAGGGACTTTTATTCCATAAATAGCTAAGAATAGATGATAACGGACTTCTGAAATATCAGTGAGTTTTTAATTTAAAAAGGATTCTTGCTGCATACAACTCCACAGACTAATTTCAGGTTTTCTTGATCTGTTAGTATATTGCCAAATAGCCTATATATTAAACATTTCCACATATATTAGGAAACCTTTTAAAGCACAATGTACCATGTTCATATGCCAAGACCCCTTCCAAGATTTAAATGGTTCTTTGCCAAGCAATGGTTCTATACAAGGAACCCAGCAAAATGCCATTAAAGAATTGTTACTTTGAAGAATCTATCTATCTATCTATCTATCTATCTATCTATCTATCTATCTATCTATCTATCTATCTATCTATCTATCTATCTATCTATCTATCTATCTATCTATAGATAGATAGATAGATAGATAGATAGATAGATATCTATCTATCTATCTATCTATCTATCTATCTATCTATCTATCTATCTATCTATCTATCTATCTATCTATCTATCTATCTATCTATCTTTTCATCATTATAGCAGTACATTTCAAAAGGTCAAATGTTTGGACATATAACTTGAAAAGTAACCGTAGAAGCAAAAAGAGCATTTTTATATAAAAGGTACAACAATTCTGTTCATCTTTCTGTCAGTGTGACTGTATCAAAGTTAGTAAAATAATTATGCAGGAAAAGGTGATACGTATGAATATAATGTAATTTCACATTTAGAAATAATTGTGGAGTTTGCTGGAAATGATAGATAGATAGATAGATAGATAGATAGATAGATAGATAGATAGATAGATAGATAGATAGATAGATAGACTCTTTAAAGTAACAATTCTTTAATGGCATTTTGCTGGGTTCTGAACCATTGCTTGGCAAAGAACCATTTAAATTTTGGAAGGGTTCTTGGCATATGAACGTGGTACATTGTGCTTTAAAAAGTTTCCTAATTTATGTGGAAATATTTAATATATAGGCTATTTGGCAATATACTAACAGATCAAGAAAACCTGAAATTAGCCTGTGGAGTTGTATGCAGCAAGAGTCCTTTTTAAATTAAAAACCCACTGATATTTCAGAAATCTCTTATCATCTATTCTTGGTTATTTATGGTTCTGGAACCTTAACATGGAACGTTCTTTTAGAAACCAGAAATGGTTCCACTATGACTCTGGTTTGAAGAACCTTTTTGGCATGTTTATTTTTAAGATAGATAGATAGATAGATAGATAGATAGATAGATAGATAGATAGATAGATAGATAGATAGATAGATAGATAGATAGATAATAAAAGGCACTATATTAGATAGATAGATAGATAGATAGATAGATAGATAGATAGATAGATAGATAGATAGATAGATAGATGGATGAAGTAACATTTCCAGCAGACTCCACAATTGTTTCTACATTTATTTCAAATACTACATATCACCATTTTCAGCATAATTATTATTACTAAATTACATACACTGACACTAGAAAAATTGCTGTATCAATTCCAGGAAAATGTAATATTGCTTCTTTTCTTTTTAAGCCATTTGTTGATACACTTGACCTGTTAACGTTTACTACTTAAATGAGCAAAACAGATAGATAGATAGATAGATAGATAGATAGATAGATAGATAGATAGATAGATAGATAGATAGATAGATAGATATGTAAGTCACTATAGCTAACTAGTATCTGCATATCCGTCTACATGTGTATTTAATATTAAAACACTTACTGTCAATTTACATTAAGCATATGCTGTGTTTTTTGTTTTCTTTAGTGCAATAGCTGCAAAGTTATATTTACTTCATTTTACATTTTAATAAAAGCATATTATGTTTAACAGGTTTAACATTTAACAAGATACGGTAATGTGTTAAATGGCATTGCTCAGGTTGGTATTTGAAACATAATTCACTAACTCACGGGTTTCTTTTCAAGGCTAGAACACATGCACGGCATTACATGCACATTGTTAAGTAAGCCTGAAATATATTTGATCCAGATGACTTGACTTTAATTGTTAAAAAATTAATGTGTCCTAGCTTTATTATGTAGTGCATGGATGACAATCAATATTTTTGTTATGCTTTATTCGGTCGTGGGTCACAATATAATGAACGTTACAGCTGTAATTTCTGACTTGGGAGTAAAGGATGTTGAGAAGTGAAAAGTTGATCATTTTACTCTTTATTTAAAAGTGATGGAATGAATTGACTATAATTGCAATTCCTGTCAGATTCATGCAGCTACTAATTACCTACGGCATTTGCAGTCTTTCACATTTGGAATTTGTGCAGCAATTTCGCGCTCTTGTTAAATTGTTGCAACCACACACGGCAAACGAGTAAAGGGTTAATTCCTCCCGTCGAGTTAAAAAAAGTAGAAACGCGGCGTTTTGGCTGAGCGCACTTCATGAAGTGTAAGTCTCTGCGCATTTCTGGCGGCTTTCGTATGACCATTGTTTTTTTCTTTATTTGAATGTATATCTCAGTTTTGTGAATCCATATTGTAGCGGGATTTGGACACACGGGTGGCCTCGTTTTTACCCTTAATTTCGGGCGGAGGAGCGAGTCGCTCGGCGTCCCTGGGTCGTTTAGTGCGCAGGTTTGTTTTCTGGACTGCGAATTGCTCTGTGAAGTATATTTGGTTTAGGCTGTAATCGATATTTCCCCATGTTTATATCTTTATGAAGGCGGGCTAAGTTGAGGTGTTTTGTGGGTTGCGTCTAGCGGCTGCACTGTTTTTTATTTGTTTGTTTGTTTTTGTTAATGACGTAACTGACATGTCTAATTGAACACCTGAAACAAACGGAGAAAATACATATATACGGAAAATTGGTCTGAAAGCATTGCGACAAAAAAGTATCGTACAGAGTAGCTTTCATTGCAATGGAAAGATGAGCCCAGAACGGAGGAGTCTCCAGTCCGCGCCCGGAGGCTGTCACAGGCTCTGACAAGGAACAGCTTCCACCGGTGAAAGCGGCTAAACCCGACTTGGGTTTCTTATGTAGGTCGCCGAGTTTTCTCCTGCTACAAGCTCTCTCTAACCTACTTCTCCCATGTATGGAAGAAAGATGAAATCAAATCGCACACTCTGTTCTGCATTAAAATTAATCAGAATATGATTTCAGGCGTGCTTCTCTCCCCACCAAGACCCTTGAAAGAAGTTAAAAATGCATTCGTTTACCTGGCACCTTTTGATTCTTCATGAAAGTGTTTACACAAACGTATGGTAAAACAGAAGACATTATAAAGAACAATGCACGCAATATAACAAAAAATGTGTTGCAGTGTTCTCAATATATCACGGAGCTCTTCATTTGATTGTAGTTGTACATGTACTATATGCAGGGAATTGTAACTTTATCATCCTTGACATAGATAAATAAACGTGTTTATTAGGAAGCATGCTTTAAATTTCATGTTGTTGACAAATGGCATACTGGTTTGGCTGCATTTCCTTTGATCCATGCACAATGTAAACACTATCTACAGCAAGGATCAAGTGATCCAAGTGTCATTGAATTAATAACTGTAACGTTTTTTTTGTGAGAGGCGCACTTGCATGTGATTGGAGTTCCTTTCTAAAAAACAAAGTTTATCAGAATCAATTAGCACTAAATGTACATTTGACATATTTTGGCCGTTATTAAGGGGGACATATTGAAAAAGAACTGCATTGAAATAAGCGGGTTTAAGAAACGAATGATCCAAACGAACTAAGTAAGAGTTCGTGTACAGTATATTGCACAGAGTGATTTGAAATGACGGTCATCAAGAAATTTCATAAGTGCAGTCATTATTTGATTGGTAAATGTCAAACATTTATCACAATGCAATATTATAAGTCACACGTGGTATCCATTTGTTTTCCGAACAGCTTCTTTCAATCCAGTGTCGCTCGGAGCCGCAGTCTGACACGTCCCGGTTTATTTTCAGCTTCCCAGTGAAATCTGAAAATGATCAAAACTTCGCTTTGATCATAGCTGTTTTGATCGTTTGATTTTAGGATTAATCTTTCTGATTTCTATCAGTTTTATTAACAGTCAAGGCTAATTATCTGCAGCCAAATCTTTCCACAGAAGTGTTATTTGTTAATGGTTAAAAAGTTCCAACTTTTTATCAGATCTAAAGGAGAATTATATGATTAAGTTTTTTCGATTGCATAAAGTTCCTTTAATATAAAGTTTATTTAAATAGTATTTAATAGGAAAAGATCCTTGGTGTACTTTATCATTTTGTGTATTGGCAAATTCCCTATTGCCCCTTATATTTATCATTTTGTGGGTTTTATTTTGATAAATGTATGTATGCCCTATGTTTGTGTCAGCTTTAATATTTTAGAATTCCTACAAAACTGTTGAAAACCAACTACAGTTATATAAATCATTCCTGCATGTTTATTGCCTAAAACATAAGATATGATCTTCGATCGGGAAACATATAAAGTAACATAATATATTGGGGTATTCATTGTTTAGAGTTATGTGATGGAAAAAATAAACCATAGTATTATGTTTAAAAATAAAAGGATGCCATTTTTCTTTAATCATTCAATTGTTAATTATTTTGCACTTTATTTCCTCCAATCAGTGTTTCATTTAAAATATTTTATTTAAGTAGAGACCCCTTTTCACCTTCAGACCATGAAACAGAACAGAATAGTTAATTAAAATGGATGAATATATTCTTATGCAGATTTTTGGTCAATGGATGGATAGATTATTTTTAACATCTGACAACTGTAAAACTAAAATCTCACACACAAGATTATAAATATTATAAACTTTTGATAAAACAGAGGTAATTCAGTACATGTCCTGTAACAAGTTGAGTGATGAAAAGCTGTTCAAATGCCGTCATGTTCTTCAGTTGGCTAATTAGTTCAACTTTACTTAGGCACAGTTAAGTTTGTCTGTTGTGTTTTTGTTATGTATTAAAAGTTCTTGTACTTAATATTTTTGCTTTAAAATGTATCCATGTTTGTTTTATAAAGCGTCTTGTACTCTGTGAAGGACATAAAAGAAAGATCCATAGTTTGATTGTAGACTTGGCATGTGTGACATGAAATAAGGATTCACTGAATACAGTTTTAATGATTACTCCATTATATGTAGAGGAGATTCACAAACAAAAGATGAATTGGCATACATTTAAATAGAACATATTGATGAATTTTTATTTCAGTAATATTTTTAATACAGTAAGAGTTTCTACTGCTCTTTTGAGTTATGTTTGTTGGATACATTTGTACAGATACGTACATAGGACAACTAGAAATTCCCCTTAACAATACATCTTCTTTTACTAACCATAAATAAAATTTAAAAAATCTACTTATATAGATGGTTACAATATCTGTTATTTAAAAATGTCAGAGAATATCACTATGGACTTGCACAGCGATACATTTACTTGTAGTTAATGTTTGGATCACCTTATTTACCAATTACCGTATGAGTGCATGATAAAATAAAGGCTGCATTAATTTTAAGATAATAAGATTTTAAATATTTATTCTGCCATTTATCATAACACATACTGTATAATGAATTTGCCTTTACTTGGAAATACTGTTTCATTTCCCAAACTGTTTTAAAACATGAGCACAAGTTGTAACAAATAGTTTTGATATATTACATTTTGAAAGTGCACGTAGAAGTGTTTTGAAGGTAGTAAATTAACAACTAGGTTTTCATTATGATTTTTTCCAACACTAAATGACATTATCAAATGGAAACAATAAATGCAAAACCAGAGTTGATGTTCACTTATTTAAAAAAAAAACTTGATTAGAACTTAGTAAGTTGATGTCTTCGTATGCAAATACACAGTTATTACTAGTTCATGTGCTGAATAAACCATCCATTTTGGGAACCATGTTCCAGAGTGCAGCTGAATAAAACAGTTCGGCTCAAAGAACAAATATGAGTAGCAGTGAGGCAACAAAACAAACAAAAGAAAGGAACTATAATGAAAGTATTTCAAAAGCAGCATATACTGCAGGCTGTTGTGTAAGATCTTTGACTTCTGGGTTTAGGTCGCCATTCTTTTTAAATTGCATCTTTGATCAAGATGTTCTTGCCAAATCGTCACGAGTCATTTGGAAGTTTAAAAAAAGAAACTAATCATCACCTTGAAACAGTGTGGCGCTCAACACCGGCACCTTTATTGAGGTCAAGTTAAAATATAGACATGTATGCCCTCAAACTCTCATTTTCATTTTCTTGCACTGTCAGTTCAGCTGTTCCCTGTAGAAAACAAAGCCTTTCTTCCCCCACTGTCTTAGGAAGAAACACACATTGCTTTATATTGTAATGCCTGAAAAGCACACTAATTGAATCAGAAAATAGAAAGTAATCTCAGATTTACACCTAACAGTGTTGTTACTTTAGCTGATTTATAAATGGGGAATGGTGTTCTCATGTCCATTCTCAGACTCTTTTAAAATGTCGATTTCTTGCCACATATAAAATGGCGGTGTTTCGAACAAGAGCCCTTCCCAGCAAAACGTGGGCGTGGAAGTCACTGCCATACTTTGATCCTGAGAAAATGAAATGTACATGCACATTTATGCAAAAAATTCAAAGCACATCATAAATCTTTGTTTGATACCTGAATGCTTTGTCGAGGGCAAAGAGACCTGAATTGTCATCTGGCTCTCTGTGAAGCAGATCAGACAGGTATTTTCCAAGCAATATTGTAGCCAGCTTCTTTAGAGGTAATGCAAGAAAAGCCATTGTGGAAAATATAGATAAAAAGTTTACTTTACCATCTTTTTCTCAGTTTTTGTTTGTTAATTATACTATCAAAAGCCCCAGCAGGTCTAAAGGATTCTCATGGAAGAGCAGCAGTGATCAGTTCTGTTTCACTCCTTGTTATTTTGAGTTTAAAATCTTGCATAGGATGACAGTTGATCTCCTTTTTTTCATCCGTGGTTCATTGTGTCTTCTTTGAACCATGTCTGCTTTTGTCATAGTAAAAGGCAAAGGACATAAGACTGGCTTATTGAGGAAAGACAAGAAATATCCAGAGGGTCGTGTTTAGTTTTTAAAATACAAATTTGCTGTTTCATTTTGTTTTTTACTAACAAGAATCAGCTGAGTTGTAGTTGAAGAAAGAGAGAGAGAGAAAGAGAGCAAACTATTGGGGCATATAAGCAGACTGTGTCACAGGTTACACCTTTGGGAACGGTCCAACTGGAAGGTTCAGCTCAGTTCCTTCAGAGCTTTAACTCTTTTCTGGTGTTCATTCCACTTCATCTCACAGTTTTAGAATTCACTGATTCCCAACCTTTTTTTAACCACTGCTTTTGTTTTATTATTTTCCACAGACAATGCTTCATTTATCTGGTCCAAGCTGGGTCCTATTTAGTCACTTAGCTCTGAAAAGGGAAGGAAGACCCCTTCTCATTTCACACAGTTGGTTCCTTATGCTACAATGTGCTACAAGTGCCTTACTTCACTATGTCCAGCTGGTAGGCTGGTCGTTTGTGTGTGTTTGCGAATTGTCATTAGCCCAATTTATTCGTTTGTTGGAATATTTTTCTGTTTTTTTTTTGTCATGCAATTTCTTGCTGATACTACTTTTTGCTCCATTCATAACATTTTAACGTTTTAAATGCTTGATGTTTTAACAGCCTTGTGGGGTGGGGTTATTGCTGGTAATCCCAGAAAAATCTACTATTCATTTTAGGAACTGCTGACTTTTGAAATAGTTTTTCAGACATTCTGCTGTGCCTTTCTTGAAAAGAGCTGCACCCTTTGGCACCACCCTCTGTTATATTACACAACAGCAAAAAAAAAAAAAGAAGAAATCTGAAAATCAATTACCTTAGATGACAAAGAAAATCTGTAAAAGTAGCAAAAGTCACAAAAGTCAAGGCTTTAATTTGCAGCTAAAACGTTCACCTATCTATTATTAGGCCTGCTTCAACCAGTTTAAGGTCATGGGCCCAAAGTCTGTCCTAGCGTGGGTATGTATGGGATTGTGTCCTTTGATGGAATGGTGCCCTATCTGTGGTTGGTTTCTGCCTCGTGCTTGATGCTACTGATGGGTTGTTTTGAAAAAGTGATACGAGGATCCTTGTCTCTTGGACAGAATTGTGGCATCTTTGAAAAGAAATAAAATAGTGGAGCAAATGTAGGTGGGTGGTTTTATTTTTACAGAGTATTAGGTTGGAAGTTTGAATGCTACATATTTTCTTTCATTCGGTGAAGGGGCTTTCTACTGGCATCGGTAGAAAAGTTTTTGCAGGAAAAGCAGTTTCAGTTTTGGGTTCCTGTCTGCTGAGACTAAGGCAGAAAGAGCGAAAGAGAAATGCTGAAGGCGGCCTGAATTGTAAAACTGGGTCAGAGTAGAGGAGAGAAGAGCAGGGCGAATGGGAGGTGGCATAGAGCAGAAGGTGGAAAGAAAAAAGTCATGATTGGGTTTTCTGTATATAGAATTGATTGAGAAAAAGGACAATACAACATTTGTACTTTTTACATTTTTTTTTTTTGCTGGAATTAAAGGCATAAGAGATCTTCTTTTAAAACCTGCTTTGTCAGTTGTTACTTTTTAGTTCTTGGCATATGATAAAAGAAACCATTCTTTACATTTTAGTGCTGTGTCATATGACAAGATTTAATCAGGGAGAAAACAGAGTCTGAGACAGCCTTTACAGGTCATTTCTGGACAGAAAATGGCAAGTGGCCTAAAAGAAGGAAACCTCTGTAATCTGGGTTTAATATAAATCACTATTGTAGACAACGTTGCTTGACGACTAGACCATTTAAACTTAGAAGTCCGTCACTTCTGCCTAAAATAGAATTACATATTGAAATTTGAATAAGTGCCAATTCTAAAAGTAGAACATTTTAATTTTAACACACTAGCATTCTAAACTCCTGGCAGAGCTTAAGCCCTACTCATCATACTGAGTGTCATCAAGCCAGCCTGGTTGAGAATTTCTATCTTTTTAAGAGGGCATGAGCAGACTCTCGAGTAACTAAGGTGGACAGCAGCATGCCTCGTCAGTCACAAGAAACATTTATAAATAGGATAAAGTCTTTATGTAGCACCAAGTCATTCAACTTACTTTACCATGACACAGTGGCATAATCAGACATATATACATTTCATTTGGAAATGCTGTCTTCCTCTAAAGCTACTTAAACACTTAAATTATTATGTTTTTTTTTTCTTCTTTCTACATTTCCTTTTCAAGAATTACAAAAAGACAGGATGCTCCTATGGAATGTTCAGCACAACTAAAGAAGCTGGGAACCTTCTCATTGATTATTGGATCATTTTAGATTGTCCCATTACTCTCATTGACCAAACTCTGCTGTAATCAGACTTTTGAGTCACCCTCCTCGGATGAGTTCATGAACTAATGCTACTTTTTAAGTTCCATCGCTAGAGTATGTGCCTGCGACTTCTTGTCGTGGCCCTTGTCATTGTGTATCTGCTCCAATCTGTAATACTGGAACTGCTTTTTCAATGTTATTTCTTCACAAGCATTAACAGGCTACGTCAAGTTTGAAATGTAGCTGCTCAATTACTGATTCAGCTAAGTATGTATGTTACATGTTAGCTGGCTCAACAACATTGGTTTTCTGTGAAATATAGAATGATACATTTTTTAGGAATCACTATATTGATGTTGCTCATAATCAGTAAAATAAAAAGATAAAGTAAATCAAATTGTTCCCTGCAGAAACTGTGTATTAAAGTAGAGAATATTGTCCTACGAGTAACGAGTAGGGATGTACCAAATTTTCGGCCACCAAAAAAATTTGGTAAAAAAAAAAATGGCATATTCAGTATTTGGACAACTTACCAAAAATACCATTGTTTTTGGCTGAATGTGTGATGCTATTTAAATAAGCTGAGCTTAAACAATACTCATCAGTAAAGGATTAGACAGAGCATCCTGACAAGCTAGCTCCACTCACGTTTTCCTGTTTTTTATTTAGTAATTTACTGTATTTATTTTCAGTTTGTTTTTTTTAAACATGTTTTTTATGAAAAATCTAACTTCAATAATGAAAGGTTTTTCAGCATCTTGTAATTGTATAATTCAATTTAATTGAAATGCATCAAGGATTTTTGTTTTGGTGGGAGGCGTCTTTACAGTTTTTTGCCAGAATGGGGGCAGAAGAAGGTCATCATGGTGTAAATGTAAAGCATTTCAAATAGTAATTCATTTTGCCAAACTGGGTGCTAATGCAGAGTTAGGAAATGAAGAGGACCTCCACTTTTTAGGAAAATATTTGTACAAAAAAGTGTTCAAAAAATTGTGTAGTTTTTTTATGCAAACACTGTTAAAAGAAAATAGTGTGGAGTTGCAAAAGCATTCTTAGTCATTTATTATGATTCCTTATATTATCAATATTAAGAGATCACTGATGTTTTCTTCAGTTTGATACCATTTTGATCAAATTGAATCTCACTATAAAATTATTAAAGTTTCATTTTTTCCTACTACTCTCTCAGCTTTTGACTGTCCTTATGGCTTCATCAACAATTACATTTAAATAAAAGCAAAAGAGATACTGTACCTTCTGAACTGGCCAACCATTGAACTGATCTGGAAAATCAGGCATCAATCTGAAATTAAGACAAACTGTGATTATGTCAAAGGGTTCCTTTTGTTTGCATTTCTGTGACCCACACTGTTAAGCATTACACTTATTAGATGAGTTCTCTATTTTATTTTTCTTATCAGAGTACTAAAAGCATTATGATACTTCTCAATTGCATTTACTGATATACTAAATTACAGTATTTGGGAATATTATACTTTTCCTCATATCTCAAAAAGCAGATGCAACATGTTTAAATGAATCATCATTAAGAATGAGTTAAAATGTCTGATAGGATCAAGGTGAATCAAGGTCATTGGGTCACTAATATGTGCCACAATATGCAAATTCGGCACATTGCTGCTCTCATCAAATGCTTCACAGTCTTTCCTTAGTGACATGCAAATAGGAGCAAAATAACTAGGCATGATTCAGAGAGATGCTTTCAGCATTATGAAATAAAACAAAGTGTGTATTGCTAATGATTTGCCTATGCCAGCTACAGGTGGTCTTTAAAGTTTCAGGAAAATGTTTCTTCTCTCAGTCTTTGTCTGGAATGACTTCAGCAGATCAGCACCCAGGTTTGGTGTATGGGCGCTCCATGAGAGATGTGCTGCGCACTCTTGGCCAGTCATGAATTCTCACAGTTGCTAAGATGGATGCCAGCAATTGCTTATGATAGCATGTTTAATACACATCTTGAAAGTGTTGTCATCCGGAAAGATATTCTGCTACACAACATCAACTAGAAATAATTCATTTTTTTAGTCAAAGTTTGGTCTGGGGTCATTTTAAGGCTTCGACAAGGACCTAAGCTTTTATGCCTTGCAGAAATTTCCATGTTAAGTCAGCTACATATAGTTACTTTGTTTTCCTGTTTTCCCTGTATCTTCATGTGTGAATTGGCTTGTCCCTCGGCTATGGTATGGAAACTCAACCCTCACACTCATTGCCCCATATTCTAAAGAACAGACTCAAGTAACATAACATAGTCAATATATCTAGGTACCTTTGTGTGTTTTCGTAATGTTCACTAAGTGAGCTTTCAGGTCATTTTTGATAACTTTATGTAGTGACCTATAGTAATATTTGTACAAGGATGTCTGTTTATATGCTTTATCGCTCATTCCACAACTTTAGTGGCGATATGTGGCTTGTATCTTCTCACAGAGAACAACAGATACATGGAGTAAGTTGCAAAGCAACATAGCAGATAGCAGACTTTGGGTCCTTTAAATCTTGACTTGACTGTGAGTGAGTTAGGTTAATAGAGTTTACAAACTGAAGTGGTTTGAATGGTCTGTTCTTGACAAAAACATATTTCATTAAGATATATGATTTGATTTGTTTAGAACCTTTTTTTAATTATTTTTTTTTTATAAAACTTAAGTTATGTGTATGGAAATTTATTTGATTTTAATAAAATCAATAAAATTAAAAAAAAAAAAGATTTGATTTGATACTCCAGGGAATGTTCAAGCTTTGAATACTATTTTAATTTTAATGCTGCCATTTTGTTGCTGCCATTTTGTGGAGTTTTTTCCGCCATGTTCTTTAACAGTGCCATGATCATGCTGTCTCAGATCATGTAATGCATAATGTCAAGATGATGCTACCTATAAACCATGGTGTTTTATCTGGATCGAATCTAAGTAGATCCTTGTGGTTCTTTTTTCCTTTTTTACCGTCTTGTTTTGTTACTCTGATCCTGACCCTTTTGAACTAATATTTTTGGCTTTGATTATTGGTTACTGTTTTGATTTTGGTTGCAAGGCTATTTTTGACTTTTTGGTATTGAACTTCTGCTTTAGACTTTTCTTTTGGTGTTCCCTTTAGTTAATTTGCTGGTCCAACTCTCAACTGTCTTTTTTTGGACAAGCCTGCCTTTTTCCTGTCAGGCAGTGTAACTTGGTTACATTGGTTAAAAGTTCATTTACCACTACAAGTACAGCGGAAGTAGGAAGTACTGTTGCAATCTCTTTAATGGAGTTCAAGGAGTTACAGCTCCTAATGTTGAACAAAAATATAATTGGTACTCTGTCAATGATACTTTAAAGAGACATATAGCTATGTGCACTAGTTATAATTACATTACAAGCTTGTTGGCACAGTAGTTTTAGCCAGTTTGCCCTAGGGGCATGCGTACCTACCGATTTGCATTGAACTTGAATTTTTTTGCATCATAAGCTATTGGGAAATTTGTTCTGTATGCCCAAGACTGTTAGGTGTGGCAGTGGCCTTCATGCGCTGATCACCGCTCCACTAACCTTTTACCGCTGCACTAGTCAGTCAAAATTCAATTGCTAGGGTGGCTTAGAGCTGTGTGGCTATACATTAATAAAAATCACAGACATTTGTAGATTATGTGAAGAACTATGCGGCTGTGTATTAGTGAACAACACAGAAGGACTGGTAGACTTAAATGATTTTGAAAACATATTGTTCTTCTATTTTTGTCTGGGCTGTTTTCCTTGGCATATTCAGTCTGAATGTAGAACAGAGATATTCCTCATTTATTGTATCATCAACACCCACTCTCTGTTGGGAACAGAGCGTACAAAGTCCCAATGAGAATGGCTGACTTTAAATTTTTCTAGTGCACAGGGAATTAAGAGCATCTTTTTATGTTTTTGCACATATTTTATTCATGCATTCTCATCCCTTACATCCAGTTCACAGAATGAGCAATAGCTATGAGTGACCTGTGGTTTTTTTCCCCGTTTCTAGAATTTGTCTGTTTGTCTATCCAGTATAGAGGCTTGATGAACCCAATCTCTAGAAGAATCGTTAAGATAAAATAAAAAAAAAAAAATTGAAATTCAAATAAATCCATAAATAAATTCCCCTTCAGAATCTTTACTGGCAATTTTTATGTACAGTCCTGCTACTGTGTGTGTATTCCCCTAATGTAGTTATCTTGACTTAGTTCTGAAAATGTTGATTTGCCCTGTATTTTAGGCAATGGCGAATCCATTGCACATACAATGCCTTACTAGTTAGCTATCAGTATGCTGCATGTGTGTGTGTGTGTGTGTGTATGAGTCCAAATTATGTTAACACTAATGGTACTGCTATGTATATACTTCTATACAATTTTTGTGGACAATTTATGTGCCATATTTGGTACATGTGTTGAACATGATGGCGAACAGGTTGAGACATTCCTGTAAATCATCTTGCACATATGAAGTATGTTTTGTGAATAAATTGTTTCTGCCATTCAAATGTTAACACACATATATATATATATATATATATATATATATATATATGTACAGTATATATATATATATATATATAATTATGGTTGGGTTTAGTTGAGCAAAGAACTGTTGTCTTTAACGGTATAAAAGAAATGATCAAATCATTGTATTATAAGTTTTACGACATTTGCTAAATGCATGCAGAACTGTTTGTGTCTTGAATGTTTTCGCACTAGAAGCTTTGTCATAACATATGCTTGCTGGATTTGGAAAATAGGTGGATGGATTTTAAAAACTTTAATGGCAACATTGAGTGCAAGGCAGAAACCAACCTTGGACGCATGGAAATAGCCCATAACAGGGCCCACCCATGCACTCAGTTTAGAATTATCACTTAATCTAAAATGTCGCAAAAAAAGCATGATCACCAAGAGCAACTCCTGTAAGTACAGAATATTCTAGATAAACTCAAGAGAGAATATTGGAACTTCAGGTGAATGAAACATCAAGTCTGAGCCACAGTACGACGAAGAGAGATTATTTGTGTACTCCCCTAATGTAGTTATCTTGACTTAGTTCTGAAAATGTTGATTTACCCTGTATTTTACACAATGGCGAATCCTTAATTGTGTTAACTTTCCACAGTGCAAGCTTTAAACATACAGTACAATGCCTTACTAGTTAGCTATCAGTGTGCTGCATTTAATCACCAATCATATCATTCCTATTCAAACAGACACAAGATCTGACCAACCAGATTTCTTGTGATTTCAAAACTCACATCTGTTTTATTGTGTGCAATAGATAGCCTTGTATACACCCCAGGAAAGATCACTTCGAGTACAAATTACACCATTAGCTGGAGGAACTCCATCTTAGAGTATATTAATAAATTCTGCATTTGTAAATTATAGCATAGCTGTGTTCAACATTCTCAATAACATTCCTGACTTGTTGTTTTGCAATTTTTTTTTAGTTTGTGAGTAGTGATATGCACACTATGAGGTGGTCTGCTTAATTTTTTGATGTCATTGTTTGCTTGAGGTGCAAAAAACTCTGTCTACAGTGTGCTAACAGCACAACCTTTTCTGATTTGACTGGTTTCCTTTTAGATTCAATGTTTGTATGAGTACTGTTAACGTGATTGAACAATATGAATGTATTTGCTATTACAAATATTATAATAATAACCCACCATATTGAGCACTAGCCCTTTTCTCCTCAATGCCACCCAACTGAGTATCAAATCATCCCCACAATCATATCAGATCAGGGCCTGGTGTACGTACAAGTGTCTCTGACTTACAGCATGAACAATAACGTGAGTCTCTACTGACTGAAAAGGACAAGTAATGTTGGTATTATACCACTGTCAGTAGTCTGTGGGAGGCATGCGAGTAAGAATTTCATTGTACTAATATACCCATGTCAAAGGCGATGAGCTTGTCTTGATAATGTTGTACTTGTCAGGATTATTACAAATGCACTCTCCGAATTGTTCTGGTGTATGGGAGTGAGTGTGGTTGTATTCTGCTCTGGACATATTTGTTTTCTAACCATTGTTAATGAACTATTAGCTGGAAATAAAAGGCTCCACTTTCTGAGAGGGATCAAGACCAAGAAAATTTTGAAATTGTCAAATAATAAAATGGCACAATTTTTTTTCAGTGTATTTTTGACAGCACATGTCAAAAGACGCCTGTCTCTTTTTTGTTTTTTAGAGATGTTGCTCAGAAATACTGCTGCTACTCTGTTTATTATTCTTTCTCTTGTAAGGAGTTTAGAGTAAAATAGATGCTTGTGGCATTGCTGCTCATTTATGGTTATTTGAATACCATGGTGAGACACAGTGGCTGGAACTTCTTGTAGAAAATAAGGGCCCCATTCCAAGTATTAGCTATCCCTGAAAGTCATATGCAGCAGAATTGAGATATCTAAGCCTGAGAGGTGGATGGTAGAATATAAGAATAAGGAAAATTATCTCAATCATTTTTTATACGACAAAGTTATTGCGAACACCACACAGAAAGCTTACTAAGAGGAAATTGAACTAGGATCCAGGCCATTTTATGCTTCTTGCAGATATAGGTACAGTATATTCTTCTGGGTTAGTTGGGCTGAAGTAAATGTGTGAGATTGAATGTGTCCTGTTTATACTGGTCATGAGCTTCAGTTAATATTGACATCATGGGGTGGGGGATGCAATCTCGGTGATTTCAAATTTGGCATGATTGTTGGTGCAAGATTGGCTGATTTGGGTATTTCTGTAACTGCTGATCACCTGAAATTTTCATGCACAACAGTCTCAAAAGTTTACTCAGAATGGTGTAGTAAACAAAAACTGTGTGGAGGTTCTGGAGTCAAAAATGCCTTGTTGATGAGAGAGTTCAGAGGAGAATGGACAAACTAACAGAAAGGATACTGTAACTCAGAAAACTACTCTGTACAACTATGGTGAGCAAAAAAGCATCTCAGAATGCACAACATGTCGGACCTTGAAGCGGATGGGCTACAACAGCAGAAGACCACATTGGGTTCCACTACTGTTAGGAACCACCAGGAACAGAAAGATGAGTCTGAAGTGGGCAGCGGTTCACCAGATCTGTGCAGCTGAAGACTGAAAAAAATAACCTGGTCTAATGAATCTTGATTTCTCCTGGGGCACAGTGGGTTGGATCAGAATTTGAATCTATACACTCAACCTACCTATGTGTCAGTGATTCAGGATGGTGGTGGTAGTGTAATGTTGTGGGGAATGTTTTCTTGGCATACTTTAGGCCCATGAATCTCATGAAAACCATTGCTTAAATGCTATTTCCTATTTGAGAAATGTTGTTGGCCATGTGCATCCCTTAGTGAAAACATTTTATCCACCTTCTAATGGCTGCATCCAGCAAAGGGTGTCTCAAACTGGTTTCATGAGTATGACAATGGATTTGGCATTCTTCACCTGCTTTCCCAGTCACCAGATCTGAATCCAACAGACCAACTTTGGAAATGTGGTAGAATGAGAAATTCCCAGCATGAATCTTTAGAAATTGCATGATACAATGTCTGCATGGACCAGAATCTCAATAGAATGTTTGAAACATCTTGTAGAATCGATGCCACAAAGAACTGAATCAGTTTTGAGAACAAAAAGAGGCCACAGCCAGTATTAGTATAGTGTTCCTAATATTTTGTTGTGTGAGCATATGTTTTAAATAAACAGTTATAGAAAAGTGTCCTGTACAACAGGGAACTATGAACATGAAGCACCTGAATGAAGAAAGAAAAAATACACACAAAGAGCAGATCTTCATTGTGGAGCTCACTGATCTGAAGCTCACTGCACAGCAGTAAATAGTCATGGATGGAAAACAGATGGGTTCAGACATGTAATAAATAAAATCCATGCAAATATACAAGAAACAATGGAATGTGTTTTGAATATAACAGAAAAATACTAATGGGGATGAAGTGCTTCTTTTTCATCTTACATTGAGGTAGGAATAAGGCAGGGTGTGTCATATATTCCTGGAAACTCACAATTGTAATCCATATACTTTCTGTATGTAGAAGTGCATTGATAAAACAGTACATTTCAGTGTTGTAATATACCTTTAATATTTACTAATGCCTGCATTCCTTTATTTGCTTGTTATGTTATTTTCACACATGAACGTCTTTACCAAGGTAATAATGGTAACAGTAAGTGAAGCCTAGATGTGTTCTGACCTAATAGCTCTGTTGGTGTTAAGCAGAATAGTCAAACGCCATTTAATTTATGTATGTGTTAGTCTACATGGAAAGGCAATGTAGCCTATTAAGTAAGGTGTGGGGTTTGTAGCTGGACTTACAACCCAGAGTGATGCTAGTGTGACCGAAATATACAGCTTTAATGTGTTTATGAATAAACACATGAGAGGAATGAAATCTGTGGAAATACAGTGGTGTGAAAAACTATTTGCCCCCTTCCTGATTTCTTATTCTTTTGCATGTTTGTCACACAAAATGTTTCTGATCATCAAACACATTTAACCATTAGTCAAATATAACACAAGTAAACACAAAATGCAGTTTTTAAATGATGGTTTTTATTATTTAGGGAGAAAAAAAATCCAAACCTACATTGGCCCTGTGTGAAAAAGTAATTGCCCCCTTGTTAAAAAATAACCTAACTGTGGTGTATCACACCTGAGTTCAATTTCCGTAGCCACCCCCAGGCCTGATTACTGCCACACCTGTTTCAATCAAGAAATCACTTAAATAGGAGCTGCCTGACACAGAGAAGTAGACCAAAAGCACCTCAAAAGCTAGACATCATGCCAAGATCCAAAGAAATTCAGGAACAAATGAGAACAGAAGTAATTGAGATCTATCAGTCTGGTAAAGGTTATAAAGCCATTTCTAAAGCTTTGGGACTCCAGCGAACCACAGTGAGAGCCATTATCCACAAATGGCAAAAACATGGAACAGTGGTGAACCTTCCCAGGAGTGGCCGGCCGACCAAAATTACCCCAAGAGCGCAGAGACGACTCATCCGAGAGGGCACAAAAGACCCCAGGACAACGTCTAAAGAACTGCAGGCCTCACTTGCCTCAATTAAGGTCAGTGTTCACGACTCCACCATAAGAAAGAGACTGGGCAAAAACGGCCTGCATGGCAGATTTCCAAGACGCAAACCACTGTTAAGCAAAAAGAACATTAGGGCTCGTCTCAATTTTGCTAAGAAACATCTCAATGATTGCCAAGACTTTTGGGAAAATACCTTGTGGACTGATGAGACAAAAGTTGAACTTTTTGGAAGGCAAATGTCCCGTTACATCTGGAGTAAAAGGAACACAGCATTTCAGAAAAAGAACATCATACCAACAGTAAAATATGGTGGTGGTAGTGTGATGGTCTGGGGTTGTTTTGCTGCTTCAGGACCTGGAAGGCTTGCTGTGATAGATGGAACCATGAATTCTACTGTCTACCAAAAAATCCTGAAGGAGAATGTCCGGCCATCTGTTCGTCAACTCAAGCTGAAGCGATCTTGGGTGCTGCAACAGGACAATGACCCAAAACACACCAGCAAATCCACCTCTGAATGGCTGAAGAAACACAAAATGAAGACTTTGGAGTGGCCTAGTCAAAGTCCTGACCTGAATCCAATTGAGATGCTATGGCATGACCTTAAAAAGGCGGTTCCTGCTAGAAAACCCTCAAATAAAGCTGAATTACAACAATTTTGCAAAGATGAGTGGGCCAAAATTCCTCCAGAGCGCTGTAATAGACTCATTGCAAGTTATCGCAAACGCTTGATTGCAGTTATTGCTGCTAAGGGAGGCCCAACCAGTTATTAGGTTCAGGGGGGAATTACTTTTTCACACAGGGCCATGTAGGTTTGGATTTTTTTTTCTCCCTAAATAATAAAAACCACCATTTACAAACTGCATTTTCTGTTTACTTGTGTTATATTTGACTAATGGTTAAATGTGTTTGATGATCAGAAACATTTTGTGTGACAAACATGCAAAAGAATAAGAAATCAGGAAGGGGGCAAATAGTTTTTCACACCACTGTATAGCCTACCTAAATTGTTTCTGCTCCCTTTTTACTGAGTAAAATGTCAAACTTGCACACCTCAGAATCACAGAAAGCACTTTCTTTAACTCTGATGTCTTGCTCTGTCTTTCTCTCTCTCTCTCTAACAAAGCCTCTCTTTCTTCGTTCGGTGAGTCTTGTCCTAAGCTCACTTCCTCTTTCTAGATTCATAAAGATTTGGAATCTCATGGGGCATGTTTAAAGTCTTGGGGCCACAAACTGCTGTAGTGCTTCAATGTCCTTTAGACCACTGTATTCCTGAGCCTTCCATAACCCTTAAAAGACTTTACCTCTTAAGCACCCATCACATTTCCGCTACTTTTCCTGTGATTTTTCAGCTATAGACTTCATTTACATCACCTTAGGAAGATGCACGGAATCATGGCATGTGCTTGTAACTGCCAGTAGTGTAATATGTTATCCTCAACTCAATCTGTTATGGTGTATTACCCTGGCTTAAGTTTATTTTTTGTTTGTTTTGTATTTGTGTTGTTTTTGAATATTTTCTTTGTCATGTGTTTCTTGTTTATATTTATTTTTTGTGTAAATATTCTTAATTTATGTATTTTGTATTTTACTTTCAGGATATTCCTTGTGTTTTGTGGGTAGAACTGCCCAGAGGTGGGATCACCCTGACATCACTGCTGAAGGACCATCTTCAACCTTTATATTTTAGGCTGGTGAGTTAGTCTTTCTATGGTTCATTGATGTTCCAAAAATGTGTACTAGAAGTATTTTTCTGGTTTCTGGTTTCTTGCTTCTGTTTCTGGCTGTTTGTTTGGATCTCATGTTTGGATTTGTTTGCTGTGGCTTCCTTTTTAGGCAATCCCTGCCAAGTTATTTTTTGGCTTTTGCCATTTTTTTGCTTCTTTTAGAATTACCAATAAATATTTTTTCATTTATAAAGATTTTTGTTTTGTACTTGTCATTCAAGCCAGGGGTTTTGTAGCCATGGTCCCTTGTGGTATGATTTTGGTATTTTTTCATATATAATATATCTTGGTACATTTAAAATACATTTCCAACTTTAAAAGCCAGGGCCCCATTTTAGGCCTGTGCAGGCCACAGTCTGCCTGCGGAATTTGGTGGCTGAGGCTGGGGTGAGGCTATATCTGGGCAGGCTAGTGAAGGTCCCAGCCTGATTTGTGAAGCTTTTAAGAGGCTTTACACTTGTTATGAACTGGGAGTCCCAAAAGCACAAGTCAAGTCAAGTCAAGTTGGGGAGCATGCACTGGTACAATGCGTTGCCGCACCCACTACACAACGAAACAACTCGGGATCCCGGTTGGCAAACTCCCAGGCAGACACGCGGTCCAGTCCCACCCGCCGGAAATGACCCTTTATCTGCTGCAGCCAGGTGTTACGTGGGTGACCCCTTGGCCTGGTTCAGCCACTCAGGTCCCCAACAATGAGGATCTTACGAGCCATAGTGCCATAACTGACACTTCCTCACAATGCAGGTAATGTGCCTCATTCGGGACTCCATGAGCAACCGCTCATTCGACACAAAGTCAAACCAACGGTACTCAAGTATTTTCCGGAGAGACACAGTACCAAAGGAGTCCAGTCTTTGTCTCAGGTCACTGGATAGCGTCCATGTCTCGCAACCATATAGCAAGACAAGAAACACCAGGACTCTAAAGACTTGGACCTTTGTCCTTTTGCATTGATATCAGGAGCGCCACACACCCCTTTCCAGCGACCTCATGACCCCCGTGCTCTCCCAGTCCGTCTGCTGACTTCATAGGAAGAGTCACCAGAAACATGAATGTCACTGCCAAGGTAAGTAAACCTCTCGACAAGGTCGACATTCTTTACGCAAACAGACACACTGCTGATGGCTGTGCCCAAGAGGTCATTAAAAGCCTGGATCTTGGTTTTTATCCAGGACACTCGCAAGCCCAGACACTCAGACTTCTCGCTCAGTCTCTCGAGTACCCCGATCAGAGCCTCCATTGACGCAGCAAAGATCACAGCATCGTCAGCAAAGTCAAGATCTGTGAATCTTTCTTCACCAACAGATGCCCCACAGCCACTGGACCCCATGACCTTGCCCAACACCCAGACCATACAAGCATTGAAAAGAGTAGGAGCAAGAGCACACTCCTGACGACACCCAGAATCAACTGGGAAAAACACAGAGGTTCTGCCTCCACTCTGCACAGCACTCACAGTACCAGTGTACAGGCCGGCCATGATATCCAGCAACCTCGAGAGGATCCCACAAACCCTCAGGATGTCCCACAGTTGAATGCTTTATGAAATTCGACAAAGGCTGAAAAGAAACTGTGCCGATATTCGCATTTGCACTCCATGAGAACCCTCATGCAGTGCTAGGATGCAGTCAATGGTAGACTTCTTAGGCGTAAAGCCAGACAATTCCGGTTGGTGGTAGGTAAACAAGTGATCACGGATCCTATTGAGGACGAGGACCAAGGGGCAAGGACCTTACCTGGCACCGAGAGCAGTGTTATCCCCCTGTAGTTGCTGCAATCCAGGCGATCACCCTTCCCTTTCCAGATAGGGACAACAAGTCCTGTTTTCCAGTCAGTTGGGATGATGCAATCTCCAAAATGGACGCAAAGATTGCTTGCAATGCCAGGAGGACAGCCTTACCATCTGCCTGGAGAAGTTCACCCCGGATACCACAGATCTCTGCAGCCTTTCCTCCCCTCAGCTGGTTCGCCACCTGTGCAATCTCAATGAGATTGGTTGGTTCACAGCTAATTGGAGGATCAGCCTCAAGGACCGTGGTCCCAGAGATATCCAGTGTCCTAGCTGGAGGATCAGCTTTGAACAACTGCTCAAAGTAGCGGTAGTAGTGGGTCACAACTGCAGTGTCATTCAAAAGCACAAAAGTCCCAAAATGTCCCACTGGGGGTGGAGGACAAATCCATGGCTAGAAACAAAAAAGGGCCTTGGACAACCTTTTAAAAAAAATAATAAAAGAATTGTTTTTAACAAAAATGCTTTGTAGCAGAAGAAGCTCCAGAGAGCACAAAAAGGATTTGCCTGACAAGGCCAGACAAACCAAGGCAAACACAGTCCCAAAACAGAATAAAAAAAAAAGTTGAAAATAGAGCAAATGTTAAAAAATCTAGTAATCACAAAAGGAACCAAACACAGAAAAAACAGAGATAACCATTACACTCCGTAGAGCATTTGATGTGAACCACCAGTAACTATAGGGTATCCTCCATGTTTATAGGGCAGAGGGCAGTTCCTGGTAGTGATTGGCAAGTGGTTCCTTCTCTTGGAAAACCACCCACAAAATACAAGGAACATAACACAGGCATTGGCAACAAAACATAATAAACAAAAGTAACATTACCAAAGGTAAATGGCGTAAAAATGAACAGAAAAGACAAGAAACATAACTTTAAACTACACCCCTTTCACTATATTTGTGTGTTCTCTAATCAAGACACAGTTAGACTGGCCTGTGACTTGTCCTGACAGAATTAAACAGGTTTAATTTTGTCTTATGTCACGAGGCAGGCTTATGTGTTCAAAAGCTATCAACCACTGAGCACCCATTCAGAATTACAGTGCAGACGTACAGTGCAGACAATGCAACTGCAAGGACAGAAAGAAAGTGTGTGTTTTTGACCATGCAAACAGAAAATATGATAATATTGTGTTTCTCATGCCAGAATGGAAAAAGGAAAAAAAAAGTCCTGAACTGAACCTTAACTGGCCATGCATGGAAAGCATTAATATAACACTGACACTTTTAGGTAGCATGTTAATTGGCTGTCACAATGGAACTAGCTTCAGACACTTTGGAAATATGAAATTGTGCTGAAACATCAGCACAGAATTTGTAGTTTTTTAATCTTTAGATATGTAATCTGACATTTTCCAAGTGTTGTTACATTTGACGTGCTGTCCGACTAGAAAAGGTGTAATGTGCTACTGGCTTAAGGCAAGGTCCGGATGGCCTTACTTGAAAGAGCTCCACAGCCCCCCAACCCAACATGTACTTTTTCGTCTCTTGAACTATATTTTATTACCTAATAGGTTGGTGATGTATCATAGGCAAGTCTTCTCAATTTCCACCATGACAAGGACAATATATTCACGCTTGTAAGTCTGGAACATTTGGTTCCCCCTACTGGCCAAGGGAATTGTGCTGTTCTTCTAACATTACGTTGACTCTCAACCCTAGGAAGGCTGAGCAACCCTGAACCTGTCTGGTTGCTTGCCCTCTAGCACTGTTGGGGATCTTTGAATGTTTCCTCACAGGTTTCAGTTTGCAGTCTCTTTTAGAGCCTTTCAGTGCCACTAATGGTCTTGTGTAACTCATTCCTGTCTGGCAGCCCATCACAGGCTATAAATTATGAGATTGCTTGCTTAGTCCCACTACTGACTTGCCATCTGACTCTGAGGTAGTTACTAAACTTGAAAGTACATAAATGGTTGAAATATGGATTCAATTAGGATTTGTAAGTTCTATCGGATTAAAGTGTCAGGTAAATAAGAACCTGCAAATCCTGCTACCTACAATGAACTTAAGTCCTGCGAGTCTGCAGCCAAATGGTACCCTGTAATTTTCTTTCTCATTAGCCTTTAGTCTTTCCTATTTAGCTTTTAAAATTTCATCACCTGTTTTTGGCTACAAAATATACATAGAAAATTTAATTCTAAGTGTAATGTAAAGTATAGGTCAAAAACCCCTACTTAGCTCTCTGTTGGTACCATGGGCTTGCCAACTCTTACGATTTTGCCTCAGGAAAGAATTTGGATAAAAGTGCTAAATAAATCTTGACAGACACTACAACTTAAAAAGATTCAAAACCAGGTCTGATGTTATTATTTAGTTTATTTTTTTCACCTGCCCTTAACAGTTTCTCACAGCAACATAAATTTAACCAGATTGTGATAAAACAGGTGTTTAACAAGTCACTACCGCCCTCTTCAAATTCTTGGATTTGGATTATACTTCTGAGCATTGAGTATTACCGTTTGTCTCTGGTAACCTTTGTTCCATGTTAATTGTCTCTTTCAAATACTCTCATTGTCTTGGTAGCTTTTCAGCTTCTTGAGGTGTTGTGTCACTTTCTACATCTGTGTTTTATTTTTTTTCTCTCAGTCGCTCCTCTTCACAATACTGGTTTATGTAATTTTAATTGTGTGCACAATAAACCAATCCTAATCTTATTTGATTTTTGTATTTTTCATTTCTATGTCTATATAGCACACCTCCAGTTGTGATAAAAAATCTCACTCTAAAATGGCTAGTCTGGGAATAATTGTTTTTTAATACCACTTGAAGAACAGTGGCAGAACTGAACCCAAACCTATGAAGGTTAAGTGCCAGCATCTGGAGGCAAAATGCAATTATATTAGCTGCTGCTCAACACCCCAACCCCCCTTGGCAAAATGTGATGTCTGTGCTCGTTGATCGTCAGCAAAAAACCACAGCCCCTCCACCCACTATCTTTTTAAGAGGTATTGATCTTATAAGTCTGTAACACAGCTGATCAATAAATGTGTTTTCAAGATCAAGGCTCTTCAGCAAATGCCTTCCTTGCAGGTAGCAATGTCCTTGGGAGCAGAATGGCTGTTCAGCTGAGCAGTTCTAATAAGATTTCACTCAGTAGTAATCTAAGCAATCCAGTAATTTAGTTATGATTTATAAATATGGGAGTTTCTTTCATCAAAATAAATTCAAATTCAGACTTTTCGTATCATACAGTATCTCAGTGTCTTTCCTGCAATCCATCCATCCACTCTATAACTAGCTTACTCCAGTTCACAAGTCTGCTGGATTGTGTTTGGTTCTGACCCCTCAGCCACTATTATGGCCTTGTTGGTGATTTCATCAGAATTTTAAATGTTTGTTTTTGGCAGTTTTTATGGCTGCTTTGTCATGTGTGATCTGTATGTCACAGCCTTTAGGCAACTAATGTCACCAAAGGCAGAGGGATGGTCAAATCTCAGCATCCTCTGTTCACTTCTTACAGGGCTTTAGTTTTGCCACAGTTACTTCCGTGCTTCAGTTAGTTTTGTCTTTTGTCATGTGTTACAAAGTTGGATTTGGCTGGTGATCTTCTTTTTAGGGTAATGTAACAGAGGCAAGGAGTGAATATGCTGTATTGTGAGTTGTAGTGATACCTTCTCCTTTCAAAAAGTGACTTTTCTGGGTAATGGAGTGTTATTTTAACCCAGAAAGGCAAAACACTTGTTTTTTGATTTATGCAAGGGTTAACCACTTTGAAGTGGTTGATTCAAGTTCAGAAGTAGGTGAAATCATTTTGTTTTGCAGTGAGAGTTTGTTCCAGTAAATACTGGCCACTACTTATTACAACTACCAAAGAATATAGATCAGAAACATTCATAACTGACCCGCAGGAATCAGCAACAGGTATCAAGTAGAAGCAACTTGGAAAAAAATGAGGTGTTAAAGTCAAGAAGACAAGGCAAATATATTGTCAGAATTTAGTGGACAGGTAAGTCCAAAACATGTGTTAAAGGTCGATTTCCATTGGGAGAATACGGGTTGTTGGGGAGGCGAAAATTCTCAGAATTGTTTAAAAAAACTTAATTATGAAACTTACAGCATTTCCCTTTTAGTCAGCTTCAAAATACTCTTCTTGAGATGCAACACATTTGTCGCTGTGCTTCTCCCATCCCTAGACACATTTCTTGTACTCATTGTTTGTTACCATGTGTAGAGCCTCCTGCATTTTTCCTGCATTTTCTAGCATGGTAGCAAATTGTCTTTCGTTTAGCCCTTTTTAATTTTGTGAACTTTCTCTGAAAATAAATTGCAGAGAGCAAGATCAGACAAATACAAGGAGTGTGAAGCAACAGCCACATTGTTTGGATCAAAAACTCTTGACTCACGTTGCGATGTGAGAAGGTGTGGTGTTGAGGTGCAAAATCCAGTTCTGGGTGTGCCACTTCTCCAGACTTTTCTTCCTATAGCTGCCTCAGCACTTCAGAATAATGTCGCTGATTAAGCAGTCTGTCCAAGAGCAACAAACTCTTTATGAACAAGTCCATCAATGTCTAAAAACATGATCATAATTGTCTAAAAATGCAATAATCTTTGTCACTTGAAAAATCTGCCATGGTGATTTGGAAAAAAAAAAATGCCCAAGTCACATGCACGATTGTAGAATAAACAGCAAAAATATGCACTCCATCAAGTTGGCACGATACCACATGGGGGAACGATTAATTGAACTGTAGGCATGTAATACCTAGTGTCATTTTTAATTACTACACCCTACTCCTGTGCTATTGACCGATTCTGGGAATATTTCATACCTCCTTGTATATGACTGAAAGAGGCAACACAAAGCTCCATACTGTGTCATTTTAGGCATATGTATACTAGTTTTAGCACTTATTGCACCTACGTTTACCAATATATATATAATTCTTGGAGCAAACGTAATTGTGAAATAATATTATGATATTTCATCATAGCAAGAACAGCATAGTGGTGCATTGATCAGTAAGTCTGCACATTCTCCTTATGTTTGCATAGTTTTCTCACATTACCTTCCTCCTCCCAAAGATGTACATATTTTTTGAATTGGATTTACAGTTTTTTTTTTGTTATCAAAATTAAAAATAATCTGTGCTTTTCACTTGTTTAATCAAGTCACTACCACAGTATACTTTATTCATTTATCACACTCTGTTACTTTATCTGGGACAGCACAGTGCCAAGCAATGCTGCATCATAACTCCGGGAGGCTGAGTTCAAATCACAGCCTGGCCTCTTTATCTGTGCTCATTTTGTACAGTCTGTCCATGACTGTGTGGGTTTTTCGCCTGATAGTCTACTTTCTTCCTACATCCTAGCGAGGCTTGATTGACTAATGACTGTAAATTAGTTTGATGTGGGTGTTTGCATGAGTATGCCTTGTAATAGAAAAAAGTAATGTTAATGTTGCTATATAAAATAAAGAATGATTAATCAATAAAAATAATGAAAACACTTTGGTAAAATTAAAAACAATACATTTTGCATCCTTCTTAAAATACTTGTATATTCATTTTAGGTTATTTGATGACTCAAAAATGGCCTGGTATGAGCGAATTTGGTGGTGTGTTAGAGTATGCTGTATAATGAAAAATATCCCAGTCATAATTCCTGCATTGCACCTACTGATGTATCAATTGCATCTGCTTCCCCACCAGCTCTAATAGAAAAGTAAGAACGGAAACCAGCATTGGTGTTTCTCTGAAAGGAAGAATATATACCATGTTTTAGCTGTGAGATAAGGTATGTAGTGGTTTACAAACAAAACCTTGGTGAGAAGTAGGCAATATATATGAAAAGGTTACGTGGGTCACTTGGCAGACAAATCCTACAGGGTAGAAACAAGCTTCAGATGCAAAAAGAAAAGAAGACAGTAGATGAAAATATGCATCATTGGAAATGTGGTTCTCTACTGTGTATTCCTTATTAAATGAATGTTTTGGTCTGAACAGATTGTAGATCATTTAGTTATTTGTATTGTTTTAGACACATCTTAATGCAGTTAGATCTGTTTCTCCTAACTTTAAGTTTGTGTAAAATCATAAGATTACTTACAATTATTGTCTTCATTCTTCAGTGATTTTGTTTTCATATTGGGTTGGTCATGTCTGGTAGTACTTTTATCACCATCTTACTATGCTTCTTTTAAGCTACATCTGAGAAAATTCAGGTCTTGATGCTGAATAATGTGAGTTAAAATTGTGGAATATTTATAATTTAATCTTTCTAGCTTGCAGTCAGTCAATGCATTATAGTAACCTGTGATGGACTGGCACCTCATCCAAACCCATTTCCTATCTTGCTCCCAGCCTTTGGTTTCCCAAAACAGTGAATTGGACAAAGTAGGAACACGAAATGTTTAAAAATTCCGACTTTCCTTTAGGCTGTGATTTAGAAATATCACAACATTTTCTTTTACTTTTGTGAAACTTTGTATGTCTGATTAAATGCTCAGTTTAACTGTCAGTTTATTTGGAAAGTGTCATTTGGGAAAGGAAAAATCGAGAGGTTTTAATGGAAGGTCCAAGTTTGATAAGTAATCCTTGCAGATGTTGGCTGCAGAGAGGGTCAGCATGTTAAATGTCAGTAAGATATGCAGGTTAGAATTTATGCCATGATAAATTAATTCAAACTAAAACGTGGTCACTTATTATTAGGTTCTGCTCTTGTCACATTATACTGTATAGCATGCTAACGTCAAGACTGTAATAAAGTCTAAGTAAGGTCACATCTGACCTTGGTGAAGACAGGCTATTGCTTCCCGTCGACAGAGTGAGGCTTGAAAGACCTTGGCAGTGTCATATTTAGTTCTCCACAGTATGTACTTGTGCAATATGTCACTTTATCAGTACACATGTAGCACTTTATCATTTTCCAAACATCTTTATCAATATACTCAGCACAGAATTAATTTTGCTGATCATGGTCACTAGTTTTATAATTTTCATCTAGCCTTTTTTTGGCTAGTAATGGTGTTATTTAACTCCACTACACTTTCATGGGGTCTCCTGTAAAGGCACAACATGAGCCAAATGATGGGCAAAATTGCAGGTTTCTTTCATTAACTAATACCAACCATAGGCTATACAGCAGCTCACTGAAGCCATACTTGACTTTGGTCACCAAGAGTAGTGAATTTTGAAATGCATGAGTACCGCTAGGAAAATAAAGAACGGCAATGTATTGTCTCTTAACAAGAAGTCTATTTAATTTTTACAGCCTATATTTTTTGTGCCATGCCGTGCAGCAAGAAGTTTTTTTTTAATTAAATTATTTGATATATTAAATGAGAATTTTTAGAAGAATCTAGATGAGATATTGGGACAGCTTAGCTATTAGCTAACCAAACGGGCTTGATGGACTGAATGGTCTCCTCTTGTTTGTCAAATTTCCTATGTTCTTATAAGTGCTCAGATGAATTCTCTTCATGGAAAAGCAAAATAAAGTTGAATAATATGCCTTCTGACATAGGTGAACAATTGTGTTTTGTATTTGAAAAGGGAAATAAATGTTTTGGCATTTAATTCTTCAAAATATACTGTATTACAATATTAGTTTATGGAGTGGTAATGCTGTACTGTGTGTGTTTAAGACACTTTTTAAAAAAATATGCGCATCCGAAACTGGGCCCTGTCCTCCATCTTAAGCAGAACAAATCACCAACATGTCAGTTTATTCAGAGGACATTGTTTACACAGATATAAAGCATGGAAACTGTGATAAACTGAATGTTCTAGGCTCCAGCTGCCCCGTGACCTTGCCCCGATAAATGGGTTAAGAAAATGCACGGATTGATGGTTGGTTTTAAAAACTGACAGCATTCTGACATAGATTACCACTGTGTCATAGAGAATATTTAAAACTGAGAGTTGTAAGGTTTAGCTTTTCTGTTTAGTCAGGTCTCAAAGTACACACACATACATATTTTTAGCATGGACATACCCTGCCTTTACTATGCTTGACTTCACAGTTCATACATAGCTCCTGAATTCTGAGGTGTACAAAACTGGAACCGTGAAGCTGTATTGAGAAAGATGAAGTTCGGTACTAGCTCCCATTTTGTTCCCAAATTCTTTTTGACAATTTGTGGTAAATTTTGCCATCATATTTTGTATTTGTATAGCCAAATGTGGAAGTCAAATTCCCACCTGCCAATTTCACCTCCCTCATCCAACCACTTGACAAAACTGTGATACATATGTTCAAGGCAATCCACACTGCACATATTTGAATTATTCAAAGATCTGTTTTTCTGTGAAAGTTTTGCTTCTTGATTGTTCCAGTTATAATGTATTTTATTTAATTAATAATAACAAAATTGATGTAAGCAATATAACATTTATAAAAAGAAACTAAAGTGTAGTTTATTTGCACAAGTAAAGATTACCATAGATACTCGCGTATTAGTCGATCTCGCAGATAAGTCGAGTGTATTTTTTAAGCCGAAAATTTCGAAATTTGTTATGACCCGCGTATAAGTCGAGGGTAAAACTAATTATAAATAATTATAATTATGGCAATCGTTCGCATCTTCCATTGGCGCTTGGGCACGGCCTCTGAAGCAGTAGCAGGAGCAGATCGATTTGGAGCTGTAACGAAGGGCTTAACTATGCACAAAGATAAAGACAAAAGAGCACAAAAGTTAACTCTTTACACAGCGAAACACGTTGATGCTGAATGAGCGAGACGAGACTTCACGGTTAATGCAGCGGAATCGAATTTGGCACTCCGTCACTGAGCCAATCAGCACACAGGAACTTAACTGCTTGCTCTAATTGGGCAGCTTCTCAGCCATCCGCCAATAGCGTCCCTTGTTTGAAATCAACTGGGCAAACCAACTAAGGAAGCATGTACCAGAAGTAAAAAGACCCATTGCTGGCTTGTAATTATTAAATTGTGTTGCCCCACGGATAAGTCGACCCTGTTTTTTTGAATGAATTTTAAGGCATACATTTTTCGACTAATACGCAAGTATCTACGGTACATAATTTATATCTGTGGAAACTTGAGTAGTTTTAAGCAACTTTACTTGAGTGTCTTTTTCCTTGTTTTTGAATTTTTACTCTTATGTGGCTTCAGTAGTTGGAGAATGTTATGTATGTTCTACAGCGTGTGTGACCCAACTTACAGAAGCACTAGGAACGTATCCTTGCATAGTTTAAGCATTTACAGTACTTTATCATTATATGTACCTTTTCTCGTAAAAATCTTTTTTTTCACCTTAGGAAACATATAGGACTATTTTTTTATTAAAATGAATACATAGTAAAAAAATTCCTAGTTAGACAGATGATGTTTAATAAGGGTACCAGATTAGATAGATTAGATTAACTATTTAGAGTAATGTGTTTTCATTACCTCTTTTTATAAAAAAATGCTAATTGTGCTCTGCAGTCAATTATTATTAATCATCCTAACACTGCTGTATTGTCTAAATAACATGACCCTATAGTGTAATAATGTATGGCACAGACATATGATTTAAAGTACTGCTTTATAAACACATACTGTGGTTCTTTATTCACATGTCATTTTGACCATTTTCCCCATGGTTGTCAGTAATTTTTCAGAATGTACCCTTGGTCAGAGGTCCTCAGATGAAGGGTTTTAAGTGCATCACAGCAGTCCTCTTTGTAAACTGTTATTCCAGATGAATCTGAACATTCAGGAGCCTTTGATTTGATCCTTTCATATAGACACAGTGCTCATTCTCAGACTGTGACAGGATCACATCTGACTGTGGTCATTCAGGACTGGCCAGCATCCTTCATCTTGCAGTTTGTCAGCTGAGCCACAACTTAAGGTGAAGAAGCTAAAGGAGAAGAACTAACGAGGGTAGTTTTCTGCTTAAACAGATGAAAATCCTACCTAATCTTTAGTAAAACACAAGCACTATTGTTGGTCTCTGTCACGGATCTAAAACATTTTGATAAGGATTTATTTAAGGAATAGAGGACTAATTGTTAAACTGTCCAGAGTAAAAATGAGTACAGGAGGAACACGTCTGAGACAATCAAGAGCTTCAAGTCTGCTGTCTGACGGATGGCTTTTTGGACGACCTTTGACTCAGTAGATCACTCAACTGTGTCTACAGGACCCTTTTGATGAAAGTTGGGGATGCGTCTCTAACTACACCTCACAACAGATCAGTCACTCATTACACTAAAAAATGGCCTGCCCACATTTAGGCCCAAGAAACAAAGGTTTTATTTGAAGACTTTATATGTAGTCAAGCAAGTCAAATTTATAAGATGAATTACTAAATGAAACATTGAATGTCTTCATTGACTTTATTTTTATTTGATGGCAACACTTGTTTCAGAAACAGAAGTATCTGTGAATGATTTTTCTAACGGCTAATACTAGAGAATGCTTTACCTACACTATATTTGCACATCTGTGTTAATGTATTGCATATATTCAGAAAATAATTAGCTGCAAACCCTTTATTGAAAATTGTTTATTACCTTATTTATTTGTATTGTTGTGGTATTTGGACGCTTTTTTGGCTGTCAGCATTAAGAAACTTAACATGACTTTGGCCACCCTTCCTTCGGAGAACCAAAAAAACTTGCTTGATCTATTCAATCGAGCAAAGTAAAAAAATGTATTTTACATTGCATTCCTGCAAGGTATATTTTTTTGTGCTTTTTTTTTTTTTAAGTGAACTATTTTTCTTTGTGAGAGCGCATTCACACACACACAAAGAGTCTGCAAAGATGCCCGAAGTCTGCTGCCCCTCCCCCTCACCAATCCCACCCCCCTTCTTCCCCGCCCCGTACTGAGCAGTGTTGTGGCTGACCTGGCATGACCCTATGTCTGGCTCAACGACGTGATGTCCCTGTAAATGAGCACCCCCCCCCCCCCCCCCACACCACTCAAACATACATGCTATACCGAGTCGAATGGAAACTGAAAACGACATAGTCCACACGAGGCAAGCCGTGCCATGTCTCAGAGTGGGCCTCATTTTAGAAAATGCAAGCTCTACTCGAGAGAATGCTGTTTTGTTCTACTAGGTCATTTTAAACTGAAAATGAATCTACTATATCAAATTCCACAAATACCTGTTTGTCGCTTTTCGAAGCATCCTGGAAAAACTGTGGAAATGATGCCTCCTGACAAATTGCTGGGTGATAAAAGATCCTGACTGAAATGGTTATTGACACTTTTGTTATAGATGTACTTGTGTGGCAAGTTATCCATTGAGAACTACTTCTAGAGAGTAGAAATAGGCTAATGAGAACTATAGTTGAATTAAAATAAAGTAGCCTGCATATACCGTATATCTGAAAAGAGTAACTAAGATTGCGTTATTCCAAGAGAAAGAGACATTAAGAGCTTAATTGAATTTAGACCATGAACATCACTCAGGTTAATATACAGAGTTATCAGGGTCTCTCCAGCTCACTTCTTTTGGTTTCTCTCTCTGTCTGCTTGGCTTTCATTAGTACGTTAGAGTTGAATGGATTTGTGAAGGGAGACAGCAGTAAGTCTGGCTGCTGGTTTTATAACACACTAACTAAATTACTTATCAGGTGAGAATTCACAAGACAGTGCACTGTTCGTCTGGCCTAGACAGTAGACTCAGCACAGCTTACGATGAAATAATCCTGAAGAACAGAGTGCTTTCTCTTGAATGCTTGTATAATACGCTGCTGGACCTTAAGCAATTCTTTCTGCCTTTTTTTTGTTTTTCTCTTCTTCTACATTCATTGCTGGGGTTACACAGCTACCACAGCTCTTTTTTATGTGGCTCACAAATGAATGGCTTTATGTAATAAGGATTAATTCAATGGTAGTTTCGGGGGGTAATGAGCAAGCTACCCCCACCCCCACCACCCCCCTGAAATCCCACCAGGCAGACTTTAGATTTAGATTTAACTCTTTCAGACTGTCTTCATTTTTCCACCCAGTTCAGCTATGTCATTCGTCTGCTTAGGCAATGATTTGTGGATTTTGTCTGGTTGGACATCCAAAGTTGTAGGATTTATGGTCCCATATTACTTTTTAATAATGAGCAGGGGGCAAAAATACAAACACATTACTGCTAAATGAATATTGTCTCATTCCTCTTTGTAATATATGGATATGTTAAGTCTAGTTTAGTAAACGCATATTCTACAGTATATAAAACATGTCTTTTTATGCTATGAATTAATGTATTTAATTTTGAGTATGTGAAATGTAATTTATATTACTTTTTGAAATCATCTTATTTTCTGGACCAAACTGATAAATCAAAGTTTTTATATAAGCATCTTTGTATAGAATATAAGAATGTAATAAATCTGACAAGTGAGAGGAGACCATTCAGTCCATCAGGCTTGTTTGTTAAGCTAATAGCTAAGCTGTCCCAAAATCTCATCTTGACAGTTCTTAAAGGTTGTCAAGGTTTCTGCATGAACTCCATGACTCAGTAGTTTGTTTCAGATTCCCAAAACTCTTTGTGTAAAGAAGTTCTTCCTGGTATAGTGAATGACATTGTATTAGTTTACATATTATTTCTTTTTTTGAGTCTGCTTATTCTAAAACATGGTCATAGCATGCCACACTCTATCCTGGAAACATCAAGAACAAATGTCTGTTTATCGCATAAGGAGAAGTTTGACAAATGAAAGGTGCCCATTCAGTCCATCATATTCATCATGGCTATACTCATGAACAATCAGTTTAGACATACCAGTTTAACTAACACACAAGTCTTTGGAAAATCTGAGGAAAACCCTCGACGAAACAGAAATAACGTGGGATGTCCACAGAGGTTTTTCCCACACCAGCATTAGAGCAAGAATTTCCACTTCTTATTCATGTACTATACATGTTTTTTTTTTTTTATATATATACAACAACAACAACATTTATTTATATAGCACATTTTCATACAAAAAGTAGCTCAAAGTGCTTTACATAATGAAGAGAAGAAAAATAAAAGACAAAATAAGAAATTAAAATAAGACAACATTAATTAACATAGAAAGGAGTAAGGTCCGAAGGCCAGGGTGGACAGAAAAAACAAAAAAAAACTCCAGAAGGCTGGAGAAAAAAATAAAATCTGTAGGGGTTCCAGGCCACGAGACCGCCCAGTCCCCTTTGGGCATTCTACCTAACATAAATGAAATAGTCCTCTTTGTAGTTTGGGCTTTTCACGGAGTCACTTGATGCTGATGGTCATACAGACTTCTGGCTTTTAATCCATCCATCATTGTTGGAACATCATGGTGCTTTGGGTAGATGGTGGTGGTGCACGCCACCACCAACAGGACACCGGAAAAGGAAACAGAAGAGAGAGTAGGGGTTAGTACAGATTTTGAATGAATAGTTATTATAATGAATTAGATATACAGAGTATCAGGATTAAATTACAGTTTTGCACTGCTTTAGCCAAATAATAGTTCTCTAAAACCTCTATGAAAATAAGTAGACCAAACAAATCTAATTTAGGTTCATAAATATTAGATTTGCTCACTCATCCTGCATATCCATAGTCCTTCATACTAGTAAATTTTGAGTTGCATCATTGTGCATTGTTTTGTGCCCATACTGCACAGTTGATTTAGGACAAATGGAACCTGAGGCATTAATTTTGTTTTCCTTTGAGCATTATTTACATGTTTCAAGAACTTTACCACATATCACACATTACATTGTCAAACCCACTTAATCTGTTTCAGGGTCATATGGGTGCAGAGTCTATCTTGACAGCACTAAGCAGAAGGCAGAAATCAACCCTTAATAAATGGCTAAGGAACTTCCTTCTTATGCTGCTCCATGATGATAAATTATAGTTTTAGGTTTAACTCTAGTTGAATGTGCTCTCCAGAATTTATCACATGGACTTGTATTAACTACTTGCTTTACCATAAATAAATATCCAGTCATCTGTTCTCAGAAGCTAGCATATACAGTATATTTGTGTTTATATTGCAGACTTAAGTGTTTTCTGAGTTATGTTTCTGTATTTATAACTTGTAATTTTGTGTTTTACTGTACTACTTTTGAGATAATATGTTATGCACTGGGCTTAAACGTGGAAGTGTATATTCTTAGAATAGTTTCATTTTAAAGTTTTTTTTTTCTTTTGGAATACTGGTAGATTAAGTAATTTGCTCAGGGTCACACAGCGAGTTAGAGGTGGAGATTGCACTGGCAGCCTTTTGAATGAGAGTTCAGTTCCTTAGCCACTCTGTCTGACTTCTTCCACAATCATCACCAGAACCTGCTCTGGTCTTACATAATGTATTTTTGAATAAGCAGACTACATGGCTTTGGACCCCCCTGAGACCCTCTGTTCTTATGTAAGTATCTATTTGAAAAAGGGAATGTGGCTCTAATGGAATGCGGTGCTTAGGTAAAGTGTACTATTCAAATTATGCTCAGTTAAAATTTGGAGATTTAAAGACTACCAAGAAAACATTCCTAACACTGTTATTCTAACAACTCCAACATGTACCATTGATATGAGGCCGGATGGATTAAATGATTTTTGCTGTTTAAGCCAAATTTTTACCATCTACATGTCCGGTCAAACCAGGTGCCATTTAACCAATCCTCAATCAACCAGTTTTGGGATCACATGCCCACTGTAGGCATGTTTTCATGTTATTAGCTGACAGGAGATAAATCTTGCATGATCTTCTGCTTCTGTGCCTATCTACTTCAAGTCTCACGTGTTGTGTGGTCAGAGATGGCCTTTTACCTGCCACTATTGCAAAGAGTTATTATATGAGTACTATCTATCTTGCCATTTTCCTCACAGATCTCTAAGAAAAAAGCTGTTTTCCACCGACTGGGTGATTTTTGCTTGTAATGCCATTCTCTTTAAACTATAAGAAGTATAGCATATGAAAAGTCCAGGAAAGTCCAGGAGTTGTTTCTGAAAGACACTGGCCTAGCATGTCTGGCACCAACAATGTTACCATGGTCAAAACTGATTAGATTATGTGTCTTTTACATTTTTATGTTTTTTCCAACAACTAAACGTCTTATCTGCATGCTGTATTTATTGAGCTACAGTTGCATGATTGGCTGTTTGGCGAGGAAGTCAACTTATATTAACATGCAGATGTACCTAAATAAATGACTAGTGTAAGTGTAAATCCTAAATAAAGCTGTTATCAGACAGTTAAATGATTAATTCTCGTCAAGTTAGAAATGCTCCCTATTTAATCAAATTCAGAAGGTCAGACATCCTGTGTCCTGCCTCCTGCAAGGCTTCTGGATTTCACTCCCCCACGCTCTTACAGTAGGCACATAGCTGCTGTTAATTGCTTAGTCTCTTGCATATGTGGTATGTTGGTGTAGTGTGATCACCACTGCCTGAGACTTCTAGCAAACCAGGGACTGACTCCCACCCTTGCTACTACCTATATGATTTCTGAAAGTTTTTGTGCCGCTCTGTGCTGGTGATAACTTCAGTGGGTTTCATTAAAGGGCAGATGTCCTATTCAAGGTTTGCTCCTGCATTACCTGAAATGTTGCCAAGTGCTGGCTTCTGAAAACAGGTGGCTAGATATTTATGTATGGTATAGCAAGTTGTGGATACAAGTCCATGTGATAATTTCTGGAGAGCACATTCAATTAGAGTGAAACTTTTTTGATATTAAAGCTAAAACAATAATTTATCATTATGGAGCAGCATAAGGAGGAAGTTCCTTGGCCATTTACTAATTTTTATGGAGGACCACAAATTAGTTCTGCTATGAGATGAATGTTGAAACAATTAAAAACGACTGTAACAATGCCACCATTATACAGTTGTGAGGATGCCCCCTGCACATTGCCAGTGTAACCATTTGTAACAAGCCATCTGGGCTTTTCATGAAACCTTCTAATGAAAACAATGGAAGTATTGTATACAATTGACACTACTTGCAACTTTATTTTTTTTATATTTCTCTCTTATACTTTATTTCTTTTACTTTTCATACTGTAATGACAGAGTGAAGTTTCATTCTTAGTAACTAGTTTGCCATCAACAAATGCAATGAAGTGTAAGCCATAGATAACACGGGTATAAAAACTAACAGCGAGTGTTTTTCTTTTTATTTTGCAGTATTGCCTTAGAGTATCTGTATTTCAAAACTAATGATCGTATCAGATAATACTGAAAATCCTGGATAAAAAATGTTGCTGACCTTTAGAAATCATTAAGAAGTGCATTCTTGGCGGTTTTTCAGAAACCCCCGAGTCTGTCTAGTCAATGTGCAGAGTGGCCCTGTGTCAAAGAATGAAGACACAGCACAGAATGGCCACATAGAAATGGAAATTTTATTACAGACTGGTGCAGATTTTTTTTTTTTTGGGGCACCTGTAGCTGTAAGATATAAGAAATTTAATACTTTTCAAAGTGTGTGTGAGTAGTAGTTATGCTGTTTTTATTTTTACTCTTTTTTCCCATGATTCATTTTTTGAGCTATAGATGTTCATATTTCCATTGGTTTAAATCAATTAATTCATTTTCTTTCCTGCTTGCTCAATTAATTGCAGCAGCATTGGTAGGTAATCCTAAATAGGCTGCCTGTCCATAACAAGACACATTAATGTAACCAGCCACACTTACAATTTAATGAAGTTATTGTTACTTGGCTGATGCCTTTATCCAAGCCAACTTACAATGTTTGGGGTACAATTGGTTACTTTTTTTTTTCCAAATTGGAGCACAGGCAGATGAAGCAACCTGCTTATGGCCACACAGTTTCAGCTCTGAGATTTGAACCCACAACCTCAGGGCTTGAAGTTCAAAGCCTTAACCACTATGCTACACTGTCAGCTATTTAGAGCTGCCAATTGACCTAACACACGCATTTTAGGATATGGAAGAAAAATCTGAAGTATCCAAAGCAAATGCACAGAGTCACAGGGATAATGTGCAAACTCCACCCAGGCAGTTGACTGGGATTTTAATCCATCAGATATGAGTCAGTAGCACAGTCTATTGCACAACTGTGTCACTCATTTTTACTTATTAAATGCAGGTGGGTTTCTGGTTATGGTGACCTCGACTTACACCAATTCTGCAGATGTAAATGAGCACATAAAACTCAAATGTTTCTTTTTAGCTAAAAAAGGCTGAAATAAGATGAATTTCAGTTAATTTAAATCCAGCAAGTTCTATTTTTTTACTTACTAAAGAAGCACTTGTAACTAGTTTTGGTGTTACTATGTAGCAACTGTCACTAAAGAAGAGGCATAGTACAGTATGGTACATCATTTTGCAGCACTTCCAATCATTGTGTGCTTTCATTCACACATTTTCATGTAATCCACACCATGTGCAGGTGTGCAATAAAATTTCATCAAAGCTAAGCTGGTAGATCCGCAGCTCCCCACTTACAGTAAGCGAGTGGTTGAACCTGTTACTTGCAATTTCCAATATTCTAAGTACATCTTGAAGCCATCCTATCTCAATGAATATAGCCGAGGAAATGGCTGACACTCTGAGTGATCCCTCAGAAGAGACCGCTTGTGTCTCACGGTCATCAGTTAGTAGTGAGTTCTAATGATACCATCGCAACTTTTCCAACTCTGGGATCTGCTGTATCTTTATCAAAACAGGGTATGTCGGCATACTGAAAATACCTGTAGTTGAGTTTAGTTTATACCGGTAATAGTTTAAATGATTTATGTTTTGTGATTTAAGATACAGTAATATTGTTTCACTGTAATTTTATTAATATGCTTGACATGTTTTTTATGTAAAATAAGAAATAAAGCAGTATGCAATTTTTCCATTAATAGACACATTCAGTGCTTGTTCCAACTTAGATACACAGAACCCTACACGAATAGAACTCAATCATAACCTCAAGCCAGCCTATAATTAATAGAATTTAATTGAATTGTATATACAACTTGATTGTAAGGCCCAGACATCTTATGATTATAATGTTTTCAGCTTTTTAATACAGACTGATTCTGGGTTGGTAAAGATTTGATTTTTCACAATTGATGTGCGTTTTGTTTTCTTTTCACCGCACCCTATCCATCTATCCATCCATCCACTGACTTACTCCAGTTCAGGACTGCCTTGAGACCAAACCTGAGCAGTGCGCCCATACATTGCAGGGCACACTTATTCACACGTGGTCAGTTTGGAGTCACCAAGCAATATAACCTGCACATCTTTGATATGCACTTTCACTGTTACCCATTCTGGCAGCTGGGGCAAATTGCTTGAAGACTGGATTATTGGGTGCTGTGAAACTACTAATCACATTCATGGCTTTTGATTAACATATTAGTCAATGGCAGTTTCAGAGAGTAATGTAAAAATCAACAGCAGAAGGACCCCTATTCCTCGAAAGCAATTAAGGGACAAGAAATTACACCTGAAGAACCTTTGCCAAATTTTTGGTTTAATTGGATTTGCTCTTTACCATTACCAGTGTTATTGCACCATCATTTTTTTAGGGTTGTTTGAAGGCAGACTGATGTGTAACTAAAATAAACAGTAAGACAAAGAAATAAAAACTCACTTTGTAGAATTTTCTTTGTACTCCAGTGACTGCACAGATGACTAGTGTCTCATCCTGGGTGGGTTACTTTTATTCTTTTTTTTTTTTTTTTGCGGTGATAGGACTAAAATGGTCCTCTACTTAATGTAACCCTGTAATGGAAAGATCAAATTCATAAAATAGATGGGATAAAATGAGTAAATGAGGTTTTGTCAGCTCTCAACAATGAGGATTTTTGGAGGTTTGGTGTTTAGAGCTACGATTTTCCAGGTTTAAAGTGTGAAACCAATATTTTGTTCTTAAATGGTAACATGACAGAGCTCCAACACAACTAAAGAAACCCAACAAATCCCATTGAATCTAGGAGTCTGTCAGCTTGTCCTGTCATCCTCCATGCATCTGTAGTATCATACTTGCCACTAAACTGATATTGAAGCAACACGTCGTTACCGCAGGAAGACATCTTTCCACCACTTACAGAATGTTGACTGTGTCCATCTCTCCTTGTAACATGCTGAAACCACTTCTTGTGTCTTCAGCACTTCTCTTGATTCCAGCAGTAAACTAAACTACACTAAACTTTTCATGAGCACTTGTTCACTGGTTAAATTTTCATCTTAGACAATGTGGCTGACACTGCTGCATTGTAATTTATCATTTCGTTTCAGGAGATCAGACCCCAATAATCCCTAGCAACCAGGAGAGCAGCTTTCACTATAAGAATGTGATGCAGGGATAAATAAAACAAAAAACAAGTACAATTTCAAACTAATGCATGAAAATAAAGTTTGAAAATTAAACTTTTCGAAATATATAAAACTTGTCTAAACTAAAATGTAATTATTCTGAGCAAAAAGTTTGTGAAGACAACACACGTTTCCAAATTGTCAGCAAGATTCTTGTGTGAACTTGTAATTCATTTTGAATTTTATTTTAGTTTAAAAATATCACATGCCTTGTGATGGTGCTTGCTCTTATTTTTGCTACCTAAAATATGGACTGATTGATAATCTAGTTCTTTTTTAGTTTTGGAAATGGAAAAAAAAACGTGCAGTCTCCTTAGCATAAACTATTAAAGAATTTTTTCTTCTTTATATTTGTCAAGGGATGGTTTACAGTTGTCAAAAAATTGACTATTGGTATAAATATTGGTTGCTTATAGAGTTAATAAATCTGTCTTCATGCTTACAACCAGGCAGCTATCTTCATTCAAAATGTAATAGTTATGTATGATCCACCATAGTTGTCAATATTTACTTTTTTAAAAAAATTTGAAAGGAGATCTGAGTGGGGTGACTTAGAAATGTGGAATTTGGTGACTGTTAATAATCCATATGTGTTACTATGTTTTTCATATTTTTATTTTTTTATAATAATTGTGACACTAGGATGTGCACCCATTAGTGCATACAGTAATGTTAACAAAAAAAAAAGAAACAGACCACCTTGAAGGACACAAACCACTAATGACCAACTAATTTTATGGTAAACCATTCAGCAGTGTACTGAAGGTGTCACTGACAACTGCACAATAATTTACAAAAGCAGCATTTGTGCTGGGTTATTTTCTCTTAGAGAAATGTATTTTATGCTTCAAGCAATATTTCCCAGGGTGAATATGTGGTTAAGCACTTGATGTAGATAGTGAACACTTTGACATCGCCATGAGTAATCTCAGGACACCAGATCGGTCAGATCTTGTCAGTTTTGAATAGCACTGATGTGACTGGTGATTAAACATGTTGCACTGATGTACAGCTCAAGGTGCTCGGTGCAGTGTTACATAAAGGACTGCTCTAAGAATGTGTTCAGGCTTAAAATAAAAGGCAAATCAATATTTTTTAAGAAGAAGTTCAGACACCTAAATTAGGACTGATACAGTGAGCTATTCTGGGAATTATGGCACATTTGGCCACTTTAAGTTGCCAGTTGTGCACTTTGTGTCTGTTGGGAAGTTACTGATGGCTATCTGTTTCCTGCTGATCGTGACACTTTTAGTGCAAAAATTCAGAATACACAGATTGTACTGCAAAAACTCACAGATTATTCACTTACAGCCCATAGACTATATCAGCAAATTATCTACTAAAGATTTTTTTAAACTTGTCCTCATTTATTTATTAATTTGTTATTTATTAAATATATAAATTTGTTATTTTTTTCTTAATATGAAGAATGTAGTGATAAAGATGAAAACAGTATAGGCTATATAGAAACCAGTCCATACTGTAGCCTGTTCAGCTACATCAGGGAAAAATTCCCTTTAAGGGAGTGAATTAGATGGTTCAAAGAGGCATTGGGATATGAACAGCCATAAGAGTGATGTTGATAATGCTTATAGATTTGAAATTCAGTTTTGACCAGTAAAGAGTGACTTATGGGTCACTAATATATATCCTCAAGCAAACCCAGTTACTAGAGAGACGGATGTCCAACTGCTGAACTGTGAAAAGATGAACTATGATATAATGTTTAGCGTGGGAAATGGAAATTGTGAACTAAGACAAACTGGAGCCTTGGAATCTATGAATTTCCCTTATTGTCTGTGTTTGCTAAATTGTAACAGGGACTGTGTTAGATTAGAAAACTTAAGAAAGATTTGTCATGTCTAGGTAATCAAACAAAGGTTATGGACTTTGACAATGAAGGGCCAAGACATAACATTTTCAATTCAGCTTAATCCGGTTCAGCTTTGTGAGGGGCCAGTTCTGAACCTGACAATATTGGGTGCAAGGCAGAGCACACACATACAAATCATATTTAGAGTCAAATCTTGCCTAAAGTACACACCTGTGATTTGTGGGAGAAAAATAAAAAACAAACACTTGGACATATGGACAACACGTATTGACCAATGATGAGATTTAACAGAAGGATGCTGGATCCCAAGGGAAGTGTGCCAACCACTGCACTATGGCTCTTCTCTGTAATTCATCTAGTTCAATTAAGTTTGTTGCGTGCATACCTTACGGTACAAAGAAAGTAACTTCTCAAGCTTGAAAATGCTGCTGTAAATAGGAGAACACTTTTTTCTCCAGAGTACAAAAAATGCTACTTTTGTGTATTCAGATCTACACTATATCCATAATCATCCATAACCATCCCTTATGCAAGATGTAAGTTTGACATTTTAATCAATACATGTTTGATACAACAGCTTTCACAGGCACACTATCACAAAGCACTTTTCATAATAAACATGTAGATGCAATCGTTACAAAATATGTTTTGATTATTGCTTATCATGGCACTGCAAGCCCTATCTGATAACTTGACCCCATGTTCTGTTTAGTCAGCATTTGCTCATCTTTATTAGATATTAGGAAACATGATTTACAGGATTGTTTACAAGATGGGGGTTGCGTTTACGCAGAATTGCATTTTGTGTAGTGTGGAAATTTTAATAAAATCGAGGAAAATATGAGTAAACAGAAGTTTCATTAATATCTTTGTGTAAAACAGTAACCACATGTAATTTGTACACCAGAGTGTATTTATTTGAACCTTTCATTGACACTAGCATGACCTAAAATATTCCTTGAGATACGCAATGAAAAAAGTGGAGTTAAAAGTGTTGTTGAAATTAGGTGAAAGTTGGAGTGAAAATGCAAGTGTAACTGGCAGTGCAAATTGCATAACAAAGGTGTCATACACAAAGAATTTACAGCAGTAATGGGCTCCCTCTGCCCTACAGAACTGCAAGGGTTGCAGGTCTAAAGGCATATTTGTTTTTCAGACAAATGATCAAAGTTTTGAACAAAAATAAAACTTCCTAACTGAACTGAACTACTTGTTTATGAAGAATGTTAAGAGATCATTGCCCTTGTCTCATTAAAACATTAAAATATAAACTTGACAGAAAACCATTTAATCTGTCAAGATTGTTTGATAAACTAAATTGTTCCAGTTTTTCTATCCTGGTCTCCAAACAGTATCTTTTTCGTGATTCCCAACACAACACTTTTCTATAGATGTTCTTAAGTATAGTTTTTATTTTTTCTCAAGAGGAACTCCTTTGTGTTCAATGACAACACACCTGTTGTACACATCGCATTGTTAGGCAAAGAGTTTTTGACCAAAAACCTGATCTCGCTCCCCGTGACTTTTTTTGTTCTCTAAATTTAAATTAAGACTGAAAGGAAGAAGATTTACTGCCATTTTAGAAATTCATTAAAGATTGATGGAAACTCTACACTTGGTAACAACATAAATGTGTCCAGGAATGAGAGAAATGCTGCAACAAGTGTACAGCATCTCAAGGAGAGAATTTTTTTATAATAACAATAAATAAGTTTTTTTTTTAATAATTCAGAGAATTTTTGTGTTTTCCATTGTATTTGTTTATTTGACGGTGTAAGACAAAACACACAAATCACAAAACTTTTGATTGCTTAACAAGATAGTACTGTACAGTGTTATAGGTCAACTGAGATTCAGTAGTAGTATTAAATTCTTACTAATATTTAGTTGAGTGCAGGAAGTTTAGTATTACAGCTGGCAATTAGATTTAGACAGCAGAGGTTTAAGTTATAAAACACATAAAATGTAGAATGTTGTATTCTTGTATTGTCAAGACATGAATTGCAAATATTGCTTAGTACAGTTTAGAACAGTTACTCTTAAACTTTCAGTGGTAACCCAATGAATGATAAATTATTGTTGTGGTTAGTCTTAGAAATATTGAATGGAGTCTACACATCTGTAGGGACCTGGGTAAACATTCGTGTGATCTCAGAAATGATACATTACTACAGAGCCAGCATTCACAAACTGTTATTAGCTGTTGATTGAAACGTTAATGCAATAAAAACATTTTCAAGTAATCTATGACTGAGTTTGTCTAGTACTGACTTAGCATTTCATACCAAATAGTAAGTTTCCCTTTTCCCATCAAGTTGTTATTAGATACACCCAAAAGTATGTACTGGGATGCAGCATCGGTGATGTTTCCTCGGGGTCACTGGGTGTTTCAGGTCTTCCAACATCAGATACTCTCACCCAGATGATCCTGTTTGGGTTGTTTAGACCACGACTAATATCCCAGCACCATTCATCCATGGATTAATTCTTTTCATCCACAGTCATCTCGAGACTCTCCTGGCAGCCACAGTTGCTGATCTGATGAATGATCACTTTGAAGGCCTCTTTATGCCTAGGAGTGTGTAAACGTTTCAGAGATATCAGACAGATAATCCTCTGCCTAAATTACGATACAACTAGCATTTGATCTATTATTAGTATAAAAACAAGATTTAAAAAATAACATAAATGAATTATATTGCACTTAATTGCAATGGAATACATCTTTTGGGTAGATCACTTGGTGGAGATGGTAGGATAACAAACACTTATGGCAGTAAAAAAGTCCAGTATATGAAAGGGCATGATTAAGAATTTCCATTCAACTTTAAACAAATTACAAAATACCTCTTTATTGCATATGCTGTTTTTAAGGGAAATACAGTATTCTTAAAATATGATGCAGCCCTTGTGCATCTGAGTAATACTTCAGCTTTTTTGGAATCAGTATTATTTTCTTTTCCTCCTTGACCTTAGCTTAGACCTCCTTGCAAATGACTGCAAAACATAATATAATTGTCTATTATATTTATCTTATACATAGACCAGCACGTTGGCTAGCACTGCTGCTTTATAACTCCAGAAACCTTGGTTTCAATTCTCTACCAAGTCACTATGTGAAGTTTAGACCTTATGCTATTTCCTTCCACATTCCGAAAATTTGCATGTTATGCTGATCTCTGAATTGGCCTAGAATGAATGAGTGTGGATGTGTGTGACTTTATTCCATAATGGCCTGCAGCCCAGTTGGTTTGTTGATTTTGCTGGCATTGGAAAAAGTACAAAATAGATGGATTGTGTGTGCATGTGTTTGTATTTATAAAATGTATCTGTCATATATATGCAAACAGTATATATTTATGGCAAGAAGTCCACATTGGAATAAAACGAATCATGTATCTTAAAATAGTCTTTTATTCCTGAGCTTTCAACACCTACCAGGTGTCATCATCAGAGGAAAATAATTAGACATACACAAAAATCAAAGGCAATAAATAGCAAGTGGTGGGGGGGGTTTGTCTGTAGGAGGGTGAATTAGTAACGTATGGTTCAGAAGATGTAGTTCTTAAAGTCTTTTTTATTATTTGGGTGTTTTTCTTTTTAAGCCTGCATATGCTGGATTCATGTCCAAGTGTCTGTTAATGGTATTTTCATTTGATAGCCACGATTCAGTACTTTCTTTAAATTTTAACTTGCTCATTGTGCCAGTTAAAACGTGTGGTCTAGTTGAATTGGTATGTGCATACTGTATATCAGATACAGTGGATTTTTGTTTCTGACAGCATCGCAATGTTCCTTGTATACATTTTGCAAGCATTTTAGATGTTTGTCCCAAGTATTACAGCTGTCTATTGCACTGCATTGTATACTGGTAACACAAAAATTCAAAAGAAAACTAGTATGTATATTGTACCACTAGTCATAGTTGTGGATTTATGCAGACAAACCTGACTCCCGTTTGTAAATGTAATAAATAGGAGTTAAAGATCAGATTGCCTTTCTCCTTCTGACAATGTTGTGATGTTTTTCTGTATATGTTGTGAGTGTTTTAGGATGTTTGTCCCTTTGTATACAGCTGGGCATGCACCTGCATGGTATACAGTATACTGCGTTTTGTGTCCCTGCCTGCAGATTTCTTGCTTTTGGCTTAAAAAGAACTGTCTGTAGAGTGTTTCCTGGTTTATGTGCTACTTTAATGCCTGATCTGGAGAAATTGCTCGTTGTCGTTTCAGATTTGCCACGGCGATAAGAAACAGAAAGAATGGAAGATCAGGTTGGTGCCAATTGTTTGGCTGAAGTCTTGGGTGTCTCCTATGTAAAACATTGTATATATTACATTAGATTTATATATACTGTATATATACAGTATATGTATAGTAAAGTACTATATAGAGTATATATTATAATATTATATTTTGTAAAACAAAACTGTTCTGAGCCTGTTTAAAGTGAAGTGTGGTTTAATAAGAATAAATAGAGCACAACTGAAGAATTTACATTTTCTTTGAAAAACTCTTTCCTAAATGCACACTATTACAAACACTTCTGGCCCTATTCATTTTTCTTACAAAACACACAGGAATGTTAACAATTGTAACAAATTTCTCTTTGCTGGAAACCTCCTAAAACATTTTAACTCTTGATGTGTGTAAAATTTTTTTAAATAGGCTATCATGGTGATTATTATTATGAGGGATTTTACCTCACCGTCTAGGGTAACATTGTATGTTCAGTATATTTTAATGGTGCATTCCAGTGTACTGGGGAGAGTGGTCTGTAATCCACCAAGTTTATTTTAGCCTTAGCTGCTTGGATGCTGGTGTTTCTTGGATTGTGTGGGACAGGAACATATTGAGATAGCCTTATTTTACAAAGCCTGGGTGGTAGTTGATTATATTATTTAATGGATCTGTTATACATTTATTTAATTACATAATGGTTCTTTAATTATAATGAAATTGTTGTTTCATTATTTAGTTTTGCAAATTGCTCATACTGATTAGGACAATTACGGGTTGATTGAAAGTAACTGTGGGGCTGCTTAGGATTGCTGTCGGAATGTGGTGGAGTCATCCCTGAATTAATTAGGATGCTGACTGCTCAGGACAACCCGGTAAAATAAAAGGTTTTGTATAGGAAAGGCAGTCTGATATTTGAATTTAATACTCCTGTTTTTTTACATTTAGAAACGGGGGTCATGTTTGTCTGAATAGATCCACAACTATGAGTAGTGGTTTAACATGCTACAGGGTTTTCTAAGAACAGTGTTTTGGCCACCAATGAAAGCTGTGTTTAACTGTAAACTCCTCTGTTTATTCTATGGTGTTCTAGCAGTGAACCTTGTCAGAAGAGTATACACTGCAATGACTTGGCCACAAGCTCTTCAGCCACATGTCTTGTGCCTCTAAAGCTGTCATTTAACTTGAACTGTATTCTTCCTTGCTTAATGAAGCATTTTATGATATGTGCTCTTTGAAATGCACAATATAGGATATAGGGTGATTGATTGGTTAATCTATAAAGTTTTGTGAAAATTCACTAGAGCAATGATTTTCAAACATTATTGATGGTGTTCTGATTTCCTTTGTCAAAAATAAAACCTTTAATTTAATTTCATAAATTTGTTGTTTCCTCCGTCCTAAGTAGAAAAATTACATCAGAATTCACGATTCTTTTTACCCGGACACTGTCTCACTTCATAACTTAAGTCATGAAGCAGTTGATTCATCTCATGTATAATGTTGGTTTGATGTTAGAATATTCCTATGACAAGGTGATCAAGCTCAGAACTGCAATACAGCATGACTCATAGATACCAACAATCCAAGGTCATTTGCTAATCCCTTCATTTGCTTCAACGTATCTGCGTGAAACAGGATTTTCTGTAGAGTGATTTGAAACAGTAGAGCATATCCTCTTTTAATTCTGTATTATTAGCATATCAGACATAACTACTGTGTTTTTGCATATCTAGTCCTCAACAAGCAGAAATAGATGATTATGACCTGCAAGTGGTAAAGCCGAATCAAAATGAAAGTGGGTCTACTTACATTTTCACATCATTGGATTTTATCTCATCAAAACAAAAACACAGAAAATCCAATAAATTCGCAGTTCCAAATGTGCGGTTGTCTAGCAGCACATCTGATAAATCAATGTCTGTGCTCAGACCATTTAGGTTTATTCCATTTTTATTTTATCTCTTGTCACTGGCTAAGTGTGAATTAACTACATGTTCAGACAAAAAGTGAAACAACATGACATCAAAATTACCATTAATGTGTATAATAGCATGTTAAAGATGAATTTATTCCTCTAAGCAAAGAGTGCCATACTGTGCCCAATGTTTCATTGCCTGGAAAAGTCTTCAGAATGGCTGCTCTGGAGAGATGAAAAGTGCATCTCCTTTGAGGAGGTGATGAGTTCAGTTAATCTACCAATCTGTCCATTTGCTATATAGCAACTTCTTTGTTTTAGTTTTGTGAGAGCTGGCCCACAACCTGGCAGCTTTCACAAGTTTAAGTCCAAATATCCCTCTCTATGGGACACTGAGTGTATCTAATGATATAAAATACTAATGTGTGTCTGTCTGTCCCATGTTATTTAACAAACTAATGGCACTAGAACATTGAACTTGGTCTTAAATCAAAAGCTTATGACTTGATATGTTCTGTAAATTCAAAAAATCTTAGGTAAGAGCAACCTGGTGGGCTTTTTTTAGTAAACAATGGACGGAGAGTTTACTGTTGTTTATATCTATCCTTTTGTAGGCATTTTTTAGGAACATTGGCCCGCATGTTTTACTAGTCACAGAATAATCTGGTATTGGTTTTATTTTTTTTCTTTATTTAGCACACTTCTGTAATGGTCTGTCCACGGGGATTGGTCCCTAAGTCATTATTGCCAGAGTAGGAACCCCACAACCCTGAACGTTTGATTAATTAGATTTGTTAAAGGATGGATGCTCAGGGTATAGCACATTTAGCAAGCTCTATAACACATTTCACTTTCATAAGTATAAATGAAGGTACAAAATGGTTGAGGCTTCTCAGTTCGTGTTTGTTCCCTTGCTGTTTTCTGTGTGTCTGAGTGAGGAACGCTTTAGTGGGAGGCTGTGATTGAAAGCACCAGAGGGTGGGCATATGCACTAGTAATAGCACTAAAATGGTACAGTTAAAAGTAGATATTGTTGCATATCCAACACCCCATGTTGTCAATCTAAAGGAACAGCCTGTATTATGAGAGAAGGGCTCTGAATTGGGGCTGGAATGGGTTGCATTCCCAGTCTGTGTCTGGGAAAGATGCTTAATCCTGATGTACTAAAATTTTACAATTGTAATTAGGAACCACAGTTTTGCTGGATCAGTCTGTACTGACATTTATAAGATGTCACTGTGTACTATGTATATAAAGCCTTCGGCATAGTGTTCACTCTATAAATGAAAAATAAAACAAAGCTTGTGGTATTGATTCTAGCACTTTGGCATTCTCTATAAAATGTCTCATGTGAAATTAACGTTTGATATTAGTGCACTGACTTTTTGGCCCACTGCACCCTCCCTGCATCAGTGTTTCTGTAGGCCAGGGCTGTCCAACTTCAGTCCTAGAGCAGCACTATGGCTGCAGGTTTTCATTCTAACCCTTTTCTTAATTAGCAAGCAGCTTTTGATGCCAATTGATTTCTTTTGCTTGAATTTTAAATGACTTGCTATTTCAGACTCAGACCCCTTAATTCGTTTTTCCTTAAATAGCAGCCAAAGCAATAATGAGATACTAAACGAGGCAACACATGACCAGCTAACCTGTGTCCATCATGCGATATCTGAAAATAAAGAAAGGTGAAGGTCTCAGTGATGTCTGATCTACTCAAGTGCACACAAAACATTTTGATAACACTCTTAGAAAAAAAGAATATCAACAGTTTTGGAAATGTCCTGCTATGGCAAAATGAGAATGCCAGTAAGCCATGGATTTAAGCAACAGGTTTAATTAACAACAGAAATTGGCTTCTAATTAAGAATTTGGTTTGAGGTCTAGACTTAGCTGGTCATCTGTTGGCTCACTAACTTCACATCTCATTTCTGTTTGGGTGCCGTTTAAAGAAAAAAAAAAATCAGTCACTGATTACTGAATCTTAAACAATTAAATTAAATGAAGCAAAATAATTTAATTAGTGGCAAAAAAACTGGTCACTAATTAAGAAAAGAGGTAGAATGAAAATCTGCCAGCCTCAGTGGCAACCCCAGGACTGGAGTTGGAGACACCCTGCTCTAGGTTTTTCACTTCTTTAGAACATGTGATATGTTCTGCTAGGTGGCTTAATTCATGCTGAAAAGATTCTTCAAGTTTGCCCAGTTGTAAGAGTGATTTAGTGGTGGCAATGAGGTACAGTGAAGGACAGGGTGCATGAGTAGGGAGTGACTTGCTTGAGGAGTCATTAGGTTACAAAGTCTGTATTACTGTGTTTTTTTGGAAATAACAGGTTATTACTAGTACAGCTCACTGGCTCAGGTTGGTGGAACAAAGATAGAAAGCAACACTTGAGGGGACATCAGTTCATCACAGGCGCACATTTACACATGCACCCACAACACACTCAAGTCATCACAGGGCAGATTAAAATTACCCAGTCAATCAAGATAGTACCATCTTTGGGATGTTGGAATATAACCGTAGTATTTGAAAAAAAAAACCCACATGGACAAAGCACAAATGCACAAACTCGGCATAGCTCTCTGAGAAAGGAATTTGAACCCAAGCACTCTAGGTTTGATGAGACAGCATGTGATAATCAAGTGGCTCAGAATACCAATCCCAGTGCACTATTTGGTGTTTATTACAATGAAAAAACATAATTTTACTGTAAAATACTTTCTGCATTAGAAAATTCCTCTCTGTTCAGTCGTGCCCTAAAGCAACGAAAACTCCTCAAAAATACTTGAAAAAGCCACCCGACCCTGAAATCCCCCTCCCCCTATTTCCCTCCATGCTTTCTCCCCTCTATTCTTCTTCTCTTTCTCTCTCTCTCCTCTCACTCTTTCCAGCCCTGACAGCTTGTGAGTGTAATTTCTATATGTGTGTGGGTGTGTGTGGCTAGGAGTGTGAGAGTCTGTGATTGTGTGTATGTGATGTGCGCACCACCGCGCACGTGTGTGTGCTTGTATGCAGGAAGCAGAGCCTTGGAATGCATTTTCAGAGTTCAAGTCCACATGCATCAAATTCCAGACCAAGAATGTAAGAGGGAGAGAGAGAGAGAAAAGAGAGAGGAGAGAGAGAGAGAGAGAGAGAGAGTGGGAGGAAGAAAGAGGAGAGGGAGGAGGAAGGGGGAGGGAGGAGGAGAGGAGAGTGGGAGGAGGAGAGAGAGAGAGAGTAGAGGGAGAGGGAGAGAGAGAGGAGAGAGAGAGGGGAGGAGAGAGAGAGAGGTGGGAGGGAAGTAAAAGAGGGAGGGAGCGAGGAAGGGGGAGGGAAAGAGAGCCAGCAAGCTGGAGAGTGAGAGAGAAAGAGAGAGAGAAAGAGAGAGAGAGAGAGAACCCAGAGGGAATGGGTACTGGATAGCCGAGAATTGTAAACAGACAAGGGAGAGACAGACGGACAGAGGCAGAGGAAGAGAGAGGGGGGAAAGAAAGCATACAAGAGAAATGGTTGCAGCCCCCCTTTCCCAGTTTCCTTGCCCCCCACCCCTTTCCTCTTCACTTCTGTATGCAAGCCGAGCAGTCTCTGTTCTTTCACAGCTAGCAAAGGGCTAAGGCAGCTACATGATCCAGCGTTTGTTTCTTCGCTAAGGGAAAAAAAATAACCCACACCATTCCCGCCACCAGTTTATAGCTTAGAAGGCCAGCGGCTGCCTCAATTTGAGGAATGGGAGGGGGCCACTTCATCAAAGGGGGACTGGAGAAAATGCAGCAAAACTGGACCAGAAAAAAAAGCACAAGCTGCTGTTCCAAGTTTTTTTTTTTTTCTGTTTTTTTTTTTTCTTTCTTTTCGGTCTTTTACTTTTTTTTTCTTTTTGGTTGGAGTGCTGGCCAGAACCAGAGAGAGCAAGTGACCTGGATCCTGCCCGTGACCATTAAAATCGCGGGAAAGAGGACGGTAAGAAAAACGTGCCTCCATGTAACGGCTCACTGGGCTGTATGTATACAAGAGTGGGAAATATACAAGATAGGGTGAGCTGCATTTTTTAGCAGATGTATTCATAAACATCTATCAAAATGTAGCCACCGGAATGCATTTTGGCAGTGAAATGGGAATGGGAAACGTTACACGGTAAATTCATTAGACCCACCAGTCCATAAATCTGCAGATCAAGGGTAAAAATAAGAAAAAAGGAAAAACTCAGCCCTTTCCATCCTATTTGGGCTTACCTGTTAAAAATTTAGTTTTCCTTTATTTTCCTTAATGGAATTTAATGTGGTTGAGGTAACGATGGTGGGGCGGTGGGGGCCATTAATAAAATCTGGGATTGAATGCTTTACAGTTCTACTTTTCTTGCTTACAGGTTTTTGCCTTTTTCTTGTTAGTTGATTTTCAGTTTTTAATGCCAGTGGAACGTATAGTGAGATCAAGCTTCAGAATCTCTTACAATTTGTGGGGGTGTCCTTTTTAAAAAGATACCGAGACAAAAATGCTTGTGTAAGCAGTGGGGTGGTGAGGGCGCAGCAGAAGGTGAATGGGGGTTTACCCTTTTGTCGGGCCACTTGTAAGGGAAAAGCCAAGCACAGAAAGGCAGGGGCAGTGTCTTACTTTCCTCATTAATTATTATTATTTGTTATAATATTGAGAATATGAAGCGAAAACGTGCCCTGATAGTTACTGTGAAAAAGTTGTTGTTATTAATTTTAATTTATATTCCCCGGTTAATGCAGAGAATATTGAGGTTTGAGGTTCTGACCTCATATCTTTATATATATGTATATATTATGTTTTTTTTTTAGAGCCTTTTGTATTCATTTAAAATATGTGATATATGATAAGCCTGTTATATAACCCCCTCACCCCCCCCCGCCCCATCAACTGGTCTAAATGGCGCACCCGTGCAAACTTAGGGATTATCATTATTCAAAAATTGGTAATAAAATGTCTTGCACCCTCACAGAGACATTTACACATTTTATTCAGATGCAAATAATTTGTACAGTTTCCATTGATAAAATACTCAGTCACCTTTTCTATGAAATACTGAAAACAACTTTATTAAATAAAAGTAGAAATGAGGGGGGGGGGAGAGATTTTATTATTTTTTTTACTTACCAGAAATAAATGTGTTGCTTTCTTACAGATAATTTCAAAGATGATCAGAAGATGATGGGTACATTTTCATTACCGCTTAAGTTATTATTTTTGTTTTATTAATACATCTGTAAATGCAGATATGTGAGTAAATTGATACTGGTTTACAGAAATTAAAAAGTGAGAGGTTCTCTGCAAATATTTCTAAAATAGTGGTTTATAAATGTTTGCTCTTTTTTTTTTTTGGTATTCTGATATCACATTTTTAAGTCATATTTGGTTTGCACCACAACTTGCCAGGCACCTCTCCTTTCTGGTTTGGATTCAAGACTCCCCCATCATTTATAGACAGGAAACTGGGATTACCCTTGGTCCAATGAGCCTTTCCCGAATTTCTCTAATGGAATAGATGCCCTGATTTATTTGTTCCTTTTAAGGTGCCTTTTGTTTTTGTTTCGCAGATTGGTATACTCTAAGAACTTGAATAAATGAAATCTTTTTTGTGGTTCTCTGATTTAAATAAAGAGTAGGCCTTAGTGCAATCAGCATTTCCCATAAAAAACAAACAATGAAATCCACCCCTCATTATGCAAACTTATTAGGACGGGTTTATTGCGTAATTGCAGTTTATACGGTGGAATATTTACAGGTTGATACTGAAGTTAAAATACAATGTTTTTTTTGGGATTCTGCAGTTTTAATACTGGAGGAAAGACTGCATGTCACTGCACAGAGCCACTGCTTTGCCCATAAATGCATTTGTAATTAGTCAATTAAAATAAAAATGACGCAAAATAAAAAAAAAAAGGTCATGGGGATCCTGCAAGATGAAATCTGTTTGTATATATTTTTGAATTTTTTTTCTGAAAAGCAGATTAACTGGGCCATCTGCTGCTTGGTATATTCCATACTGTTAAGTACGATGAAAAAAATGGACACGGCTGGCTTGTTGTTTCATCTTTTGCCTCTAGTAAAAAGTGCAATTCTTTAAATTCCACATTAACCTCTTACACTATCACCCTTAATTTAAACCATTAAAAAGTTAATAATGTTAATAATGTTTTTCACAAATGGCTATAGCATGCTGTGGAAGAAGACACAGAGGAATATAAATCATAACCGTTGTTTAGAAAAGGCCTTTGCACGGCATCCTTTTGCAAAATATGTCTCTTCAGCATCTTTGCCCTAACCGAAAAAGATGTTTGACTTCGTTAATTTAACATTAATTCAGCGTGTAATAGAATATTTCATGTGGGAACAGAAAAGAACCAGATAGCTTTTATGGATTCTTTAGAAAGGGAGTATTGGGCAACATCAATTTTACATAATGCACTATTAGTGGTTCTTTTAATGCCACTGTAGGTTGTGTTTTGTAGGTTGTGTGTTTGGAACAGAAAGTCCCCACTACATTGCGACCGTTAACTTATCTGGTTCCTATTGTGTTGACTGCAGAATGCAGATATCCAATCACCCGCCATCTCAAATACAATGGAGGCTTTGGTCTTTTCATGTTCTTGATTTTGATTTGTTTCATACAGCATTGGGAGTGGCAACATGGTACTTTACTGCAAATTTTGGGCAGCTTTTCACTTTTCAAATTGGTGCTCTTAGTAATAACTGTATATTTCATTCATACTGTATTAAGGCATATCATTTTAAGCATGGGGACTCGGGCAAGCTTCTATTAAAGGAAAAATAACCTACGATATTTATATTTCTCTCCCTCGATTTCATAACTGGTTAACAGAAATCAGATTAAATCGACTTATTCTGATGTGATTTCCTTAATATAAAGCAAAATCCTCACTGTGTCTGCTGCAAGACCTCCCTTCGTCCTTTGATGCAAGTCTTAACAACAGAACTGACAAAAGAACACCATTAGTTTTGTAGAAAATATTATTTCATGGAAATTTTTTATACTATCTTTAAAAAAACTCCATTTTACATGTATAAAACATGTCATAGACGGGATATATTTATTATCAAAGAGATGAGTTGGGCCTATAAATGTGTACTTTTTTTAATATACAGTTATCAGTAATGCACAGTTCAAAGGATTCCTTAGTCTTATGGCATAATTTGAATTTTATGTGAAATTGACAGAGAAGTTTTGTTTATATCACAAATTAAATTAAAATTTAGACAGAGAAGATGGTTGAAGTTATTCTGGTTAGTGGTCATTGTAAGAAGCTATAAATCCAGATTTGTGCTTGAGTATATGAAAGGTTTTATTATACAAGTTTCCTGTCAGTTCCAATTAATGTCTTTTTCATCAAAGATTACACTAGAAACAGTGTTGTATATCCTACCACTTTATTGTGATTCTTAAAAATAAATGCACATTTATGAATACTATTTATATATATATATGTATATACTGAATATTAATTTGAAAAAAGTTAGAAACAACATTTTAGTTCTTCACTCTTTATCTGGTTTTATCATGTACAGTATCTATCTATCTATCTATCTCTATCTATCTATCTATCTATCTATCTATCTATCTAATCTATATTTAGTATATGTCTGGTGTGTGTGTTTGTGTTGGATTCATATGTATAGAATTAGAAAAAATCTTCAAAAATCATAATTTGATATATATCTATTAAGCAATGCTTAATGTTACAATTGAGGTTAGCAATGTAAAATTTAAATACAATTTCAATTACAATTAAAAATACCTCTAACATGTCTAAATTCATTAATTAAAAAAGAAAAAAGATTTCCTCTTTGAAGATTTCCACATTTGCTCTGACATTTTACTCCTTTGTTTGTTTGCGTAACAAAAACAACAGAACCTTCTTAGCATATTCACCAAGAAAGTATTTTCCCCTGTATATTCAGACATGAATTCCGTGTTGCCACAGGTTAAGAAAAAGTAATTTATTAGCTTTGTTTAATGTGTGATTTCGTAGTGAGTTAAATACCTCACTTTAGGATTAATATCCTCTGTTGCGTTCAATAAGTCCAATGAAATGAACGTGGCTTTTATATTCCTAGTTTGTCTGCTTGTGTTCATATTATGGTATCTTTTTATAAATAGTTATGTTTAATAATAGCCAAAGCTTTTCTGCAGTACTTTAATATTAATCAATAACTTTTCTAGAAAAGGATGGTTTTCATAGGTCATATGCTTACAAAGAGTTCTGAAATGTTTTATATGTAGAGTCACATACAAAGTAAAGATTACAAATGTATATGCAAGTTTTAAGTACATTTTTTATATATAATAAAATCTCCATCTTTCATGATGCTCTTTTATTTCCATATAGCATTCTGTATTATATGTATGGAAATTTAATCTTGAGAGATATTAACTCTCTTTGCATATACTATGCATTCCATGCATATTACGCATATTAGTAATAACACCAACGGGGGCAAATTCAGATGTTTCAGTCTTATTAAAAATTAATTCACTGGCTTTTTTGCAAATGTTTTTGTGTCCAGGGTTGGTTTCTGCCTTGTGTCAAGTTCTGCACAGATAGGAACTGGCTCCCATGATCCTGAACTGGATAAAAGGTTGTCAGAATGGGGGAATGGATTTTATATGAATTCTTTTGTGTTTGACCCCACACCCCCAGTGCAGTAAGACAGTAATGTAAACAGAGCCTCTAATATTTTAAAATCATTTTACTGCATTTTATGTTGTATTGTAATTAAGAAATGCTGCTAGTCAGATTTGCTAAATATAACGAAAAATACTTTTCCACAATAGACTCTGTCTTTACATTTATATTGAAAGATTTGTGTTAACAGAACCCAGTGGATCATTCTTCAGTTATTCTAGTTTACTGTAAAATAACCTAAATTTATGGAATTTTTCCTGCCAAGAATACTTTCCTATAAGTACATTTATGATATTGTCTCAGTAAGACACCCTCATTCTTTATTTCAGTGGACTATTACAGTTTGGGTCAATATAAGCACACTTTTTTGATCGATTATATCAAATATCAGTTGAATAGGTTGGTAGATTGCACTTTTTTTTGTAACCTTGATAATGTTGCACATTTGGCAGCAGCTGTTGTGTTTAGAGTATAAAGCGTAGAATTTGTTTTTGTCACTTTTTTAGGTAGAAAAGCTAGAGGTGTAAAGTGTGCAGTGTGAGTGGCTCTTTATGAGCACCACCACTTAAGGAGGGGCCGCTGACTGATGCACTGTGTGTGACCTCCACGCACTCCTGTTTTGGGGCTCTTATATGCAGCTCAGCAGGAGTCATTACCCCGCTCGGCCAGTTTCATCTTAACTTTTGTCTCAATGTGCTGGTGCCCGCTGTGCTGCATGTGAAAAAAAAAAAAAAAAAAACTACTGCCATTAGCTCAGTGAACAATTTCTGTTTGACTCATGGCTACATTATTAAAGTGAAAGGTTGCTTGGACTTCAGAGCTGTGACAAGCTTGTGCTTTTGAATGGTTTTACATGGAATTCGATTTCCTATCTTGCCTTTGTCTTTATGGACAGGCTATTTCATGAAAAAATGTGTTGCTAGTTTAACTAATAAGAATAAAAGATTTTGCAGTTTGATAAGGTGTATGTAGCATCCTTTTTAAATATACAGTGGCAGCAATTGGTCTTTTATTTCTTCTTTTTGTTACTTTTGTACATAATGCCTTCCAGAGACCCCCTAAAGTTTCACATTTTAATGGTTTTGGGGGAGGTTTTTGGGATAATGTGAAACCCCTCCTTTCATCAAACACTGGACCTTACCATGTACAGTAGACATTGAAGTGACTTGAGCCAGAGCTTAAACAGGAGGATTCGAAGATGTTCTGTGCAGTGTTATATTCACAAGGACACTCTCACTTTTTATGTATTTATTTTATAACATTGACTGGTTGCTTCTCTAAGAAAGCTACCAAAGGAACATTGTGCATTGTTTTTTTTTTAATAAATTAAGTCCTACAGATGTAACTGGTAGGTTTTGTCAGTGGAAGGAATAATTGTAAATTCCACATTAAATATAAGAAAAATGTGTGACGGTTTTATTTATATGTATAATTTTTGGGACTACACAGGGGTGCAGTGTATAATACTGCTGCCAAATGGATACAACATCAAGCATGAATCCAGTGCCTGATCTCTTTCTGTATGGAGTTTGAACATTCTCCCCCGTGTTTCTGTGAGGTTTCCCGTATCCCCACAGACATGCATGGCAGACTAACTGTTAATACAAAGATTGTTCCTGTGTGAGTTTGTTTATGCAGTGATGCCCCATCCATGGCTTGTTTCTTTTTGCCCATCTTCTGCCAGAATAAGCTTTTACCCATAAACATCCTGAATTGATTTATGAATAGAATTTTGGTTATTAACATATTTTGTAGGCTGCACATTGGGCTGCAGTATGGAGTTTGCACATTCAGCTTATGTTTTGGGGGTGTTTCTCCTGCATGAATGATAGATTTAAACTACATAATTAAACAATTATAATCTAACGCTTGAAAGCATTGTTTTGTTATCGCTAATTTCTTTTTAATTAGTGGGTGTTCTTTAAATTTTATATGGTTTTCTGAATTACAACTGAACAGTTAGGTTGTATTTAAACTGAGTGGTTCTTTTAAAGGACTGTGAGTATGCATTTTGACATGATATACTTGTGTTATATTTGCTGACCATGACCTTGGATCTGATTTAAGACAGTTTCAATAATGGATGGATAAACTCTGAACTGAAAGGCTGTCTTATACATTTCTTTATGGCACCATTTATGATGAGTATACAGATGTGCTAGATATGCTATGTGAAATTCTGTTATATTGTTGGAGAGCTTGAGCTACTATAGGATAGAGCATTTTCCAAACTTTGTTAGGACAACCTCGGCAGCACCCCCTGCCGATTAAGATGTACCAAACTTCTTTTTTCTGCCTCTGATCAAACTGACAGAGGCAAGCTCTTTTCACGGACGCTGCCGACAGGATCAGCATTCAAAAGATGAAAAGGTTTCTAGTTCCTAAGAAGTTTAGGAATGTGCAGAGGTAGAAAGAGCCATTGAGCCCAGTCGGGCCCTGCACTTCACCTAGAAGCAGCCCCCATTCACATTATCCCATGGTGATATGATTCCAGCTCAATTCCAGAGCAGCTTTAAATCATCATGCATTAAGGACATTTCATCTCAATCTTCTTAATTTTCAACACCGTTAAGCTGGAACTCAAACTGTGGCCTCTGACTTGTGGATAATACTTTTGTATTAAAGCAGTAATTCATCTGAGATTACGTTTTTTTTGGTAGTGAAATTCCTTTCCATATTTTGAGACCTCTGTCAGGTTTCATGGAAACACTTAAATTTTGTTCCCAATTTTAAGGATTTTTCTAAGTTGTTACAGACGTAGACAAACTGGTTTAAATTTGGTTGCTCTGTGTGAAATTCTAATATGCTGTATGTTTTAACATATTAATTTAATAATTTCTGTAACAAATAAATTATAAATTTTTATGCATAAATAAATAAAAAACCCTACATTATTATTATTAATTATTATTATTATTATTCAAGTCTAACCTAGTTTAAATATGAGTGGTGTAGTGGTTAGTGCTGTCTCTCATAGCTATGGCAGACTGGGCTCAATTACTTGCCTTGGGCACCATACTTTACTTCCTCTTCTTGTGTCTGTTTGGCTTTTCTCAGGTACTTCTCAGATATTTTCATGGGTATCTCTGATCATCGCCCTGTATTAATACCGTAAGTGTGAGTTTGCCCTAAGATGGCACACAGTACAAGAGCGGGTTCCTCCCTTGCTCCTTATGCTGCCTGTATTGGACACTAGATCTATGTGAACTTGAATTAGACAAAGCTGTTCAGAAGACAGAGTGCTGAATGGCTGGTGTTCAATGCACAAATTGTTTTTAAAATGAAATGTAAAAATGCATTTTTTGTTATAGGATTTGAAAGAAATTGTAAAGAAATTTATTTCTTTGTTAAAGAGAACTAAGCAATTAACCAGACTGTTATTTAAATTGCATGAACTCCTAAAATGGTAATAATTATATAAGGTAATATTGTTTTCCTTTAAAGAAAAACAAGGTGTAATTTTTGCATGCATTATTTTAGTTTTAGTAGTAGATACTGTATACTACAGAAATAACTTCCTTCATTCTAAGACTAGTGTCTTACTCCATGTGGCATCTGCCATACAGTATGTCTGTGGCAGTTGGAATTGGCTTTGACCCCTCATGATATTGTACAGGAAACTGTGAGCTCAGAAAAGAGGTGGCTAGTGGATGACAGGGTGGGTGTGATTTATTTAATTCAAAAGAGTTTCACCATCGGTTTATACAGTGCAGTGTGAGTTTTTGATTACTTTAATTTTTCTTCTCTTAGATGAAAAGGCAAAGATTGTTTATGGGCAGGCTGGGTCAGTATGTGTTTTCAGATCAGAGGGAAATAATGCAGTTCTATCATGGCTGTGTTCACATATACTTAAACACCTTATATTTATGCCATCCATCCATTCATTGTTTAAACAGATGCAAAAAATTATGTGCCTTCTTTTCCTCCGCTGGCCTATCAATCTATTCATCCATTTAGTTCCTGAAAATGCTTATTTCAGTTTAGGGCTTTATGTGCCAGAGCCTATCACAGTCAGTATTGGACACAAGGTAGGGAATCATCACCTGAGCTAGATGCCAGCGACTCACGCCCATGGCACCCAGAATAGTTCACGCAAACAATACCCAGGCTAGAATTGGTAAGATGGATCTTGGAGCGACTACTACTTGCACCACCTTTGTCACCTTAAAAACTAAAAAGTGAATCCAGTTCCATTAATAATATGCATAGAAAATCAAATTCTACTAAAGGTTTTTTCTTAATTTATCTGAAATTGTAACTAACAATACATCTATAAATTATATTCTCCAAACTGTGGAACACAAATATATTTTTCTTTTTAAACTAAAAAACCACTCATTGCTGGGACATACTCTTTTAGACTGAAGTTAATTTTCTTATCTTCAGAGTGTTCTGAAAGTTTTCCATTCCTAGACCTTCCTAACAATGGTTTCATTCAGTTTGTTTGCTGAAAGAGATGAAGGACTGGGGTTACAGTCTAAAATGTCCTTCACTGAAAACATCTATTTCAGCTCTTGGCATGAATGAAAGCAAACTCTTATGTGCCTAGTGATACAGCATTAACGTATGCTAAAACTAGGTAGACTCTTATTTGAATTTTGTGGCGTAAATAACTAGTACTCTTAAGTGGTAGTGCTCAAAGGCTTAAAGTCATATGTAAGCCCTTAATGCTTCTTTATTCATCTGTTTTTTTTAAATAAGTTTTTTCCAGTGCTGAGTTTCTCTGATAAATAAAGACACCCCCTGGCCTCATTGGCCAATAGGCAGGTATACTAGACCTGGCATATGCCCAGTCCAGTATAGAGTCCACAAACTAATGTAACTTGCTGAAGTTTTAGCACTGTAGGATGAAACTGGAAGTTTGTGGAGAAAATGCACGTAAAAACAGAGGGAATATATCCATAGCCTGAACATGGGCAGAAGACTTGAACTCGGATCTCTTGAGCAGTGAAACAAATAGATAATCACTGTACCACTGTGTCTATGCCAATAATCTATAATTGATGACAAAATTGTGTTGTTTCTGTGGTTCTACTAGTATTATCACCCACTTTGTTACTTTGGAATTTAAACATACATAATATAACATTCCAAACCAGCTGAACCAAACCTGATTTCAATATCAGACTCGCACAAGACCAGTTTAGAATTTCCAGTTAACAAAGCATGCTATGTCTTTAGAACATGGAGTGGAAATAGACCACAGACACAAGGAGAATGTGCAGACTCCACACAGTCAGTAAACTATGTATGGGTTACAAACCTTGGGACTTTTTTCCAGAACCCCCCGAGTCATGGACTCAGATAAGAATCGAAACCAATTACACTGCTGGACATACAGTGCATCCGGAAAGTATTTTACAGTGCATCACTGTTTCCACATTTTGTTATGTTATAGCCTTATTCCAAAATTGGATTAAATTCATTTTTTTCCTCAGAATTCTACACACAACACCCCATAATGACAACGTGAAAAAAAGTTTACTTTGAGGTTTTTTGCAAATTTATTAAAAATAAAAAAATTGAGAAAGCACATGTACATTAAGTATTCACAGCCTTGCAATGAAGCTCAGAATTGAGCTCAGGTGCATCACTGTTTCCCCAGATCATCCTTGAGATGTTTCTGCAGCTTAATTGGAGTCCACCTGTGGTAAATTCAGTTGGTTTGACATGATTTGGAAAGGCACACAAAACCTATCTATATAAGGTTCCACAGTTGACAGTTCATGTCAGAGCACAAACCAAGCATTGAAGTCAAAGGAATTGTCTGTAGACCTCCGAGACAGGATTGTCTCGAAGGCACAAATCTGGGGAAGGTTACAGAAAAATTTCTGCTGCTTTGAAGGTCCCAATGAGCACAGTGGCCTCCATCATCCGTAAGTGAAGAAGTTCAAAACCACTAGGACACTTCCTAGAGCTGCTGGCCATCTAAACTGAGCGATCAGGGGAGAAGGGCCTTTAGTCAGGGGAGGTGACCAAGAACCCGATGGTCACTCTGTCAGAGCTCCAGAGGGTCCGTCTCTGTGGAAAGAGGAGAACCTTCCAGAAGGACAACCATCTCTGCAGCAATCCACCAATCAAGCCTGTATGGTAGAGTGGCCAGACGGAAGCCACTCCTTAGTAAAAGGCACATGGGCAGCCCACCTGGAGTTTGCCAAAAGGCACCTGAAGGACTCTCAGTACAATGAGAAGAAGAAAATTCTCTGGTCTGATGAGACAAAGATTGAACTCTTTGGTGTGAATGCCTAGGCGTCACGTTTTGGGGGAAACCTGGCACCATCCCTATAGTGAAGCATGGTGGGTGGCAGCACTTCATGCTGTGGGGATGTTTTTCCAGCGGCAGGGACATGGGAGACTAGTCAGGATAAAGGGAATAGATGACGTGCAGCAATGTTACAGAGACATCCTGGTTGAAACACATTGCTCCAGAGCGCTCCTTGACCTCAAGACTGGGGCGACTGGTTCATCTTTCAGCAGGACTAACGACCCTAAGCACACAGCTAAGATATCAAAGGAGTGGCTTCAGGACAACTCTGTCTGAATGTCCTCGAATGGCCCAGCCAAGAGCCCAGACTTGAATCCGATTGAACATCTCTGGAGAGATCTTAAAAATGGCTGTGCACCGACGCTTTCCCATCCAACCTGATGGAGCTTGATAGGATGCCTGTCAAAGAGGAATAGGACGAAACTTGGCCAAGGATAGGTGTGCCAAGCTTGTGGTATCATATTCAAAAAGACTTGATGCTGTAATTGCTGACAAAGGTGCATCGACAAAGTATTGATGCAAACAGGCTGTGCATACTTTGTGCATGTGATTTCTCAGTTTTTTTTATTTTTAATTATATTTGCAAAATCCTCAAGTAAACTTTTTCACGTTGTCATTATGGGGGTGTTGTGTGTAGAATTCTGAGGAAAAAAAATGAATTTAATCCATTTTGGATAAGGCTGTAACATAACAAAATTGTGGAAGAAGTGATGCGCTGTGAATACTTTCCAGATGCACTGTATAAAGAAAAATAGAATATATGCTGTGTACATAACTATACCCAGCATTGTGGATATTACAGAATTACATAGAGTAATCAAATATAACTGTGTGAAATTACTGTATCTATGTTCTCATAGAAAATATGTAGCATATAAAAAATAAAGTTTCCTTATAAGTGAATCACAAATGTCGACTGAAAAAAATTATTATACATTACAAGCATTTTAAATGCAGTCATTAAATACTACAGGAGGTGTCAAATGGTTGACAAGGTCTTTACAGGATGAAATGAACACTTGATTACATTGGATGCAGGCCACAGTAGCAGGAAGTCTAAATAAGTGGGCTTTGAAGATGTTGCCTATAATTGAAGGTAATTTAATAGTAAAATTGTAATTATATTATTCCTGTAAGACATAGGAGTTACTAAAACTAATTTAGACACTACCGCAATTGTTGGGTTATATAGTTAGATCTTATAATAACCCTGAAAGATTGTTGAAATCATGAGGCAGAACAGTTATTGTTCCACATGGTAATATCTTAAAATTTCATGGCCAAGTAGAACAATCTAGATGATGGGATTAGTAATTTTGTTGGATTATTCATGCAGTTTTTAACACCACTTCTTCAAATTACTGGTAAGCACGATGCCAGGTAGCACTCCATCATTCACATGCCCACATTCACTCACACTGGACCAAATTGGAGTCAACGGTTAACCTAATTGGAATGTTTTTGGGGAAGGGTGAAGAAACTGGAGCACTTGGAGTAATCCAAACTCCATTCAGATATTGGTCTGGCTGTGGACTGAATCCTTGTCCCCAGAGATGACAAGCAACAGTACTAACCATTGCACCACCACCCCACCCAAATTCATGTTAAAATACTTAACAGGAACAGTTTTAATCTCAAAATTGCGAATTTAAATTTAACATGTGCTTCTTCTCTGATGGAGTCAAACATTAACCCTACATTTTTTGTAATTTGGTTGATTAAAACTTAAATCACCAGTAATAAACCTGATTAATTTTGTACATAATCCAGAAGCAGCAAGTAGATCACATTCAAGTTATCCTGATGGTTGCAATGTGTACTGCTGATTAAGATGACTTCAGATAGTTCTTGTTTAATGTCTGGCTGCTCGCGTGACCCGCAACAACCATTGAGATTTATGGCTGTGAACATAGACCTTCCAACTTTTTGCAGCTTCACACAATTTTGTTCTGTGTTTAATTGTTTTTCCAGAACTCTCTGGCTGCAAAATAAGAATGACCTTCCAAAGCTAGGAAGATTCCATCCATCCTGTGTTGGAATTGTGCCTGGACAACTACCTAGTAATTAAATGGCAGTTTTGTTAAACAAATTTTCACTTAGCCAATCAGCCATCAATCCCTATTTTGCTGTACATAGAGCCATTCATGGCATGCACCAGCACAACTCTTGTTAAAAGGTGTTAACCGCCAATGTTATCTCAGTTTTGCTAGTTAGTGAAGCTGGGTGTTATAATCTAAGAAAAAAAAAATAAAAACCATGCCATCTAAGTCGTGCTGACATCATTGTCACTTATACTAAAGCAATTACTGCATTCAAATTTTGAATGAAGTTGTCCAGGCAGCATGGTGGCTTACTAGGTAGGATACCTTCAATTTCTGATTTACAAGTTGTGCCTTTGGTCAGAAAGATATCTTCAAGGCACTCCCTTGCATTCCTACCTTCTGAAGATGGTGAGTGGGGTACACTTATATTATGCGTGCCCGGAAGTGGACTGCCATATGCCAGCTACTTCTGGTATAAACTCAAGGTTTGTATGGCTCATTTCTGAATTGGAAGCTACAAGAAAATCTACACGTGTTTAGATAGATAGATAGATAGATAGATAGATAGATACTTTATTAATCCCAATGGGAAATTAGTAGTAAATATAACGTAATACGTTTTGCTATGGTTAACTGTCCGATTGATAAATAACCCATAATTCTGAATTTAGCAGATTTGGCAATGGATAGATGGATTTTGTGTGGCTGAATAGACTGATATCCAGTCCAGCCTAGTTGTTGTTGGGTGAGGCATTGGGCATTAGATAGAATAAGTGGGTTACATAAATTGAAGAGTTGATGGAATTAATTTGTTAACCTGGCAATTTACCTTGTCATCTGCTTTAATTTAATATAGACACTAATTTGTGTATAGACACTTTGCGCTTTTCAGAACAAGCTTAGTATAATTGATTGATGTGGCATACACTATGGTTTGAACTTGACTAATTTTACATTTTTCTCCATGATTTTAATTCTGATTTTGCCTAGGTATCTCTGCTGTAGTGTCACAATTACCTTTGTGTGGTCTAGTAACTTTTGCTCATGTAAATTCAAGGTGTATAAAATATAGCCTGTGGGCGTCATCCCAACAAAAGCTTCATTTTCAAAGTTAATCCTGCACCGATTTGTAATAAAACCCTCCTGTCACTCTGAGGCACAAAACTCACGTTTATAAGTTAAATTTTCCACAATTACATTTAAGTAGGACAACCCGAACTCCTCCTATTCTATTAGCACCCCCCACCAGTGTCTTAGACTAGTTCAGTATTTTGGGGGAAGGCAGAACTTTAGTTACTGATGTTCATTAAATTTTACATGGTATTTGTCCACATTTAAAAGATATCCTACCTTGAATTATAGGAAGGTGGCCCATCAATGCCTGGTTCCTGCCTTGCGCCCTATGCTCCCTTGATAGGTTTCTCCCCTACCAATACTGAATTGGAGTAAGTGGTCCGGATAAAGGAATGGAACATCTAAACATCGATTTGTTGCCAAATCTTTAAATATATTCATTAGCATAATATACATAACTTTATCACTTTTGTTTTTTGTGAATGACTGTTTGTTTTAGAACCTCTGGATTATAGTAGAAGTGCTTTCCCAAATGATTACGGTGTCAGTCTGTCGGTTCCTGGAGTAGTATTATGCCCTTTCACTCTTTAGGAATGACCTGTGACGTTTAGCCAGATGTGAAGACTTCATTAACTTTTAATTAAATATTAGTACTAAAATTGATTACTATAGTAAGCTTTTGTTTAATTGTAGCCCCTTTCTTTTAATCACCAAGACTGATTTCAGTTCTTTACTGCTGTTATTAACTTTTCTGACCAGTGCAGTATGTCTGTATCCTTCCCACTCTGGCCTGTCACCTATTTGGTAATTGAATCTGAAACCTCTCGGGCGGAGTGGTGGCTCTGAGGCTAAGGATCTGCACTGGCAATCGGAAGGTTGGCCGGTTCGAATCCCGTAAATGCCAATAGAGACTCTCTGCTCTGTTGGGCCCTTAAGCAAGGCCCATAACACCTGCAATTGCTGAGCGCTTTGAGTAGTGAGAAAAGCGCTATATAAATGCAAAGAATTATTATTTATTACCCTTTGCATTGTAGGTAGTGTGCCCACCCAGTGGGGCTCCATGCAGCTTGTTCATGCTGAGCTATGACAGGGCTACATGGATCACCCAGCCACACCAGCTCTCGCTGGTGAAGGAATATTTACAGGCCCTGACTCCACTATTTGTGTTCCAGTATCTCTGTGCTAGACAAGATTCTTATAGGATTAAGGTAGAACATTCATGATGGTCAAGTTATGGATTGATTTTTGTCTGCTAAAGACTTCCCTCACCCAGATTGCCAACTTGCCAATGAATAACCCTATCATGAGCTCATATCTCCAGGTAAACATACACCTTGGCAATGGATATTGGCTCTTGTTACACGTACTTACATGTTGCTTGATATGTTTAGGCTTACATCCACACACTGCAAGGATCTGTAAATGTTAACCTCATATAGGGATAGTGTTGTGGGGTGGAAGTAGCACTTTCAGGAATTTATTTTACTGGTAGAAACACACTACTCCTTGGAGACACTACCAGAAGCATTAGAAGGAAGACGGGTCAGTCTCTGCAGTGAACAGTTCGTTGGGACTGGCTGACTAGAGTGGTGGTGCCTATTTTAAAAAGGGAGAGAAAAGGGTGTTTTCCAATTCTTCTCAAAGAAAATCTATGATGGGGTAGTGGAACAGAAACATCCTGAAGTAGCTGAATCTGATATCCAGGGGGGACAATGTACATTTAAGGGATCAAGAGATTTTGCTAATCCTATGTTACATGTGCTTTGTGGACTTGTAAAAAAGCATGACCATGAACAACATGCTATATTGCGATGAGTGCTTCCAGAGTACAAATTTCCAGGATGGCAGCTACATGCCATTCAGTTCCTTTATTTGTGGAACAAGAGTTAGCATACTTGATATTTAGTCAAGTGGATGTTTTGTCTCCTATTTTGTTCATGATGTTCAGGGATGAGATATCAAGCTGGAGGGCATGGAGCTAGGGAGGGTATCTAAGTTTGTGAAGATAAGGATTACATATCAGCTTTATGCAGATGTTTATTTCATCTTACCTTCATCAGACTGAACTGCATTGCACAGTGAAATGGTTTGCAGTTGAGTGTGGTTAGAATGAGTACTAACATACCTAACTAGAGATAGAACTACTACTAGAACTGAGAACTAACATAACTAACATATGTAAATTTAAGATCATGGTCCTTTTTCAGAAAAAAGTGACGTATTTCCTGCAGGCAACAAATGATCAGCTACCCCAATTAGAAAGTTTCAAATACAAGCAGCTAAAACGAATGGTGATTTGGGAATGTAGTCTGTAGTTAGGCTGTCTCCTCGGCATCTTCCTTGAAGGTTTTGTTATGGCTCTCAAGAGTTCCCAAGCATGCAAATCCCTAAGAGTTCCAAAAAAGCCGACAAGAGGGGAAATCCCATCAAAAAAAAACCCCAGATATTAACGTAAACAGCCATGCAGAATTAAAAAAAAATATTAAAAAGAAATGCAGTGAAATAACATGAAACTATGTAGAGCATAAAAAAGACAAAAAGAGAAATTGCCTGAAAAAGCAAAGACAATCCTAGGTGAACAAAGTCCCAATATAAAATCCAAGACAAAGTCAAAAAGACAGAACTCGGGTCCAAAATCCAGAGAATCATAAATGTACAAGTGAATAACCACAAAATTCAAAAAGTCACCATATAAGGAGCACATTCAGATGAACCACCAGGAACTGTAGAAAACCCTCACCTCTTTAGGGCTGAGGACAGTCCCTGGTGGAGATGGATAGATAGTTCCACCTCTTGGGGAACCAACCACAAAACACATGGAATATAACAAACCATACACTGATACACAGAAACTAAGTAAATAACATTATTAAAATAAAATAGACATTAGACAAGAATTTGAACCCCAACCAGGGGAGGAACTCTGGCTGAAATGTAAGAGGTATACAAGGCGCAGCTTACTTGGATAACGATGAAAGACAGATCAATGCAAAATGATTTTGTGAAGTCTTTGTAATTGTGGGCATTCTAGGACACAAACTGCAGTAATAATTGAAAGTCCAAAAATATTCTGGAAAGCTTGTTGAATTTCGGTATATGTTGGCCCATGTGCTGTTTTGCTTGTTAACCCTTCTTTCAGCATGTTGTTGTTTTTTTTCCAGTCTCTTGTAATTTTTCCAAAGTGTGAAACTCATGTTCAGCTTTGCAGTTTTTTTCTGGTTTCCAAATGATCAACTTCTCCTAATTTAAAGTGATCACGTTCACTTTTTGCCTGGCGTACTTGCCCCTTTTTTGTGGAAGAATTATAGTATCAATTTTTCTAGCTAGTGCACAACAAAATATGTGCCCAATGTATGATTATTCTTCAAAGAGAGAAGATGCATCTGTTTCGAACTTAGCTTGATGATTATTAAGTTTGAGTGAAAACACTGCAAACGGTGGGAGCTCTGCTGCTTTTGTTTGAAATCCAATTACCCAACCTTTCACAGCACACACACACGCACATACACATGCACATCATTCAAGACTAGTGTACTAATGTGTGGGGCAACATGTACACAAAAGAAAAATGGTTCATTATTGAGGAACCATTGAATCAGGCAGTTTTGGGAGTGAGGGTTCTAATAAAAAGGCATAAAGATGACAAGCATAAAACGTGTAGAATCCATGTCACATATGTGTTACATAATGAAGTATGTTACAGAACTTGAGTTATTAGTATTTTTGAAGAAGAGAACCTAGTTTTGTAGGTTCCAGTTCCAGCTCGGCCTTCTTCTGCCTCAGATTTGAGCATGCATGGACTGCTATCCCTAGGCTCAGAAATGTAAACAAAAAGTAATGGTAGCATGTGCATTATGCCTCTATGAATATCCAGGGGCCTTCTTTCATTTAAACACATACATTCTATGCACAGTAAGTGCATTGTGTAAAAAAAAACAGTAGATTTACTAGACCCTGCGGAATGCTATTTTTTCTGTGAGTATAGCAGAACTTTTTGCTTCCAAAGAAAAGAAGAGAGGCCCCATCATAGTGTGGTTAGTGTTCAAAGTCCAGACTTTCTCTTTGTTTATTTAGCAGCAGACCAGTTTGACTTGGACTACCTGCACCAGAAGACCAGCCTTAGAATAAAATAGTGTGGGCAGAGCCAGTCAGTTTGCCCTCAATTTAAAAAGAATGCAAAATTTGTATAATAAAACTCATTTGACAATGTTAAAAGTTTGAAAGGCAATGAAGTGACACATATTTTAGCATGGTGGAGATCACCTACACCTGAAGCTATGCCACAGATTTTTTCGAAAGAATTGTTCTCACTCGTCCTAACTTGTGGAGGACCTTGAAGTGACATGAGTAAAAAAAAAATAAAATAGTTTCACGTCCACATCAGTCATCTTTCTTCTTGAAGCAGAACGCAAACTGATCACATGACTATCCTGAGGTCTACACCTTGGAATAATTTCCCTTTTTTCCCCCCATGAAATGATGAAGTTAAATGTTTTCTTTCTTCTTGAAATAGGAATATGCCACTGATCTAAAAAAATCAAAGACTTATCAGGTATGAATTTCATAGTAAATACTTAATCTGCATAAGTGATCGCACAGAAGCTGAGAATGTTGTGGACGGGTAGTAGGAGCCGAGTTCCCCAAATTAAAATACAGTCTTATTAAAGAAATGGTGCAAAATAACATGCGATAGAAATAAATGGCAGCCTTCTCACTTTTGAGCTCTGACAGCTTGGTAGAGGGGGTCTTGTTCAGGAGCTCATTCCTCTTTGCAGTCTGATCCAGAATAAGATGACTATGTCTGGGGCACTTGGCATTTTTAGTGATCCAAATGGAAGGGGCAAAGTCAGTTGCTGTCATTTGGCATCTTCTCACTACTGCAAATGAAAGAAGACATGATACTGTTAGTGACAGTGCCACTCATGCTCTGGGGTGGAATCACTTAACTCAGATGAGCCTAGAAGGTCATCCTTTGGTGTGCATGTGTGACAGTGTGGCATAGAAGAGGAGGTCAATCAGTTCATCTAGCATTTTGATTTAGCTGAGGGGTGCAGACATTCTTTGAAACATGGGGCCAGCTTCTCTTTAACTATGTTATGGAGAGTTGGGGGAGGTTTGGTATGGACATGGCTAAATTTTTGACTTAATTTAGATGTGGGCCAAATTTATGAAATTATTAATGGAAACAGAGCTTTGGTGGTGCCCTTGGTCTGGGAGATTTTCCTTAGATCAGGACAAATCTGGCAAGCAACCAGGGCATAGACACCAGGTTTAAGCTCAAGTACACTAGCTTCTTAGTTAGAAATCACAATCCCCTTGTGTTTTAACTGTGTTGTTTATTGTTGATGACTTGTGTATTTTTGGATAGGTAATAGCTAGAATTGTCACTATCCTCGTTTATTTTATTTCTTAAATGATGGCAGTGTGTCTGTTTCAGTTGCTTAAGGTCGCAAAAATCATTGTAATATGGTTTATGCTTGATAGGAAGGAAAGGGATATCAGGACACTCTACTATCCCAAGTGTTTATTTGGGCCTGTAGACTAAGTACAGTATACATTAATGAGATGAGCACATTTAACAGACAGGTTGTTGGCAATGGGCAGTGCTGGGCTTGGAAAACTGTGTTTTATCTCAGGAAAGATCTAGTAGTCGTGTTTTTGGCCAAAACACCTTTGCAAAAAAAAGGCATTCCTGAACGTGAATAGGTGCAAACTATAAAGTGTAAGTGAAGGTCCTATTGTAGGATGGCAGTAGACTTGGGGGAGTTGTGCAAGCACGATCAGGACAAGTTGAAAAATAAGCCAGATAATCGATAAACATATAATTCAAGAACAGAAGAAATGGCAAACTAAAAAAAAAAAAGAAAGAATCAACGATGAACAGACAAGAATGATAAGAGGGGAACTCTGCTCAAATGGTAGCATAGCCATAGTGGCTGTCTAAAAAGTGGCAATGCTGGCACCTCAGAAAAAAAAGTCAGGAAGGAAGGCCTCAGACAAGCAAGCCAACATTAGTTTTAGTGTTTAGTTAATAGAACTTGTTAGTTTATTTGATTCCACATATAGATGTTACTGTAGTTTGCTCCAGAATTTCACTTCCTGTAAGAAGAAGGTGCTTTCATCATTTTGTCTTCAAAGCTCTTTGCCTTATTTTCTTCACGAAGACTTTACCAAAAGGATTCTAAAGAACTCCCTCTGTCAATGAACATCATAATATTTTTTCCCTGTAGTCATCTTTGCTCATGAAGGTAACATGCTTGTTACTTACGGGGTAAACCTGATTGCTGGTTTTCTAAACAGCTTCTAGCTAAAATATGACATTTATCATTCAACATTTGAGTCTTTGCCCAACAGATATACCAGATGTACAATATGTGTGTGTTCGTAGTGGAGTTGCTCTGCAATGGCTTTTTTTATAGCGCCTGTGTCACCATCTTGCATTTTTAGTAGCTACTGTATACATGTTAGAAGAAGTATATTTGACCAAAACTGACCTGCAAGCCTAACAGCAGGGCATAAGCCTTTGTGAACCACTGAAGGTTCCCTTTGAAAAAATGATACTTTTTTCATATCTTACAAGAATTATTCATGCAATAGAAAAATAAATAATTAAGATACTTATATCCCTGTCCTAACATAATGAGGTTCAGCATCAGCCAATCAAAGAACCAGTCACAAGTAAAATGCCTACAAAGTTCTAGACTATATAAAGGGAAGAAACCGGGTCAATTTGGTCTTATCCATAAGGCAATTTCAAAGGGCTACTTTGTAATAATAGGAGACATTTGGTTGTAGTAATAGATAATAAAGAAGATACCATAGCTTTTGGAATAATAGTCACCCTGCAATTACCGAGGTTTAATAAGTACATTTTTAATAGAAAATTAAACAACAGTATATTTTTATGTGTATGTGGTTTTCAGGTAGCACAGATTGGAGTTGAATAAAATGTTTTAAGTTATGTCTAAGATTTCAAACAATCAAAGAATTTACACAACTATTCACCAAACCAACTATGTTGACATCTAAAGGTCCTTGAGGTGTTTCTTTTGACTAAACTACTTGGTAAACTATTCAGAGTATTTGTTGTTGTCTGTCAAATTTAATATATTAACATGTTTATGCAAAGTATATGCGTTATACTCCGCTTTTGTCATAATCAGTGGGTTTGCAAAAATAAAAAAAACTATAAATGTCCATATGACATGTTTGCTGAGTAGTGAGCAGTGAAAAAAAAGACTAATAAGTAGAAAGAATGTAGAGCAAAAGGCATAACTGGTTGTATGACTAGCCTAAAAAAATAATGTAAATACTTGAACACATGAAATCCCTTATAGCTTTCTCGTAAATAAAGTAAGACACCACAGAGCTGAAAACTGATTGAAATAACATGATTGGAGAAAAGACCAAATATTTTCAAAAACCGAAGTAACAATAATGTGCAGAATGCTTTAAGGCACTTTATAATTTAAGGGTCAAAAAGTCAGAGCTTAGCAAAGCTAAAGAGTCCAATGTGAAGGCCTGTTATTATAGTAAGAAAAATGGCTGATAGTTTGTCACATGTTCACACCCTTGTCTTGACAGAGCATAATCTTGGATCACCAGCTAAACAAAACAAATTGAAAGGCATAGCAATATAAATTAGAGAAAAACATGGAAACAGCTCAAAGTGGGCCTAGCAGTCTGTGAAAGTTGACAGATTTCATATTTTCCTCTACATTCCTGTTGAATAACTAAACTTTAACTGATATCTGTACTCAGCAATTGAAAAATGCCTCCTCATAGTCTTTATTTGCTGAGGTGAAAATGAAAATTCAGTTGCTTTAATATTTACTCAAGGCTTATTTTTTGAAAAAAAAACTAGTAGCTCTTTGCTGGACCTTCTCTTATGTGTTTCATGTAATTTGAAGAGCAAAGTGTGCAGTTTTCCAGGTGTAACCCTCAGTGAGCAAGATGGCTTAAGCATAATCCTGTTTGACTTGTACTTTTTACAGCGCACTATGCAATCTGGAATCGTTTTAAACATACACATTACTGTAATGTTGGAGGGACTTCTTCAGCTTCATGATGCCATTTGTATTGATGCAACAGTTTACATTTATGAATATTTTGGAATTAACCCTGTATGTAACAACAACTCACTTTCTGGCATTCAGTGTTCATTGTTCATTGTTTGACTTTCGAGCTCCTCCGTAAAATACATTGATTCAAACTCATTGATAGAAGGTTGTGGACTGCACATGCACACAAAGATTCAAATTTCTTCAAAATGATCTCTAGAACATGAGAGTATAGCCAAGTGCAAATGAAACGACTAGTGTAATACTCACTAATTTGGCTTAATATACTACGTTGAGCTGATAAAATATAACCTTTACATTTTATATTTATTTTTTTAGAAATTAGATTTTCTAAGAGTTATTTTTCAATAAATAAATAATATAAAATTTTCATACAAATTCATTTTTGTTGTATAAGGAATAATGTGTGTTATTGTTTGTGAATGAGTATTTGAAAGTCCAGTAATTTACATGAATCAAAATGCCATTAGAGAAGCACACTTTAATGAGTTACTTAGTCTGAGCCTCACAAGAAGACTGTAGTATACCAGTAGCCCTACCCCTCTGTGGTGACAAGGAAAGTCACATTCTTCTACTTAATAATATCTGTGGGGTGTGTACAGCCTGCCATCTATCCATTTTTGAGGGTGCTTTCTCAGTATAAAAAAACCTCTAGAAAATGAAGCCTATCCTGAGAACAGCAGAAAAAAAGACAGACCTGTTGTGAATGGAGATTCCAGCCTATCTTTAGCTAGTGACTTAACATTGTCTACAAGCATGCTGCACCACTGTGTCACCTATGCAGAGGCTGCTAAATTTTTTGTAGGTTAGACATAATATTGACATCGATTTAGACCAACTTCACTTATTAAATTATTTATTGGCATGAGTTTGAGGTTTTAAACAGATGGCTGTTTTATTATACTCTTTGAAGCTTGGTTGCCTCATTTTTGTTTATTCAGTCCATTTGCAAGTCAAAAATTGACAACCTCATCTTGCATGGTTCAGGTATGCAGTAGCATCCACCCATCCTCTTCCGCTTACCCGAGATCATGTCGTGGGGGCAGCAGCTTGAGCAGAGATGCCCAGACTTCCCTCTCCCCGGCCACTTCTTCTAGCTCTTCCGGGGGAATCCCGAGGCGTTCCCAGGCCAGCTGGGAGACATAGTCCCTCCAGCGTTTCCTGGGTCTTCCCTGGGGCCTCCTCCCTGTTAGACGTGCCTGGAACACCTCACCAGGGAGGCGTCCAGGAGGCATCCTGATCAGATGCCCAAGCCACCTCATCAGACTCCTCTTGATGCGGAGGAGCAGCGGCTCTACTCTGAGCCCCTCCCAGATGACTGAGCTTCTCACCCTATCTTTAAGGGAAAGCCCAGACACCCTGTGGAGGAAACTTATTTCAGCCTTTTGTATTTGCGATCTCGTTCTTTCGGTCACTACCCATAGCTCATGACTATAGGTGAGGGTAGGAACATAGATCGACTGGTAAATTGAGAGCTTTGCATTACGGCTCAGCTCCTTTTTCACCACGACAGACCAATGCAGAGCCCACATCACTGTGGATGCTGCACCGATCCACCTGTCGATCTCACACTACATTCTTCCCTCACTCGTGAACAAGACCCCAAGATACTTGAGCTCCTCCACTTGGGGCAGGATCTCGCCCCCAAACCTGAGAGGGCACTCCACCCTTTTCCGGCTGAGGACCATGGTCTCGGATTTGGAGGTGCTGATTCCCATCCCAGCCGCGTCACACTCAGCTGCGAACCAATCCCGAGAGAGCTGAAGATCATGGCCTGATGAAGCTAACAGGACAACATCATCTGCAAAAAGCAGTGACCCAATCCTGAGTCCACCAAACCGGACCCCCTCAACGGCCTGGCTGCGCCTAGAAATTTTGTCCATAAAAGTTATGTGCAGTAGCATTTATTTATAAATAACATTTTTGGTGGTGGTGGCATAGTGACATACTGGGTTAGATTCAGTTCTAGCTGCATTACTGTCTTCATGGAGTGTGCAATTACTATTCATGTTTATGTGAGTTTTCTAGTTTATTCTTACATTTTAAGATGGGCATCTTAAGTTAATTGGTACCACTACTCAGAGATTAGTAGAAACCAAAAGATAGAAATAGGCTGGTCTTGGTCAGACCTATGTGCAAGGAAAGAGATGCACGCTGACCAGGAGGGGGCATCAACCGCAGAGCTTGAAGTTTCCAACCATTTTCAGGTTCTTGCCGAGCTGGGTGATGACTCCTATTAGTCTAAGCTGATAAATAGAGATGGGACCCCTCAAAACCAGTTCCCAGATGAGAGAAGTAGTGGTAATGGGAGACTCTGTCATTAAGGGAATGGAGATGCAGATTTGCTCCATAAACAGAGTCATGTACAGTGTGTTGCCTTCTGGGGGCATAAGTCGGAGACCTCATTGGAATGGTGGATAGGCTCTTGGTCGGAGTAAAAGCAGATCCAGTTGTCATTGTCCATGTTGGAACAAATGACATACATAAGGGCAGGCTGTCAGTTCTGTAATCCAAATTTAGTTTTAGGCACCAAGCTGATGTACAGAACTGCTTGTTCCATGTGCCAGTAAATTGAGAGGTTCACGTGTAGCTCAACTCTTGGTGTAGAATAGTAAAGTGTAGGTTTATGGGATATTCTGAGTCCATCTGGAAGAGGTAGAACCTGTTTCACTGTGATGGGTTACATTGGAACGGAAGGGGATAGGTGTGATTGCATACAATGTAGATTTTACAAAGTCTTGGCCTTCATGTTCAAAAACTAAAACAGTTAATTTTAATTTTAGTAGACCAAATTTGGAGCAGAGCCTAAATAAGATAAGCTTTTAAGTGTTAAGACATTTGTTGAGATGTGGGTTAGGTTTAAAAGTATTTTATATATAATGCAGGAAAAATGTATCTCAAAATTTGGAAGGAGTAAAAAATTTTTAAAAAATTCCATGTTGGATAAATAAGAAGTTAAAAAGAAGTTACAAAAGGAAGAGCAACTGCATAAGGGGTCTAAGACTAATAACTTAATCACTAAACACAGGGCATATGAGAACATGAGAGCAACAGTTAAAAGAATATTAGGAAAGCTAAAAGACAGATAGGAAAGAAATATTGGAGAAAAGGTGAAAGATGACCTAACAAGGTACTTTCAATATTACAACAGTGAAAGAATGGTCAAGGAAGAAGTGAAGAGCATTAAGATTGGTAACGGTGAACAACTGTACCATATATACACAGGGAAATAGCATTTTTTTTTAACTTGCATGTTTATGAAGTTTAATCATGTGAAAAAGTCCTCCTAACAGTAAAATACACTACTAAGGAGGTGTTGAGTGATTTGGAAATTGTAGAGAGAGAAGTGTTGCTTAGATTTAAAAGGTTGAAATCTAACAAATCTCCAGGATCAGTTAACATTTATCACAGAGTGCTTAAAGTGGTTATTGAGTGCATTTTAAACCCTTGACACATTTTTCAAAAATCTCTGCACACTGAGCAAATTCCTAAAGACAGAAGGCTAGCAAATATTATGCTGTTACATTATCAGGCTGATCCAACTAACTATAGGCAAGTAAGGTTAACATGCATCACAAGTAAATTAATGGAAGCAATTATTAAGGAAAAGACTGAGCAACACATATCAAGAACAGGTGTATTTAATAGTCTTTTTTTTTGACGTTTTATGAGATATCAGTCAATTGTTTTTTTGATTGCTTATTATTGTTATTTAAACGCCAATAAATATTTGATAAAAAAATGAACAGGTGTATTAACAAATAGCATAAGATCAGACAGGGAAGGTTGTGTTTCACTAATATGCTGGAATTGTATGAGGAAGCAACAAAAGCATAAGATAAGAGAGATGCATATGATATTATTTATCTGGATTTTCTGAAGACGTTTGATAAGTTGCCACATGAAAGGTTAGTGATCAAACTAAAAGAAGTGGGAATTCAAGGTGTGGTGTTTGTAAGTAGTTACAAAATTGGCTCAAGCACAGGAAACGAAATGTTAGGTGAGCAAAACTACTTCATAATTAGATGATGTTAAAAGTGATAGAAGCAATTGGGAGGGCTAATAGAATGTTAGGTTATGTAGGATGATGTGTGGAACACAAGTCCTAGTTGGACCTTTTCAGATCAAACAAATACACATGGAATAAATAAACAAATGATATGGTGAAGATTAGGACATTAATCCCAATTTGATGTTATGTTAAACAAATTAGGTGACTAGGATTGGCAAACTTGTTGAGCGTTATGGCCTGTTCTCATCACAGTTGTTCTAATGTTCTAACTCTGCTGTAGTTGTGTATATGAGTTCTATGAATTAAGACTGAGTCCTGAAATTGCTAGGATCAGGTCCTGCTTCCTGAGACTCTGTAATGAAAAAGTTGGTTACAAAATTTATAACTGAATCGATATTTTTTTGTATTTATTGTATTGATTCATTTTCTTAAAAATGTGCTGACCTTCCTTTACTCTGAATTAATTTTAATTATTTTGTGTACATTGGACACTGGTCTACTAGCAAGCACTATATAACACTATCTAAAATATTTATTAATTCCTCCATCCATCCATCCATTCATTCTTTCTGAATCCACATATGAAGGTCGAAAGCTGTCCTGTCAGCAATTGGCACAAGACATGAACCTGTAGCTGGTGGTGCAACTCACCTCCTTTTCTTCCTGTTTAATCTTAGTGTATAAATTTAAGGTTTTTGTTGACTCCTGATTTTTGTGTCAGAAGTAAGAATGCTGTGCTGTAGACTAGAACCCTGTCCTGGTTTGCCACTTTCCCTGTACCCAATACTACTCCATGACTGTATATTAAAATCAGTACCTTAACATAACATTCTTAAACCTGCTTAAACTAATTTTGGGCCATTGTGTACAGAAGACTATCCCAGCAGTGTTTGGTTTGAGAATGGAAAAAGCCCTGGAAAATGCATTAGTCCATTGCATTTCCCACACATGTACACATCCACACTTACACATGGAGAAAATGGCATTGCCAGGTACCCAAACAGGCACATCTTTGAGGACAGACATTGGAGAGAGTCCACAGAGAAAAAAACACACACAAACATGGGGAGAATGTACAAAACTCCACACAAACAATGACTGGATGTCAGATTCAAATATGAAACATTGAATCTATATGTACACAGTGCTAACTACTGCACCACAGTGCTGCCACTATTGAAATATACTTTAAAAATGAATGTTTTTTAGTAATTTTCATTTGTAGTAGTTTTTCCAGTAATGTAACAAATATGTGTCAGTTAGTGATGATCCCACAGCAATTTTTTGGATCCATCTAAAATCAAAGAAACCTTATTTCTGCACAATGAGATACATTAAGAAAAGAAAAAAAAATGTTGGGCCTGCTTCCCAAAGTAAATATTCATCTTTTGCCTGCACGAGCAATACAGTTATATATTTTCTGATGCCACAGAACTACCAGTCATATCTAGTATGATATGAATGATCTGATGTTTTTTGAGCTTGCAGACTTGACAGATTATTACCAAGGATCTGGATCTTGTCTGGGATCAGCTACCTGCAGTTCATCATTTCTGAAGCCAATCTTGTCATTCTGAAGAGGCCCTCAGTTTTTATCAGCTTGGGACTTTTCATTTTGTCAGATCTCCAAAGCCTGTAGTTTTATCACCTGGGCGACTGATCCTGTTTACAGCTGGACACCTCCTGCTTTATCAGGTGGGAGGCCTCATTCCTGTCAGATTTTATAATCTGGGTTTTCATCATTTGGGAGCGAGATTGAATTGGATCGGAAAAGTTACTGCTTTACTGATAGGAGTAGAGTTCTCTACTATATTGAAAATATACATTAGGATTAATTCATGTGCAACAAACATCCTATTACAGTGTCTGTTAAATGTTTAGAGGTTGGAAGCATGCGCTGACAACATGCAAGTCTGTAAAATGTAGAGGCTTTCCATGTAGGGTCCAAACTTTTCCGAGCTTAATGAACCAAAGCTTTCCCTTAGGTTTTGACAAGACGTTTTATGCGTCTTTGAAGTTGATCTTGAGTTCATTTTGGAGCAACATGTAGTTGACCTAATCATACATTTTCCATGTATTAATTGTAACTCATCTATGCATCCATTTTGTAACTGACTTTTGTAACTGATTTCATGGTTACATGGGGTAGGATACTGAGCTGCAGGTGGGAAGCAGTCCTAGGTGGGAATGTAGGTCCATTACTTGACACATTCATTCAGACCAGGCAAATTAAGAGTCACAAATCACTGGGTGGAATACTCAGATACAATGGGGAAAAAATCAAATAGACCTGGAGTAACACTTTACAATGGGGGCTTTAAGGACTTGCTGAATGGAATCCCCTAGTCACTTACTGCTACATAATATAAACAATGCCTTTGTTAGGTCGTATAAGATACTGTTAAGTGACTAATGATGTTCTGTAGGTAACCTCTATTCTACAGTGTTGTCAGTGGTTTTTTGTAATTATTAAGACCAAACAAACTGTTATGGTCTTGTTACATAACAGTAAATGATTAATACATGTGCATAGATAGCCACTATTTTAAAGTGTTACTGACTTTGGGAGAACATGGAAACTCTACCCAAACAGAGGTTAGGCATGGATTCCAAACCAAATAACTGTAAGACAGTAGTATTAACAACTCTGCCTCTTTGCACAAGTTTGTCTGCTTTTTTTAGAAAACTTGGAGGCCAGTTGCCTTGACATGGACATTCGTGTTTGACTGAATTTACAGAAAAGTTTGAATTATGCTTGTAAAAATATTGCCAAGTTGAATCTTTTATGAATTGTTTAAATCATTTTTAATATGACATGACATTCTCCACCCACTGAATCCAGGTAATAGTCACGAGGTCTAGCAGCACTGGGTACGAGGCATGAAACAGACCTGGACAGGGTGCCAGTCCATTACTGAGTCCCACTTAGCCAATTTGGAATCAACATTTACCATAAGTCCACTAATCCTTGTGAATATTAAAAGTCCTGGAAGAAAGCATGCAGATAAAAGGAGAACATGCAAATTGTTTACAGACAGTAGTTGAGCATGGAATTTGTACTCAGAATGCTGGATTTGTGAGGTTGCAGCGCAACCTACTGTGCCACTTTTTACTTTTTTTTTTTTCATTAAGAATGTTTTCCCTAGACTAAATTTAAACAAATATCCATTAACTCTATGGATGGAAAGAAATTGACATTTGGGGTTAGCTGTTAACTATTAATGTCTGCTTAGACGTTACATTACAGAGGCTCCTAGTAGGATTCATAAATTGGCAAATTGTCTGAAGTATTTATTAAGATGGATTTGCAATGGACTGCATGTTGTACATGCGCCCACATGGAAGCTCTGGATAAGCCAGCATACCTGAAGGAAGGCTTTTGACCAAAAAGCAGTGAGAGGGTTAAACTTTCCCCTGTTCCAAAAATTCTGAACTGGTGGGCGGTTCACATTCCTCAGCCAGGCACAACCAGGTCACAATCACACAGGGCGATGTAGAGGGGCAACAAAGGGGAGTCAGAAAGAGAGAAGGAGATAGAGAGAGAAAGGAGGAGGAATAGGCAAGGACAAGTAGAAATAGACAAGGTAATTTTTGGAGGCAGTGCACAAAAAAAAAGCGAAAAAAGAACCACCATGAAGCACAGAGTGACAAAAGGCAGACAGAATAAAGAAGATGATATGGGAAGAAAGGAATAAAGAAAGATGATTGGTTGGTTTAATTAGTTAGTTCACATTAATGAGAGGAGCCAATAGAATGAGGCCAAAAACAGGGTTCAGTGCAAAATAACATAGAAAGGAAAAAGTGGAAAAGGCAAAACGGAATAATAATTAGAAAGAGATGCAGCATGTGAGCATCTGCTGGTGTTTGATTGTCAATACTTTTTTATTTTTAGGTATTTTCTTTACTTCATGATATCAATGGTTCATTTAATAGTTAACAACATTGTTTAGTTCTTCATGATATTTTTAGCTGACAAGTTGCAGATGTGTTACTCTTTTTCCAAGGTTGGCTCCAGGCCCCAGTGCTTCCAGGATAGGCTGTGGTTCCCCAAATAGTAAACTAGACTTTGTGGGATCAATATAGAGGTAGTTGGATGAATGGATGAATTAGAATTGTGAGTGGAATCCATACGGAAATGTAGAGCAAATGTGATTGGCAGGGAGAGGTGAAGGCTGGTATTATGGATAATTAGAAATGGCAGAGAAGAAGAAAGGGGGAGAGAAGTGTGTGGAAGACTATAATGAGAGACTTGAATAAAGAGATAGTGAGACAGAGTTGTGAAGAAATGGGGAAAAGTGAGCAATAGCAAAGCCAGAATCAAATAGGTTTATGTACATTGCTCAGGCTGTGAAGCATTAACAAGAAATTCATACCAATTACAGATAAATAGGGTAATATTTCCTCTTTTTGACTGTGATACATTATTTGATTCTTTTACATTTTTAATGTTACAAGTGGTGTAATATCTCATACATACTAGCAGTTTGTTTTTATTAAATGCTTGTGAGTTGTTAAAGGTAGCCTCACCTATTTGTATATTTTCTTCACATGACTGGCATTATTGACATACAGAGTGTTCAGCAAGGTTTGATTCCTTAGTTGTGGTGTGTTTAGAGTGGATTTTACTCCCTTCCCATTTGGGTTTTCTCAGGGGAAGGTTCTAATACATGTTATTATATCAGTCAGAGAGCCTCTGTGTAGTCCTTATTGTGATGGTCTGGCATTCTGTCTAGGGCTGATTCATGATTGTCTCCCTTTGTTGTTTCAATATTCTCCATGGCGTTTTACACATATTCTACATCTCCAAAACATAATGTTGCCATAGTTAAATTATCTTATTTTTATTCATAAGATTCACTAATTCACAAATTCAGTCATTCACTGTGTCTTACACTTTATAATTGCTTGCAAAGTGTTGTGTTCCATGTATTTGTTTCATTACTGGACACTAAGAAAAAAGGCCTCAGGATGGTGCTTGAGATCTTTATATTTGAATTTTTGCCAAGTTTCCTACATTTTGAGGGCTGATGCTAAATTTCATATCAGTATTGCTTTGGACTGCAGGCAGCTTAATTTATGAAAGCAGGGTCTACAGCAGCACCCTTCACACCTATACTTGTTGTACCTTTTATGCTCAGTAATTTTTACCTAAAACAGGCACTTGAGGGATAACATTTAGCAAATGACAATGAGGTAATAGGTGCAGTGAACAATTAACATAATTTGGAAGGAAAGGTGTACAAAGAAGACATATATTATCTAGGATTGATCAAATGAGTGATTCTGTAGAAAAATAAGAGTTCTATTCACATATTATAAATATTTCCCTGTGTTTCTTATTTTAGCTTATCTATGGCTGGTTTTCTTTTTTTTTAACTTTTGAATAATCATTGTATATGGAGGAGGCTAGTAATAGAAAACAAAATTGGGTCGAGGGATAGGCGAAACTGAGAGACGAATCAATGGAAATATAGATAGAACAGAAGGAGACAATGAATGAGAGAGATTGAATAATAGGCAGTCACATGGAAAATCTGGTTAGGAAATAAGTGGATAAATCTGAATCAAAAGTCCCAGAGAGATACAGAAAACTAGAACTGGGAGAGAAGCAGATAAATAAGCAGCATGAAAAGGTGCCTATGAAAATGGCGTGACAGAGAGAGAGAAAGAGAGAGAAGCATTGAAAAGTAGATGGAGCAGAGCAGAGGCCGAAGGACAAAGGAAAGAGATGAAAGACAAAGGGATATACCGTTAAGGATAGAAGTGAATCCTAGAAAGAACCACAGAGACAGTGAAAGATGAGTATGGAGGCAACAAAGCAATGAAAACAGAGAGAGAGAGAGAGAGAGCATGGAAGGATATGTGAAAGAAATAGAGTGGAGGGGGAGAACGCAGTGAGACAGAGTGCTTCTTATTTTAGCACTCTCTCTCACCTTCTCTGTCTTGTCTCGCTGGCGCGCAAACATACATAGATCTTGCGCCAGGGGCAATGGGGGTTGGGTGATCAGTGTACTCATCCCTTTGCCTTTTTTACACAGAATATGGTATATTCAGGGTATGGTAGGCAGCAAAATAAGTGCTCAGTGTTTACCTTTGCAGACGCAGTGTTATATCAATGAATACAAATTCCAGTACATTAATTTTACTAGTTTACTAATTTTCATTGTTTTCTATCATTTATTTAGCGAAATATCAGTTTTCCTCTTAATTGTCCTATATTGTCTATGCCCAAAAATCTTTGTTTCACCAAGGGTAAGTGATGGCAAGACTCGGGCTGCTCATCACTCTGTTCTTTTCAAGGGTTCTGGACACAAATATTGTTCCTAGTAAAACTAGTTTTGAATGTGTGAAGTTCTTCCAAACATATTTTCTATAAATCCACTGACACTGAGATAAAGCTAACACATTATCTACAAAGCCTGCTGGGATCCCCCCTACCACTCATCTTGCGAATTCAAACCACTTCTCCAGAATTGTCACATGAACTGCAGCTGCACAGTATGGCAGGTGTGCAGTCAAGATCTAAATTGTTATAGTAATCCATCCTGATTTGGCTGAGTAAATAACCTGCTCTCTTCAGCTGTATTTTAGTATATTTGGTCATTTGTGTAACACTATAACCAAAATGCATCACTGTGAATAAATGCAATAATATGTAAAAATTATGGTTAATACTTCGTGTAAATTATGGTGATAAAACATCTGTCTTAGCACTGAAAAAACGGTATCTTAACCAAGATGAGCTGGGGGAAGGGGTGTCACAGCACATTGAGGTCAAAGGTGAAAGGCACCCAGCTGTAGTCTGTCTGCATTGTCAGACAGGGTCAGAGGTGAGTGTGGCAGGTTAAAAGTCAAGGCTAACAGACAATGTGGCTTCCTTCCTTCCTCCCCAGGGAGACCTCCATCAGTAAAAACATCCTCCCTCTTTGGGTTGGGGGGGTTTGGAGACGATAGCTTGTTGTGTCCATGAACCGTCCCCAGCCTGGTGTTCACTTTGATGTACATGGTTACCTATTTTCATACTTAGAACTGCTTATACAGAGGCACAGCAGCCCTGAAGAGGCCTCCCTGATATTTAAAAAGTGATGTGATATCTCTGACACAAGCACACAGTTTCACAGACAAGACCTTGGAATGACATTTCATTCCAGAAAAGCCTTTCTGTTAAATATGTTGCAGCCATTGAAATGAGTCCTCTAGAATGACTTCAGGGTGTACTTGTTAACTCAGCTTTGAGGTGGGGGTAGGGAAGATCTTGGAGGACAGTGGTGGTTACTGGTTTTCTTTTGTGAGGGCCAAATAATTTGTACCAGTACATGAATCCAGTTCTCAGCTTATCTTTTAAAGGGGTAGATTGTGTGATTCTTGGCCTTCTAACTAAGTTTTGCACATATTTTGACACACTTGTTTGAGATCACTGGACTGTTTTTCAGGATCACACCACCAAACATATTGATATTTATTTTATATGTTACTTTCCCCATGTATGTTGTAGTGATGTCTGAGAAACAATTTTTATCTCATATGTTTCCATGCCGAATGAGTGAAAAAGGTTTATGTTATAATAAAACCTAAAGATGTCCAATGGTGTACAATGGCAAAAGATGTGAAAATGTCTATGGAAAAAAGACAAAAACTACTCACATTACTCTTGTTGCATAATCCACATGTCCGTTATCCAGTCATATGCTCAAATTGTGCATTTTTGTGCTAAAATGTTATTAATAGTTATTTCTTGAAAAATCTGTATAGTATGAACAGGAAAGGCATTCCCATACTATTGCACTTTTGAATTGAAGATCTGCTTCTCCCCCTCATTGGTCAAGAGTCCCATCTTCAATTCAAAAGCATAGTATTATGGGAATTCCTTTAGTGTTTATGTTGTATGCTAATTTTTCTTGAAAGTAACTATTAATGATATTTTAACAAAAACTGCAAGCTTTTTATACTTTTTGAGCTTACAGCTGCATAATGGACATGTGGAATATGCCACATGAGTAACAAGAAATGTTTTTTCTTTTTTCCATGTACATTTTTCACATCATTTGCTATTGTACTGCATTGGTCAACATTTGGTCCTATTATCTTAAAAGTTTTTTCCTCTCCATTTTGCATGAAAACATCAGATTAATTTTTTTACAAGCTATCACTACAAACGACATGGGGTAAGTAACTTATTTAAAAAAAAAAACATTTCTGGGTGGAGTATTCTTTAAAGCCTCCTCAGTTGTACTTGCATATACCTCATATTAAACCGTTCGTTTTTTTGTGCTACCTTCTCACTTACATTCATTGACAAATAAGATATGAGGTACATTAACACGTGTTTGAAAGAGGTAATTTATATGTGCACTGAAGGTGTTGAAATCAGAACTAATCCTGGAAATAAAGAAACAAATAACATTAAAGCAATTTTAAATACAATAATAATAAATTATGGAATTCTGGATTGTAATCTATAAACTGGATGGAAACTGTACACCTTGTTACATTTATGGTATGCAGAGTTGCTTCCCACCCACTTCATCATAAAACAGTGATAACAATAAGAGGAAGGGTCATGATGTCTTATTGCACAAAGTTGTGCCAGCAGAATATATGTTAGAGTTCTTTATGGTTTCATCTAATGAAAAGTAGGTATTTTTGCAGTCCCACAATATTTATCAACCTATTTCTTCATCCACTTTTCAGTGTTTGCAGCAAATATCAAGGCTATGTATGGGACAATTTGTAATCACAAGGTCTTGTCCAAAAAGGACATCCAAAACAGTGGCTTCTTTACTGACAGAATGGATACAAATGTATCAGTCTCAAAAACAAAGAGGGACATGTCATGGTCAAGAATAGGTCAGCAATTAGATTGTGCAAAAAGTAGTTTGCATGTTATAAGATTATAATTATTATTATTATTATTATTATTATTATTATTATTATTATTATTATTATAAGGGAATACCAAAATAGTTGAGTTTTTGAAAATTTATTTTGGACTGCTGGGATTAAATGTTTTATAGCGACACTTTCTTGAAATAATTTTCCTTGTATTTATGCCATAGCAAAATATGTATTAAAACCTTTAGATGAATTACATTTTGTGTACAAATTTACTTTGTAAAAGGATGGTTTTATGTTTCATACAGTATTCAGCTCCTATTTAAATCTGCTTGCAACTTTCTTGTTTTAAATGTGCAGCATATTTTACATTCTGTTAAAATCTGAGCACTTTTAACATCACAGGTCTTCATCATATTGTCATGTTTATATCTGGAGCCGAAGGCACAAAAATTCTCATGGCTTTAAATTTGGACCGCTGCTTTTCTTTGGTTTTGAAGCACTGCTTTTAGCATTATAAGCTTTCCCTTTTTAAGTGAAGTTGGTTGTTTTGATAGTAGTGATGTGATTAGGCAACTCAGAGTTTGGCGAGTTTTTACAATTGGATTTACGTCGGCAATTGTTGACCTCAGAGAAGATGGAAAGAAAAGGCTAAATTGTGAAAAGTTAAAATAAAGTAGAACTAAACTACAAAAAATGAAACATTCAGTATGTGAATCTTTTTCTAGGAGCATTGGGGCAAGATAGAAACCAACTCGATGGGGCAGCACTCGCATAGAACCAATATGGAATTACCTATGTAACCTAACAAGCTTGTGTTAGGACGTGGAAGGGAAAATCAGAGTATAAGCTATGCAGACATTAGGAGCACATACATCGTCCACGTAGACAAATACCAGACATGCGATTCAAACATAGAACGCTGGATACATGAAGCAGCAGATCTGTCCACTGCGCCAGTGTTGCTGTTGATCATGTAGGATCACAATAACCTTCTGGGAAGAAGAATTTGTTTCATTCTTCACATTTTAAAGTTATATAAACAAAGTTGTTTGCTTTGACCAGTAAAATAAGAACTCCACTTACTGAAAAAGAAGATGCTCAAGTAAATATGAATTTGTCTGCAAGTAGTGCATCAAGAGGGATGAAAGAGTTATGAAATAAATTTTTATCTTTTTCTGCCCACTGAAGTGAAAACTTGCCTAAAACTTCCTGAAGTTGAATAAGCGTAATGAATAATAGTACAGTAGCATAAAGGCTAAAAGTAACCTCTTTAAATTCTTATCTCTCCCTTTAGGTTCCTGAAATGATTCTGAACACAGTGATGTGAGAAAAAAAAGAAAAACAAATTGTGGGACACCAGGGAGCATCCTGGGTAAAATGAGGTGCAACTGAGGTAAGAAAAGGAGAGATAAAGTGAAACTGTCACAAATGTAAATTTAACTGTCAGTACTTGCCCGCAGATAATTGAAATAATGAACTATTCATTGAGAGTTCTCCATTGTAATATATGTAATACTCTTATTTGGCTGAAATAGTTTTTACTAGAACCTCTCCATCATTCCTCTTAATATTTTATTTTTCTGCACTATAACTTTTTTCAATTGAACTTCATATCAGTAGTGCTTTTGATAACCATTTCCTGGCATGTACCAGTCTGCTGGCACACACCTCCCTGTTCATGTTCATGGCTTCATTAATGCCTTCACCACAACAGCAGCACACATATCTGGGAGGATGTCTCTACCTTAACTGAATTTTGTTATTGTCTTTGTTCAAGGTGAAAATTAAGAGGTGCACTACATACAAGGAATTCTGTTATGTAGAAGTATGGCCTTGTACATCCTCATATACTAGCATATCTTTTATTGTAGTAAATAGAAGTGCATAAACAGTCATTTATGATGATAAAACTATTTATCACAATATGCAGTAGCTCCTCAGTTGAAATTAATGTGGAATTTTGCAGATGATAATGAATGTAGTCCTGAATGAACCCAAGGTGATACTTTTAACTTGATTGCCTGGGAGCGCATTTCTAATATTAGTCATCATAATAAACAGAATAAAAAAGACATTTTTTAAAGGCTTGCTAGATTTCAAATCATTTTTGAGTGTCAGAGTTTAAGTAGTTTGCCAGAAATGGAAAATATAGTCAAAGCTCAAATTTGTATAAAATGAAGGTGTTTTAAGAGAGGCACAACCAAGATTAAAGCCAAGAACATGTCAAGGTCAAGACCAAGAATAATTACTTCTCAACTAAAGCTTAAACTAGTGCTGCTTGAAGCAAGGTCGGCTTCAAACTGTTGTAAGCCTTTCCCACACACAAAAACACAATATCTGAACATAACTGGAACATAAATTAAAAAGAAATACAAAGCATGTCTGAGTCACTAAGGTAATGTATATACAGCATTAGGGAAACGGGAAGAAATTGCAACTTGGTGCCCACCACCCAAACAGGCTTAAACTAGCTTCACAAAAAGAACAGATAATTATGAAGGCCATATGATCAAGCCTGCCAAACCAAAACTGGCTCCTAAAGAGTATTATGGTTCTGAAGTTTATTCATTTTAAAGTGTATCTTTGTGGTTATTGTGCTCCTTAAACTCACTTTAATATTTTTTATCATTGTAATTGTGACATCACCACACCACCATTTTATATGATGTTCTGATTCTAGATGCCTCAGTTTTAAATGTTTTTGCATGGTCGTGGCCATATTGTTTATAATGATGGACTCTCATTGCTACAACGTGAATGTCAGCTGTTTGATATGTGACCAAGTGTTTTAATTTATGAACTAAGCTTTGCTCTGTTTCTAGTTAATGGAAAGTCATTTTTACAGAGCTAGGATTTTGTATGCGTTTCGACTACTTTTTTATGTCTTTTGGGCTTTGGTGTCTTTGGTTTATTTATTTATTTTTTTGTTTTGTTTTTGGCCCCTGCTTGTTTTGATTATGTTTTCTCATCTCCTGGTCCATTAGCTGATCTCTTTTTGCCCTACTGGTTTTCATCATTGGCAGAACAAAGAGCATGTTAAATATCTAGAAGGCCATGACAAGCAAGCAACATACAAGCAAAATATAACAGAGAACAAAAACAAAGTGTGCCCAAAATAAAAATATATCAAAATGTAAGCACAAATAAAAACCTGAAAATATAAGTAATATGAGCCCCTTTTAATGGAGAAAATAGCAGATGTGTTTATACTATACACACCAATAAAAATATCTATGCCCAAAGAATGTTGTTAAAACATCATGACCATCTTAGACACCACAAAACAATTCTCGCTGAATTAAACAATGCAAAGAGCATAAATGTAGTCTTATATTTCTAATGTCTTTTTCTGCATCCAAAGTCTTGTGTGCAAATGCCTTCTGACCAGTTAGAAGTTGTGCTTTCATGTTTTTGTGCATCGGGGTGCTCATGTATCTGATAATAAACTGGTCCCTCATTTTCACTCAGAATGACTTTGTTGCAAAGGGCCATGGACTCAAAAAGCTGTCAAATGTGTTTCCCTTGTCAAGTCCATAACTTGTTAAGACAAATAGATTAGGTTATGGTAAATCTTTTTTCCGAATAGCTTGTTCCTTCTCAGCCCTTAGCTGCTTAGTTCAGTTGAGATCTGGTGAGTGAGAAGGCTATTGCATTATTTTCAATTTAGAGTGCTGTTCTTGAGACCATTCCAAGGCTTTCTTAACCTTGTGATATGGACAGTAATCCTATTGACAAAGCTATTTCACAGATAAGTGCACTGCTGTCATATAGGGGAGTACCGAATAAACAATAATGTTCTGATAACCTATGCCATGCAAGGGTTATTCTGCTTATATCAAGGGAGATATATTGTATGCTTATAAACTACACCCACACTGCTCCTCCTTTCCCAAACAGTCTGCATATTCAGAACTTAGCAGGATGAATCCATGAACTCTTGGAATTTCCAGCATACTCTGGTCCTTCGACTGTATCAGCATGAACTAGGCCAGTGTTTCCCAACCTCAGTCCTGGGGGCACACTGTGGCTGCAGGTTTTTGTTCCAACCAGCTTCTGTATTTAATTGGACTCCTGGGCTAATTAAGTGATGTGTTATTTCCCAAGTTCTGTGTTTTGGGAACAATATATAAATTAGAAAACTAAGTTTGGTAAAAAAAAAAATATATATATATATATATATATATATACAGTGCATCCGGAAAGTATTCACAGCGCATCACTTTTTCCACATTTTGTTATGTTACAGCCTTATTCCAAAATGGATTAAATTCATTTTTTCCTCAGAATTCTACACACAACACCCCATAATGACAACGTGAAAAAAGTTTACTTGAGGTTTTTGCAAATTTATTATAAATAAAAAAACTGAGAAATCACAAGTACATAAGTATTCACGGCCTTTGCTTAATACTTTGTCGATGCACCTTTGGCAGCAATTACAGCCTCAAGTCTTTTTGAATATGATGCCACAAATTTGGCACACCTATCCTTGGCCAGTTTCGCCAATTCCTCTTTGCAGCACCTCTCAAACTCCAACAGGTTGGATGGGAAGCGTCGGTACACAGCCATTTCAAGATCTCTCCAGAGATGTTCAATCGGATTCAAGTCTGGGCTGTGGCTGGGCCACTCAAGGACATTCACAGAGTTGTCCTGAAGCCACTCCTTTGATATCTTGGCTGTGTGCTTATGGTCGTTGTCCTGCTGAAAGATGAACCGTCACCCCAGTCTGAGGTCAAGAGCGCTCTGGAGCAGGTTTTCATCCAGGATGGAGTGGTGGCTCTGAGGCTAAGGATCTGCGCTGGTATCCCGAAGGTTGCCGGATCGAATCCCCGTCACTGCCAAAAGAGATCCTGCTCTGCTGGGCCCTTGAGCAAGGCCCTTAACCTGTAATTGCTCCAGGGGCGCTGTACAATGGCTGACCCTGCGCTCTGACCCCAAGAGGTATGCGAAAACTACCAAATTCCTAATACAAGAAATTGTATAAGGCGAAATAAAGAACAAATAAAGAACAAAAGGATGTCTCTGTACATTGCTGCAGTCATCTTTCCCTTTATCCTGACTAGTCTCCCAGTTCTTGCCGCTGAAAAACATCCCCACAGCATGATGCTGCCACCACCATGCTTCACTGTAGGGATAGTGCCAGGTTTCCTCCAAACGTGACGCCTGGCATTCACACCAAAGAGTTCAATCTTTGTCTCATCAGATGAGAGAATTTTCTTTCTCATTGTCTGAGAGTCTTTCAGGTGCCTTTTGGCAAACTCCAGGCGGGCTGCCATGTGCCATTTACTAAGGAGTGGCTTCCATCTGGCCACTCTACCATACAGGCCTGATTGGTGGATTGCTGCAGAGGTGGTTGTCCTTCTGGAAGGTTCTCCTCTCTCCACAGATGACTTTTGGAGCTCTGACAGAGTGACCATCGGGTTCTTGGTCACCTCCCTGACTAAGGCCTTTCTCCCCCGATTGCTCAGTTTAGATGGCCGGCCAGCTCTAGGAAGAGTCCTGGTGGTTTTGAACTTCTTCCACTTATGGATGATGGAGGCCACTGTGCTCATTGGGACCTTCAAAGCAGCAGAAATTTTTCTGTAACCTTCCCCAGATTTGTGCCTCGAGACAATCCTGTCTCGGAGGTCTACAGACAGTTCCTTTGACTTCATGCTTGGTTTGTGCTCTGACATGAACAGTCAACTATGGGACCTTATATAGACAGGTGTGTGCCTTTCCAAATCATGTCCAGTCAACTGAATTTACCACAGGTGGACTCCAATGAAGCTGCAGAAACATCTCAAGGATGATCAGGAGAAACAGGATGCACCTGAGCTCAATTTCGAGCTTCACGGCAAAGGCTGTGAATACTTATGTACATGTGCTTTCTCAATTTTTTTATTTTTAATAAATTTGCACAAACCTCAAGTAAACTTTTTTCACGTTGTCATTATGGAGTGTTGTGTGTAGAATTCTGAGGAAAAAAATGAATTTAATCCATTTTGGAATAAGGCTGTAACATAACAAAATGTTTAAAAAGTGATGCACTGTGAATACTTTCCGGATGCACTGTATATGTATATATATATATATATATATATATATATATATATATATATATATATATATATATATATATCTATATATATATCTATATATATATACAATATATATATATATATATATATATATATATATATATATATATATATATATATATTAAAATGTACCAAGCAGTTATATGGGAATAATGTATTTTTTTTCTTTTTAACAATAGTTTCATCTTGATTTTCATTCTACTTTTCTAGGTGTTCTGATTGTTTAATTAATCCATTATTTACTAACTAGTGGGTCTGACGCTAAAGTAGTTGCAGCCTTTGATTATTCAGTGTTGTTTGCATTTTTAATTGTCATTAATAAGATACAACGAAGGGGAAAAACTGCACAGAGAAAGGAAATATATAATGAAATCAACAAAAGAGAATTAAGCATTTAAATCTATAGCAAAAGCAGAAATATTTCTAAATGTCTTACAAATATAAAAATCATGCTGCTGTGCTTTTCTGAATGTAGAATAAAAGAAAAATAATACCAGCTAATTAAATGAGATCAGTATTATATCAGGTGTTGTCACTGATTAGGAATCTGGTTGGAACAAAAACCTGCAGCCACAGTGTGCCCCCAGGACCGAGGTTGAGAAACACTGTACTAGGCAATATTTTGTAATACTCATGTATTTGGTATTTATGGTATCACTCATCAGCTGTGCTTTCTTGTTTTTCTTTGATGGAAATTAGGTTCAGTTGTTGGCAGCCATATGCCATTAATATCCAGGTATGAGTTGTGCATTGTGGCATACCACTGTTCACAACACTTTTGTGCTCAGTCATCAGTTGGCTGTTTGTAGGCATCTGCTATTTTCTCACAAAGCTGAGTTTGTTCCATTTCACCATTTGACCATTTTTGCCTGGATTTTATCATGGTTTGGACCACTGTTTATACACAGGTGATATTTTCAGACTTTCTAACACTTCAATGACCTCTTGATTGCCCATTACACATTATCAGGCACATTTGTTTCATCTTTGTGGTATTGAGTCACTATGTTTCAGTAACAGTATTTTTGGCTGTATATTACTATTGTCAAATATTCGATCTGCAGGTTTGCGCTTTAACTTTAGTGTGATTTGCAGTTGCAGAACATTAAGAATTGTTTTATTTGTCTGTCTGGAAATTACATCAATTAGACATTTCATTACAGAAATACACTTTTAAAACCTTTAAATCCTTTCATTTGTTTTTTATTTGTAGAGGTGTTATGCTCTATGTATATTTTGAAGGTGTGACTACAGCTACTACAAAATGATTTTCAGATGTATGTTGAGCTCTTTGTGTCAGTTTTAAACTGTATGCAATGCATATTTGGAGTAATCATTGTTTGTTTTTGAGAAGGTAGCCATTTGTAAGAATTCTAATGTATTTGTGACATATGGTAGATAAAACTGAAACTCCTAGAGTGTTTGGCCTACCTTCACCATCTGTTAGCTAGGTTCCAGAAGGTATCCCTTACGTGTTGTTGACTGTGCCCTCCTTGCATCTACTTTTGCAATGTTTCTTTACACAGACGTCTTCTCCTGTTACATCCTATAAAATGTACAGTACCTCTTTGTCTTTTTCCAATAAAATCAGAAATAAGTACAGCTCATTTCATGCTTAATGTCTAGTGTATTGAGCACAAAGATGAGGATAAAAACTGTTTCTGAACCAACTAGTTAGAACGCTACTGACCTTCTACCTTTTGCTAGAATGGAGAAAAGAGAAGGATGATGGGTTAGAATGGCTGAGGTCTTTAATTATATTGTTCTAACCAGGGAAAGACCTTGACATGCACCTCTGTTGAGCAGGATAGACTCTGGTGACCCAAAAACAAGAAAATGTGAAATTTATTCAGAATGAGTGGTTGAATAGACAAGTCCTGATGATTTGAGCCCTATTTATGGATCACTTTCTGATATTATACCCATGTTATTTTCCATGGGTATATTTGAATTATTTTACATTCCTTCTAGTAAACTTTGGAGCACCTATCCCTAAAATGACAGTGCTGAGGTTTGAGGCGATGGGATGTGTGCTAGATACAGAAGAGCTCTGCAGAGGACACTGTCTTAGTTGCACACATAATTGGCATGCGACAGTTTAAGGGGCGGTGTTTTCTGGTCTTTGCAATATGGAAGCAAATCAGTTTCTCTCTGTCTTTGGAACCTCACCCCTCACCATTTCCAGATTTATGCACAGCAGCTGCTAAGCAATAAAAGAAAAGCTGTTGCTGCTCGTTGACCCAAGACAGAGCTGTATCCTTGTTTTAAGTTGTGATTAGATAAGCAATGGTTCACACATAAGCACACACTGTCACACAGGTAGCCACTGATATCCTCAGCACTCTTGAGCTGCTGCACAGACATTCAAAATACTGGTGAAGCCGCAGGAATATTAAAAAGCTCCCTCTCTTTCATTCTCTTTCACCCTCCCTCCTTGAATAGTATTGATTTGATTATATTTGCTTCTATTGATCTGTTAAATGGCAGACATTCCTCTGCGGCAGGTAGGAGGAGCAGGGCAGCCCTTGAGAAAGCAAGCAAGTGATAGGTAGGATTTAGCCTCTCCTGATTTTGCTGCAATGTTGATTTTGAAATGCATGAGACACAATAACAGATCTTTTTGTTGGTGTGCATCTGAATTTAAATGAACTGTTAACGAAAGATTTCATGGAGAACTGCAATCAAAAGTCACTTTACATCATGCATACAATAAAGAAGACATTAACTAATAGATCAAAGAATTACATTATTTTCACTGTTTCTGAGTGAGTCACACCTAAAAAGGGCTGGTTGCCACACCTTTAGAAGTAACAGTGGCAGGTCTTGGAAATGGATAGAAATAGGTTTAGCCTCTTGAGTTTTATTTGGGGAATCACAATTTCATTGTCTCATAAAGATGCAAAAATGAGTCATAGGATGTCGGGAGCAATGCTTTTACCTTTATGGGGTAGAAACTTTAAGGTGGAAATAGTATTTAAAACATCCTGTTTAATTAGTGAAAAAGCTTTTCACATTTACAAAGTCATTTTTCCAATAATTTGTTATCAATGTACGTTAGTCTTGAACAGAAATAAAGCATATGTAAATGGAGAAATAACAATCTTGGAGATAAAAAGATGAATCCAAATGAATCCAAAAGTCACTGATGAGCCAAATAGTTAATAATTGAAAGAATATTTGATTTTTATCCAAATTGTGTATACTCTTGTGTTCTAATTTAAATTTAACAATGTGATTTTTTCTAGTAAATTTGCCCTTGTATTGTAGGGCATCACCTCAGGTGGGTGGTGCAGGTTTGTGTTATTACAAAGTGTAAATGATAAAGTTCAGCATTAGACATGGGGAGTAACTTATGTACCTCAAATAAAAAAAAACAAAAAAAAACAAATTTGGGACATCAAGCTACCCCCACACCCCAGCTATTTAGTCACATTAAAGTACTGCACTGGTTTTTCACTAACACCAGGAGAAAAAATAAGGCCAAAGCCATGACTCCAGATGTTTTTCCAATACAAGCAAACATTCTGACTTGTATATTGATTGCATCCAACATAATCGGTGAACATTTGTGTAATTGACCCAATGGAAGAAATTACTGTGGTGCTAATCTGCCTTTGCAATGCAGTTTTTATACTCTTATTTTAGTCTTTATTTTCCTTTGACTTTTTACTATAGACAATCATTTCTTTGATGTTCATCTGTGCTTTCACTTTATGGATGAAAGGTCCAAGTCATATTCAATGCTGTCTCTACTTGGTTGCACTCCATCTACACTTGTTAGTCCATGTTGCACAAAAAAACAACAAATCCATACAATTACAGTGCATTTTTTAAAAAGGTACCCAAATCATTGGTGATTCAACTTTGTTCTTTTCCTGCAACATAGATTGGACTCAATTAGTGAGAGCACCATAACCATAGTTTCCTTGAATGCAGAGATATGTTCAAATTCAATGGCTATTCTATCAACCTTTGAAAAAGAGACCATGAAAATAACACAGAAATTAGATTTAGCTTGGTTTGACCAAGAGTCAACCCTAGACAGGCCATTAGACTTACCAGTTAACCAAATCTCCATGTTTTTGAGGTTATACAAGAAAAGTTGGAATACCTTGAGGAAAGCCCACTTGGGAGAATTTGCAAACTTTACACAAGCAATGATTGTGGATGAAAGTCATTTGTGAGAAAGCAGCACTAACCAATCCACCACCATGCCATTCCATTCTTCTTCTTCATCTTCTTCTTCTTCTTCGATAGATATTTTTTTTACTAGACTTCTGTAATAGGGGTTTTGGCATCAATTTTAAGGTTGGATTCCTTACCTGATACCAACCCTCTCCTTTTATCATTGCTTGGGACCAACTCCAAAATGGAGGCTGGGTTATGCCATTCCATTCATGTATTAAAAATAAACAATTATGTGTTTCATCCAACAGTAAGCGATACTTGGAAGATGGTTTAATTTGTCTAATATATGTTTTGTCAAATATATGTTTTGGTTGATAATTAACCATAGTGGTTAGTCCCCTTGCTATACAGCACCTAGCCAACACTGTTTGTGTGGAGCTTGAACAAGTCTGCATTGATTTTCTCCAAGAGCATCTCAGACTGTTCTAATACATGTGAATGTGGATGAGTGAATGAAAGTTCCCTGCAGTGGATTGGTACACAGTTGTACTTGATGTTTCCAGGTTAGGTCTGAGATCTTTTTGTGATCATGACCTGAAATTGGTGATTTCAATAGATAATTGTTCTCTCAAAGGTTCTTGGGATTGGGATTTAAATGGCAGCTCATTTGTTGCTTATGTTTTTTTTCATGGGGCTTTCTTCTGTCACAAACATGTACTTTTTTTTGTTTGTTTTTTATTTCGCCTTATACAATTTCTTGTATTAGGAATTTGTTAGTTTTCGCATACCCCTTGGGGTCAGAGCGCAGGGTCAGCCATTGTACAGCGCCCCTGGAGCAATTGAAGGTTAAGGGCCTTGCTCAAGGGCCCAGCAGAGTAGGATCTCTTTTGGCAGTGACGGGGATTCGAACTGGCAACCTTTGGGATACCAGCACAGATCCTTAGCCTCAGAGCCACCACTCCGCCCCAGTTAGGCTAATTTTGGACACTAATTTGGCCTGGTATGAGCAGGGCCGGATTTATATGAAAAGAGGCCCTAGGATATTCCACTTATGAGGCCCTTTCACCTTCCATTTTTAAGTTTGTAAATTACATGAGAGATAATAAAATTTTGCTAACAATTTGAATGTAGGCCTCTCTTGATCTTGAGGCCCTAGGCTAAAGCCTAGTTGGCCTATAGGAAAATCCGGCCCTGGGTATGAGCAACTATAACAATGCAATACACTGACATTCCATTCAGAGTTTCTTGCACCCATTTCTAATGAGTTAGGTTTTTGCTCCTCACAATTTTGTACTAAAAAGTGTGTCCGGAAAATGGATGCATAGTCAATTGCCAGAGAACATCTTTGCTTTTCTTGTAATTATTACCAGAACACATGTATCTGGTTGTTGACAAATCTGCTATTGCAGTCATTTTCAACAAGCAAGACATGAATGACCCCAAGTCAATAAACAGAATGCTGAACTAGTCAGATAAACCTGCTCACATGTGAAGTGAATGTCACTCCTTTGTGCATGCATTTGATGTGAGAGATGGTGACAGATGTAATTACCTTCAGAGGTGTTTTCAGGGTTTAATTTGAATAATCTGCCTTGACAATCTAGATGACTATTGCAAAGAAAACAAGAAGGAAGAAGTGCAGCTGAGCAAAGTCTTTTATTTTGTGTAGAAAAACTTCTTTAAGTCATTCTAAGGTAACATACATTTATTGTTACTCAGTCAGGTGTATGTATAGTCAAAGTCATGTCAAGGCAAGTTAACGGTGCTTGTTTTACTGCTGTATTATAATAGAGAACAATTCTGAAGGTTAAACAAATGTTCATAGACTCTCACAGAAACTATCATAAAGGATTTGCTTTGGCCTTCTTTCCATCAGACTGAAGTTATTTTTTTCAGTTATACTGTAGTTCCACAGGAAGCTAAAGTTTATCATGGATGGTTCAGTGCCAAGGCAGGAACTAGTGATTTGTGGGATGTCCGTCCATCACAAGGCACACTCACACCCTCACTTTTGTATTCTTAACCTAATGTGCATATCTTAAAGGGATGTTGAAGGAAATTAGAGTATCAGCAGAAGAAGCATGCAGAGACAGCGAGAACATGCAAACTCCACATAGAATGTGGGAGGACTGAGTATTCAGGCTGTTTTTTTGGACCTGACTGAATGACATTGCACAGCAGTTAGTGCTGCCTACCTCCCAGCTCCTGTGTTCCATGAGTTTTTTGTGTGGAGTTTAAGTGTTTTTTTCCTCCACATGGATAGTCCCTGGCTGCATGGTTTTCCTCCAACATGCTCAAGAAATATTTAAGATATCCTCTTTTTTTCAAGTATTTCCTTGAAATGAGCATTTTAGATAGATAGATAGATAGATAGATAGATAGATAGATAGATAGATAGATAGATAGATAGATAGATAGATAGATAGATACTTTATTAATCCCAATGGGAAATTCACATTCTCCAGCAGCAGCATACTGATACAATAAATAATATTAAATTAAAGAATGAATTTTGTAATTAACAGGGCTTCAATACTGCTTTTCTGTTATCTCCAGGAACCCATATGAAGCTGCAGGCCTGCGTCCATGTGGTTTCTGTCCCATTATAAGGTAAAACTCTAAATTGTTACTTAATTAACTAATTAATTTCCAAATTTAAGTTGGTTTTCTCCTAAATACTTAATATAAATTGAGAATGTATAGGTATGATGTTGAATGTATATGGTTTGTGGCCAGGTTATTGACTCATGTCCCATTCGGGGTTAGCTCTTACCTTTTACCCAGAGCTGCTGGCATAGGCTGTAGGTCTTCATGGCTGTGCATTTAAAAAATGGGACTGGTAAATGAATTAATAAATAAGTGTACTGACTAAGATTCTATTACTAACATTTCAAATAGCCTGCTTCCAGGCTATCTGCAGGAATAGTCCTTGCATCCAGTTCACCTTGTGTCTAAATAGGTATCCAACACAATTGTATTTCTTTCTGTTAGGCCACATACATATTGCCAATATGATTGTGGGTGCCAAAGTGCATCAGTGTAAGTGCATGTTTGGCTTGTGTGTTTGTGGAAACCTTCTCTTATTTTGTTCAAAACATGTTTCAGTGATGTTGCCATTCACTACCTCCTTGATTCACATTAAGTGAGTGCACTTTAATGGAGGGACTGCCTTATAAAGTGTTCAGCAGCTTTATTATTTCCTGTGCTTCCATTTATCATATTATTTAAACACAATGGCTGTGACATTTGTGCAGATCAAATCCAGTGTTTTTATCTCGAACAAATAGGGATGAAATTGGGTGGAAGGCCAGAAAAGCTTGCAGGAGTGCTTTGTTTAGTTTGTGTCATCCTTATTGTGACTCATGGTTGCTCAGTAGTTAGTGCTGTGATTTTACGGATCCAGTGTCTAGGATCCAAATTCTGGGCATGATTGCTGTAGCCTGGGTTTTTCCCTGTGAACTTGTTTTCCTTCCATATCCCATGTTTGCTTCAGGTTAATTGGTTGTTCTAATTTGTCCCTGAGTGGGTCTTTATGTGAATGAGCTTTGTAATGTACTGGTTCCCCATCCACCGATGGTTCCTACCTTCTGCCACAAAGATAGGTTCCAGGCTTATGTGACCCTAAATTATGTTAAGTGAACTTGAGAATGTTATGGTAGGTCTACAAGACTCAAATTCACTTTATTTGTTCAAGTGATTAGTGGAGAGAAAAGCACTCGTCTTGATCATTGGTAACTTGTCCAGCTTCTGTAGTGACAAGCCTTTTAATTGTAGTAAGCTTTCATTTTTCACAAGTGGGACTAAAAAACTTGAAACATAGTTATAAACAAAAGAAGGCCATGGCAGTGACTAATGGAATGACTGTTGGACGCCCTGTGCAGACACACATGAAGGGTATTGCACATCAGAGAGGTGTTTTATGTCAAAGTCATCAAGGAGCTGATCAAAGAAGAAGTGGAAAAAATTAATTTTTCGGTCCACAACATTAAAATGAACTACAGAAACTAACCATCAGCCTTTCTATAATTGTTTTCTCAATTTTTTTTTTTTTTTGATTTCGTATAAAGCATGAAACTGTGCTTCTTAATTTGATAAGCAAACATGAAGAAGCCTGCTGTTCTTGCTGGCATAGCAAAAACATGATGGATATGTTGCAAATGTCATAAACTCATTACATTCAAAATATGTCCTATGTAGTAAATGTCCTAAAGTCTTCAATAATCTCATTTATTACGACATATTTTTACTTTTTATCATATAGGCAAAATAAGAATTGTAGAACACTAAAGTGAAAAAAAAGAATTTGTGCTTGATTGATATGTTTCATTAGTTTATTGAAAAATGTGCCCTGTGGACTGCATTTATTGTTAGCAGAAATTATAAAATTGAAGAAAACATACTTCTGAAGTAAATGAACGGTACAGTATGTCCCAGTTAGATTATGTTATTGTGCTGAGTAATCACAATTTAATGTAACACATCGGGTATTTATTTGGATCAAACCATGTGTTCTTCTTAAATAACAACATCCTGTCCTAGAGAAAGTGCCAAACATATGTATAGTGTGGCCATGTTCAAGCTGTGTCCATCTGTCTTTTCTCTGTCTTACTTATTCCACTTTATGATCTCAAGGTAGACCAAGGTGCCAAGTATATTGAGTAAAATGGTGCCATGTTCAGGCTTCATCCAGCCATTTCATGTCTTATCCCAGTTCAGGACTGCAGGGCAGACTAAGTGCCAGGCACATTGCATTGAATGGTGACATGTTTAGGCTATTTTCATTTTCTGTCTTATTCTTTCTAAATCAGGATTGTGGGACATATTAAAGAATAAATTTTGTATTTTTCAAGTCAAAGTTATTTCTTCACAAACATGGTATATAATCATTTGACACACAAAATTGTGTTCTAAAGTTAAGTTTGTTTTATAAATTAAAAAAATGCATAACCACTCCTGGCGCCTCATGTATAAACGGTGTGTACGCACAGAAATGTTGCGTACGAACGTTTCCACGCTCAAATCACGATGTATAAAACCTAAACTTGGCGTAAAGCCACGCACATTTCCACGGTGCCTCATACCCTGGCGTACGCAATTTCTCCGCTCGGTTTTGCAGACTGGTGGCACCCAGCGTCAAAGCAGTGCTACTGTTCCTGTGTAGTTACCCTTTATTTCTTAGACCCACATTCCTGACGCGGCTTTATAAATACACTGAAATTAACTGCATATTGTTTATTAGTGTAATGCATCTGATTGTAATTAACCTGTAGCAATATAATGGTCCAGGGAATAGCCATAGTATTCCAAATACAATAACTGCTTTAGCGTTGTTACTCTCACTGCATCTTCTTCTTCTTTCAGCTGCTCCCGTTACGGGTTGCCACAGCAGATCATCTTTTTCCATATTACTCTCAATGCACCACTCGGAGTATTTATATCACTGCATCTGAGTGGGGAATCACAGCAGCAGCTGATCGGAAAGAGAATTATCGGGATACATCATCATGCACACGCTGCGTCAGCCACGGCAAAATGCTTCAGAAACTTTCCAGTACGGACCTTACAGTTCAGAAACAGTTTCATCCCAAGAACTATAAACGCACTCAATCAAGTGCTCCTTGTAGAACTGTTTGTACTTATAAGTACAATTACCCCACTGTAAACTTGCACTACAGTTATAATATTGCACAACCTGCGCCACTTTATAAAGCGCGTATGATGACGATATCATTTTTAAGATGAAATGCAGCAAAATATGTTGATTATAGTATACAGATAAAACTTTAACTTCATTTAAATAATCTTTGTTGTTAATAATTAAACATGTGAGGACACAGTGCCGCAGCGCTAGCTAGTTCACAGATTGCTCCTGCCTTGAGCTGTATTCTTGCTGGTGCTGACGCGACACTGGAAGGATAGACAGATAGAATTATTAAACATGTACTACGAAGATATTTCAATGTTCCTTAAAAGTTTTGAAGAATCGGCGTTCTAAGCTTACAGATGGCTTAACATCTATTACAGTGCTGATTGTGTGGCGATTGGGTATTTGGAGAAAGAAAAGTAAAGACAGGAATTGGAGGTTAGTATGTTTGAAAGAGACAGTACTTCTGTAATAAATTATTTCATCGAAGGTCATGCATGGCGCAGCAAGCCTCTTGCGTGAGATATGAACAATCACTGTGCCACCATGTTCACCTGTTTAATAACATGCTTTCATTCCTATCATCATGAAAAATATATCACCTATACATCTCAGTATTTTAATTATTCAGAGAGCTGTAATATCACGAATGTAATGGATTCTGTGTCCTGCCGGAGAAAGAGAAAGAACGGAAGCACGTAGTGATTCACACACATAGAAGATCAAACACAGAACAAAGCATTTAACATGCTACTTTAGTTATGATGGGATTTGAGAAACTAGTAAAATAAACGATTTTAAGATGAAGTTTATGATGTTCTACTTTAATGACAAAATAAACTACGTGATTAAAGTGGAAATTTTGAGATTAAAGTTGACATTTCATGCTTTTTTCCCACTGTGTGCCTATTTTTTTTCTGTGTACCCTAATAAGCTTTCATATGACACTCAGACGGTGGGCTACGACTCGCCTTTTCACGGCGACTTTGATATGTGACAACTTCTTTTTTATTTCGGGCACTGTGCGACTTTGTGAACTTGAGCTTTCGAGTTTCTCTGACACTATGTCACTCGATCAACTTCATTTTGTTGATTATACCACTGTTTAAACCAACAAATAGTACGTTTTTCCTTTGCCTCTACTTGGTATTCGCTGAAATTCTTATATTTTCCCCCGTGCTTTTCCCATTGTCTTTTCACAGAAGGCTGAGCTTAAGGGCTATTTATATTGATTTGCATATTCAAAGAGGTGTAATTCTGGGAGAAGTTGGGGCGGGACAGAAGGCACGTGCATGTGCGTTACTTTTCACGCTGATCGGGATTTTTGTAGCGGAAGAACGTGGAGGTTTGCGTACGCACAGATTCCTGCATCTGGATTTTTCTGTGCATACGCACATTCCTGCTTTTGTGCTTACGCCATGTTATAGTTTGAGTTCTACACACATGTTATACATGAGGCCCCTGGTGTTTTATAATAAAACCTAATTTGGCATGGGTCATCTGGAAAATTATATCCTAAACACTTACCGAATATGTCCATTTCTAAGGCCAAGAAAACTGTCAAGCATTAATCCTCATCTTGAGATTACACACATATTGTAAAATGGCTTATACATATAATTTTCTAACAAAAAGCACCAATCCTATGAGATTCAGCCATTTTAAACAATGACCAGCTGTGAGTGCTAGCTCAGCATTTATCTTTTCCCGCAACAACCTTTCACTTCCAGAGCATAGTTTCCTCTTGAAAGACAAAATCACAGTAAACTGTTTGTGTCATGTGCTTAGTATCGTGTTGATTTGCTTCCATTATTATGTGAGAACTCCTTCCAGAAAAGACACTGCTATCACACAAGTGAAGAGAAAACATATCCCTAACTTGATAAAAAATAGTACTAGGAATGTGGAATAAAATGATTAAGGGCACTGCAATGTTGCCTGTTCTGTTCTTGCTTCCCACTCACCAAGTGACCAGTCTATACTCCATTTGTTAAAAGTGTATACTGTATGTAAAAGATACCATAAAAAACAAAGATATTTTTATGCATATAAATGAAAGAGAACTAAAGCTCATTTTCATATTAGCATCTCATTAGAGCCTCACAGTGATATCATGAATGATTTTTAAATGATCTATCATACAAGTCCATAGAATCTTGCTTGTTTATATATTGCAAACAGGTCTTCCTTGCCACATGTATCTTCTTTGGATGATTTCAAGAAAATCCATATGCCACAGGAAGCAGGTTTGAAAAGAGCAGGTTGTAGTCCAAAAAGGGAAGTACATTGGGTTTTAATGGTAGGATGAAAATACTATATGAAAGCGAACACTGCTTAGCTGGGAGGATCTGTGCAAGCATGTACTGTATGCATGCATGAATATTTGTGCCAACGGTCACAGGTTAATCTCTTATAGAAATTGTATATTTCAGAATACTTGCACTGGTCACTGTATCTATCTAATGCAGTTTCTTTCAGTTTTAAGTGGCTCATTACATATATTGCACTGTGATAAAGCAGGAGACTGATTAAAATTTAAAACAGAAGAAGCTAGTTTGCCCCAAGTTTGTATCCACAGCACTTGTCAAGTCTTTTGGGCATTGTGTGGTGTGTTACCCTCGGGCTAAGTTGATAGTTTTTAAATACACTGTATTTAGATTATCAAAGCAATTTGTTCTCTTCAATGCACATCCACTTAGAAGCTAAGTGTGCTATACACCAGTGTTTCGCAATAGGTAGTTTGTGGACTTGTACCAATCCATTGAATATATTTGATGGTCCATGAAAATCAGTGAATTCCCACATCATGTTTTCAGCCAATGTGAACACTTCTCAGCTAACATTTCAAACAAAATATTGTGTCATGTTCTGTGTGGACATTCAAAACTCCAAGGAGAACACCCCTTCCAGCTATCTGATCAAATGTTATCTGGACACTCAAAACTCCAAGTGAGACTAAACACCCCCTACCCCCATTTTCAATCTAATATTAGTAAATCTTAATGCTCAAAACTTTAAGAGGAACCAACCCCCCTCCCCCGCTATTCGGTTTAAAATTAGTCAATGAAATCGGACTTAAAAAGAGAGTAGAAGTACTTTTGCATTTCCACTTCAGGCACAGGTTGGATAAATTATTTATGTTTTCCACCTCCCCAGTCCATGAACGTTTGGTCAGTCTTCTACTGATCCATAAATCAAAAAGGCTGAAAACTGCTGCTATAGACTAATACACATTCAGCACAAAACCAGAAAGTAGCCAAGTGCTAGAATTACTCTGGCGTTTAGGGCTATGTGGGAACAAGGTGAGCACAAGTCAGCAGTTTCAAGGTGAACAAATTCTTTGGACATTCAGGTAAAGTATGTCAACCCTAATTTTGGTGTCATAACTTGTCCGTAATAAACCTTTATCTTCCCCTCATTGTAGACATAGTTTTTCAGTGAACTAATTTATGCATACATTGCACTATTTCATGTATTCCCATGTGCCAGTGGATATATTTGTTATAAATTAACATTTTAATTCCTTGGGATTCTATCTGTGATATTTCTGGAATTTTCTAAGCACTTTTAGCATGGTATTTTATTTTTATAGCTATGACATAGAATTTACTGCAACATCATATTGGATGGTTCTTCTTTATGGGTACCATCATTATTTTGAACTGCCTCTGTATGGCAGCAACCATATTGGCACAGTTATGTGGCACAGTGATCATGTCGTGTTTTGAGTCCCTTACCTATAATAGTCACCCTGCATTTAGTAGCAGATTTTATTCTTTGGGTTTCCAGAGTTAAGAAAGCCCAGTAGGAAAGGCAGGAACATATAGAAAGAGTGGTAGATGTTTTTTGATAGGCATTGTTGGAAGTCTGCAATTTTTCAAGTAAGAACTTTACATTGGAGTTAGATCACTGAACATAAGGATAATCAAGGGAAGGTGCAGTGAATGCATATTCTCAGTTCCTTTGTTCCTCTAAACAAAAAAACATATTAGCATATTAGCATAAGCCAATGTGATATCTATAATGTAGTCAAACACTTGAAAGTGTGAGGAAGTATAGTATCAGTAAAAAGTAAACTGCAAAGCCAGAGTGAAATTGGAGGTGGTACGTTACTCTGTGAAGTGTGAAAGCAGTTACCTTCGTTGGAAGAGGGTTAACCCAGATTGAAGTCAATTCAAAGTGTGTTGACTCAGGCGGTGGTTATATATGGAGAAAATGACATGATCGAGAAATCCAAAATATCCAGCTTCATCATGGAATGGACATTTATGAATTGTTTATCAAATGGCTGTGTTTCTAAAGAACACTTTCTGATATAACATGGCGTTTCAGCATTCTGTTAGTGTTTGTTTTAGAATTCCAAGTTGTTTTTTTAGTGATGTGTTTTGTACACTTTTTGTCCTCTTATGTGCCTTATGTATATCGCTTATCACCTTATTAAATTTACTGTCACACTGAACATCACATTGGGCTGAAAAAGATTACATCTGAGGTTGGAGGGCTACCATGGAAGGAGTGTAAGAAATAGAAAAAAATAGTTTTGTAAAATCAAAGACCAACAATGGCATGCCAGACAATCATGAGGAACTCATTGAGCTGGCTGCAGTCCACTAATATGAGCAGGCGGTCTGTGCAAATTCTGAGTAGTGCTTCTATACAAATAATAGGACGTGTAGAACAAAACCGTTCCATTTTCATATTTTATTTTCTTTGCTTGATCTCTTGAATACATTTCCACTATTCACATTTTAGGGGCTGAAAAAAGCTTATTATATTGTTTACAGCAAAGAAAATATTGAAAATTACTGTCTCTTTTTAAAAGATTAAACCTGTCCTAGATAAGAAAGTCAAAAATGCCAATAATCAAGTCTTATGATATTTTTCTTTTCTTGAAGTTAAAACTCATAAATAAGAAAATAAAAACAAATTAATAGAAACTGTCTACACAAGGGTAACATTTCGAAATATGCGTGTAAATATCTGAAGGAGTTTGTAAAGGGCAGAGTCAGTGTGTATATACTAAGGTAAAAATGGGTGAAAGTTCATAATGTACTGACAAATAGAAAGTAGGTCCGAAGGTTAGAAACAAATATTTCTGCCGTTATAGCTGTTGTTACATGTACTGTGTGTATCTGTGTGTAAATGGGGAAATACCACAAGGTAGTGAAGGTGGATGTGCATTTACATACCATGGCATTGTCAGGCAGTTTAACCTGCATGGTGTTAGAAGATATTCTGTCAGCCAGTCCATTGCTCATACACAAACCCATAGAGCCAACTTAGAATCGCCAAACACCTTATAGCCTGTCTTTGAAATGTGACAGAATTATCCAGAGGAAAATCAATGGAAGCACAAGGAGAACTTGCAGACTCTATACACACAGCAGCCTGCTATGAAATCAAAATCCAGGATGCTGGATCCTTGAGGCAGAAGCACTACTCACTGCACAACTTTTCCTCACTGTGTTTGTATTTATGTGTTTGAATTGCTGCCTTTTGTTTTTTTAGCACATGTGCATGTCTCTGTATTGTATACAAAGGGTGGTACTGCTTTGCAGAGTCACATAGCTCTAGAGTCATAGGTTGGAATCCTTGCCTGGTCACTGTCTCTGTGGAGTTTGCCCATTCTGTGGGTGGGTTTTCTCGATGTACCACAGTTTCCTCCCACATACCAAAAAAGCATGTGCCTGGTTAATTGACACCTGTAAATTAGACTGGTATGAGTGGCCTGGGGGGTTTGTGAATGTGTGCTCTGTACTGGAATTGTTACATGCACACAATGTAACAGGAGCAGGCTTAGGCTCCACTTAACCCCAAAACGAAAACAAAAGGTCCAGGAAATAGAGCGAGAGAGAGAGGGGAAGTGCTTTGTTTATGAAGGTATCCACTAGTATAGAGGGCAGGCATTTTAGCCATTGGAGTTTGAAACTACAGGCCTTTTGCCAGTTTAGGAACAAGATTTGAAAACCTTAACTCTTTTGGCTGGTACTACAATGAGATTGGATCGTGGGAGAAGGGGATCAGACTAGTACATTATCTTATGTAAAATATTAAAAAGAATTAATGGGGTAAACAGAGAAGTCGCATATTTTTAAAGGAAGACCCTTTATGCCAGGCAAATTACAAGAGAGGATACTCTTTTAGGAGATGTTAGAGGAAATGCAAATTAAGTAGAGGTTTATGCCTGGAGTATTACCATTTTTTTAAATTAAACACTATTGTATATACAATAAGCATTTTTTAAAGAAGGGCTGCTCCAGCAAGTGGTGTAATTAAATAGAGAAACCCACACTGGTAACTTTGGTCCCTTCAGATTCTAGAATGGTTAAGAAGGATCCATACATTGAAAGAAATAACCATGCTGGCGGAAGGCACCTTCTCCAGTCTTGCCTCAGAATGTAAATCTCCAAAAGCACCACCATGAGTGAGAGATCACAAGGATTGGCAGATGAAGAGCAGGATTACCTATAGGACAATGAATGATAGCAGAAAGGCTACATCCAGTGCAGGTGGGATACTGCTGCCTACTTGCTCACCTTTCAAGGACAGTAAAAGTACTCCTTTTGGTGCACCGACAAATGCATGTCAGCAAAAGTATGGAGTGACAACTGCATGGATTAAACATATTTGCAGAGATAAATACAAGTAGCTATTACGATCTCAGACAAACACTTTAGAGAAAAAAATGCAGGAATTTTGTGGAAACTTAAAAGAAATGATCAAAAAATTTCCACAGCACGTTTAAATGTTATTAACTTTAAGTTTTGTGTCTTCTGATGATGTGTCTGCTGCTTTTGAAGAGCTTGTGGATACTAAAGGCATCTAGATAGGCACATAAACTCTGTATAATAAGTTAGTCAACTCTATTTTGAATATTACCCAGAGTGATGTGCAGCTAGATTGGGCAGTCAAAAGTAGGTTTTGGCCTCTACAACTCTACATTGATTTGAAGCAAAAAGAGGGAACATGGAAAAAGCCATGTCTATGTTTATGCTGCTTGGCAATGAATACCTGCCATTGAATCCATTTGAGAAGCAGAACATTAACAAACATTTCGTCAGATGAAAGGCTCACCTGTGTGCTGAGGTAATCATTAATACATGTGTTATTTGTTCTCATTCTGAGAATTATATACAAATATATTATACCTGTATTTAGTGAAACTGTCAAAATTTTGCAAATTCTTACAAATTCTAAAAATTATTACTTATAAATTTATGACATGAATTTTTGGGCAGACTAGCCACTGATTCATGCAAGTCAGTATATGTCCATCTTAATTGCCATCTGAAACAGTTAATATTGACATATGCACTAGTGCCGCTTTCAGACTTGATACAAGGGATTGCGCAAAATGTGGTGCAATAAATTGCACAGCACAGTTACACTTTCATTCACATGGCTTTGGGTTTTCTCTTCATTTACATGTAGTGTTTCACATTTTCAATTAATTTATATTATTTTAATTAAAAATAATACATTCCAAGTGAATAACCTAGCTGTGTGTATTTGTCACTGTGCGCATTTGTCACCATGCATGTTGGTGTACATTTATCCCCCACACAGTCGTCACATTCTCCTTTCTCTCCTGTGCAATCCCCCTATCACTCTCTCTCTCTCACACACACACACAACATATCCTGCCCTCCCTTTCATTTACCAGGGAGCTCCAACTCAGAACTCAAGGGCCTTTGCAGCGAGCCAGCCTTGTACTTCTGGTTAAGCCTAAAATCACTTCCAGTCTATGAGCTATCAAGCTACAGTGCCCTCTGCTGGTTCCTGAGACCAGTGCACACCTGTGGTCCCTATAGGCCCTAAAGAGTCAGCCGTTGTTTCGCCTACCTTTAAAGGTCAACACAGTCCCACTCCTTCCACTCTGGGACTGCATGCAACTCTTGATCAGATTGATGATTCTGTGGCTTCACATTTGTGTGCATTTAATTGTATTAAGGATTTGTCCATCCATTTTCTGAAATCATTAAATTCAACTCCAGGGTTGTCATGGAGTATTGAGGATGCCAGATTAAATTATGTCTAGGTTGATCTTTTATTTTTTCATTTTTTTAAGGTGATCTTAATAATTACAGTCAATTAACAGAATCAATCTAATCCAATCTAACAAACAGTAATATTTGAACATTTTCTTAGTTTTCACAGATTTATGTAGGTTATTTTTAAATATACCCAGAAGAAAAAGGGCAAGAGTGAGAGAGAGGTAAAATATATCTGTGGAAAAAGCCATGCAAATCCTTTCTTTCTTTCTTTCTTTCTTTCTTTCTTTCTTTCTTTCTTTCTTTCTTTCTTTCTTGCTGTACATTTTTTAAATATTGAGACTTATGAGTCCAGTCAGGATGCCCTGTGTAATAAGAAGAAAAGTGAAAGTCTAAAACAAACAAAACTCAAGTAAAGTGACCATCTGGTCTACAAGATTGCGTCCTTAGTCAGTGAAAAGGCTGCTTCCCATAGGCAGGAACTGCCCCCTTGAAGCGTTATTTTCAGTCTATGCACTTCTTAAGTAGGACTAAGACCAGTAGGGACCGGACATTCAGAGTCCAGGAGGAAATGACATCTTTAATGTTCCAGGGTGTCCTTCTCCATTTTAAGGTTAAAGAGGAACAGGATGTTAACAACTATGCAATACCTTTAGTGTCCCCCCCAACAAGTTCTTACTTGAGCTGAGCCTCTAAAGCACTGTTGTGACTGACATGTCTAACTATATACTGTATATACTGTACATAAGGATAGGGTTAAACATTTCTGGTATTTGTTAGGTTGCTTGCCCTCCATTCTCCTAGGGGAACATTACATGTTTACAGCCAGAATGTCAATTGCTCTCTGTCTTTCTCAGGAGCTTCTGCTTATTGACCTTGAGGGGCACCCTATAGTGAAGACCTTCTTCCTGCACTAGCACGTCAGTGTGTATCACTAACACAAACTGCCTTTTCATCTCTGTTTCACATGCCCTGTGGGCCCTTTTCTTGTCCTATGACAAACATCCAGTTGTCCAGCAACATCAGTTTCCAATATATACATCCATTTTCTAGCCTGCTTATTCAGTTTTAGGTAGTAGGGGGGCAGTTTGCATATCAGTAGGGCTCAAGGCGAGAGCCAGCCCTTCATTGCAGGCAGTTATGCACAGGGCACACTTCTGCACACACCCACACTCATGTTCACAGGCCCAGTTAAAGTCACCAGTTATTCTAACATGGACAATTGTGGAATATAGGTGGAAAACCCCCACAAAAAAGTACAGCCATACACTCTGCCTTCTAGTCACCTTGCACTACAAGTATACACAAGTTTTCTGCAACCGTGAGTATTAATACCAAGGGTATGTAAATAACAATGCATCTCTGTATGTATGGTATTGTTTATGTATGCTGATCACAACTGGGAGTGTGTATGCCAGTGTCAGTGATATCTGTGTGAATGCCGCATGTTTGTTTTTGCCTGTATAAGTGATTGTATCTAGTATAATGTATACCTTTGTGTTTGTGTCTGCAGTAGTGTCTATAAGGATTGGCCTAAGTACTGCATGTGAATATAAATGAGTGTGTGTGTGTCTGCATTTGTGTCTATATGAATATGTGCTTTTGTGTGTCAATGTGAGTCTGTGCGCGTGCTGCCAATGCCGTTGTGGTCTGTACAGCACAGCTGTCAGGACAGGGATTGAAGACTCGAGGCCCCAGCTGAATTAAAGCAAGCGCCTGACTAAATGACCAAAGGGAGCCCCTATTGAGGTCAAAGGGCAGCCTAAACAGTCTGGTGCCATGACAACCAAGGCCGCTGTGATGGTGGAGGCCACTGGGAGTCAATCCCTGTAACTCCTTCCACCCCTGTCTGTTGGCACTGGAGTGAAATGAAGCATAGGGTGAAATGTAGAATAGAGCCAGGTGACCATGTGGTAAAGCCACAGTAGAGGCCCAGAGAAGCATAGCAAAGAAGCTTCTGTGTCTGAATAATGTTACTCCATCTTAGAATCTTGGGTTGGGCTCAGCTGGGGGGCCCCCTTTGTGAGTAATGAAACCTGCCTACCACACAGAAGGGTTAATGGCTGTCTTCCTGTGGATTGGAACCAGGCCCACATCCAGCTTCCCTTTGCCTCAAATGAACTGTGCTGCTCCTAAACTGAATTACCATTCCCAACAAGGACAGCTGCTGAGCTTAGAAGGCGACAGCTTTTTATTTCACTGAAATCTTGGAAGTTGCTGGACAAATTTCAGTAGAGATGGTGAAAGGCACTGTCTGTAAAATCACAAAAAGGATGAATATAAAAGCAGCTTTTGAAATGAATGGCACATCACATTTCTGAAGGTGGGAATTTTTTAACATTATTTTTTTTAGATTTAGCAATTCAATAACAAGTGGCTTGAATACAAAATTTAGAGTTACAGGTATGTTGGTGAAGAACAATTGTGATTTAAAATAAAACTATTGAGGAAGTCAAGAAATTAGATCAACAGCAGAATGAAGGTTACACCTGCTTGGGTCTTAAGTTAAGGAGAAGGGCTGATTGGTACTGTTATGAGTGGGGATTTCTGCTGAAACAGAGAGGATAAAGGCAACCTCTGCTAAACCATTTTGAAAGTCCTTCCTGGATCACTGCAAGTGCAAAGGAAAGCGTATGTAAAACACGACGATAAAAGAAATGGTTACAGGCAGGGGTGGGGTGTGCATTGTGAAAATGGTAGACTGAACTGAAAAATAGATCATTATCTTTGTGTACCCTGTATCTATATTACTTATGTGTGTATATGTGAGCTGTTCTCAAAATGTGAAGTTTATGAATTGGTTTCATATACCTACTCTGAGTACTTAAGGCTTGTTGTATACTAAATAATTCATTTAATAGTATACAGGTGACTGAGTGTACATGTATCATAGTTTTGCAGAATAAAGAAAAATATAAGGATTTTCTAGTGTTGCTTAATTGTAGAAAGAAAGAAAGAAAGAAAGAAAGAAAGAAAGAAAGAAAGAAAGAAAGAAAGAAAGAAAGAAAGAAAGAAAGAAAGAAAGAAAGAAAGAAAAAGAAAGAAAGATTTCCATTCTTTTCCTCTGCTTTATCCACAGATATCTTTTACCTCTCTCTCACTTTTTCCCTTTTTTTCTGGGTATATTTAAAAATAACCTACATAAATCTGTGAACACTAAGAAAACATTCCAATACTACTGTTTGTTAGATTGGAGTAGATTGATTCTGATAATTCACTATAATTGTTGAGTTCATCTTAAAAAAAAATAAAAAGTAATAATAGATCAACTTAGACAAAATTTAATTTGGCATCCTCAATACTCCCAGCAACTCTGGAGTTGAATTTAATGATTTCAGAAAATGGGTGGACAAATCCTTAATACCATTATATGCATACAAATGCTGTAAGTCATTAACAGGCAGTAAGGTGTATAAAACATTTGAAGTTGCTGTTAACTTAGGGGTGATTTTTTTCTAACAAATGAAAATATAGCAATATACCGATTTCCAAACATTTTGTGCTTTTTCTTAATAAATGCATTGTAATTCTGAATTAGAAAAAATGTATTATGTTTTTGTTCTTGATTTATTATGCATTAACATATTGCTATTAATGTAAAACAAATTTTATGTGATATTTTGTTTTACTAGACTAATGTCTAAAGTCCAAATATAAATCTATGGCAAATATTTGTATATATGAGAAAGATATTTTATGTATATTAGAATATTACAGGCTTAGAAGACAATTCACTGTATTTGAACTCAGTATTCATAAAGACTTATACAAAATTTCTCAGCAATATGGCTATGAATAAAAAAAAGTCTAAAAATACAGCAGAAATCACTCAGTCTAAAAATGAAATGTTTAAGTCACTAGGAAAATACTTCTCTGTAGACCTACTATGGATCAATCTAATAAAGCAAATAACTAAGTGATAAAACAGTAAGCTTTGTGAAACAAACCGTCTATTTTCTGTACACACCTGGCTGAATTGAGGATCAAGGGGGCACAAATCTGTTCCAACACATCAAGCTCCCAGATGTGGCACTCATGTACACATCCACGCTCGTTCATATGGTGCCCAATTTAAGTCACCAGTTAACCTAACATGCACTACTTTAGGATGTGGGAGACATGAGGAGAATGTGCAGACTCCACACAGACTGACCTGAACTGATTCAAACCCAAGTCTTTTGGGGCCTTTGATAGAGCAGTGGTAATCATTGTGCCATAAATAAAGCAACCTTGTTTTAAAAGGATATTTCTAAATTACTTAAACTCAGGTGGGAAATGCTGATTTAAATAGAATAGATAACACATTTACTTATCTTGAATATAAAAAGAAAACATTTCACTTGATATTTTTCACATCTGTTTGAAACTGAAATCAGTGTTATTCATTTTTTGTTGATGAATGGGAAATAAAAAGAACTGAAAAGCTAATAAATCTTTCAACACCTTTTCTTTGTACTGATAACATTTACCCATTGTCCACAGCATAATAAAAGCAATGCGAGAAAATCTTCTTTGTGAAAATCTAAAATGAGAATAAACTTTAACATCCCAACAATTGACAAATCTGCAATGTATGATTGACAGACAAAAGACTGAGTCATTGGCTACTTAATGAATGAAAAAAACAAATCTAGCTGATGATTCAAAGGGCTCAATTTTTCATTGGTCTTTATTTAATCTTCTCCATCCTTGCAAAGGGCTGGCTGTTATGAAGAGCAAAAAAGCTAAAGTTACAAATGGAAAAAAAACACATCCATTACCAGCTGAACTGAAGGAGTCATTTATGCACTTTGTGTTTTATACCTGATTGCAGTATACAGAGGTTTTCTGTAGTTAAGTGAGGCACTTAAAAGAGTATAAAACCACTAGAAGTTGTAAGGTGACTCACACATGGAGGTGTGCAACACTACTACCTGATTTCAGTTTGCAAAATAATAGAAAGTTGTCTCAATTCTGAGGCACAAGAAGCAACCTCCTCTGATCATCCCTCTGATTAAGGAACCAAAAAATCCATAAAAAAGTGATTCAGCTCTTACCTGTGGCAATGCAGTGAAGGTGATGTGTCAGTTATTCCATCACAAAGCACATTGTCAAAGAATCTTTAAAAAGTGTAACTGGCATGTGAGGAACATTGCTCCTACAGTTGTTCAGTTTACAGTGATATTGTACAGAGCAAGTCAGTTCACAGTACATAACCTCCAGGCCTGCCTGATGTGTGGACAGCAGACCCATTGGAGGCTCACAAGAAAGATGTTAATTACAGCAATTTTGTGTTGTTCTATATTATGTTATGTGGTTTGAATAAGTGGAGGACTTGGTGCTCTACGTTAATGTTCATAAGCAGACTGCAATGTGCCAAAAATTATGGATTTTCATTTTGCAAAGTTTGTCAAAATCTAAAATGAAAATTAACAAAGACTCATCTCTTTTTAAACATCTGCAGTGTGTGTTAAAGAAGAGAATGACAGAATAAAGGTCATGGAGACTCAATGAGGAAGCAATGCATTCAGTTTGAAAGGTTGGTGTACAGAAAATAAAGCGTGTTTAGAGACTCTAAGCTAAGGTTGATAGTGACATTGCATATGTCAGTCATCAGTTGATTTCTTGTGACTTTCATAAAAGAGTGAGAGGAAGCATTCTGAATTATAATATTCCTATTTATGTCATACCTCATAATTTACACCTATTTGGCTTCCAGGGTGATATTTTGATGAGAACTTGTGAATATTGTGGCCAATACTTATTTCTTCAGGTTTAAAGTACAGTTGACTCAAAAGTCACTTTACAGTTTAGCCTGGGCTGTAACATATCCCAGAGATTTTGTGATGTCAAATTTTTATGTTGTGTGCCAAACATATAGTAGTAAGATAACATAAACTAGTCAAGTAGTAATAGTTATGAGAATTACATTCCTTTATTTGCAGTGTCTTCCTTACCCTCATTAACCAAGTTATTGTCATGAATACCAGACCATTATTATTAATCAAAGGATTATAAAAGGCATCCCTGCTATGTGTCATTTTTTAAATTCTAAGGCTCATCCTACACCATTCACATTACAACAGGGTCAAGTCAACTTGGTGCAGTCCCATCAGTTTGATGGCATCAACCACAGTGACACAATACAAATACAGTTAAAACATCAAAAATAACCATTAAGCACATTAACAACACAGCAATAACATCCTTTGATTCTGAGAATAACTTGTTGAAAACGGCACAGCCATAGAGGTAAAGTCAATGAAGAAGTACTGCTTGGAACATATCGCTGTCACATATTAAAAAATAACCTGCATTTCTTAGTGCTTGACAGCCTCTGGGCAAAGGTTAAGATTCTTTACTAAAATATGTGTGCTGTGGAACGATGTCCCACATCTTTGGGTGACTGCTTTACGCTATTGGTCCTGCCTGAACTTTAGTATAATTGCCTTTTTAATCCAAGAAGAACCTTAGTGTTCTAGTCAACGGTTCTGACAGATTCAACTTAATGTCCTCACCTTTCATTACTTCAACGTACCTTTTCTTACTACTCCTGACTTTGAAACTGTGACCACTCATCTCTCCAATATTGTGTACTTAGCAGTACGAAAAGCACTTCAATACAAAACACAAGAATACTGAAACAGACTATAGTTTGTTGCAGTACTTTCACAACACATAGAGCTTGATTACAAAAATGTACTGAAACACTGACCAAATAGAAAAATAAATAGAAATAAAATATAGTTTATGTAGTATTGGTATACTATCATCTCATAATCTGAGTTTCAATGCTTTTACCAAAACTTTTGCCCATCTTCTGTAGCACCACAGTACAAAACAGAAGATCATTTGTGCAAAGGATTAACATTCAAGGGTGAGATATATATGTTTCTATGTGTATGTGGGATAATTATGTTTCATTTAAGGGCATCTGCGTGAGTATCAAAGCCCAGTCACAATCTGTGTAGGATTTTTCATTGGTAATTTGTTCTTTCTTCCAAATGCCAAAGATGTGTGAATTAGCTAATCTGGTGACTCTAGATTGGCCTTGGATGAATGAGTGTGGATGTGTGAATGAGTTTCCCGTGTGATGGACTGGCACGCTGTCTACTGTTGGTTCTTGTCTTGTGGCTGGTGCTGCTGGGAAAATCTCTAGGTCCCCACAAAGCAAAATTAGACCAAGTGAATTCTGTTTTCCTTCCCTACATTTAGATCTTTCACACTGGTGATTTTATAAATATGCTCTGTACAATTCCAGTGATGTGTTGTATGTTGGTTGAAAATATAAATTAGAATTTCAACAAACCTCTGTACATTTGAGAATATTACTACTACTATTACTATTACTAATAAAAATCAGTTCAATATATGGGCAAACAATACCATACAGTGAAAAGTATTTTGGAGCAGAAACATAAAAAATGGGTCTGGAATGATCGATCGAGTACTATTGATTTAAATTTCCCTTTAGTTACAGTATACTGCTGGAAATTGCTAAAAAGAAGATTTTACATTATAATAAGCCAATTGTACTGTACAATTATATAGAATAAAGTGCATTAACTTAAATATTTTTATTAGCTACACAAGTGAAAATGAACAGAAAATGTAATTAAAATAATAATATATTAATATATAATATTTAATTTGAATCTAAGAAATTTGAGTCAAGTAACGAAAATAAGCTGCATAGACTGACAGATTGGTACAGGGTGGCTTAATGCCACAGTGTACATCAAGCTTTACAGATCTATTATGGTGTGTTTGTGTGTTCCAATAGAGCAAATGTAATCAATATCATAAATGTATTAAATTATCAAAGTAAAAATACAGATTTAAGCATGCAACATATATCAGAATAGGAAATATCTTGTCAGGAACATTGAATCAGTAGTGTAAACTGGTTGGCACTGCAGGTGCTTATATAATGGAGCCTTGGTCACAAGATGACAAGCAGACAACTACATATGAGTTAACAGTTTAATGACGCATGGAAATTTTTCTACGTCTGGCCACATGCATCTCTTCATATAAATGTGCCACATTACATATTTAGAGAGTGTTTGGTATATTGTTAGGCATGCCAGGGACATATTTGGCCATGCAGGGGTGATTTTATGCAAATTCATTAGAAGGAGTAATGCTTTCCATTTTTGTGTATGTTTTCAAGTTATCTTGTCAATAGGTGAAACACGGGTTTTCATTCAGGGTCTAAAACTGGATTTTTCTGTATGTTTAATTATATTTTGACAATTTCTTGCCGTAGAACAACTGCAGTACAGGCTGTGGGTTTGACTGATTGATTGTTTCTCTTGTAAAGTGGCTTAGCAGCATGTGGGGGCAGTGGGCATTATGAAGATAACCAGTTCAAGAATCGATCAAGAGAAAGAGGAGGATTCCGTTGAATTCTGTTGAATAGTGACCCCCTTCTGTGAGAGAGCTATAACAAGTGGATCAATTGGCACTTAGGACAATTAAACACTTGAGTGGGGATGACCACACAGATAGGGGCTCACAGCAATATTTCCGAAGCAGTCCTTTGTCGGTCTGTTTTGTTTTGTGTTTCATGATCTAATGTTTGTTTAAGTGGATTCAGAGATATCTGCATGTGCTTTTCAAACTTGCCTCCCAGCTCTTACATACAATACGAACATTTTTTTTTTTTTTGGCTCACAGTCTATTATTTGATCTGCAGCTTTTGTCCATGTAAAGAGACAGTCCAGACGTGGCAGAATGAAATGCTTTCAGATAATTCAAATAAAACTGCCTGCATAAACCAGGTTAGTGTTATTGATAAATATGTCAGTGATGTTAAATAGATAATTCAGTACAAAGTGCCCTACAAATTGACAGATTTAATGTAGCCTTTTAGGCTTGCTTTTTCAAGCATAATTGCTCTTTGTGCTGTTTAACCTAATTGATAACACAAAAAAGTTGTTTTTTTTTTTTATTTCAGAACTCCTCACCCACCCCGAAATGCAACACTTCCCCGTCTTTTATTTGGCAGCAACATGTTTCATTGGCAAGCAGGGAAACCAGGCAAGTGTTACACTATGTGGAGCTTATTCCCATTGAATTTTCTGCTCATTCCCTTTTCCTTCCCTTAATATTACAACCCCACCACCTCCATGAGAACCAGCAATCCTGATCACCAGCAGCACCGTGTGCTAATAGCTTGTGCCAGCTGGCCTTGGTCTCGATGATCTCTCCATCTTTTATTCTTTTTTTTTCTTTTCTTTAGGCGGAATCGAATCCTGAGCTGAAAAAGGGCCCTGAGCTTTGCACACCACTCCCATCACAGAAAGAGTCACATATCAAACTGCCATGGAGTGGTAGAAGCCAGGCAAGGATCAATGCAGCAAAGCCAAGTGGGGTACGTGATGGGTAAGGAAAGTCCATAAGTTGTAGTGCATTTGTTCTGAAGGGTAATCTTAGCAAGGGCCATTGTTATAGCAGTGCAGAGCGCCTGCCTTGTTGCAAGTTAGAGCTGTTTTTAGAATCAATAGCCAGACCTGAAAGAGTGATTTGAGTGCAGGCACAAGAGTTCTTTCTACCGGCTTAATTTTCTTTAGCTATCTGCTCTGTGTATCTGAGAGTTCCTGTATAGATGATTTTAACCCCTTCGTGCCCTTTGGCAAAATATTTCTAACAAGCTCAGAGTTTTTTGTACCCATCAGTTACCTCCTACTTTCTGCGTGGATGGTGCCTATTTTAAATAACAGTTGTGGATCAAGTGAAATGTTAATTTCACCTGTGCTTACCTGATATGTCTACCAATTTGTTTGCTCAATTGTTGTGTATTATATCTCTATGTACTTAAAGCATGGCTCCTGGACACTATATTGCTGTTTGGCGCAATACTTTTTGGTCCACCTTTCTGACTGGGTTTCTCAAGTTCTGCATCCATCTTTCTTACCATATTTCTGTGTGAACTATATGTGTATCCTTTTTTTGTCTTATTTATCCATTTTCAAGTTTCACTTTTTTCCTCTTATCTGTATCTCCATTACATATATTTCTGTATTTAAAACTTTCATTGAAGAGCAACTTACAAATTACAAGAGCAAAGTACTAATTACATTTTTTTACAAGATAACTACTGGCAGGTTAAGGGACTCCCTCTGAGTGAATCACTGACTCATTAAGTGGGCATTGGACTTGGATTCATATGCAGTAGCTTAGAGTCCACCAGGCTGTCTTCATGTGAAGTACTGAAGTACTTTGGGGACCCTAATAAGTCAATAGTAGGAATTAAATCCACCTCCTCATAATGTACAGTGTGTAGCACCACCTACAAATGGAGGATTGGCAGCTTTAACGGATTGGTTCTGGGTCTCCCAGTTAATCATCAGTTTACATTGAATCTGCATCTTCCTAGCTTACAGTCTTTTGGAACATGTACAAGAAGAATACAAAGAGGTTATGTAGTTTTTTCTCAATTCCCCTGTTATTCAGTGATGGATATTGAACCTATTTCCATAGACTGCACTATAGGCTGTCCACAACAAGAGTGAACATTATCTGAAATTTCCAGCGACCACCGGGGTATCAGAGAAGGGCATTGAACCAACATCCTCATACTAAAGCAGTGGAGCACTGTCAGGTTACGTGACTTTCTCTGGATCGCTATGGACGATGTTGAATGTGCTCCTTCCTAATGTACAATAGTGTACAATTCATTGGGTGTCTATAACTGGAGTACACACAGCTTGAGTGAATTAATCTGAGCGACCCACTAAATCAGTGTAGGATTTTGAAAAAGGATCCGCATATAATACAGTATGCTGGACCTTCTAAGACTGAAAAGAAATTACTTTCTCTGGGTCCCTCAGTGGGTGAGTGGTGGAGATTTGACCACATCTACATAGCTTATAGTTACTGGACCATAATGCCTACACATGTACCTGTTGGCATTTTCATCTCTCCTTATTTACGTCTATAGGAAGGTTTCATTTATGCTGTCTGGCCATATTATAATGAATCTAGTTATCTCTTTTTCTCCCGCTTTATTAAGTTAAGCTTCATTAAGCCCACTCGCCTGTCCTCCTATGCTGTGGTACATGTCTGCTTGGTTTAGTAGAGAAAGAATACAAAACCTGCCTTATTTCTATAAGCAGCTTGGCCATACATTGAAATAGTGTGTCATTTACAGCTTAGTTTCTTTCATTCATGCATATTACTCCACTGCAGTGTAAGTATCAGTCTGAATGGCACAATGAATTGAATTTAGACTGACAATTCCTTGTATTTTCAGAGCTCCTACACTGATGCCCCTTTGTTGATTATGATTTGGCTCTTTCTGATACAGTACATGCACAGCATGGCAGGTATCCTTTTTTTAAAGAACAAGTACTCTATTTCTCATCTCTTGCTGCTGGTGCTTTGTAAAATGTAAAAGAACAAAAGCAACATATTGAGCTGTAAATTAAATAAAAAATAATAGCTACTCCATTATCTCATTGCAGCTTGAATCAGTTGTGTTGTAATTAAGAAGTAAATGAAGAAGAACATGAAGGAATAGTATGACTCTTCTAATGGAACTAAATAAAGAAAGTCATTCATTGGGGCTTAACATTATAAGCATGTCATTTCTTTAGTTATGTCCAGAGGATGGTCATCTGGTGGATTATTTCATTATAAGCTGGCACTGAGGCACACTGTGATCCAGTGGTCCTTTGTAGATTTGTCTGAATTGCCCATTTAATTAGAATAACTCTATCCTAATTTGGAGCCCATGTGTTCTTCTTGGATTGTCATGATAAAAGACATGGGATTAAAATAGAAATTTTAAATCCATAAAATAATCATTTCACATTGTCGTTCATTATGCTATGGTTTTGCACACCTAGTAAAATGAATGAGCTTAAGGGTGTTTGTCTCTGTTCTTATGATAAAATGTACACATAGATAAATTAGATACACCTGCTGATTTATTTAAATTTACATGTTGATAGCAAACTCTCTGTTCCTCTTTTGAATAACTAGGTGGAAAATTGTTGGAATATTCATTCATTCATTTTTGAAATTGTGCAGTCTAAAACACATTTGCACCGCTTATGCCGACAGGAACCACACCTAGATGGAATGCCAGTTCCTGTTCAAACACTTATTGTAGTTGTCATAATACAATGAAATTACTTTCGTAGTTTGCATTTAAAAATCCGAAAAGCAAATAATTCAGATAGATAACAATACAATAAATAAATACAAATAAAAGCTAAGAACAGAGTAATCATACAAATTATGTTCAAAATATTAGTAAGATGCCATATACAATGTTAAGTGTTGAAGTAACCAGGATGGATTATTATTGCATAAATGTACAGCAGCATAGATTATTATTGCACATGTTAGTAAACGGTATATTACACAGTACCTACATAATCTATTATACATGTTCAATGAAAAATTATCTCAGACTGAGGAGATCTCAGAGTTCAACAAGTTTATAGCATTTGGGAGTAAGCTTTTTTTTGTCTTATTTGTACGTGAACATGATTTGAAGGGCCTGCCTGATGGGAGGAGCTTAAATAAGTTATGTCCAGGATGAGTGATATCCTTGATAATGTTTTTAGCCCTTCTCACACAGCAAAACTTGTGTAGATGTGGCAGGGGATGGGAATTGAACCTGTTTAACTGGAGTTGTGAGATAGCACTGCACCCCCTTGTCCTTGCCGCAGGATCCAACGAGCAAAAGGGTCTCCGATAAACAGTGAAGATGTGTGTTTATTTTAAATGTCTTCTTGAAATAAAATATGAGGATGTTTGCAGGAACATTTTTCAGTTCATTTGTACATAGAGTCTTTTCAGCTGGACGGAGTGCTGGAGTCAGTGTCCGACATTGTTCAATTTCAACAAAAAACGAAAAGGGTTGCAGTATCTTCATATAAATATATGCATATTGTGACCACTAGGTTGTTCCTGAAATTAAAAGACTCAAGACATTTGAAAGCTCAAGACATTTGCACTTCTACCTTCCATTGCCCAACTATTGGTGCTTTCATAATGTTTTGGTTGGAAGTGTAGTTCCATTGTGGGTGTTTGGTGCAGCCTCTCAGGCAGTGTTCTTCCTTTTCTAGTGTAGAGATGGCAAACTGCCATTCCTCACCTTTAGTCATTTTAATGCTTCTATGGCAACATGTGATTGGAACAAGCAGACCTGATGCCACCAGTCAAGTCTCCTTGCACCAGGCTGGTTCTCTGGCACTGTGGGATGTGTCTGGGGCAACATCTGGAAAGAAGCCAGAAAATGCTTTGTTTTCCAAGCCTCTTTTTCAGTGGTTGAAGTTCACATCAATGATTGCAAGAGAAGACACTTTCAATAATATATGTTGATGTATATGAGCAGTAATACATTGCTTGTGTTTTGTATTTGACTGACCACTTTGTCCAGGATGTCTAACAAGTTTTGGGTACATTTCAGTTGTTTATGGATATTTTTACAGTTATAGCATAGGCAGGTTAAGTGAGTTGCTCAAGGTCGCACAATGAGTCACAGGCAAAAAATGAAGTGGCCATCACACCACCCTGCTTAGACTTTTTGTAAGTTTGTGCAGTCTTTCAGGTTCTCAAGGCCTCTAATAGTCAGTCAGTCATTATCCAACCCGCTATTTCCTAACACAGGGTCACGGGGGTCTGCTGGAGCCAATCCCAGCCAACACAGGGTGCAAGGCAGGAACAAATCCCGGGCAGGGTGCCAGCCCACCACAGGGCACACACACACACCCACACACCAAGCACACACTAGGGACAATTGAGGATCGCCAATGCACCTAACCTGCATGTCTTTGGACTGTGTGAGGAAACCGGAGCACCCGGAGGACACCCACGCAGACACAAGGAGAACATGCAAACTCCACGCAGGGAGGACCCGGGAAGCGAACCCAGGTCTCCTTACTGCGAGGCAGCAGCGCTACCACTGTGCCCGCCCTAGGCCTCTGATAGTGATTAGTAAAATAAAGGTTTGTAAGGTAAGTTAAGTTCAAAACAAAACGTAGCAGAAACATTAAGTAAGAAGTACATTTGCAAGGTTGGTTTTATGATAATGACTTCCATGGTATGTTAAGCCTGCCATATACACTGCTACTGTGTTGGGAAGTTCTCCTTAGAATCCAAACACATTTAACTTATTGTTCTGTTTCTTTTCCTTGTTTTTAAATTGAATATGCTGCTCATTAAGAATCTGTGAAAATGGCACAACAGACATTTAAAGACTAAGAGCGAATGAACTGTCGTATTCAGTGGTAGCACAATGGGAATCACAAGTGGTAGACAGACATTTTATATGAAGTCCATTGCTCAAGCAGGTCTACCCTTTTAGTGTACAACAGTATTATTATACATTTGTTTGTCTTTTGCCTTTATTAAAAAGCATGGTAAAGATCAGTTTTCATTCTAGTTCTTTACATGCACTTTTTACATTTGGAGGTACTGTATAGTTGGAAATAGAACCAGCAGCCTTTGCGGTTTAAGGTCCAATGCCTTAACCCCCGCCATACATTTCAGGGACTGTTGCCAGGTAAATGAATATCAGTACATCCATACATCCATCTTAATTCTTAGTGTCTAATTGTCTGCACTGGTCTACCCAAGACTATCCATTTCCCTCCAACAACTCTAGGGTCTGCTTCATGATCTCCTCCTTACCATCACCAAGTTGGCCTTCTCAACTTTTGACACTATATTAGCAGCTTGTATCCTTGATTTCTATTACTAGTTACGGCTCCGTTTAAAGGTGAACTCAACATTCAAGTATTACTTTGTGTTGAAGTCTGCCTAATGATCATGCACTGTGTGATTTCTCCAGTTATTGATTCATTTGACTAATGATTTCAAACTAATCTATCATTAGCACGTTTATCTCATGTCTCAGATTTTATCCCTCACTCCTGTACAGTTTTATTTAGCCCCTACATTATTAGATCTGTCTTCCAGTTTAGTGAGTCTGGTTATTGAAAACCAGCATAAAACCCTTTTGTCGCGATTCATGTGTCACTAATGTCCAGATGTCCCCCACTGTTTGAGAATCAGTCAACAGCATCTAATGGGTGATACTGGCCAAAGACCATGATTTCAGGTGAATTCCACTTTTGTCGTATTGCTAACAGTAATTCCATCCATCCATCCATTATCCAACCCGCTATATCCTAACTACAGGGTCACGGGGGTCTGCTGAAGCCAATCCCAGCCAACACAGGGCGCAAGGCAGGAAACAAACCCCGGGCAGGGCGCCAGCCCACTGCAGTATGAATAATTCATTAATTGTAGTTTTGTCCTACGTTAGATGAACATGGCCACAAAAACTGATGTGAATCATAAAATGATGAAAACAAGGGCAGAGTCTGTCCAGAATTGCATTACTAAGATTGGTTATTATGTGTAGTGATATTCTTTCTTGGTAGACACACTGAGATGCATAGACTTTAGTATCTCGAATTTTTAACTTAACATCTGATTAGATCACACTTTCATTCTGATAATTAAACCAATTTAAGTAAATGTATTCATTAGAGATAAACCACTTAATTGCAATACAAAGCATCACTGGTACAGTCCTCCAGGTCCAGTAATCCCTACTGATATTTACTTGGTTTATAAAACTGTGTATTGGTAATGAAAGCAAAATTGTTTTTCTTGGTGGTTGTCTCCCTTGGCACCATGCAAACATCTCCTTTTCCATATCCCTTTGGGAGAATATTTGGCTGTAAAGAATCATAACCAGGAAGAAGTAATCTATAATGAGAGGCATTCCCATTAGCAGTATGAAATGAATATACCATAAGTGAAACAGAGACCTAGATAGCAAATGGGGCTTTAGAGTTATGGAAATATTATGTTGAATGATTGTAGCATCCACATGAATAAGCATGGCGATACAAAAACTAAGACAAACCAAAGTTGATTAGCAAGGCTACTGAGGCATTAGTAGCCATTCTTTCACTCCTTCATTTTCTGAAGCCACTACTTCCATTTCAGATGTTATTGACCAAAATGGAAAAATCTTTATCATTGAATTACTGATTTAAGTAGTGTGCAGCAATGTGTACAATTCTTCAATCTGTAATTTATTTTTTTGGCTAGCTAATTAATTGATTGATTTAAATAAATGAAGCTCAATTATAACATGAAAAAATAGTTTATACTCTATTCGTCATTGTCGTTCCACTCAGTGTCTCAGCAGGATTTAGTTATGCAACAGAATCCTCATTACCACATCCCTGCCCATTACTCCCTGTTGTTACATATCCATTTCATGAACTGAACTCACTAAATCCAATTCAGGATAAGCTCTTCCTTAAGCATATTCCATCCCATTTTGGGCAGGTTCATTAATTTAAAACCGTTCAGTGCTTTTGAAATAAAGGTCTCCAAAATGAACCATAGTTTTAAACCATTCCTTGACAAGCATGTCCTCTCTATTAATTATTCTTTGGTTTTGTTTCATCCTCTTTCTTCTGGTGCCAATTGTAGAGCACTGAGAGAAACATTTTTTTTTATTCATAAATAAAAATGTAACTTAATAGTGCTAGTTTCCAGGGCAAATAAACATGTACCATGATTAAAAAAATAAAAATAAACTTCAGAAATACCAAACGTATCCTTAAGCTGTAAGTCAGAGAAGTGATGGAGGACTTGGGATAAATGGCTGTAATACGCAAACTTTTACTTTTTTTCTAGTTACATTATGCCGTTTTATGTTAATTTCGTCTGGCTTTAACACATTTTGTCTGAACTTAAGATAATTTTTTTCTGAGATTTGTAAACACCAGATAATAATTGAATGATCATTTGCATTGTGAATTTTAATTTAGGAGTTTTTTAGTTTTATCAGTGTTATGTTTTGAAAATCTCTATGATGCCATTTTGTTTTACTGGCTACCACCATTTTGTAGCATCATTGCTATGATTCAACCACGCATTGACAAGGGACAGTTCCCAGAAGTCACGTGGTACAGTATCATCAATGTGTCGAGTTATAAACTGGTGCCACATGTATGTAAAGAATTGTGGGTAATTCTTCCATAAACCTTTGCTTTGAAGTAATAAATATTCTCAGTTCTGATATAGATTTTGACAATTGTTTCTTTCTCTCTCAGCTTGTGTTTGAATAATGGTTTACTTATTTGGCCACATGGCCTGCCATTTCAACCATAAGAAGTCTATCTGAACTAAACTGAATTGATAATAATCGTGGAAGGAAAAAAATAATTGAAGGTATTGACTTATGGATAGTCTTAATGGTTTCATGTTTTATTTTTGCCTTTGTGATTAGGCAAATCACTGTTGCTGCCATGTTTGGAGATTTTTAGCAAATCACTGTCACTCTGACTTGTATAGACTGTGTTGAATAACTGTTATTTTTTGGCACAAGGCTTCTTGCTGCTGTATTATAAATTCATCGTGAAATGAATGTTTTGAACCGTGTGACAATAAAACAGTCAATTGTTCAACCAGTTCATTAAAAAACTGCCTTAATGTTGCAGATTTTAGGAAAACAGCAATTCTTAGAAAGCATGGAAATGTGACAGAGTGTGTCAAACATAATGTCTCAGTTTTGTATGGATCAGCCAAACTGAACTTGAAGCTAGTTGAATTACGAGTTGTCAGTATGCCTTGCTATTTGCAGAATTACTACCCACTAAAAGAGATGAGCTACTTTTGTCCTCTCCTCAAGGACACAAAGAGATGATCCTTGAAGGACACTAACTTGAGCTGCAAGAGACACAAAACCCGGAATACAGAAATAAGAATGCTACTGTATAAATGAAAAAAACAGACTCTGGAGCCGAAACCATTTGGTACCCTCTGCGTTTAGGCTCCTTAGAACAGTTAAGATGTTTGTCTTTAGTATGTAAGCTAGCTATTTTTAATGGAATACTTTTAGATATTTCTCTTTCATCTCATCTCTTCTTCTTTTCATTTTAACCAAGTGCAGAATTTTAGAACCACACATAGACACTAGTAGATATATATAGATATACTATATTTGTAGTCTGGTCTTTTTTTTTTGTTTTGCTTATAGTAGCATGCTGGAACCTACCCAAAAAGAAAAATACACAAGTAGCGACCAAACCAAAATGGGATGTCATTGTAGTGTGGGATGTACTGACAAGCCTGTGCAATGACATCTGCAGTGAATAATGATGATATTTGAATGTGGGATAAAACTAGAGTTGTAATCAATATTTCGAATATAGGGTATCTTTAAAGGAATACTCCAACCATTTCCAACCGGAAATATCTTTACCCCATGTGGTTTGTAGACAGGACTCTTGGCCAGTGTATCAGGGAGAGATGGGTCTTCAATTAATGTCAACATCATATGAAAAGGTTCCTAGGTTATGGCCTACTTTTGCTTTATTGAAATACAGTTTTAGCAAAAAATGCACCCATTTTGAGTGTTAGGCTAGAAGACTTGATGTAGATTATGTGATACGAGTAACGTGAAATTTGTTCATGACCATTTTGGTATTGTTTGCTGATGTCTCTGCCATCACTTTAAGCCACCTATTTAAAAAAATATCCTTTTTGCATGGTGTATTCCTTTAAGGTGCACCTGCCCAAGTAGTCTACAGTACATCTGGTACCCCTTTGATCTTGTTCACAAATCATGAGATTGACTAATGAATCTGTGCAGCAGTGCCAGTTTTGCAAGCCTTTTAATGCAACATAGTGGTAATGGGTGAAGTTAGAACAAAAGGTTTGATTTAATGATCAATCTGCATCCTATCCACACTTATGGTCATAAGTTATATGTAGTGAAAAGAACTTACCCTTACTAGGATGGCTGTAGGAGGACCTGTGTGGTACAGATGTATAAAACGATAAGTGAAGAATCTAAACAATACAGGAATCAAAATGATCCTACTCCAGATCAGGACAGTTTATTTGAGGTGGCTTGCATATAGGACTTGGGTGTCTTGCATGGACCATTGGAAGAAGAAACAGACCAGACCCTTGATACTGTGCTTGGTATCTGTTAATGGGCTTTTGAACACCTGGGAACTCACAAAATTTTATTGCTAATGATAGAGTTGCCTGGTCCCTCAAACTCAGCGTAATAACCCTGCAACAGTTGCCAGTACAAACAGATGGAGAATGGAGTGAAGTTAAGCAAAGTGAAGTGTGTGTTTCCTTTTAAGTCTCTTTGAAGAGTTTAAACCTTCTTGTGACATGTATCTTGAGCAAAATTTGTATCCCAAAGAATATGCTCATGTCCTTTACTACACATTGTTTCCACATTTCCCTTAAACCCATGCTGTAGCCTTACTAAAATTATTCTTAATATCCTTAAAATATACTGTTTTTCTAGTTAATGGCCGTTGTCATTTTTGCTTGGGCTGTGCATTTGGAAGCTGACCTCAAAGAGTAAACCACCTTCTTCCACTTGCCTTTCAAAGCCTGCAAATTTGTATCCCACACATTCTGCTGGAGTCTTATCTTTTGGATAGACAAATGTTTCCAGATCTCTTCAGGGGTTTGAGTCTGTAACCATGCCCTCATCACCCCCTCCCCCTCACCTTCTATTTGCTTAGTCCAGGATACCAGTTGTGGACCTTCAAGTCAATTCTTTTGCATAGCTAAAGAGAGAGAGAGAAAGTGAAATGGCTAAAGTGCATGCTGGGAAAACTGACTGGTTGGCATTGCGCCCAGTGATGATTGATGGCTGTGCCCTAGCAACCAATGGGCAGTGTGCCAAGCCAGGGTTGCCGGGGAGCCAGTTCCCATAGAAACTGGGGCCTGACTGCCATCTACTATCCTACTGAGAATGTCAGAAATCAGAGTGCCAGCCTCAAAAGTAATGGTGAGACAGAGGAGGCTGAAAATGAAAGTGACTTTGACTTGTGCATAGGTGACCACAATAACAAATAAACTTAAGGGGGTGGAAGTCAAATGAAATGCCATAGGTTAGCAATTCACAGGCAGTGGGGCAAAGTTACTGAATGAGATCCCTCATGGTTTACACATACAGCAGAGGTAAGCAAAGGAGCGTTTTGGCTGCAGATGCACAGTTTAAGGCATCTTGTACCCTTCTGTCTAATCAGCTGACCCTTCACAGGTAACTAGGACTCTGTGGCTGGCTGAGCATTCATCATCACTGCGCCTCTTGAATAGAAGATGTGCTCCAGTTAGGCATCCATTCAGGACAGTGAGGAAATTCTCTTCTATATTTGCCTTTTTTTTGGTCTTAGTGAGCTGCAGACTTCATGATGAAGGCTCAGAGCTAGGAAGAAACTTTGAATTCAGAGTATCAACCACCATCATATTTTATTTTTATTATTATATAGACCAGAAGACTTATTATCATTATAGCTGGTTGACTAATGGAGTGTCATTTATTAATTATAATTTTTTAAGTAATTCTCCATTACATGCAATAATCATTGTATATAGGATGTGATGCCATTCTCCTGTAATTTGGCATATTTTGCTTAAACTGCTTGTGTCATGTTTGGTTATTTTGCAGATTGAATTTCTACATGCAACAACTCATTCTGTAGAGGCTGATGCCCTAAACTGCTATATTGAAAATCTGCCTGTTAATCCCTGAACTGATTTGCTCATATGGTCGGAGAAGGACCTGCATGGCACAAATGTTTATCACCATTTCCAGTTGAGACAGGAGTGGCCCAACAGAAAGGTACTTTGAGTAAGATGCAAGTATTACAATAAAAGGGCAACTAGGCTGGAAGAAACGATTGTCCCCACAGGTTTATACCCTTCAGGTCTGTCCTGTAGCAAACACTTAATTGTTTTCTCTTTTTGTCTTATTGACAAATAACAAAGAGAGCAACATAAAGTGTTTTTTTTTTTTTTAAACTGTAGCTTGTCGAGAGATGTGGAGCTTTGGAAATACACTGATAATACCGCCCTTAAAACAGATTGTTTCCGTTGTGGGTCCCCAGGCAGAAGAAGGCCATCATTTTGGCCATGTGCTTCCAGTGGATATGTGTGTGTGTACTGAGCAGCCAACTTGATGCTACAAAGTCATTCCTACTCATGTATTTTAAAGAATTGACGTTGGCATATTCGGTAGGAAAAAATTACTTCAAATTCTTTAATTGTGCTTATGTTCAGTTTAACATGAAGTGACCCTGATGCAGCTTTTTAAACTGCCAAAACATACTTGGCATACTTTTTTTTTTCCGTTTTTAGTGTTTACCATTCATTCGTGGGTGGGCATTTGCGGGCTTCATTGCTTTCTCTTTCCCTTTTTGCATGGTTTTTGCATGCTTTCGCCCGTAGCAAAGGAGGCTCAACGCCCATGTTGTGTCCCATCTCACATCACTGAGTCTTTCCATATTTGTTTTTTAAAAAAAAAAAAACGGTGCCCAGTAGCATAGGGCTCTGCGTAAGCCATGCAGTTACGCGGATCGGGTGTGGGCGAGGGAGGCAGACAGCTGCCTTGCATTGGCACAGGGCTGCCGCAGTAATGCGTGATGTGAATGAGAAAAAAGCAAGAGCGTGAGAGAAGGGAGAGAGACACGCTGTTTGTAATGGGTGGGGGGGGGGGGGGGGGGGTGATGCAGAGTTGGGGATTGGGCACAAGCCCAAAACAGCATGGCAACGTGTGAACAATAAAGTGGAAGTTGCCATAGCAATCTGCCAGCTGATGCCAGCTTTTTACCCCTCTTGACTTGACAGCTTAGACTGCTTTCTTCATTTATTTCATTCTGGGCTTCTTTTTTTTACCTTCCCAAGTGCTTTGGGAAGCGAGTGTGTGCATGCAAAACAAGTTGGCACCCCGGTCCGTTTGGCTGGTTCACTTTAGTCTGTAATCAGTCAGCAGCTAGGTCCATGAAAACATATCAAATGGTAGGTAGCTAGCTAGTTCATAAGTCCTAAACTGCAACAGAGAAGAGACGACATGAATTGTGGCACAACATTCCATCTGATTTCTGTAGACGTAGTGTGGTGCCAACATATCTCAAAAACCAATCCACGAACGAAAAGAAACAATAGAATTTCAAAAAATTGAGAATTTGGCAGGAGAAAGACAGAGGAGAGGTGTGAGGGGAGAATGTCCTAAACAATCTCACCATCCAGTTCCATCAGAGAGGTTTTGTCGGGCACAGTTTAGAAACAGAGAACACAAGCGATGCCAGTGCCAAAGCAAACAGGAGCCTTTAGACAATGTAATCTGTTGGGTTTTGAATTTTGGAGTTGCTTTTTTATCCCTGTCAGCGTTTTCTTTCAAAATATGGAGTCTGCAGCTCTCCTGTAACGGAAAAGGGAAGAAGTGGGGAATTTTTTTTTAAATGCCAGACAAAAGCACAGCAAGGAAGCTGATCGCTTCCGTATACATGCTACAATTCTGTGCCCTTTACATGACTGGCTCCGCCTGCCCCTGCCTGGCACGTTTTGTTTTTCCTCTCCTCCATCTTTTCTTGATGGTCTGCAAAGTGAGCTTTGTAGATCTGTTCTTACTGTGTTAAAAAAAATAATGTTTTAGTTAAAAAGGCTGTTCCAGACACCTCTTTGTTTAAAAAGAAGGTTAAAAAATGTCTGCCAAGCAATGCCAATATACCAACCTAGAGAGCTTTTGGTGGTGGGTGGGGGGTTTGTAGGAGGGGGTGCTCAGAGTAGGAGGAGGAGAGCGTTAGGATGGGGATGGGGGTGGGGGGGGGGGGGGGAAGAGGAGGAGGAGGAGGAGAGAATCTCAAGATGGCACCCAGCCTGATTTCAGCTCGCCCTTCGGGAAAAAGCGCTGAAGAAAAAAGAACGAGAAACAAAAACAGTTTTTTTTCCGCTTCCATAAAATCATAAGGAGAGCAAATCTTCTTAGGTTTATAGTTACTGTTTAAGTAGGCAGCTTTAAACCCTTTTGTCAAATATTTAAAGTAAAATGCAAAATTCAAAGCCAGTGGCATGAATTTCCCATGGACGTGGAATTTCATTACTAGCAATTAATAAACCTTTCTTTCTTTCTTTCTTTCTTTCTTTCTTTCTTTCTTTCTTTCTTTCTTTCTTTCTTTCTTTCTTTCTTTCTTTCTTTCTAGCCTTAACTGAGATCACTGAGGACCATCAGATAGACATACAGCGACAGACGGAGCAGTGGACCAAAGTGCTACCGATTCAGTTGGACACACAATGGACACGTTGGCTGAAGCGTGATCCAGAAAAATTAGAAGAGAAAAAGGGGGGACTGGCAGAAAAAAAAAAAAACAAGGGACCTGTGCCAGCGATAGACTGGGAGAAGAGCTGGTTCTCCTCCCCCGTCTCCTTATGCCAGGAATGATGCCAATAGTCTGACAAAAAGAGCAGACAGGCGCCCAGATCCCTACAAAGCATCTGTCCGCGTAAGTTCTCTCTTTTTTTCGTTATTTTGGTTATAAAACTTTTTAGAGGACATATGCTAGTTTTAAGTGTATCGCAGAATTATAATTTATAAACAATTATTTGAAAACAGATTATTGAAAAATGTTTTCTCTATCTATCTATCTATCTATCTATCTATCTATCTATCTATCTATCTATCTATCTATCTATCTATCTATCTATCTATCTATGTTTTAGGGGTCCCGTGTGTTTTAATGTAACTGATCTTTCAGTCAAATGTCTTTTTAGCAAAAACAAAGCAGATTTTTGACTGAACTGACAAATATTTGATCCAGGTTTATTTTTTCAGCTTATGGGTTTGAGGAAGAATTCTTGTGCTTAAGTTTGAGGGTTCTTGACCCCAATCAGAATTAGTTCGTAATGTTTATTTCTTAAGTGTTTTCGTAAGTCATAAGTATTTTGGTAGGATCAACTGGCAAAAGCCTAAAGCCCTACAGATTGGTAAAGGTGGTGGCTTGGATTGCCTAGATTTCTTTGATGCTTTCTCCATGTTTCTGATTGCTCACCACGTACAGACATTTGACACCTAGATCACACCCTTTTATACTTCTCTATTCAGTGGTCATTGGTTTAGGATGGTAAGCACTCTCTTTTTATCATTTCAGTGGCACAGTCTCTATAAAACATTATGGTTTAATTTAAAAGAATCTTTGTAATGATTTGGTGAGAAAGAATGAAAAAGAAAGCAGTTCCCATCACATGATTTTTGTCTTGATGATCATTAACACCACAGTTTTACCAATGTTAATTTTGCTTTATAACTTTATCACTATGACTGGTTGGCCCTTGCACTTTATTTAAAAGTGGATGTTTAGTAGCTCTAATTTTAACACAAAAACAAAACTATGTGTGAATCTTTGGATTCAAACTGTAGAGGCATCAAAAGTGTAGTCTATTAGAAATAAATTCCACAATTTATCATGGTATGGAAATTCCATCTGTATGTGGACACTCCATATTCTTATTGAAAATGGTCAATTTGATGTTTATAATTAGTTTCTAATAACTTAAAAATATACCATAAAGAATGAGAAAATGTGGCCAAGTCAATATCAGAATGAATCTGTTTTTAAGCTGATTACTCTTAAGCTTTAATTAATTCACCTTTGTTTCATCATTTTTTTTATGATTTTTTTTTCATTTTATTTAATTTTGGGAGATATGGCGAATATCTGCTTCATGCAGCCATTGTTTAGAAAACTGAGGATTTAAAATGGATGATTAGAAGGAACAGGAAAAAATGCCAGAACAGTGCTAATAAACTTTTTTTCTTTTTAACACCCCTCATATGGGTAATGTTATTGTATGTTTTTTCATCCTAATATACGTTACCAGCTCCATACTTATTCATGTCTTTTTTGTTTAACTTTTGATTTTAAATTGGAATAAATTAATACATTTTTAGGAAAATGTTGTAGCTTTTAACACCTGCTGCACATATTCCCAAGAATGCATTAAAAAAAATAATTTCCCAGTGGGTCGTATTACCTCAGTTCATGATATCATCACTTCAAGAGGCAATTTGTCGGGGGTGTAGTCTCTTGGGGCAAGATAGGGGCCTTACAACTCCGTGGAAAAGTTGAACAGAAGGAAACTATAGTTTTCAGACTCCACCTGGAAACTGGAAACCATTTAGTTTGTACAGCTTTACCTTCCCATAATAAGTTTGGAAATATAAAGAGTTGGTTGTTGAGTCTTCATCAACTGTTAATCATGCAACTTGCTTCTGTGTGTTTCTAACATTAATTTATTTTAGTATGGATTAAGATCTTGCTTATTTTTCCTTTAGTAGATACAACCTGACACATCACTCTTCTGTAACTCCTTTACATTTACATGTTTAAAATTATTTATTAGTGCTGTGCATAGCCTGTTGCTATGATGCTTTTAACCTTTATGCATACATATACACACACACACACATATATTATATACACTGTGTGTGTATATGTATATAATATATATATCCTTTTGGATGCAACATGTTCAACTGGACTGGCAACCTGATTGCTTATAGTCCAAGATTTTACCTAATAGATCACATTTTTAAAAGTTTTACTTACAAAATACCCATTGAATATTGCAAAACTTACACAGTTATGAGTGGATTGTTAGAATATTGATTGTGTTTTGTTCTTTTATTGAAAATTTGAAAAAGTACTTAATCAAAATGTTCATTGACCCACTTTTTTTGTAAACTCCTTTTCCAGTTAGAAGTCACGTCAGCAGCTGAAAAGAACTATCCGTGCAGAAGACTCGAGCCAGTATAAAAACACACACTCTCATTCATGCTGCTTCAGCCTAAACTGGATGTTTTTGGGGATGCAAGAAAAAAATTAAGTATCGAGAGAAAAATAAAACAGACACCAAGAGAATGTGCAAACTCCACACAGAAACTGACGATTGCAGTAATGGTACCCTGGAGTTTGCATCTTTCATTTATGACAATGGTTATAACAATGGGGAGATGAAGCTAAGGCAAGTTTTTCGAATGTTTTTATTGTTATACAGTTCTTTTAGTACTACACAAAACGCATAAAATAAAATGAGGCAAAACACAAAAACATGCAATTTTTTATGTGAATGATGTATATACAGATACCTAAAGACTTATTATAGCAAGTAGACTGTTACATAAGATAAATTCTCAAACTGTTTAATCCAGTTCAGTGTCATGGGCGTCCATAGCCTGTCCAATCAGCACTTGGCCCAAAGTAAGACACATTACTGAACAGAGTACCAGCCCATCAAAGTCAACTAAATTCATAATGCACTTATATACTAACAATCAAATTAAACTGTATGGGCTGTACCTAGGTTAGATAATGGTTTGTACTTTTCAAACATCCTTTTATTTGTTTTATTCTTGACAGTATATTTTTATCTCTCATCTTTCTTTTGTTATACCTGCCATTTTCCAAATTATGGAATTTTCTCCAGGCCACAATCAATATCAAGTTTTTGCATTAGCAATATATGGCCATCATTTTGCAGACTTTCTACTCTACATTTTCTGTTTGAAGTCATTAAGAGGCATTTAAGTTTCAGTCCTAAGTATTTATTTGAGATGAAACAAACATGGTGAAATAAGTTTAGCAAGCAATTTACATTCTCTTCTTGTCTAAAAGCTTCCTTCATAGTAGTAACTGAACAGTGAGGTGAGTCAGCAGACGTTTACCGTAGTTATATCGCTAGTCATAGTTTAGAGATGAAGCAGAAAATTGGGGAATTGGAGTGCATTATTTTTTGTGGGAAGCTGTACAGTAATAGTTTGCTGTTGTAATTAAAATTAAATATAAAATTAGCAAACCAACACAAATGCATGGCACCATAAGGTTTTATAGAGGTAAAGAGTAAATATCACATATCATTAGATTAGATCCATCCATGTTCTAAAACTATGATATCTTTTAGATTCAAAAAGTATTCATCAGAATCTGGTGCAGTTCAAAAACCAGCCCTGGACAGTGTCAACAATTAAATGCAGAACACGCTCATTTAATTCTGACACATGGACACAAAGACCATATACAAACTCCAGTTTTTTGGAGCCAAGAGATTGCAGAATAATCCATTGCACTTACAATAGGTGCTGCCTTACTATTACAAAACTATTTTATAACATATAAAAATATAAGTTATTGTGTCTTTCCACATAAAACATTATGAAAACCTCTTTACTTGAAAGAACAGCTGAAAAAACTCTTCATTCAGAGGGAGTATGCAAAAGGCGAAGGATAACAGATGATCATTTATATTAAACCCACAACTGTTATAATCATGTTATAGGAAAGAGAGGAAAAGAATAATATATCAATAAAACTGTCACTTGAGGGGTGATTCCCATTGTTCCCCAAGTAAGACAATTGTAGTTGCATCTTTTCCAGGTTCCCAAAATCAAGCAGCTAAGTTGGCAAGGTAAGATCCAGCATGAGTCAAATGCATAACATAAGAAATTGCTCAGTCCAATAAAGTTCGTTTTAAAAGTTTACTGAAAATTTAAAAAGGAACAAATCACAAAAATTCAGAAAAAAAGTTATTATACACTCAGAATAAAAGGCAAAAAGAGAAAATAAGGTTTCTTCTAAAATCTGAGCTTTTTTCTTGTTAAACTTCAGTTCTTTTGAAACTCAAAATTTGTGTTATTTCTCTATGGCAAACTTACATAGGTTTCATGTAATGCATTCAAGACCTTCTATAAGTATGTACTGTATGGTACAGTATGATACGGTTTGAAACTGTTTTGCCCTACATGCCTTACCAACTGCAAGGCAGATCATAAACTGGGACTAATCTGTAGTAAGAGGGACAAGAAATAATTAGAATATTTATAGTTAGCTTGTGGGGGTTATAATAGAACCTCCCATTGTCTATGCTCTAATATATTTAGGCAAACATTTTAACACAATTAAGAAAAAACCTCTGTCAATTTAAAATAACCTTACTGACTTAACAAATGGATCTTGCAACAATGATTACCCTCAGAACAGCCAGTCTGTTGGTATGGTGGATAAATAGCATCAATAATTCACAGTACAGAATTTTCAATTGGAAATATCAAAGTGGGCCTGGTGTTTAGGCAAATTTCAGATTGTATTTATTTCAGTGTCATCATCCTCTAACTTTGTTGTTTAAACAACTTTGTATGATGTAACGTTTGCTTCAGTTACAATCAGAATCAGAAGAGCTCCTGCAGGTAATAAAATTGCTTTGAATATGGAAAATGGAAAAAGGGTTATGTACTGTTTTTGAACACTTAGACTCTCCCCAGCTTTTCGATAAGACAGGACATTTTCACATTTTGGTAATTGGAACCAACAAGTTCCCGTTTTAAGGGACAAAGTGGTATACAGTTTATCAATACCAATTTCTCCAGCTTGACTGAGAGTGGGCCTTGTCCAGAACTGGTTCATGCTACAGAGATCAGCTGCTTACTTCTGTGACCATGGTTTGGATTAAGTGGGGTTGAAAAAAGATGGATATATATGCACACATCTCTGGGTAACACTTTTATCGAAACGTGTTCAAACTGATTTTTTTCAGTGGATATGTTTAAGAACAAAAATTGAAATATGTTGCTTACATAAGAATTCAGAACTGTCAGCTTGGTATTTGGTGGGAGCACAATTCACTACAATAAAAGCTTTTTAAGTAAATGTTTGCAGACTTTGCATATCGTTTTAGGTGATTTACACCCTTCGTTGTTGGCAGCTTACTAAGGTTGTTTGAATTTCACTTCTGTACCACAAATTTCAAGTTTGGCCACAGTCTCTCAGTAGAATTGATGTGAGGACTTTGATCAGACCACTCATCTGTTTAGTCTTCAGCCACTCCTTTGTAGCTTAGACTCAGAGCTTTGTCTTGCTGAGAAGTGAGTTTTCATTGCAAATTTAATTACAGGAAAGAAGCATCTGCGTTGTAAGATACGTTCGCCATAATATATCACTTTAGGAATGACATCATAGTCGGCATTGACATCATTAAAGGTCCAATATACAATATATTTTTGGTTTTAAGTCAGAAAGTTTCTACATAATCTTTTAAAAAAGAAAGCATATACACACTCCCCGGCTACTTTATTAGCTACACCTTGCTAGTACTAGGGTGGACCCTCTTTTGCTTTCAGTACTGCTGCACATCTTCATGGCATAGGTTCAACAAGGTGTTAGAAACGTTCCTCAGGGACTTTGGTCCATATTGACATGATAGCTTCACGCAGTTGCTGCAGATTTGTCAGCTGCACATCCATGATGCAAATCTCCCATTCCACCACATCCTAAAGGTGCCCTGTGGGATTGAGATCTGGTGACTATGGAGGCCATTTGAGTACAGTCAACTCAGTGTCGTGTTCAAGAAACCAATTTGAGATGATTTGAGCTTTGTGACAAGGTGCTTTATACTGCTGGAAGTAGCCATCAGAAGATGGATGCACTGTGGTCATAAAGGGATGGACACAGTCAGCAACAATACTGAGATAGGCTGTGTCATTTAAGCAACGCTTATTTGGCAGTAAGGGTCCCGAAGTATGCCAGGAAAATATCCCCCACACCATCATGCCACCGCCACCAGCCTGAACCGTTGATACAAGTCAGGTTGCTTTCATGTTGTTGATGCCAAATTCTGACTCCATCATCTGAATGTCAACAGAAATCAAGACTCTTGAAACCAGGCAACATTTCGAACATCAACAAGGCATTTTCAACCAGACAACTGCCACTCACTGGATATTTTCCCTTTTCTGGACCATTCACTGTAAACCCTAGAGACAGTTGTACGTGAAACTCCCAGTAGATCAGCAGTTTCTGAAATACTCAGACCAGCCTGTGTGGCACCAACAAACATGGCACATTCAGATTCACTTAAATCACCTTTCTTCACCCTTCTGATGCTTGGTTTGAACTTCAGCAGGTTGTCTTAACAATGTCTGCATGCCTCAAAGCATTGAGTTGATGCCATATGATTGGCTGATTAGATATTTACGTTAACTAGAAGTTGAACTAGAACAGGTATACCTAATAAAGTGGCTGGTGAGTGTATATGTGTTTGAATAGTTGGTTAGTTATGGAAATCACTATGTACTCTAAGTAGGGGTTAATTAAACTTTTTTTTTTGACACGGTCCAGTCTTATCCTTTTTAGTGTTTTTGGGACTCTTTCCTTGTTGAATGCCCAGATGATCTTCAGTAGTAAAGTGTCCTCCCTTGGAAAATCATGAAGGATCATTGGGGTAAACAAGGGCGATCTTTGAAGAAATATTGATTTCTTAGTCAACCTGCAGTGACCCACCGCCACCCACTCCACAAACCATCTGAAACCCATAACCATTACATACAACAGCACCTCATGACCCAGTTTAGGTGGTAACCCATACAATTAATAGTCAGATAGACAGATGAGATGTACAAAATACAGGTATGGTATTGGCTGACATTAATCTGCCACGTTGTCCAGGTCTTTACAGTGTATTTGCAGCAGTGTTGGCACAGTGGTTAGTGCTGCTGCCCTACGGATCCAGGCTTGCTTAGGTCAGAATTCTGTGTCCAGCCAATGTTTATCTGGAATATGCATGCTCGCATTGTGTCTGTTTCTACCCTGCACATAATACAGCTGATATAGGTTCTGACTTCCTGTGGCCCTAATTTGGGTAAAATCAATATATGGTAGTATAGATTAGGTGTATACTTTTCATAGAGTAGCTATGATAGATAGTAATGGGGTCCTTTTTCCTATAATGTGAATACTTACCAATTTGTTGCCATTCCTTTTTTCCATCACTGTGCTAAAGACACAAAGTTATCCAGTTGAGTTAAAAAATACATCTGGTGTACAGAATCATTTGTAAGCAATGACCAAGGACTATAATCACATACTGTATATCATATATTTGCATTTGTAATTTTACCATCTTACAATCCTCAACCATACTTATAATATGCTGTACAATGTAATAATGCACTACCAATGCCTATTGCAAGAACTCCACAGACTTTTCAAGTCTGAATTAATGTAATGAAGAGAGCATGTTGGTGAAGCTATGAGATATCCAAAGGTTCATTAGATTTTTTTTTTTTAATTATGAATGATAGATTCATATATGCTAGACATTCTACCCCATCTTTTCTTAGATTACATTGTTTTTGATGGACTATATGCAAATGTGTGCATTTCAGGAATGCCTTCAAAAGCGCAGTCTCAGTATTCCTGCTTCACTTTTTATTTTTTGTTGCATAGTGTAATTATTATCATTGACTGACTTTGTTCCTGTATGTATTTAATTTATTAATGTTTGTCTTTTTCTCCTGTAATGTCGTTCAGTTCTGGTCAAGTCAGAAGAAGATGGAGTGTGCAGTTATACAAAGTGTCTGCTGTCGCCATTGTCTACTAGTGTGTATGTTACTATCTGTACTATTTTATGTATCCCAGGTTTCACAGCAAATGGGATAGCTATCAGCTTATCTCTTCCCAACTCTGCAACAATTGCAGATGGGAATCACCACCCTGTGTTGATCTGTGCAACACAGTTAACTGAGTGAGCTGCCGAGGAATGCTGTGCTGGCTATCATATCTGTTAGTTAAGTCCATTCAAGAGCACATATTTGAGCCTATTAGTGAAAGTAAGTGTGTGTCATGTGTGTATATATATATATATATATATATATATATATATATAATATATATATATATATAATGTGTGTGTGTATATATATATGTATATATATATATACATACATATTAATACATTTTTTTCTCTGTGTGTCTTTGTGTGTTTGTCTCTGTATGTTGCACACTGCTGTTTGCTGGTCAACCCACACCCGTAGATCCGATCTTGTGTGTAAACTTCACTCGCAAGCTTGTGTCTGTGGGTCTGTGTCGACATGGCAGCATCACCGCTGAGGAGGAGTAGTGTGAAAGGGGTGGGGAGCGGGTGGACGAAAGATCCGCCCCGTCAGGAAGAATCATCAGTAATTTGCATAGCCTAAGTGTCTCCCTGCACTAGCAAATGTGAAAACCATTTCAACCAGAAGGTACAGTCAGTAACTATACGGTTAGTAGTATCAGGTTCTGCATAGGATATTTTTAATTATTAAATAATTTTAAAAATAGACCTGGATTAGCAGAATGTAATTCCTACCAAGCTAGAAAGCCTCCATTTTGCCAAAAATTGAATTTGTGTCCTAGTTAAGCTTTTCAGTAAAGAGTTTAAGCAGTTCGGAAGCACCGCATTGTCCTGTTTTCTGAAGAGACCAGGAAGCACCGCATTGTCCTGTTTTCTGAAGAGACCATGACCTGCAAGCTTAACATTATTTCATTGCTGATACAGCATGTTGTTGCATCCTGATTTATGAAATATCCACAAATCAGTGTTTGTTTGTGTGTGCTAGTTTTATTTTTATACTGGTGGCAAACCATCCATCATTTATTTATGTGTTCACTGGGAAATAATAAAAAAAACATGATCTGATGTTCTCCTTCCCAGGACAACTGGAACTTTCTTTAAAGTGGATGCTCAGTTTCCCAGGGGCATGCTTTTTCACAGAAAAATGATGACAGATGAATTCGACTATCTTGGCCATGCTTTATATGAAGAGCCACAAGAAAATTACCCAACATACTGGTAAGTCTCATTTATTTATGTTGTATATATATAGTTTTTCTTATGAAGTAATGAAGTATACTGTATAAATTTTCATCTGTCCATGAGTCAAGCCTAGATATAGTATCCATTTAGATCATCATGTCTTTGTACACCTGGCATATGCAATACCAAAGCAGGCAATGTGAGTAATACATAATAATGTCAGTTCAGATGCCAAAATGCTAAAAAAAGAGAGATGAATGAGCCTGAGACAGTATGAGGGGGGAATGAAATGAATAAGTTGATGACTGGCACCTGATTAAGAGTTAGTTCTGATTCTTACAGCTAGAAAGTCAATAATTATGGCTTATCAAAAGACACACCATTCAGTTAAAGTCATCCATCAGTGGCTTAACAAAAAAGAGTTCCTTCTATTGTTTTAAGATTGCTGAGATTGATGCTTCTGATCTTTTCAGGCCCCTTACTCAGCTATGCCAGTTGTAACTCAACAAATGTGACATACTATATGTCTGCTAGAAGAGTGCCAGGAGGTCTTAGTCAGAGTAGTATTTCTGTTTGGCAGTCAGCAAACTAAAGTGATGCCTCCTTAGTCTTTGGGCTTAGATACTGTTATAGACAGGTTGATTTACAGTAAGTGGCACTACCTTTATCTGTAGATAAATAATGTTCATCTCAAAGTGATTTAATTATTTTGTTATATTCCTTCATTGTGTTGTATATAAATGGGTTAGTTAGTAGGAAAAAACACATCTTCATATGCTTTTACAATATTTTGCACAGAATTAGCATTTAACTCTCCTGCTATTTGTGCCAGTCTGAATCTGCCTTGTATTTTACCTAAATGTTTGTAACAAGAGTTCAGAACTGAAGACTTGTGATCCTTCTCCCTTTGTGGGCATTGTGTTAAGCCAAATGTTTGCCAGCTAACATTTTCTTTGTTGTTTCTTTCTATATGCTGATTTTAGCACCCCAATGTTTAGTTTCCTTGGTGCTGCTTATATTGCCACTGTGGTTATATTCTAAGCTGAGCTTTAAAATCATATATTGTAAATGACCATGAAAATAATGAGCTTTTCAGCTGTTTATGAAACTGTTAATCTAAAATTGTGATGTATTCTATGTATATAAACCCGTATGGTACCTTCAACAGAGATCTTCACAATTTACCTATTGAACACCTACTGTTAGTATTAGAGACAGTGCTACTCAACTCTAATGGCCGAATCTTCTGCAATATCCCTGAATGTTTGTCATACGACAAGAGCATGTTAAGGAAATGGTGAATAATGTGTAGCATTAGCCTTAATTTTCTAAACTAATCAATTATATTCATGCAGGTAGTTGAATAAAACATATAGTGTGAAAAGAACAAGAACGAGAAAACTGTCAATGTTACACAGAATTCAACTGAATCTAATGTCATAAACTAATTATGGTACCGTGCATATACACATGCTTTGCATTTTTAAGTGTCTGTGCAACATACCTTTTTGTAGTTTAAAACATACTGTAGCCGCCGAAGTATAAGGCGAGTTCAAGCACGGGTAAAACACGTGCCGAAAGAAATCTCTCAGTCCAAAAGTTCATTTTAAAAATATTTAGTGAAAATTAAAAGCAAATAATCCAAACAAGAATAAAGAGAAAAGTTGTTGCACACATAGAATATAAGACAAAAAAATGGAAAAATGTATCTTCTCTAAACTTAGCTTTTCTTGAGAAACTTTAGTTATTTCTGTACTTAAAAGTTCTTTACTTCTTCTTCTATACTTGAAGATTCTTAACTTCTTCTGTACGCTTTAAATGTACGGTGCAGCACTTAAATTAAGCGCTTGGTCTTACATGTTACTTTACACACTCAAATGGCCCGTTGGCACGGTTTAAAACCATGTGCCCTCTACACCTTACACATGGCAAGGCTGGTCACTAACTGAGAATAATGTTTAATCAGAGCTGTTAGAAATGGCTAGAATATACCAATTCAATTCTACTTGAATCTTATGTAACTAGAAAATGGCTCTTACACATACATCACCTCCCATAGATTATGCATTGTCATTTAGTAAAAAATTTATGAATCTAATGTAACTAGGAAATGGCTCTTACATATACATCATGTTGTTTAAAGATTTGGTCTTTCTTCTTTTGTGGAGATGGCTACACAGTCATTATCATTCATAAACAAGCTGTTAGTTATAGTGGTAATGGTTTTAGTCAGTTCTTGCACCATGGGAAGAAGGAAGTACTTTAGGTACATAAGGGCTTCAGGATTCATGGAGATAACTTCTTCTAAACTTACAAAATGAATATGGCTAAAGAGTATTCTATGCAGAAAGCAGAATTTGATTTTCAGTTTTGATTACATTTAATTGGGGCGGCATGGTGGCGCAGTGGTAGCACTGCTGCCTTGCAGTTAGGAGACCTGGGTTCGCTTCCCGGGTCCTCCCTGCGTGGAGTTTGCATGTTCTCCCCGTGACATGCAGGCTAGGTGGATTGGTGATTCTAAATTGGCCCTAGTGTGTGCTTGGTGTGTGGGTGTGTTTGTGTGTGTCCTGCGGTGGGTTGGCACCCTGCCTGGGATTGGTTCCTGCCTTGTGCCCTGTGTTGGCTGGGATTGGTTCCAGCAGACCCCCATGACCCTGTATTCAGATTCAGCAGGTTGGAAAATGGATGGATTACATTTAATTGACTTTAAATAGTAAAGATACTCACCTGTGTTTTATGATGTCCTTCTGTGTTTAGCAAGGCATCATTTAGCACTGTCTTCCCAGGCCAAGATGATTCTTGACATCCTCTCATTGCTGCTCAGTAAAATGGAGTCATTGTTTTACAGACATGATTCATTTGTATGCATACAAAGTACAGAATGGGATTCCTGAAGATAATGTGTTTAGTAGCAGAAGCAGATGCAGTACATGCTAGTAAATCCTTTAATTTTTGGTTGCTTGCTAGCAAAGTTGGAAACAGACCAATAAACGAGAGTTTAAATATTGAGGCTATCCAATCTCTATGTAGACTTTGAAATATTAACTGCATCAAGTTTGCAGAGAAATCCGAATGGTGTTGCATAACAGTCCTATATAATAAGTATATAAGTTATAAACTCAGTGCTTTAGAATACATTAAAGCAAAATAGACACTTGGATGATTCAAAATGCTGGGTTAAAGTACAGGAACAACAGTGTTGGGATATATAGATAATATTAGTAGTATTCTAAAATTACTTTCCCTTCCCTATTAATTTTATACTTAATGATAAAGGCCAGCATTCTTCAGGCATTGCAGAATTTAATATCATGCTGCTGCAACGAATGACCTACATTTCCTGATTTTCAGCCATCTTTTTACTGATACTTTGTGTGTCACTATATTGTCCTTCACCCATTTGGTAGTATCACAGTAGAAGTGGTTCAATTGCTAATCACCTTGTCTTCATTTTATATTGCATCTTAAATTTTGAGCACTATTTTTCTGTGCACAATAATTTAATTTCTCATTTTCCATTAAATTGAAACACAGACTGCAGCTAAATATAAGCTGTGGTCTTGTAATTTTAAGTCCAACTCCTTTTCTATTAGGCCAGTGATACACAACCTATGTATGGCATTCTGGCCATGATTACCTACGATTATAGTACTCTCAGTCTTCACTAAGTATACAGTCTAACTCACACAATGAATACAGTTTAACTCACACAATATATTCCTGACAACTGGACTCACAGCAAACGGTTTACAAACTGTAAGCATATTCCGTTTACTACAATGTAAAGTGTAGGACATGTTAAAAGAGGAGTTATGAAGTACCAGTCTCGGCTGTATTGCCCATTTATATAATGTTCCTTTTCATGTTGTAAGATGTATAAATGCACACCAAGAGGTCAGAAATGCATCATATCACAAGAAGATACTGTAAAATGGGCATGCTAGTTAGAATGATCCTGGAGGATCCATATGTGGTATAATGTTTACCCCTCATAGCATGTATGGGTGCTTTTAGGGTTGTGGAGGCTTTAAGTGTAGAATTTTATTGGGATTATGTCATATTGCAGCAATCGTTCTTCAACTCTGTGGTTATGTTCTTTAGTCTTTACAACAAGCCATGCCCTTGGAGTTGAGCGCAATTGGTAGACTTTACACAGGGAGGAAAAAATTAAAGCCACAAATACACTGGTTAATGGAGGGTACGATGATGCGTGCCAAAGAATGGGGACATGGTGAGATAGTCAGCAGCAGAATGTCGAAAACGGGAGGACCCCAACAAAAGCAGATGAGCAAGCAAATATTATATCAGAAGGCAAAAAAAGGATGTAGCACATAATTAATTAAAAAAAGCAGAAATTCCTGAATAGAAACCATAGCTGAAGATGAAAGTAAAGGATCATAAACATGAGAGAATATTAGGAGTGAGTGAAGCAAGAGGAAATAACAGAATTTAAAGATAAGAGAATCCCAAATAAGTGTCAGAAGTCCGTTTAAGTAATGAGGATCATGAGCACAAACAAGTCACAGGTGATAGCTAAATAATTAAGGCTAGTGCATTTTTACATAACGTACAGCAGGAGGCAGTGTATTGGATTTGTTCATGTGTGTGGCATGTCAGTACTCGACACTATAATGCACTACAAAAACACTTCTTTAGAAACTACTGTAAAACAGGACAACTCCAATAAATTAATTTGTTAGAGTGAAAGTTAAGACTAAATTGTCCTTAAAAAACAGAAAGGGTACTATTGCTACCTTAATTAAGCATCAAAAAGCCAAATAATGTTAGCTTTCAAGTGACACCTTTAAACACATTTGCCGATCTTTTTGAAGCTGGAAGAACTTCATTACAATTTTTCTTGATGAGGGTCACAATGGTAAGATCCTGTGTTTGACAGACCACCCTACCCTGAGTAACATTTCCCATCTCTTCCTATGAAATTCCTGTATGACGTTATGCCAGTTCGGTGATACCATCCGATCAGCTTGTCCTGGATTTGCTCATTGGCATTATGGCTTGTTCACCACCTGTGTGATGTTCACAATGTACATCCTAACTTTTTACCCATACCATCTCAACTTTCATGGTTGAGATCCCCATTCTTTCATACGGGGGATAAATAAAGATAAAAGACGCAGAATGGTACTGAATGATGACAATGATGTTGATGATGTCATCTTACTATGAAATGACAACTGCATGAATTACAGTGTGTTTGAATTATAATTATTTTTTGGTGACTGAAGAGCATATCAAATAGTCCTCAACAGATCCACTATGCTAGTTAAGTAGCTGGCTACTGCTACTCAAGATCTGAAAGTGATCAACGTTTGAGATAAAGCACATGATTCTATTCAGTTCCATTGATAGCTGTACTCTTTTTTTTCATGCAAATCACTTTTTACACCAGTGGAATTTGTAGTATCTTTTTGCATTTAAAAAAATTGCAGATTTTATTTTGTTTTTGAAGAGAATATTGGAAAGCTTTAGTTGGTCTTGAAGTCAGTACTTCTCAACTAAACCTGTTCAGCAGCCAGCTGAGTTTAACTTTGCACTTCTTTCAACTTTAGAAGAATGTACATTTGAGGATTTACTTGAAGCATAAATCCTAATTACTCAGATGTCTTTATTGTGAACTTAAGTTTCTTACTGTGACCTTTATCTGACCAATTTAAACTGAAGTTGGTCTCTCATGGTGGATTTTCTGGAATGTCTTACCCTCCTGCCTGTTTGTGGCACACCTTTGGGCTGTTGATGGTAGTTTATAAATGGAAGTCAAACCATAGCAGGAGAGTTCATGCAGCTTCTGTGACTCTGTCTGATAACCAGCCTGCAGTCTTTAAGTGCATAGTAACATATTCAACCTACGCCTGAAGCTTAGTTAAAGGTGTTGGCTTCATCATTTTAACATATTCACGCACAATTTCAGGACTTAAATATTTTTTCTCTGATGTTTATAATCCTTTACTCATTCAAGTCTTTAATACTCCATTGGTTTCATGAGTGCTTGCCTGTTGCTGAAATGTGTTTGTGCAAGTGTGTCTCAGCATCTCCATATGATCTCTTATCCATCTTCTATTTGCAAATTCTCCTTTAAACAACTCTGCTGAATCCATGTCAGCTGTATGTATATCAGTCCTAAACATTAGTTGTCTTGTAAAAACATTTACAGTATAGTAGAGATAATATTTTGTTTGCTGTGGTGCTGGTGACCCTATTTGATACATGTTATAAAAGTATCTGGATCCCAACATGAAAAGAGCATTAAGTCACAAAGGAAAATATGTGTACTACAGCAAAGCAGCATAACTGTATATTCTGAAACCTGCTAAGCCCAAGTCAGAATTGCAGCAGCCAGAACCTATCGCTGCAACATTGTCATAGGAGTATAATGCCACTTCATCAGTGTTTATTTAAAATCACCAGTTAACATAATATACACATCTTTAGAAAACCAGAGCACCCAGAGAAAACCCCATGGGGACAAGGGAGGAATGAGCAAACATGACATAGAAAGCTGCTAGGTACAAGATTTGAACCCAGGATATTAGAATTATGAAGCAGCATTGTTAACAACTGCACCATCCAAAAACCAGAAATGCATGTTGATTTAATTAGTCAGAAGATCCCATTTCTGCCAACACAATTAAACCTACAGTTCATCTCACTCTTCCTTTGTCAACTGCTCTTCACTTACAGTTTAGTATTATCTAATTTCTACATTTATGCTGTACTCACAGAAGTACTTTACACTTTACTTTTACACTGTATGGAAGAGAACATCTAAAGGAGTGTTGTGAGTACATTACTATAATGGGAGTGTGCTCTTGTCCTGAACTGAAGGGTTTAATTTTAGTCCGACATTTCACTGAGTTATATACCTATACTTGTTAAAGTTTTAAATAGACCAAAAAACAGTAAAAATGTTCAGTGTATTTTGGCATAGCTACTACTTATTAGACAGTTTTAGAACTTGCTTCAGATTTGAGTATTATGGACTAGAAGTGCTGTTTCTGAAATGTTTGTCAATAAATTCTTAATCCATGCAGTTTGGCAATGAGCATATTATGGAATTATCAATCAGTTTTTTATATTACAGTTAGGTCCATAAATATTTGGACACAGACAACTTTTTTCTAATTTTGGTTCTGTACATTACCACAATGAATTTTAAATGAAACAACTCAGCTGCAGTTGAAGTGCAGACTTTCAGCTTTAATTCAGTGGGCTGAACAAAACGATTGCATAAAAATGTGAGGCAACTAAAGCATTTTTTTAACACAATCCCTTCATTCCAGGGGCTTAAAAGTAATTGGACAAATTGAATAACTGGAAATAAAATGTTCATTTCTAATACTTGGTTGAAAACTCTTTGCTGGCAATGACAGCCTGAAGTCTTGAACTCATGGACTTCACCAGATGCTGGGTTTCCTCCTTTTTAATGCTCTGCCAGGCCTTTACTGCAGCGGCTTTCAGTTGCTGTTTGTTTGTGGGCCTTTCTGTCTGAAGTTTAGTCTTCAACAACTGAAATGCATGCTCAATTGAGTTAAGATCAGGTGAATGACTTGGCCATTCAAGAATTTTCCACTTTGCTTTAATAAACTCCTGGGTTGCTTTGGCTGTATGTTTTGGGTCATTGTCCATCTGTGTCATGAAATGCCGCCCAATCAATTTGACTGCATTTAGCTGGATTTGAGCAGACAGTATGTCTCTGAACACCTCAGAATTCATTTGGCTGCTTCTGTCCCAGTGCCACTGGCAGCCATGCATGCCCAAGCCATCACACTGCCTCCACCGTGTTTTACAGATGATGTGGTATGCTTTGGATAATGAGCTGTTCCACGCCTTCTCCATACTTTTTTCTTGCCATCATTCTGGTAGAGGTTGATCTTGGTTTCATCTGTCCAAGGAATGTTTTTCCAGAACTGTGCTGGCTTTTTTGATGTTCTTTAGCAAAGTCCAATCTAGCCTTTCTATTCTTGAGGCTTATGAGTGGCTTGCACCTTGCAGTGCACCCTCTGTATTTACTTTCATGCAGTCTTGTCTTTATGGGAGACTTGGATATCGCTACACCTACCCCCTGGAGAGTGTTGTTCACTTGGTTGGCTGTTGTGAAGGGGTTTCTCTTCACCATGGAAATGATTCTTAAGTGGATGTCCAGGTCTTTTTGCGTTGCTGAGTTCACCAGTGCTTGCTTTCTTTCTCACCTGCGTGGAGAGCTCCTTTGACCGCATCTTGTCTGTTCACAGCAAAATCTTCCACATGCAAGCACCACACCTCAAATCAACTCCAGGCCTTTTATCTGCTTAATTGATAATGACATAACGATGGACTTGCCCACACCTGCCCATGAATTAGCCTTTGTCAATTCTCCAATTACATTTGAGCCCCTGAAATGAAGGGATTGTGTTAAAAAATGCTTTAGTTGCCTCACATTTTTATGCAATTGTTTTGTTCACCCCACTGAATTAAAGCTGAAAGTCTGCACTTCAACTGCATCTGAGTTGTTTCATTTAAAATTCATTGTGGCAATGTACAGAACCAAAATTAGAAAAAAGTTCTCTCTGTCCAAATATTTATGGACCTAACTGTATATGCCACCTTTCATTTTTTGCTCTCACTTTGTGCAGCACAAAATGAAAATACATTGTGCATACATAGAAAAAGATATTGGGTGAAAGATCAAGACAGTTTGATCAGGGACAGTCATGTATTGTCTTAAGAAGATTAAGGAGTACAAGCATACTAAATGAAATTAATCTCTGAATTCAAAGAGATATGAAAAATATATCTTCTGGTTTAATGTGAGTTCAAAGCTCTGTAATAAAGATAAATGAACATGAAATCTTTTTTTTTTGCATGCATCCTGATGATATCCAGCTGGATGTTTAGACACGCAGATACTAGACTGAAAAATGTGATTTTTTTTTCAGAATCTATAACATATTTTCACCAGAATCATCAGAATACTTATTTAGCAGTAGGGCAGAAAAAACCCAAACACAATATTATTGATTTCTCTCTATTATAATAAAAAAATCCTGGGACGAGACAAGACTTTTTAGCCTGGGACGAGACGTGACTTTTTCAGAGAGACACTTTCAAGTCCCGCAAGACGAGACTTTGTGCCAAGAGATTTAACCATACCCGGGGCCGGAAATAAAAGACAAAGAGTAGATGACAAAGTAGAACGTCGTAAAGAATTCAAAAACATTGGTGCGATACACATGCACAGCAGGTTAGAGATAATGAAAGTACTAAAATTCGAAAGTCTCATTACGCATTAGCACAAACAAATGGAAATTATTACTCGGCGAAATAACAGAACAGCGAAAAGAGATTGAATATATTGCTTGAATTTAAACTTTAAGTCGGAGACTTGTAGATTGTCTAATTTGTGTTCCCATCAGGGAAAAGTAGTGTTTCTTCCATGAAGAGGCGTATCTGCGAGAATTAAAAGATTTGTTGTTTGGTGAAAGTGAAATCCACATATGCGAGTGGCAGAGATGCAAAGTGGCTGGTGTGTAGCGCAGGCCAGGGGTGTTGGCAAGCGAAGCGAGCAGGGGGCACAGCCCCCTAGTTTATAATAAGAAAAATGTATATCTTTAGTCATCAGTACTCGCATTAACTAATTTCCTTGGATGTGAATCTTCTCTTAGTCAAGGTCTATATAAAATATGTATATGTGGTGTGTGTGTGTGTATATATATTTGTATATAATATATATATATGTGTGTGTGTGTGTGTGTTTGTGTATATATACTGTATATTTATATATATATATATATATATATATATATATATATATATACACACTATATATATATATATATATATATAATATATATATTTTTTTTTTTTTTTTTTTTTTTTTTTTTGTGTATAATATGTTGCAACCAATATCAGGTAATATCTCTTCTTCATTTCTGCCTGGTTGTCATCTAGGGAGCTGTGGGCGTTGCCAACCCCGCAACACTCCTCGCTACAGTGTTAAGCTGCAGTCCCACACAAGCATTCAGTTCCCTTTTCTCTAGCAGATGTTGGGGGAGGGAGCTGTTCCTTTTGAGTAATGGCTGTTCAAGAGGGAGGAATACCTTAATCCATATAACACCCCTTTATAGCACCTACTTACAACCTATTTAGAAAATGTAGACAATCTGACTGGGCAAAGTGCACCTCTCTTACCAGCATTTCAGACGTAGACATTGTTACCCAGCCATTGTGCATAAGACATCCTTATCTTATGTTAGTTACTCTTGATTGAAATAGATTTGGTTCTTTTGCTGTAAACAGGTACTTATTTTAAGGTTTGTAGTTTGAATAAATAAATCTAATTTTATAATGAGATGTTCTTTCATTGGTGAATCACTTTGTATTATATTTGTTTAATCTAGAGATCATGGGAAAGTTATTGTGGTTCCAAATGGTGTTTTTCTCACTGAATTGGTGGTTTATTTTTCAAACGGTGTTTCTTTCTCAGTAAATATGAACCTTATGAGTTCACTGACTTCTTATATTGTTCATTTAAGGTTCTGGCCCACTCAGTCTGGCAGCTCAAATTTTGTAGTGATGTACTTCTAAGTAGTAGTGAACCTGCTGAATCTTTAGAAGCTGAGCTCCTCTAGTTTTTCAGTTATGTTACTCTTCTTTTGGAACCACAGCTTGGCAGTGAATGCATTCTCATTTTCTAAAATATGTGGCTCATTCAAGGCAGTCTGGAGTTTTTGAATTTGAGAAGCTGGTAATTTTTTCACAGACGTTTCCCTTTTTTGCATGCAACCTGGAGGCTTTATGGTGAGCTGTATTTTTTTTTAATTCCCCTCACACTCCCAGGAGGTCTAAGCCATTTGTTCCAAGTGGCTGTTTGATTTCACTCATGAATTGTCCTGTCAAGTACACTGTGGTCATTTATGATCCAGGAGCTGTCTAGTGGAGGTGTTGGGGGAGTAATCTGTTTCTAATCCCTCCACGGACACTTCACTCATATTTCTCTGCTTCTTAAGTGGGTTTCTGATTGCACCTGGCTATGGTTTGTAATGGTGGGGTGAGCTGCAGGCCTCTTTGCAATTTTCCAGCTGTGACATCTGCACCACTCTTACAGTACGTTGCCTGACTATATGGCTTATTCACTCTGAATTCCTGCAATGGTTTTCATGTTTGTTGAAAGGTCCTCTGGCTATATGTGTTGAAATTTCTCCCTAATGCCTTATGTCTTGAATAGCAACACTGTGTATCTGCATTTTTTTAGATCTTTTCCATTACTATTGTAAATGTAAAAGACTTCGTTGAAAAAAATAAATCCTTCATAATACACCAGAGGGCAGTATGACTTCAGAAAAGCATATGCACCAGTAGCCCTGATAAAACAAGGACGAGGTGTGAGAAATGCTTTTCTTTGGCATATTTTCTTTAACTATCTACAGAAAGGGCCTGACCTAGTTACTTATGTGGTCACCATTATCGAGATCCTCGATGAAATGTGTTATAGAAGATAAAGACTTCTCATAAAATGATAAGAAATTGGTACCTTATTATTTTATAATTCACAAAGAGACCTTTTTAATTCAAAAGGTTAGCCTGTGTAAATTTGTCAATTTGTAATCAAAGAAAATAACTGCAAAATAATTCTTACATTCTATAGTGTGGTAAAGTGTTGACATTGCCTCATGGCTCCATGGACCTGGATTCAAATCATTGTCCAGTTACTAACATATATTATCATGAATTTGTGTATGTGTAATAGAGTGGTATCCCATGATGGTCTGCTTCCTGCTTTGTACCAAATGTTAGATAGATAAGCTGTGACTACTTGGGACCCTGTTACAGAAAAGAGGTTGGATTGATATAAAGCACGATATGTGCATTATTTACCAACTGTTACTGACATGTATATATGATACTAGAAACTCAAGGCTCCTAGGGGAGAGGAAGAAACTTAAGTCCAGTAAGAAATACAAAGTAAAAAAGCAAAAAAAATGAGAGGTACTTGGGGAAAGTACAGTTTGAATCTAATTCACCCTCGTTTTTATTTGTTTATTTATCAGTTGTTTGCAGAATTGTCAAGATTTATCCAAATGGTACTCTATTAAATAAAAATGCTATTCCACTGGCCATTCTTGAGCTACTAAAGGTGCAAGTCACCAACTTGGTCATTTTAATGTGTGTGCAGATGATTAGTTCATATCATTATGAGCAGATTTTTAGATTTTTGGTCAAATGTTCAGATCTATAATTTAAACCATTGTAGAACAGAACTGACTCTTTTATCAAAGAGTTAAATCAATGTTTGTAGAGTAGGTTTAATTTAAATTATAATTCTAAAACAGTTCATTATCATCCTCACTTCAGCAAGCGCTATATAAATGTAATGAATTATTATTATTATTAGTGCAGGGATTAGTCCCTTAAAGATCTAGAGATCTACAGATACTCCAGGGTGACAGTCTTAAAATACAGTATCATGGCATAATATAACATAACCTACCAAAACCCATTTAGTCCAATTCAGGTGGCAGGGGGCTGAATTCCTGAAATGGATAGCTGGTCACAGAAATGTAATTTTCATTCTGTTCTGAAGCTTAAAATTCTCAGACAGTATGTCTTTATTTTCGGACTGTATCCATCATAGCTTTATCACTTACACAGTTTTAAATGTGATTTTCAATTTTATTTTATTGATAGTTTATTTGTTGCCGTTATCAGTTTTGGATACCACAATATGCAGTGCATTGTTTTGGACAGTTCCTGACAATCTGCTTGTTTGCCACCTTGGGGTCTGATGGTGTCTGATCCCACAGGCCTGTAGCTTTATCACTTGCAGCCCGATCCTATCACATTTCAAAGGCTTGGCACTTGCATCTAACGCTTGACTCCATTATTGGAACATAGTGTACTTTTTTTTTTTTTTCTTTATAAAATTATGTTGATAGCTTGGCAGTACTCAAATGTTAATCAAAATATTAGACACTGTGGGAGTTTCTGGGAAGCAAAGCATATTGCTGCTCTGTTCATGATTTTAAGATGGATTGTCCATCCATTATTTAACCTAGTTAATCTATTTCTGAGTTGCAGAAGAATGATGGAATAGCGAAGTTAGCATGCACAGACAGAGAAAGACCATATTGGTATTAGCTCAGTTGGCCTTTATGTGGCCAGGCTTCGATGCTTTTACAGATTCTTTAGTAAATTATAAGTTTTGGTGAAAGCTTAATTGCACATTGTGTGCTGTGGACAATGAAATCATTTTACTCATATTTTGGAATAAATATTCAATGAAAGACATAATTATTAAAAGTCAGTTAAAAAACAAAACAAGCATCTAGAATCATGTAAGACAATTGATCAGATAGAGCAGTGCCTCAAAGTAAGATGTAACAAAAATCAATGTACATAATATGAGATTTTCCTAAATATAGTGTGTGTATATTATTAATTTACACATATTTTATTGCTACGTTAAAAAAATGGAGGCATTAATGGAAAAAGCAAGCTAATTAATCATTTTTCTTGACTATTCAGTTGTAACGGTAATTGCATTTCATGCAAGAATGATTCTTTCTAATATAATAAATGGTCAGGTCTTCTTCTTCTTTACAGTTTTGTAAAATGCAACTTATGAAAATATATCCATTCTTCCAGTGAAACATACTTTGTCAGATTTAGGATTGCAGTGGACATAGTCTGTCCTGGTGCCCTTGAATGGAAGGCAGGAACTAGCATCAGATGGAATGCCTGCCAGTCACAGGACACACATACTGCTCTAAAATAGCACCAACATACAGGTCTCAGATAGATAGATAGATAGATAGATAGATAGATAGATAGATAGATAGATAGATAGATAGATAGATAGATAGATAGATAGATAGGGCGGCACGGTGGCGCAGTGGGTAGTGCTGCTGCCTCGCAGTTGGGAGACCTGGGGACCTGGGTTCGCCTCCTGGGTCCTCCCTGCGTGGAGTTTGCATGTTCTCCCCGTGTCTGCGTGGGTTTCCTCCCACAGTCCAAAGACATGCAGGTTAGGTACATTGGCGATTCTAAATTATCCCTAGTGTGTGCTTGGTGTGTGGGTGTGTGTGTGCCCTGCGGTGGGCTGGTGCCCTGCCTGGGGTTTGTTTCCTGCCTTGCGCCCTGTGTTGGCTGGGATTGGCTCCAGCAGACCCCCGTGACCCTGTGGTTGGGATATAGCGGGATAGATAGATAGATAGATAGATAGATAGATAGATAGATAGATAGATAGATAGATAGATAGATAGATAGATAGATAGATAGATAGATAGATACTTTATTAATCCCAAGGGGAAATTCACATAATGGACCACCCTATCAATATTTACCTCATGTAAAATTAAATTCAGAAATCTAAAAGTGTTTGATAAGGTGCCACATGAAAGCTTGGGCATCCAACTAAATTAAGTGTGAATTTAGCGGGTTGTTTATAGATGAGTACAAAATTGGCTTAGATACAGGAAACAGAGTTATGGTGTGCGGAACTCTATCAGAATTGGGTGAAGTTTAGAGTTTTATCCCACAAGGGTCAGTGTTAGAGCCACTGCTATTTTTAATATAATTAAATGACTTGGATAGAAATACAAGTAACAAGCTGGTTAAGTTTGCAGATGTTACCATACTAGGCGCATTGTCAGATAACCTTGAATCTGTTGAATCATTATAGAGGGACAAGGACAGCATATAGGATTTGTCAGATTTGTGGCAGATGAAATTTCAACTACCAGACAGTGTTTGGATGCCATTAAGAAGGCTAACAGAATGTCAGGTTATATACATATATATAGTATTCACAGCCTTTGCTCAATACTTTGTCAATGTACCTTTGGCAGCAATTACAGCCTTAAGTCTTTTTGAATATGATGCCACAAGCTTGGCACACCTATCCTTGGCCAGTTTCACTCATTCCTCTTTGCAGCACCTCTCAAGCTCCATCAGGTTGGATGGGAAGCGTCGGTGCACAGCCATTTTAAGATCTCTTCAGAGATGTTCAATCGGATTCAAGTCTGGGCTCTGGCTGGGCCACTCAAGGACATTCACAGAGTTGTCCTGAAGCCACTCCTTTGATATCTTGGCTGTGTGCTTAGGGTCGTTGTCCTGCTGAAAGATGAACCGTCGCCCCAGTCTGAGGTCAAGAGCGCTCTGGAGCAGGTTTTGATCCAGGATGTCTCTGTACATTGCTGCAGTCATCTTTCCCTTTATCCTGACTAGTCTCCCAGTTCCTGCTGCTGAAAAACATCCTCACAGCATGATGCTGCAACCACCATACTTCACTGTAGGGATGGTGCCAGGTTTCCTCCAAACGTGACGCCTGGCATTCACACCAAAGAGTTCAATCTTTGTCTCATCAGACCAGAGAATTTTCTTTCTCATGGTCTGAGAGTTCTTCAGGTGCCTTTTGGCAAACTCCAGGCGGGTTGCCAAGTGCCTTTTACTAAGGAGTTGCTTCCGTCTGGCCACTCTATCATACAGGCCTGATTGGTGGATTGCTGCAGAGATGGTTGTCCTTCTGGAAGGTTCTCCTCTGTCCACAGAGGACCTCTGGAGCTCTGACAGAGTGACCATCGGGTTCTTGGTCACCTCCCTGACTAAGGCCCTTCTCCTCCGATCGCTCAGTTTAGATGGCCGGCCAGCTCTAGAAAGAGTCCTGGTGGTTTTGAACTTCTTCCACTTACGGATAATGGAGGCCACTGTGCTCATTGGGACCTTCAAAGCAGCAGAAATTTTTCTGTAACCTTCCCCAGATTTGTGCCTTGAGACAATCCTGTCTCGGAGGTCTGCAGACAATTCCTTTGACTTCATGCTTGGTTTGTGCTCTGACATGAACTGTCAACTGTGGGACTTTATATAGACAGGTGTGTGCCTTTCCAAATCATGTCCAACCAACTGAATTTACCACAGGTGGACTCCAATTAAGCTGCAGAAACATCTCAAGGATGATCAGGGGAAACAGGATGCACCTGAGCTCAATTTCGAGCTTCATGGCAAAGGCTGTGAATACTTACGTACATGTGCTTTCTCAATTTTTTTATTTTTAATACATTTGCAAAAATCTCAAGTAAACATTTTTCACGTTGTCATTATGGGGTGTTGTGTGTAGAATTCTGAGGAAAAAAATGAATTTAATCCATTTTGGAATAAGGCTGTAACATAACAAAATGTGGAGAAAGTGATGCGCTGTGAATACGGTACTTTACGGATGCACTGTATATGCCCTGATGTGTAGTGTACAAGTCCAAGGAGGTCATGCTCAAGTTTTATGACACACTGGTGAGTCCTCATTTGGAGTACTGTGTGCAGTTTTGGTCTCCAGGCTCCAAAAATGACATAGCAGTGCTAGAAAATGTCCAGAGAAGAGCAACTAGGCTCATTCCAGGGCTACAGGAGATGAATTATGAGGAAAAATTAAAAGAGCTGAGCCTTTTCAGTTTAAGCAAAAGGAAAGTAAGAGGAGACATGATTGAGATGTTTAAAATTATGAAGGGAATTAGTGTAGTGGATGGAGACTGTGACTTTACAATGAGTTCATCAACACAGGGACACAGCTGGAAACTTGTTAACGGTTAATTTCACGCAAACATTAGGAGATTTTTCTTCACACAGAGAACCTACCAACTGGTGTGGTTGGTTTAGGGACCTTGAAAAACAGACTTGATGTTATTTTTAAGGAATTAAGTGGATAAGACTGGTGAGCTTTTGTTCGACTGAATGGCCTGTTCTTGTCTAGATTGTTCTAAATTACCTTTATCATTAGGTTGATGTTAAACCAGCAAGGTGCAAGCAAGAAGAATCTATAATAAGCTGTTAATTGATGCTGCCATCACAATCAAACAGTTAATTAACTGTTTTTAAGTACTGAAATGCTTCTATTGTAAGCAGTGTGTATAAGCTAATCTATTTTGAATTTTAATATTAACAATTTAAAACCAAACTCTTGTAAGGTTTTTCAGTTGTTATGCAGCTGCATATGACAGGTTGGCTCTAGAGAAGTTGTGGTATTGTATGAGGAAGTCGGGAGTGGCAGAGAAGTATGTAAGAGTTGTACATTATATATATGAGGGAAGTGTGACCGTGGTGAGGTCTGCGGTAAGAGTGACGGGTGCATTCAAGGTGGAGGTGGGATTACATCAGGGATCGGCTCTGAGCCCTTTCTTGTTTGCAATGGTGATGGACAGGTTGACAGATGAGATTAGACAGGAGTCCCCCTGGACTATGATGTTTGCTGATGACATTGTGATCTGTAGCGATAGTAGGGAGCAGGTTGAGGAGACCCTGGAGAGGTGGAGATATGCTCTAGAGAGGAGAGGAATGAAGGTCAGTAGGAACAAGTCAGAATGCATGTATGTGAATGAGAGGGAGGTCAGTAGAATGATGAGAATGCAAGGAGTAGAGTTGGCAAAGGTGGATGAGTTTAAATACTTGGGATCAACAGCACAGAGTAATGGGGATTGTGAAAGAGAGGTGAAAAAGAGAGTGCAGGCAGGGTGGAGAAGAGTGTCAGGAGTAATGGAGGGGATCAGCAAGAGTGAAAGGGAAGGTCTACAGGATGGTAGTGAGACCATCTATGTTATATGGGTTGGAGACGGTGGCACTGACCATAAAGCAGGAGTCAGAGCTGGAGGTAGCAGAGTTAAAGATGCTAAGATTTGCATTGGGTGTGACAAGGATGGACAGGATTAGAAATGAGTACATTTCTTTGAGCTGACATTGAGGGTCAGCTCAAATTGGACTGTTGGGAGACAAAGTCAGAGAGGCGAGATTGCGTTGGTTTGGACATGTGCCGAGGAGAGATGCTGGGTATATTGGGAGAAGGATACTAAGGATAGAGCTGCCAGGCAAGAGAAAAAGAGGAAAGCCTAAGAGAAAGTTTGTGGATGTGGTGAGAGAGGACATGCAGGTGATGGATATAACAGAACAAGATACAGAGGACAGAAAGATATGGAAGAAGATGATCCACTGTGGCGAGCCCTAACAGGAGCAGCCGAAAGAAGAAGAAGAAGAACATGCAGCATGAATGACATTGAGGATTTTTTAGTTTAAATGTCTTGAAGTATTTTCAATCATCTGAGCACGCTTTGTCAAATTTAGAGTAAACATAGTTTTTGTCAAGGTCAGATAATTTATTAAATATGTTAAAACATGGGAAACAATCTGTATGTGTGGTGGCAAACTCACTTTTGCGGTTTGGACATGTCTAGGACAATTAAAAATGAAGCAGTTTTTTCACATAAACAGAAATGCAATGGAAGGGGTGTTAAAATCAAGCTTTATTTAATTATCAGACAGATGAAGCATAAAGGTTGCAGCCCTTTTGGCTTTAGCTGTTGAAATGTAATGTATATACTGTGACTTGTGTGTTTTTCCAGCCAGACTAACTTAAGTGAAGTTTTGTTTATTGCTTGTCAAATCAGATGATAATCGTTCATTGTGTTCAAAATTTGATTTATTTCTTCATTTTCATCATGTGATTGTATCATGATATAATTTGTGGAACTTTTGACTGTATAGACCTTGATGCTACTTTACTCTGGATAGCTCATTGAATATGGCTGACATGATAGATTTAGATCATGTTAATTGTGGTCTCTTAACATGGTAGTATCTAATTATCCATTGCGACAGTGCATGCTGATGCTTATTTCATTATTTTAATATACACTCACCGAGAAAATTATTAGGAACACCCTACCATTACTGGGTAGGGCCTCTTTTTGCTCTTGAAACAGCCTCAGTGCTTCACGGAATGGATTCCACAAGATACTGGAAATATTCCTTTGAGATTCTGGTTAACACTGACATGATTGCAACACAAAATTTATGCAGCTTTGTCAGCTGCATATTCATACTGAAAGGTGTTCTTTTGAATTCAGATCTGGTGACTGGGAAGACCACTTAAGAACACTGAACTTATTGTCATGTTCATAAAACCAGTGTGAGATGACTTTTGCTTTGTACCATGGAGCATTATTATGCTGTGTGCCTCAGCAGAAGTTCAGTTTCATCAGACCAGGCTATGTTTTTCCAGTCTTCAGCAGTCCAGTTTTGGTAAGCCTGTGCCCACTGCAGCCTCAGCTGTCTGTTCTTAGCTGACAGGAGTGGGACCCGATGTGGTCTTCTGATGTTGCAGCCGCCCACCCCTTCAAGATTTGATATGTTTTCTATTCTGTGATGCTTTTCTGCTCACCACAGTTGTACAGATTGCTTATCTGAGTTACCGTAACCTTTTTTTTAGCTTGGACCATTCTGACCATTCTCCTCTGACCTCTCTCATCAATAAGGCGTTTCTGTCAACAGAACTGCCACTCACTGGATGTTTTTTTATTTTTCACACATTTCTGAGTAAACTGTAGAAACTTGTGTTTAAAAATCGCAGGAGATCAGCAGATACAGAAATACTCAAACCAGCTCCTCTGGTTCCAACAATCATGCTGCAGTCAAAATAACTAAGATCACAATTTTTCCCCCATTCAAGAGTTTCATTTAAGTATTAACTGAAGCTCCTGACCTGTATCTGCATGATTTTCTGCGCTGCACTGCTGCCACATTATTGGCTGATTGGATAATTGTGTCAATAAGCTGGTGCTCAGGTGTACCTAATAATTTGCTCAATGTATTTATAATCCATAATTAGGCTGCACAGCTCAAGTCAACAAGAGTGATAAATTAAATAGTAGCCAGTATCTCTTATTTAAAAACTGAGCTCTACTTTATTTAAATTGCTATTGTCTATTTATACTTCTGATTGGCCCCTCTCAGTTTTCACAGTGAGGACTATAAGATGACAATTTAGGTTTGTTTTTCCTAGAACATTTAAAGACATTAATTTTATTCAAGGATCTATATTCATCTCTTCAGATGTTCTTGTTACACACTTCACCCATAAAATGTGAAATTTAAAGCTTGCAATTCCAGGAAAACAATATGGTGGCACAAAGCAAGACCTGCAGAGAAGATGCATAATCATTCTCACTCATGCCTGAGCCTGTTCAATACAAATTGACCACAGTGTAGTAAAAGAATAAAACTAAAATGCTAATGAACTTGCTAAAGAATAAATGTGCCTTTGTGGACCACGTTTCACACAGTTTAGCTCTGCTAAATTTAAAAATTAAAAATTAAGTATATAATCAGGAAAACAAAAAAATTAGACTAAAAATGAATCGTTTCCAACAAAACCTGCAATGCGGCCCTCCCTGGTCCCGGCTGAGTAGCACTGATCTATTAATTTTGAGCTGGACGTGTGGGGGGTAATGACGGCATTTCAGCAGGTTACTTCTCTATTGCAATACTTACAGTATGATACTGTTTGTAATCTGTAAAACAAGGTGCCTTCACTGTACTAATCACAAGCAAAAAACAAATTTCTACTTAACATTCAATTCCAATAATTCAGCAAATATTCCCAAAGTCTCCTGTCAGTTTAATGGACTGTAAAAATTTCCAAAATCAACATTGTTTTTAGTTAGGCTTCTCAATGGCAGTCTGCTATCTGTATCACTTACTAGTAGCTGACAACCACCTGAAAAAAATGAAGTTTATGTTTTTACCATAGAGCTGCATCACACACCATCACATACTTTTAAAATGCAAGTGCACTGTTTTTACTGAACAAAAAGCATTGAAGAAAAAAAACACAAGGTAATGTTTTGCTGTTTTTGAAGAGAAACAAGCAAAATTCCATTTTTATTTATCATAGTGAACATTTTTTTGTAGAACCTGGTACCTTACACTTCACATGCTGCAGTGGCCCATCACCTAAAGTTTGGCTGTTCTTGTACCTCTCCTGATCTCCTCTTATTAAATTGTATCATCAGTCAGGAGAGATCAGCATGGTCACCTTATTCTGTTCACATTCACAGCAAATGTTGATTTAATTTAATTTTTATTGTAACTTAGTTTTGATTTTGACTGGGACAGTATTGTGACATCGGCTGATCACCAAATATATTCTGGAAAATTCACTGACGATAAAAATGGTTATTTGGATATCTTGAGATTTTTCAATAAATGTACTGTGGGTTACACTTTGGACAGTTTTGGGCAGATATTTGCCTGGCAGCCAATCTCTGAATGGTTTCTGTTCTAACACCTGACATTGTCAGGATAGGATCTGGCTGACTATGACATAAAATTGCATTACATGTGTAAGAAAGTAATATTTGCATATGAAGTGAAATAAATTAAAATATTTTATTTTAGCAGTTCTCCATGATCATCTGTGAGTGTATGGTGGCATAATAATTGCTACCCTCATGTAGTACCAGTATCCTGGGTTTAAATCCTACACCAGGTCATGGTCTATGCGGAGTTTGCACATTTTACCTGTGTCTGTGTGGGTGTTTCTCCTATAACTTCAGTTTTCCTCCTGTGCCTCTAGAGGTGTTAGGTGGGGATTCCAAGTTGCCTCTGTGTGAAAGTTGGTGCTGGGGAATAAATAAGTGGGCCTGTGAAAGGCTGGCATGAATGTCCAGGTCTAAACTCTTTTGCACCAAAAGGTACAGCCTCCTGTAACCCTGTGTCGAATTAAGCATGTTTGATAATGCTATCTATGAATGTGACTATTAGATTTTTTTTTGTTCAAGCCAAAGAAGGCCACAATTTTGCTTGTCCTCTTTATTGATTTGTCTGCACCATCTCACAAGATGCCTTTGTGACTGGTGTGTTATGTTCTAGGCAGGTTAGTGCATCATCTAAAGGGTCAGTAGCATCAGTTTGCACATTATATCGTAATAAAAATTTATAAATTAAGTAATGTTTGGAGTGTTAAAAAGTGACAATTAATTGGGTTCAGATAGTTTTGATTAAATTAACTGTGGTCACCTTTTGAATAGACATTCTTACAAAAGCATTATTGTGACTTTTTCAGGTGATGTATGTAATATTATATTGTGGGAATCTTTGATTATGCCCACCTTTGAAAAAGATTAATGTTTTGTCTTAGTGGATTGAAAGCCAGCAGTATCACTGAAGTACAAGAAACAAGATTCAGTGGAACATCCTGCAGTTGCCTGTTGCAGGCTGAGGTAGTTGGTTGTATAGTTGAGAATAACAACCCCCGGAGATAACTGTACAACCTTCTAGCTTTCCCTGCGATGTGGCTAAGACAACATATTTCCTGCAAGGCGGTAAGTAGAAATCAGTTTATGATTGAGGCCAACTCAGTTTCTGGCAGAATTATGTTTCATTCAAGTGACATCTTCAAGTACCTTTCCAAGGTAGGCATCAATCTTTAACAGTTGACTTTGCAGTGGGGATCGTGCTGCACTAAAGGCTGACAAGGCCCTGATTCAGTCTAGCACAGCTAGGACTCAATTGGATAAAGTCCACTAAATGGTGGCAGCATTGGTATTCATCCTTCTTTAAGACGTAATAAATGTATGCTTCAGTCTGATAAGGTCAGTAATTTTTGGATCATGTTGATTGAGGTCTGCACTTTCTTCACATAGCATGATTGTCCTCTGAGTAATTAAAATTGGCTTGGTATGAGTAGGTGTGACTATTCGCATGAATGTCTGCTGTAATACACTAAAGCCATGCACAGCACAATTTCCTACGTTATGCCCAAAGTTTTAGGTTTAAACTCCCACTCACTACCACTGAAATAAACAGATTCAGTAAATTGAACTGGGTTCAAATCAAAGCCTAGTCACTGTCAGTGTACAGTTAGGGCATTCTCCCTGTGGCCCTTTGGGTGGCCTTTTGTTTCCACACGTATTCCAAATATAAGCATGTTAGGCTGAGTTAGCTAACTTCATACTAGTCCATTAAAAGTCAAAGTGAATGTCTGCATAATTATGCTCTGCATAGGGTCAGCTTCTGTCCTGACTGCTGTTGCCACATCTTTATGTCCTGGCAACACTGTAATAGAAAGTGAAGGTTCAGAATGTCAATGAGTTACTGATTGATAAAATTACAGTCCTCTTTAAATTAAAGGTGGAGCATTTTTTCAAATTAAACTTCCAGAACAAGAGATCTTCCTGGGCCTTCCTGCACCTTAGTGCAATGAATGATCATGAAAGCAGTCGATGTGCTTACAAAGCTGTTCCTCCTGAACATCACACTTCTCTTGTTCTATGTTTGGTCTCTGTAATGTTCACAAGTGTATGGTTTGTTTTACCTAATGAACAGATTTTTTTACTCTTTTTCATGTTCATTTGTCATCTTTAAATACTGGGGATCCAGCAAAAGACTTGCATGGAATATGCATTGTGTGTGTAGGGCACAGTAAGACCATATACTGTAACTGTTTGGACGAGGCCACTGGCAGCTATTAAATTTACCTTTCAAAAAATCATTACACTCTTTGTTTTTACTCTTAAACTTTACAGTCATATAAATTGAAAATCTTGCTCATTGCCTCTAATGTGATCTCCCGGTATTTTACCAAAAATATAATACTGAGAACTTTTGGATGTACTGTAAAGGACTTTATTTTCTTAAATCTTGCATGATGAAAGGAAGCAATAATCATTTTTTTGTAATACCTGTTTATTTTTATTGTAATGCTGATTATGGTTCCATTCTAACGCATCAACTGGTTTATTCTTTTTCTAAACTCATGTATTCCAATGTTGTGGTCCTTCCAATACAGTGACAGGATTTCCATGTAACTCATCCTGCGAAACAGTGCCCTCTTCTGGACTTAAACAGGTGCTTTCTTGTTAGGAAATTAGTTGAAAAGGAGAGAAGCCTAGTACTTTTATATGCACTTGTGCAACATGACAGATGCTAATGTCTGAATCAGAGCTGTCAAACAATTAAACGTTTTAATTACAATCAGTCACAGAATGTCACTCGATTAGTCACATATTTAACCAAGGTAGTTCAGCCGTGTCCAGTAGTCCCCTGTAGATGTGACTGCTCTATAACTGCAAAGACTTGTGTCTTTCATATAAATTCTTGATATGTGACAGAATTGTCCCACGCAAAGGTAATGCGTAAGAATTGACAGACCTTGCTGTATGACGTCTCTCAGCCCTCAACTCTCAGAGGTCTGCAGTCTGATGTGATCCATTGAGCAATAAATAGTGGAAGTTCATGTTTTAAGATTTTGCTTCATTCATGCCCATGTCAATTTTTACATTCATGGATTGTAGTCTTGCACAGATTTTATTGCCTCACATTAGAGTCTTTAACAGCAGCATCATGCATGTTAAGTGATAAACCAAGGACGTTGTACTTCTGCAAAATTTTAATTTGCCCACAGTAAGTTTACACGTATTGACAGCTTTGTCTTTTGGGAGAGTTTTTAATCAACAGTAACAGTAGTACTACAGTAGTAGTAACAGTAGTTACACTGCATGGTTTTGTGTGGTAGTAGACATGCTAATCAAAGCAAAGGCTTAAGTACAGCAGACTATTTACACATATGTAATTAAATCTCAAGTGACATCTCCAGGCCAGGAGTTTTTTGCCTTTTTTCTTGATACACCACCTTTAGCAATTTAAGTATTTTGAAGTTTTGCTATTTTCTTTCAGTCTTAAATTACTAAGTACTGAACTCTTACTAGGCACAACTAAAAATTAGCTATCTTAACTCCCACCCCTGCCCTAATATTGATTGCACATTTTAACAGATGATTATTTCTGTGCTTGTGCAAGTCTTTTAGCTTATATCAAATATCTTTACTTTTTGTGTAAGACCAGTAGCATGGTTTGATAAGGAATACGAATTAGAAAGCCTAAACTTTCATTTTCCATATTATTAATAAAAAAAGTACAAAAATAACTCAAGTTACATATGACTTCTGGTAAAAATAGAAGTAAATAACTCATTGTCCTTTGTAAAGTTTGAGTGCTTTTATGCTTTATAGGGTCTTTATTGTCAATGTCAGATTCCAGTTTTGAAAACTTTAAGCACAGTTCTGTTTTTAAGGTCTGCGTATTCCTGTGTTTATGTTTAAATGTAGGATAAAAGTTACCAAACAACTGTACAACTGTGTCTGAAACAACAGATTTTCACAGTCGATTAATATTAATAACAGTAACATGCAATGTTAGATACATGTATTTTATTATTAATGATTGTTAAAATTTATCTTTTTACTTTATTGCATGTTCTGATGCCTTCTGTTCATTTCTAAAACTTTCTAAAGATGGTGGTACAAAAAACAAGTTCACCAAAACTAAAAATCTCGTAATGTGAGCAGACCGGACCTGAGAAAAATAGAGACAGACAGCCCACTCGTGCGCGTGGAGGGGACAAGAAAGATGGTGCTCACCTGAGATGCTGTCTTTCACAAAAATCCAGCAGTCTTGGTGCTTGATTCCGGAGCAGTCTTTATCCTGGCATGGATCAGCTCAAAGAGATGTGGAAGTGAAAGGGAGCTACCAATGGTCCTTTTAAGCCCCACTTTTTACCTTTCTTTTTTTCTTTTATTATCTCTTTTGTTTCTTCAAGAACCACATGAAAGCTAATTGAGAACTGCTACTGTTTTTTTTATGCAAAAATTGTAGAACATTTTCAGTTACCTATATGTAGACAGTCTTTCAAATTGGAATTCAGCCTCACAACCCACCAAGATAAGTTGAACAATGCTGCACTAAAATGAATTAAGGAAAAATAATAATTCGTGCTTTTGAAGTTAATTGCATGTTTTAGCACTTTAACTTTCACAGCCCTTGTCTGAATGCTATAACATGGCTTAATTCAGCTTATGTTATCCATTTTGTCATTTCCAAACTTGGTGACCCACTGGAGAAGAGCTTGCCAGACTTCACTCTCATTTATAGTGTCTTCTAACTGTAAAAGCTACATTTCAGCATCTGATTCTCTGGCTCCTCCTTTTTCTTTTTCCTTTGATCATTTCAATTATCATTACCTTCTCAAAGCAGCCATTTTCAGGCTAAGACTGAAATATTTTTTCTCTGTTCATCCAGCCACTTAATCACTCACTTAATTCATTACAGCATTAATGTAACTATTTATGGTTAACAAAAGCATCTTCATTCTTGCTAGGTACCTGTATTGCAATATGAGTGCAATAAAGTGCCCCAATTACATCAGAAGAACTAGACACTGTTGCATATTGACTTTTTACGTTGGCAAAAGCATGTTATATTTTCTGTATGTGTTCCCACACCAAAGAAAAACTGGATGTAGTGCCTTGTCAGTCAACTAATGGCTTCCAGCACAGCAGGCACGATGGAGCTGAAGCTTGGCTGAGATATTCCTGACGTGTCGACCAGTTCCCTGAGTAGTGACAACAGATAGCCAATATAAACTGGACAAAAATAAACTTCTTCAGTTCAAATATGCAGCATTATCCCCATTTAAAAGGGAACTAAAATACAGTTAGTACATCATGTTCATCACTTTTGAGGAGTAATATGCTTGTCTCGTCAATGCACATTATAGTGATATGAATGATTAGGTGTGCAAATCATCATTTTCTTGGTTTGGCTGCATTTCCCAGCTTGATGAAGGATGTTGTCACTTCCCAGTTTCTCCAAAATGTTGTGTACGCATTAGTCGGAGTTTCCGTAAATATACACATGTTTCTCTTATCAAGTTTTCTTTTATAAATCCCATCCCTTGTATAGAAAATAGCATTCACACATTTTGAGACTCTTTTTGTGAGTATCAAAGCTTCATAAATGAGGCTCCAGGTGAGGATCTGAACCCAATCAAGCTAAGAGGTGGTAGTGATAACCATCACACACACCATGCTGTCTCTACATTTATCTTAAAATAAATTATAGATGATAGCATTGTTACTTTCATATGAATGTGACCTTGTACCTGACTAATCTACCCATATTGCAGTATATGGTTAATGTAGTCCCAAAACATAATTTTCTTTTACAAGCCATAAGTTCCTGGTAGAAAACAAATGCTTAAATTATTTGGGCTCTCTTAAAGGTGGTATCCTATGCTGCATTGCTTGTGCAAGGACTTGTCCTGCATAGGTGAAGGATTCCTACCCACCTACTACAGCTTGGTGGGAGAGTGGTGTTTAGTATTATCTTGGGCTGGGGAGGACTACGTTCTTTGTGCAAGGAGAGGTTTGAGTTTTTTGAATTTTGAAAAAATACATTGGGTCCATTCTGTGGTGGGTATGCTGGGTCTTTGCAGGTAGCACTGTTTCCTCACTCTGATTGAATTTTTGTTTGATTTTATCATTTAAACTGCATGTTCTCCCCATGTTTCCATGAGTTTTATCTGCAGACAACCTTAGACCAAGGATGTATTTGCTGGCGGTATATTTTATGTGTATATATTGAGTTATTTGTTTGCTTTGCTCTGTACTGCTGACTCATCCATGGTGGTTGCCTGCTTTGCACCAACAGTAATTCCCTGCAGGTTTGATTTGCAGTTAGCAGGTGTGAAAATGGTTAGATTGACACCACCACGCTTTCATTAGTCTTATGACTGTGATATTTTTCAGCTTAAGGTCATCTCTAGTAATAATGTTATGTCAGGCTTGATAGTGGCATTTATTTTGAATAAATTATTTCCAGAATGGAAACTCCTGGTTTTGTTTTAGCCATAAAGACAGCACTCTGCTGTTCTAATTTTTTTCAAAGATGTGCATGTGAAGTTGCAGTAAATTGGTCTGACCAGTATGAGCATTTGTATCAGTATATCCTGTAGTGGACTTGTATCTTGCCTGTGTGTCAGTCTTTCTTTACACCTAATAACGCTGTTAGGCTAAACTCTAACATCCTTTGACCTTGAAATTGGATCAGGAGAATTCAACAGAAGAATCAATAGATTGGTGTAAAGATGGACAGAGTGAGTCCTTATGGCCCTGCTTACACAGTATTGTCCAAGTTAACAGGAAGTATGCCACATATTCAGTGGTAAGGTAATTTATGACACCCAAATACCCTATTTACCTCCAAAGAAACAATTCATATTCTAGAGCTCATTCACTGATACAATACTAGTGTGTCTGTGGTGGGTCTCTGCCAAACGTTTTTGCTTTTTTGGTGTATTGTATGAGCTGTGGACTCGACACTGTTTTACTATGGTGAACTTTAAATTGAGTAGGGGAATAAGGTTGTGTTTTTGGTTTGATTTTTTCTAAACTATGCCTTGTTGTGTGTGCAGTTGTATTTTTGGCTGAACTATAATTGTTTAGACTCTACATTTTATGGACCAATCAGAGTTTTCTATAATGTGACATTTATTTCAATAACTCCATCGTTCATGCATGCATTTTTTTTAGACTAAGGAAAGTACAACTTCAACTTTACAAAAGTCTTTTCCTATTGTTTTCATTACTGGTGTTAGTAAAGATCAAGGGTGATGCATCAAAGGGATACTAATGTATCCGCACAACTTTAACAACACATGTTCTATTTCCGGGCGGCACGGTGGCGCAGTGGGTAGTGCTGCTGCCTCGCAGTTGGAGACCTGGGGACCTGGGTTCGCTTCCCGGGTCCTCCCTGCATGGAGTTTGCATGTTCTCCCTGTGTCTGTGTGGGTTTCCTCCGGGCGCTCCGGTTTCCTCCCACAGTCGAAAGACATGCTGGTTAGGTGGATTGGCGATTCTAAATTGGCCCTAGTGTGTGCTTGGTGTGTTTGTGTGTGTCCTGTGGTGGGTTGGCACCCTGCCCGGGATTGGTTCCTGCCTTTTGCCCTGTGTTGGCTGGGATTGGCTCCAGCAAACCCCCGTGACCCTGTGTTTGGATTCAGCGGGTTGGAAAATGGATGGATGTTCTATTTCCAGCCTGGTGTCCATTTCCATAAAGTTTACACATCTACCCTGTATCCGGATAGTTTTTACAGTTCTCTCCCAAGACATCTAAAGACGTGGACCTTTGGATTAATTGGCAACTCTAAACTTGCGTGATATGAGTGGATGTGATTGTGAGCCTGAATGTGCAGTGTGATGAACAACACTGTTGTCCCATCCAAAATTTCATCCTGTCTTTTGTCAAAGTCCTTCAAGGTAGGCTGTGGCACTCTGTGTCTCAAAAGTAATTGGAAATGTCGGCTTTCCACCATGTTTTGGAAGTGATATATATATATTAATGCAGGATATTTTACAGATGTCATCCCTGAAGTTTCAGTTTGTGGTTGGCAGAATATATTTGTGTTATCTGTACTTCATCTTACTTAATATATATAAGAGGTGTCATAGTGACTAACTGTTGTCTTGCTGTCTGCGTGATTGGGTATTGTCTTTGTGGAGTCTTCAGAGTGTTCCTGTATCTAGTATCTATCTATCTATCTATCTACAAAGGTTTTTCTCCATCTATTTTAGGTTTTCTCAACAACCTAAAAACATTCAGGCTGGTTAAATGTTAAATCCTAGTTAGTGCAGGTGTATTTCTGAGCGTGCCCACCAATGAATTTGCACCCTATATGGAGTTAATTCAGGTCTTGTAGCCAACACTTCAGCCCCTTGCTTGACCTTGAACTTGAATTAGGTTGGCCTATAAATGGCTGTGCATATGCACAAGGGGTAAACATAAAGGTCTGAGCATGACCTTTTATGAGAAATGCAAGTAAATGTGAGTTGGTTTTATTTTTCAACATAATCTCTACAAATAGCAATACACTTGTGGCTTAACAATCTGGGCTGGTACCTCAAAGGTTACTGGTTTGAATCCTGGCAAAGACAGAAGGAATGCTACTCCGTTGGGTCTTTGAACAAGGCCCTTAACCTGCAATTGCTCCAGGGGCACTATAGAAATAGTTGACCCTGCGTTCTGACCCTATAACACCGTGTGTCTCTGGAGAGTAAGTTGGGGTTTACAGAAAATGACAAATTCCTAATACAAGAAATTCTATATGGCAAATAAAGGATTAAAATTACAAAAAATCATTCACAAACTTTACAGTACTCCTCAAAATACTCAGTTCTGCTTGTGTAACCAGTCTTTTGAAGGTGACTTCACAGATTCATCTGTGGCATAAGACATCCCAAGGAGATAGCCCCTTTTTTGTTTATTTATTTATTTATTTGGATTTTATTGATTTTAATAACAAATAACATTCCATAATAAATAAATAATTCAAGTTTTACAAGACTTGGCTCAAAACAAATCAACTCCCACCCATGAGAAAAAGAGATAGGCCAGCAGAGTAAAACTTTAAGCTAGTAAAACTTAGTAAATAGATAAATTAATAAAAAATAGAGTTAATAAAAGAAAAAAAAGGAAAAAAAGAGGGAAGAGAATCTGCTTCCTCAATTAAAATGCTTATTCTAAAATGTTATTGATTAGTTCCTGCCAGGTTTTGAAAACGTTTTGTACAGATCCTCTAAGTGAGAATTTGATTTTTTCCAATTTCAAATAGTATATAACATCAGTTACCCACTGATTTAAAATAGGAGAGTTAGGAGTCTTCCAGTTGTGCAAGATACGTCTAGGAGATAGCCCTTAAGACTGGAGAACAGGTGGCAGTCAAACAGTGCCAGGTCTGGAGAACAAGGATGTTGTGACATCTCTTCGTAACCATAGTGTTACAGAGCATTTATTGCAGCCCATGCTGTGTATGAGAGAGCATTGAAGTGAAGCAAAAGAAAAATTATCAACAGCTTTCTTCCCAGATTGACTATTTCTGTTTATCTTTTGTATTACTCCTCAGGATCATAAAAAAGTCTGTGCACATGATCTTGCCAGCATAGCTTGGGCCAAGAATTCCTTTGGTGTTGGAGAATCACCATCCTTCCATTGTTTCAATCGTTGTTTGAACTCTGGGTCATATTAATATATCAAAGGTTAAACACAAATTAATAAAATGCCTAAATCTTCCATCCATCCATTTTCCAACCCACTGAATCCGAACACACGGTACGGGGGGTCTGCTGGAGCCAATCCCAGCCAACACAGGGCACAAGGCAGGAACCAATCCCGGGCAGGGTGCCAACCCACCGCAGATGCCTAAATCTTCCCCATTCCAAAAGTTTAGCTAGATAATCTTCTTGGAACAGTGAGTGTGATGATGCTTCATTTCAGAATTCCGCATTCTGGGCATCAAACATACATAGGCCTAACTCATATTTAACTGTCCATGAAGGATTGAGTCAACTGACCCATAGCTAATCCCTATGGCATCTGCTCTCTCATACCATCACTCCTTGATTCTCTAGGACAATTCTGTCCATGGAGGCAACATTTTGTTATATTGTCAATGTTGAAAGCCACCAGACCCAGACAGACCTTCAAGGGACATCCTGCTAACAATGGAATTCTTCAGCCCATCTCATGATTGTGACATATCAAGGAGATTGACTCTGGGATATGTTGACTAGACAGGAATGAATCTTTGAGGGTGTGTTGTTTTCTAGGATTAGCATAACACTTGATTTTGTGGGTTTCAACATCCAGTTGGTTTTAAAATTTAAACGTACACAATATAAACCAGATATGCTAGAAACTTGTAGTTGATATATTGGATATATCATATAACTGAGATAACCATTGCTAACTTCCAAAATCAAGTTCAGACGCAAAACGATCATTCATCTTAAATATATAGTATCATTAAACCTGATAAAAGCACATTTTCTATCTTATTGTCTTGTAGATTAAGACTCTGGCTGCCGGTGTCACTTTCCAAGTGCCTGTATATTCACTTTTGAATCACTAATGGAGCAAGAATTTTTGAAACTTGTAAGTACATTAAATTTTATAGCCATTGGCTTTTAGTTTTGTGATGGGTAGCATTGCTGACCCACTCTGATTGAATTTTTGTTTGATTGTATTGTTTAAACTGTATGTTCTCCCCATGTTTCCATGAGTTTTATCTGCAGACAACCTCATACCAAAGTATATGGCTATACATTTTATGTGTGTATATTAAGTTATATTTGCTTGCTTTGCTTTGTGCTGCTGACACTTCTAAGGTGGCCATCTTCTTTGTACCAACAGTAATTCCCTGCAGGTTTGTTTTGCAGTTAGTAGGTGTGAAAATGGTTAGATTGACACCATCATGCATTCATTAGTCTTTTGATTGTGATCATTTTTGGCTGTAAGATCATTTCTACTAGTAATGTTATGTCAGCCTTGATAGTGGCATTTATTTTCTATGAATTACTTCCAGAATGAAAAACCCTGGCTTTGTTTTAGCCATAAAGACAGCACTCTGATTTTCTATTTGTTTCAAAGATGTGCATGTGAAGTGACAATAAATTGGTCTGATGAGTATGGGCATTTGCATGAGTATCCCCTGCAGTGGACTGCCATCTTGTCCATGTTTCAATCTTTATTTGCACCCAAATAAGACATCATTTGACCTTGAACTTGGATCAGGAGAATTCAACAGATGGAACAATAGATTGGTGTAAAGATGGACAGAGTGAGTCATTATGTCCCAGCTTACACAGCATTGTCCATGTTAACAGGAAGTATGCCACAAATTCAGTGGTAAGGTAGGTTATGACACCCAAAGACCCCATTTGTGTCCAAAAAAAAGTTCATACTCTAGAGCTCCTTCAGCGGAGTGAGATGCACATTTGAGAGAAATGTGTGAAATACTGAAATAGTGAGCAGTTAAAGCAGCAATAAGCAGTCAAGGACCAGTGTTTAACCTCATTGAAGAAAGCTTCTTCCCTTAAACCTGATAACTAAATTTACTTTTTTAAATTGCTCTGTTCATCATATTGTCACAGGCATAACCAACAAAAATATTGCAACAATTTGAAATGTGTAATATTCAGGGCAAATAGCCTATCTGACAATTATGCAGTTATCTCTAAGTACACTGGCTGGGCCTGTCCTAATAGGCAGCATATTAGGTTTGTGAGAAAATGTTTACCTCCTCTGTGCCATTTAAAGAACTAAGATGCCACTAGCCTGGATAATTACATCACTTGAAAGAGTGAGAAGCTTTTATCTATGTGGGGGAAATGTTCCACTTCTAGAATTTTTGATTAGCATTGTGTCTGTGGACCCAGGTGCTGCTTCCAGATCAAATTTGGTGTGCAGCTTGGTCAAGGAAAATTTTGTCAAGTGGAAAATGGCATTTGATGCCATGGCTTAGTTCTCCTTAATGTGACAGCCTCTACTGGGATTTAGCATGCCACCTCTTAACTGACTAATCATTCAAATAAACATCTGTCATGGCTGGCAAAAGCTAGCCATGTAAAGAGATGCCCACACTGAATGGTGCCACAATGCATTAGGGACTAAGAATTGTTCAGAACATTCATGATTTGTCATCTCATCCCTCTTCTGTCACTTTAGCAAATCTGAAAGAGCTCAACTGCATTAAAGGAAGTAGTAAGCTCACACTGAAGTTCTGTTTGGTCTTCCATCAAACAAACAACAGCACTTTTTTAAATGTAAACCAAGCAGTGCACACTTCAGTACATATCATATACAACATTGGTGAATCAAATCTTCACAGTCGAGCATCATTGTGGTCAGACCTGGAGAAGTATTTGTAAGACTACTGCATCCCAACTATTCAGCATTCGATGAAATAGTTGAAAATGAAAAAATCCAGAAACTTCATACCTAGGAAAAGCCTACCCCCACATCAGTAGTTGTTTTCCTGTCTTCTTCCCAAAGACATTGTCATAATTATTATTTGACTTAGAATTTGTACATTGAATTCTTCTTTAGACCAGTTTTGTTACTAAATACTGATGTTAGGATTCTGACCAAAGGTCCCACAAATGAAATAAATAAAGTGTTTACTTCAGTTGTTTTCTAAGATCAAGCTGGATTATCACACTACATAAATTTGGGTTTGAACCCAATACATTAAATATATTAATAGAAATTAATAGCCTAGTTTAATGGAAAAAGTATTAATTCACATTTTGATAAACAAGACCAGATCGGAATGTCTTTCATCACTACTTTCAATTGAACTTTTCAGCATTTGTTTGAGGTAGCAGTCACGGTTCCTGGAAACAGAAACTGACTTGACCAAAACATATCTCTTTGTGCAGAGATTACTTTACTCAATATTTCCACGTAGTGCATGAATTTTAAAATACTGTCATGGTCTACTTTTTAAAGATTTTTGTAATTTTTTTTTGCAAATTTTGATGAACCACCATTGGGACGAAAACAAAACTACAAAGGCACAGAGAGGGCATCTCAACTCCGGGTCCAAACTAGGGCAAATAAGTGGTGATGCAGTCACCGTAACACATCGTGTATTACTTTGTTTTAGGTATCCATCCATTTCCTAAGTCGAGTAATCCAATTCTGGAGTTGTCAAAGTGCCAGAGCCTTAAGATTTAGCATCTGGGGTAAAGCCGGAACCGAACCTTGGAAGGACATGGCTGCTTTTTATAATGAACAATACTAGAAATGTATTGTCCCAGAAATGACAATGATTGGGAACAGAAGTTACATTTTTACTTTTCATAGAAAGTAGGTGTCAGACGATGACTTGGCCCAATCAAGGACTGCAGCTTCCTTATAAAATCATGGTCTGATGCTACCGTATTTTTTCTTTGAATGACTTTACGATGGGAAACTCACCAAGACTGGTTATATACAGCTAGTGGACTAGACAGGCCCTTTGATTGAGAAGTCCAAAGTTTTGAGTTTACATGATTAAGCAAGGTCTTTGTCACTCCCTGAATTTTTGTTTTCATGACAGGAGGAAGTGGACTTCATATTTTTTCAGTGTTTGAATCAAAAGCCTTGTTTTATCTACATACTCTTTTTGAACTGAGAAGGCCGTTGTTCTTATCTGACAAGGATTTTTTTTTTTATTCTACCAGCCTGATCACTGTCTGAGTACAGTTAACACATCTTCCTATGTGTACTTTGGTTGTCCTCTCATGTAACAAAAATAAGCATGATAGTTGGTGACTGATAATGGACCCTGTGTAACTGTGCGTAACCTGACATGAACTGGCGTTCTGTCTGGAATTGCTGATTGCCTTGTGCCTAATAAACTGTGTCTCCTCACAAACATATCATTAGATTAACAGTGTTCATGAAATGAATATATGATATTAGTATACCAATGGAAAACAATGATATTGCATCAGTATATGTTAAGTGTTATCTTTTACTCACTTAGTATGTTCACTAGGGCACACTAAACCCATTGAATGTTTCAAAATGTGAATAGTTGATAGCCAAATAATGTGTCAAGGGTCACACTAACACATACAGACTGCCTTAAGTGCGCCCGCCTACATAGGGTCTACTGACTGAAATTATTGAAAGGATTCATATAGTGATTGACACCTTGAATATTTCATGTCTTACCCTGTGAGAAAAGGAAACCAGCTGAGTATACATTTCTAAGCTAAAATGAGCAGTTACTCTGGCAAGTGGCACCAGACCACTGGCAGTCGCACCAGTAAATTCAGGGACAGTTTATACCAACAGGTTGTAATGCTGCCAAAGAATTATGAGAACAAATATTGTAACATAAATGTGAGTGTGTGTATATATATATGTATATGTATATATATATATATATATATATATATATATATATATATATATATATATATATATATATATATATATATATATATATATACATATATATATATATATATACACGTATGCGATATATACAGCATACTATATTTAATTATATATATATAGTATATGTTGCATGCTATATTGTCTAATTGTCCACTGTTTTTAGGAGACATACTATTAGGAACTTCATTGTATTAAATACGCAATACAACAAACTTGGCTGACAAATACATTCTGTGAAGATGTAAATAATGAAGGACAGGAAATAATTAATTGAATTATTGTTTTTTAAATTATTCATTATTTTAAATAATCAAGACAGTTAGTGGGTGGCATATTTGTGTTATGGTTAAAGCCATTGCCTCACATCTCTAGGGTCCTAACTTCATACGCAAACTTGTGCTCTCTTTGGGTGACATTTAAATGTTTGCCCTGTTAATTGATTTTCTCAGATGTCTGTATTTTCCTCCTATATCCTGAAACCAGGCATGTTAGGTTGATTTGTTAACTGTAGATTAGCTCTATATGTGGCATGGGTTCCTGTCTAGGGATGGCTTGTAATTTTTTCCCAAAATTGTGCTTATGTTTCTTGTAACCATTCATTGGAAATAAACGGGGTGAAAAAGTGAAGAAAGTGAGTGTGCTAGCAGATGTTTCAGCACAGTCATAAAGTTGTGCTCAGCAAGAGTGGGACATAAGACCGTGAAAACAAAACTATCTAACCTTTTACGTGTTAATCATATAGCTCTTGATGTACATGAATTTAAGCTGTAAATTCCACAGTTCAGGAATCATACCATCAGAGTATATTGATACATCCGATTATTTCAAGTTATCCTTGTACAAGCCAAAAACACACTTCAACATTTAAATAACAAAATCTTAGTGGAACAGTAAGGAAATTAATTACTTTTACAGATCACATTTCTGGACATTTACTTACTGCATTAATAAAATTAATCTCACATAATTCCTCTGTTAATTTGGCAGCGCCACAGGCATTGACCAGATCTATTACCAGTTTGTCCGGATTAAGTATGCCACCCGGTGGTTTTTTGAAGAATGACAGTTGTGTGATAGAAGCATCTGTTGTAAATCTGCTTACTGTTTAAATTTTGTTAGTTTCATTGTGCAGCATCAATTTGTCATTTTGCCTTATTTTGGGAACAGATGCTCATACAGCATTTTTTTTTCTTGTTTGTGCTACTATGTCGAAGTTATCTTTTAAAATCAAAGCCAACTAAATCCCTTGTAGCAAACACTGACAGATACTTGTTGGGTTATGCTTGTTCATTTATATAATGATTATAAAAAGAAGAAATTATCTTTTTGATATATTTTTGTCACGAATGCTTATGTATTCCACAGGAGTATTGATAATATAACAATAAATGTTTGTAATACAGTTTTGATTTTGTTTGTGTTTTGTTGAGTTTATACTACCTGAAATATGTAATGGAATTTTAAAGGTCCAGTCTGATGCAGTTGATGTTGCTGCTTCCATGTTTTCTGGTGTTTCTTGTCCATCTTAAGGCTGCCATGGAGTTGTTTAGTCAACTTGTTATCCCTATAGCCTGGTCCTTCATTTATTGCTTTGTTCACATTCCAGTGTTTGACATACTCGTTTTTCATCAATTTTTGACTTTGTTTTTTAACAGTCTGCTGCTGAGGTAACTTTAAAATCTTTCTAACCAGTCTTTGTAGAATATGGTCCTCAAGGAGTCAAGTTGTATTTTGAGTACTGCTTAAACAACTGACCCTGAATCTGAAGTGTAACTTGCCTGAGCCAAAACAATTTTCATCAATTCACTAACAAAGTATGTTACATGAGTGACAAAAGACATATGTTGTCTGAGATACATGAGAATGTCCATCCATACATGCATTTTCTGCTCAAGGGTGGTGAGCCAATCCTTCATGCCCTCAGGTATGAGGCAAGCTTCTCTGTACAGGAGAACACATTAGTCCCACTAAGGCACAATCTTGTATCCACATACTTTCTTGCATAGCGTGCTAATTTAAAAACACTCTGATTCACCTAGTATGAATGTCTGTGGGATTTGGTAGGAAATCAGAGTACCCTGTGAAAATCCACTAGAGCATGAGGACAGAATGTAAACTTCACACAGACAATGACTGTTTCAATTCCGGCCTCTCAGAAAGCTGAAAGGAGAGATGCAATATGATCAGACATGCCTTGTGTGTTGGATTCATGCATCCTTCCTCAATGCACTAGTAACATACCATTCTCAAACCCATCTGGTCTGATTTCGAATCATGGGCTGCCATCAGGTGTAGTAATGTTGTGAATGGTAAGAAGATGAGATAAACAAATGCCTAAAACTAAACAAGAGATATTGGTGTTTTGAAAAACAGAGATCAGTATTTGTAAAATTGTACATTTAGAAAATGTTTTAAATTGAGATAAAGAAATTCATCAATTTTCTGAAACAGCTTATTCAAATACAAGGTTACAAGAAGACAAGGACAAAGCAGGAATCAACACATTAACAAGTACTTGCATATTCACTTACACCAGGCAATTTCTATACAGTAATGTGCTGGGGAAATGGCAGTTGTGGTGCTAACAGACTAAAAGAAACTGATTTTTAAATTCTACTTCAATCTTGGGAGTCAGACTGGACTATCTGGAAGAAGCAGTAGAGCAGAGGTCACTGAGGAGGCTGGTTACTATCCTGGATAAAGACTCTCAGTCCCAGTATGAGGCCTTGGCTAAACCAAGGAGCATATTCAGTAACAGACTAAGACAAGTCAGTTGCTTCAAGAAGCGCCATGTGAGTCTGTTTATAACTTCAGCCATCAGGCTTTATCATGAGCCACCATTCAGCTGAGGTGGTATTGTTCACTGTGTGTTGAATGGCACTGAACTGGTCTAGCAGACATATTAACAGACAATGATAATATGTACAGTATACTGTGCCAATGACTCACATCCTGTACTGTGAAATTGAAACTTTTAAATATGAGCAATTCTAATCACTTTACACTTAGTAGATACCTACAGTTTGTTAATTTACATACAAATATGTCTTGTTATACAGTATGTGTATTTGTACCTTGTTTGCATACTTAGGATTATTGTAATTCTTGTTACATGTATATTTGTGCATTTTTTGTCCACTGCTGTAACCCTCCCATTTCCTTGTTATCTATCTATCTATCTATCTATCTATCTATCTATCTATCTATCTATCTATCTATCTATCTATCTATCTATCTATCTATCTATCTCTAGAGCTAAACTAACACACATATCTTTAAGACATTGGAGATAATTGACACGTATTAGAAAAACATGCAATCTCCACCTACAGACCTGACCCATGCCTGGCCCACTTGTAAGTGCACCACCCTACTGTCCATAAAGAAATAGTTGACTAAAAAAAAAGGCAATTTAAAAATCAGTGCGCAAAAAAAGCATCTTTCATTATACTAAGCTAAAATAGAAAAAATGCTTCCAAAAATAGCATAGGCAGCAGAAGGAGTTTTGAAGAAAAGAGGGGAATTTACAGAAGATGCAATTTAGAAGCAGTCTGCTGATAAGAAACAAAGATTTATGAAATATTGGCCAATTAAATGAGATTTGTTGCAGATAGCTCTTTGTAAAACAGAAATGAACTGAGAATTAATTCTCTGAAGAAAAATTACATCTGAAAATGACATAAAGTATGTCATTTGCCTCGGATAAAGCCGTCTGTTAATCAAGTAATAATAAATGGGAAACTGTGTATGTATTCAATACTTTTTTATATATAGGGAAGGGGAGGTTGTTGAAAATTTGATTCAAACAGTGAAAAAGAACATAACATTTTCAGATTTGCTTGATCCAGTTCAGTGTTGATAGTGGCCTTTCCCAGTAGTTCTGAACACAAGGCAGGAGCCAAACCTGGACAGCTTGCCAGTCCTTTGCAGGACTCACTCAGGCACACACTCACGAGGGTGATTTAGAATTGACAGTATCCAAAGTACAGCCAAACTCAAACTCAACAAAGACAGAGATGGGACGTGGGATTTGAAGCCAATAGTCTGGATCCATGAAGCAGCAATATGACCACTGTACCACCTAGCAAAAGAACAAATATTTTAACTCATTATGAAAAGTGGGTTCGACTATGGGCTGCATCCTCTCATGGACTAGAAAGTGAAGATAATGGGTGGATAGTGGAAGATTTGACTTTTACTTAGTTAGTCTCTGTATATAATGCAGCCGGGATTGCCATTGGCTTATGGTGACCCTGGAATTCCATCAAGAGAGTGAACAAATAGATTAAAATGTTTTAATATAAGTGGACAAATGAAAGGCAGCTTGAATAAAGGAAAAACTAACAAAGTTGAAAAAAACTAGATTTCAGAAGAATACAAAATATAAAAATAATTCTAGAAAAAAAACTATTTAAAATTTTTGGTCCCTATCTTACCATCTCATTGGTTGCAAGCAGGCAGAGTTTGTCCCAGCACTGTCAGGTGTGAGGCAGGAGCTAGTCCAGGATGCTGTGACAGTTCATTACAAAGCACATTCATGCACACACCCACACTCACTGCAAGCCATTAGGAATAAATCCAGGTCTCTGAAGCACCAGCATTAACCACTGTGCCACCAGGTTGTCTATGCAATAAGAAAGAAACCTAAAACTGCCCACTTAGGGATTTAAAGGCTAAAAGTAAGGAAATGCTGACATTGCTGTGTGCATTTTGGAAAAATGCAACCGGAATTAGCTAAATTGAGATTAAAATATAGGCCAGAATTGTAAAAAATTAGGTTTTTTTTGGCAGAAGTAAGGATATCAATAATTGGGTTTGCCAGTGAAGCAGCAGATGATTGAATTTCTAATAGTACTGTAAAAATGGAAATTCTGGCAGCAAATAGATTCAGGAAAAAAGACAATCAAAAACAAAAACTGAACTATTCATGTGCAAAAGCATCAGACAGAGGTACAAATTAGAGTAAGGTACAGGGAGAAAAAGAAAGAAAGAAAGAAAGAAAGAGAAAGAAAGAAAGAAAGAAAGAAAGCCAGTTGTCTGTCTGCACCCCCCATTCCTCCTCCCTCCCCAACCCACCCCCCCGCCTGTCTGGAGATCCGATTCAGACGAGATCCGCATTGCGTTGGGGCAGAGCCTGAGACGGTGCTCTGTGATTCTGCTGGCTGGAAAGCTGCGCGGCTCACTATGTACAGCATGCTCAAGGCAGCCAGAGTCATTGATTTCTGTCTGGCTGCAGACGGAGATAGGGGGGAGGCTGGTGGTGGTTAGGGGGGGGTTTAGAGGGGTGTGAGATGGAGAGAGAGAGAGAGAAGAAAAAGCTTTCCTAGGTTTTAGAGCCAGGGTGGAGGTGACAGCGGAAGATAGGAGGAGAAAGACACTCTCACACACACAACACGCATGCCTGTCTGTCACACAAGCCATTCTCCTGCTCTACATCTCCTAGCCATCCCCCCCCCCATCCCCCCCCCCCCCCCTACAGCATCCATGCTCGCTCTCTCTCTCTCTCTCTCTCTCTCTCTCTCTCTCTCTCTCTCTCTCTCTCTCTCTCTCTCTCTCTGTGTCTCTCTCTCTCTCTCTCTCTCCCGGCTTGCTCGCCATCTACTCGTTCATGCACACATCGGTGAAATGCAGAAAGGGAGACGCTGGCAGACACAAATGGCAGAGAGAGGAAGGGAGCCAGAGAGACAGAGAGGGCGGGAGGGCTAAGGTGAGGCGGGGGGGTAGAGCATGGGATTATGGAAATGCTTGCTGGTCATTTAATTCAGAAGCCAGCTGCGGCTAGAGGTGAAAGCCACGCATCATGAGACCCCAGACAGTAGACTGGAGTGAAGAAAGGAAAGGAGGAGGAGGCAGAGAGAGAGAGAGACATGCAGACGGTGAGTGCAGAGGGAGTTGTACCTGCTGGATACTAAATCCAGTCACGAGGAGCCGAAAGAGACAGACAGAGGAGGGGGAATGAGAGACAGGAAGAGTCAGGATTGTCTCCCTGCTTTAACAAAAAAAAAAAAAAAAACGACAGAGTTGGTGACTCAGGTGTGACAGGGAGCATTGAAGCTGCAGGAGGCAAAAGCTTTTTATTTTTTAATTGCATTGTATATAATCTGATTTCATTTCTTTCTTTATTCCGGAAAGGAGACAGAGACATGCAACACACACTTCAGCAGGAAGGGGAAGTTTGGACTGGGTGAGTATGTTTGTCAATGAATTTCTGATTGGGAGGGATGTATTCTCTAAAATAAAATAAATGAAGAGAGTGAGAGAATGGAGCAGCTCAGTCTGAAAGAGTTCACCTGCATAGCGGCTACGCCCTGCGGGGGGCACCATTGGGTTTCAGGTGCTGTAAAATAGGGTGCAGGTAAGATGATAGAAAGGAAGACATGCCGGTTGGTGGAGAGGGGGGCTCAGTGGAGGGTAAGGCAGGTGTAAAGTGCTGACCCCATTTCACTGTAGCTAACCTAACTGCTTGCGCTCCTTGCTGTTTCTTGCTGCTGTTCATCTGACTGCAGTTTGCTAAAGCAGCACATTCTTTGGCTCTTAGCAATTACAAATTCTTTGTGCAGAATCTGTTTTTAACGTTATTCTTCCTTGAAGTGATATCAGGATGAGAATGGTGCCCATTTTAATTGTATTGTTGATAAAATGTTCCCTGTTGGCTGGCAGAATCCCAGCCAAAAGCCATTTAATACAAAAAGCTATGAGGGGGCTTGAATTGTAAAGAAAGAAAAAAATTCTCCTTTTTGTTTCCTGCATCAAATGATATGTCATATGTGCAAATTCAAAATTGTAATTTTTTTATTTATTTATTGCAAATGAAAAACTCCCCATGGGTTGACCGACTAATATTTTCAAGCATTTTATGTGCCCTGACCAAGTTGTACAAAGTGTCGACGCCCAATTCGCTTTGCCGATTCGGCCACCTGAGATTTCCGAGTGAGAATATGGTGACAGGGCTCATTAATCAGGGGACCAGGCAAACATATTGACCTGGCCACAGCGCAGATTCTGAGCTGCCGGGCTTCAACCTGCAGTGAAAGATGGACTCTTTTGTGTTGGGGGGACTAACAATCGTATCTCATGAAGATGTGGGACAGGAGGGATCATAGGCAACCAAATGCAACCTGCAAGGCACTTTGGTCTAGTGTTAGCTGTCAACTTTGAAGCTGCGCAGTCAGCAGCCCTTCAGGAAAGCCATTTGACAGCTGATCCCTCCTCCTTTCTGTCTTTAACCGTGAATTGGTGAACTTCTTCATCCCTCAGCATTTTCCAGTGGGGATGCATCCTCCTCTTTAAGAGCAGTTAATAACGATTGCTGAAAGTAGAATGATAATTTCTAACCAAGGCAGATTTTTCAATTACCTTTTTATACCCCAGCCAGAGAGGGCACCATTTGTGGGGTTTTTTTTCTTTTGGCTTTTAATTTAACTGGTTGCTTTATTTTTCATCTGCACATTTATTTCTTACGACATTTTTATTTTACGCATCCACTAGCATTGTGCAAAAGTTAATTTGTAAAGCAGCAACAAAGGATATGAAAATAAGCTTACAGTTAAAATAGCATGAATCACAACATCTATTTTATTTAAATAAAGGAATTAGGGATTTTAGTGGGAGGGGGTGCAGTACTTACAATGAGCAAAATAAAAAGTGAGGTAAGGACTGCAGGAATTCCATTCAGATCAGAAAAACACCTGCATTTGTGCGACTGCATTCTCCTGTGTCAAGTATCTGTTCACAGCGACAGGCTGCTCAATGAGAAGCCCATCTTTTCAGCCCGTTCCCATTGTGTTTCTGTAGCAGTGGCTCTCCAAAGGAGGGCAAGCAAGACCTCATAATATCCTTCCAGATCTGGAGACCTTTTTGCATTTGGTTTTCCGTATCACACATCATCTCAGAAAAGAGTCAGGCTGATCAAAGAGGTGTCCATCTTTGTGTTATGTTTAGCTCTGACTTAAATGGAAAATCAAGTTGTTCCACAAAGAAGTGATTTCTTAACGCACTGTACTACTTTCCCTCTCATGCTTTCTGTTATAACATTAAAAAAAGAGGACTGGGGGGTGTTACAGGGGATAGCCACATATATTCTAAGGTGTTGGAGCTCCTGTGCAGAGGCTGTGGTTCTCAAGCAGTCAGATCTCTCGTTTTTCTTTTTCTCTTTTTCATCTCCTGTCACTTTTCACCTCTCAGTGCCCTATGCTAATTTTACGCATTGAGGCCGTGAAGTAGTTTTAAGAAAAAATCCATTAATTTTTGTTATTTAATAGCATTATAATGAACACTCTGTAGCTGTCAGTGTGACACTAGCCCTCCCCATTTGTCCAAAGTACTACAATAATATGACATGTAATCCAGTGTTAGATGAATGTTCAATATGAGGAGAAGCCATCATTGATTAACTAGTTACCTAGAAGTAATCCTCTGCATTTTTACATCAAAGCAAGCAAAGTTAATAATCAGTTTAGCTAAGAAGTTAGCCTTTAATTAAAATAAATTTGAAATCATCGCTTTACTGACCCTGTGACCCTTCTAATAGGGAAGAAATGATTAAAAAAATGGATGAATGAATTGGTTTACTAAAAAAGCATTAACGGGTTCAAGACAAATCGATATAATACCGCACAATTCATGGAATGCATATGTATTTGTTTCTGGGGTTACAAAATGATAAATAAATCACATACGTGCAAATCAAAGGTATAAAAAAGTAAAAGAGTAGTTCAAATGTGCTCAGTTGATAGTGATTTATGAAAAAAAATCAAAATCCTAATATGAAATGTTAACATTTTTTGAAATAACAGATACAGACAATTGGGAATCTCTGGCATTTTTAATAGGTGGTCTTATTTGAGGTGGTCTTATTTGATAAAGGGTTTGTTTTCTGTTTTCTGTGTATATGGGTGTTGCCGGAAAGAATGTGTGATCTAAAAATTCATACATTTGACATCTGAAAAAAAAGCTGATTTTTTTTTTCACCCCTTCATATATACGGCCACTTTATTAGGTACACCTTAATTCTTCATGACATAGAATCAACAAGGTGCTGGAAGCATTCCTTGGGGATTTTGATCCATATGGATATGATAACATCATGCAGTTGCTGCACATTTGTCAGCTGCACAAGGTGCTGTGTTGGATTAAGATGTGGTGACTGTGGCATTTGAGTACATTGAACTCATTGTCATGTTCAAGAGACCAGTATGAGATTATTTGGGCTTTGTGGCATGGCGCGTTATCCTGCTGGAGGTAGTCATCAGAAGAAGGGTGCACTGTGGTCTTAAAGGGATGTACATGGTCAGCAACAATAGTCAGGTAGGCTGTGGCATTTAAACAATGCTCAATTGGTAGTAAGGGGCCTGAAGTATGCCAAGAAAATACCCCCCACACCATCACGAAACCACCACCAGCCTAAACCATTGATACAAGGCAGGATGCTTTCATGTTTTTGCTGCCAAATTCTAACCCCATCATCTGAACGTTACAGCAGAAATCAAGACTCACGAAACCAGTCAACATTTTTTCAGTCTTCTGTTGTCCAATTTTGGTGAGCAAGTGCAAATAGTAGCCTCAGCTGCCTGTTCTTAGCTGACAGGAGTGGCACCCAGTGTGGTCACCTGCTACTGTAGCCCATCTGCTTCAAGGTTTGACATGTTGTGTGTTCAGAGATGCTCTTCTGCTTATCTTGCTTGTAAAGAGTGGTTATTTGAGATACTGTTGCCTTTTTTTCAGGTCAAACTAGTCTAGCCATTCTCTGACATCTGGCATCAACAAGGCATTTTCGCCCAAAGAACTGCCGTTTATTGATATTTTCTCTTTTTTGGACCATTCTCAGTAAACCCTGGAGATGGTTGTGCATGAAAATCCCAGTAGATCAGCAGTTTCTGAAACACTCAGACCAGCCCATCTGGCACCAACAACCATGCCACATTCAAAGTCACTTAAATCACCTTTTTTCTCTGTTCTGATGCTCAGTTTAAACCTCAGTAAGTTGTCCTGACAATGTCTACATGCCTAAATGTATTGAGTTGCCACCATGTAATTGGCTGATTATATTTTTGTTAACAAGCAGTTGAACAGGTGTACCTAATAAAGTGGCCAATGAGTGTGTGTGTGTGTGTGTACTTACATGCATAATTACACCCAGTATTTATATATATATATATATATATAAATACTGGGTGTAAGTAGTTCTACTGTGCATCATGTGCTGCCAGGAAAGGATTTGTCTTGAAATAAGTGGATTAGGAAATGAATGGATATTTATATACTGTACATGTATATTTTAGTCTTCAGCACTTAAAATTTGTCTCTTGAACCATTTGTTTCACGTGTGTGTGTGTGCATGTGTGTATACCACTCTATACCATTTCCTAAGCCCATTTAATCGCTGGGGACTAGAGTCTGCCTCAACAAGTATACAGTGCAAGGTGCCATGGTCAGGGCGCCAGATCATCACAGGACGAACACACAACAAAGACACTAGGGTTGATTTAGCATCAGCAATCCACCTAACCTGCATGTCCTTAGACTGTGAGAGGAAACCCACGTAGACATGGGGAGAACATACAAACTCAGAGAGGACCCAAGATGTGAGCCCTGGTCTCCATACTGTGAGGCAGCAGTGCTACCATCCCACACATAATTGTGCATATCTGTGTATGTATGTGCCACAGAGGGCTCCCTGTCTTACATGTTATCAGGGTTCAACCAGTATTCAGGCCCACAGACAATAAATGTTTTTAGATAACTGCTGTACTTATTAAGTAGTGTCTTTCTTACAGTACTGCCATTTTTAACACGTCAATTTTCTTCCTTAAGTCACCATTCGGGGATGGGCGTTTTCATTTCATGAAATGATTATTTCTTTAGTAAGAGTTTTGCTTATTGAAGGTTGGTACAGTTTTTAACATTGGATAGGTTGTGCCTCCAGCAACCATGAATTTGAAATAAGCAAATGCTTTACCAAATTACTTGTTAGTTTGTCAGCAAATATTTATATTGTGACTCTCCTATTTTTGTCTTACTCCATGGCAGCTGTATCTTTTTTTATCCCTTTTAATGATTTTTTTCCTTGGCTAGAAGTTAAAGTGACCCTATTTGATCCTTACGCAAACATCTTGTAACCCATGGCAAAGACAGTGTGTCACATAAATTCAGCCCATTACACACCATCTCCACCGAGACTCCTTGGTGATCAGTCAGTTGTATTCATGTCACAGAAACTGTCCAAGCTTTGCTGGACAGTCAGATCAGGGTGCCACTCAGTTCTGCTCAATCACATTGTCATCTGTGGGTTATGAGTAGACAGGCCTACAGAAAAGAGACAAGAAAAGAGGGACAACTGAAAGGGCCATGGAAAATAAAAAGGTCTCATATGGCGTAGCTTTTACATGTGAGAGCTCCTCAGAGATCTCAGTATTTGATGGATCATCTTTAAAGGACTCAAAATAGGTGACTCTCTTCTTTTGGCCTACTTTTGTGTACCGTAGCAAAGGTCTGAATTCAAAAGTAGAAGCCCTTATTATTAGCCAGTACAGAACATGTTCACCCATTTTATACAATGCCAAGTTGTTGTATTGCCATTGAGAGGGTTTATTTCAAATCTATTTATGCCTCAGTATGAAAACGCCCTACCACCATTGCTTGGCACATTTGATGAGCGGTTTCTTAACTATTACATAATTCTACAATGCTCTGAGGACCTGTGGCTTATGCATTTTTTATCCAATACTCTAAAATTAGAGAATTCTAAAATGTGTTCTTGTAAGCACACCTCAGTTACTGAGTATTATAAGTATGTTACAGTAGTATTAGTATGCTCTTCAAATATCGGTGGCAACTGGAAGTTTCCAGCATGATTTATTTGAAACACATCGAGATACAGCACAAATGTGCACGATGTTGCATGAGTTTTGACATACACTTTAAGTATATTTCAAAATTATAAGGTAATCAACAAGTGTAGCACATTAACTGCTAAAGTAAAGCATTACTGTGTTTGCCTTCAATTCAATTCTGATTACTTTTAAATTTGCCCTTGTTTAGTAATGGAGGGCTGATTCAACCCTGTATACTATATTCAATTATATACTACGTGACCAAGGAACATAGTGCGGCAGTAAAGACTTTGGTACTAGACATTCCCCCCAAATCAGTTTTGTGTTTATGACATTATTGTAGTATTTAAATGACCAACTCCATACAGTTCTTAATGGTCCAACATTTATTTGAAGGGAGACAAAAAATTTGAATTTGTTAGCAGTGTAATTTGAGAAGTGTCTCTTTACCGTAATGAGTTTAGGTACTCCGCAGAACATGAAACTTCTCACCCTGGGCTGGATCCTGCTTTATTCGTATTACTCCTAGGACAGATTGTGCTTGTACAAGTCCATGGCCAGACAAAAAAACAAAACAAAAACAAGTCTAGTAAATAAATAATTGGATTTTGTTTGGGGTTAATAAAATTTCCACAGCTTTATTGCAATCCAACATGATTCCTGGCACAAAATCAAAAATCAGACATGCTGTTCAGTTTGTACACGTAAGAAAGTGAAACTTGACGACTTTATGAGTCTCCCATCCTCCATTCAGTGGAGGCAGTGTGCTAATTAATTACGGATTAGGAGTAAACTAGTTCATATCCGACTGGTGCCTATTCCCAAGTGCTAGGGTTTAAAGCATCAGCCTTGGTGTTTTGTGTATTAATAACACCTGCGACCTTAAAAGATGAGGTTATGAAAATGGGAAGGAGGGGCTTAACTTCTTTTTTTAAGTAAGATACTGGCAATCAATATGAGCAATCACACAAATTAGGCATGTGTTTTGTTCATTTTTTCAGTTCAAAAGGTCAGAAACCTATAAAAGGAATTTCTGCAGAGCTAAATTTAAAGCAAAATGTCTTGAAAACAGTGAAAAGATCAAATGCACTTTTTTCTTTTTTTTTATCTAATCATTTAGTTTCTGGACCTGCTTATTGTATGTACACTGGGAGCAAAGCCTATCTTGACAGCATTGCATGCTGGGCAGGAGCCGACCCTGTACATGGTGCTACTCTATCACAAGACACAGTTGTGCATACAGCACCAATTTAGAGTTGCCAATCAACATAACAGACATGTTATGTGGAGAGAGGCCACGTGTGCACAGGGAGAACACGCAGACCCCTTAGTGACAGTGACTAAGCTGGGGTTGAAATCTTCAGCTGTGAAGGAGCATAACTAACCACATTGCCACCATTGTGTGTGTGTGTGGTTTTTTTTTCCTGGAATGCTGGAATGCGCATTTACTGAACCTGCAGGGTCACAAGGGGCCTATCAAACAAACACTAGGTGCAAGGTGGGAACCATTATTGAAGGAGCTACAGTTTACTGAAGGACACAGTCACAATTATTCATTCCAGACTAATCTGGGGTCTTCAGTTATGTTAAAGAGGGAGGAATCAGAGTACTAGGGAAAACCCATGCTGGCATCTGGACAAAATGTTACCTGGTCAAGTTCAGGTCCTTGAAACTGTAAGGCTGCCGCAATACCAAACTGCCTTGTAAATATTTAATTTAATGTTTAATTAATGCAAGGTTTACTTGGATTATAATGTATATATTTTTGCATTAACTGTTTTAATTAGACCTAGAAGACTTTTTTTATGTGCTTAACATTGCTAGTGTTTTACTGTTTGAATGGTAAGTGTGGTTATACAAGTGTCAAATTTGCCCAGTAATGGGTGATGGAAGAATTTCCAGATATCATTTTTCTGAGAAGTATGAAATATATTTGTTTATTTTTTTCTCTGAATATCATACCAACATTTTAAAGGTATAATTAAGAATCTTCTCCTTTAGATTGTTTCTTTTTTACTGTTGTTTTCAGGGCACCTTAATTCATCACATAAAGATCGACATACCCCATCTTTACAGTATCTTCACTTACTGGTCCACCTGCCACTGTTTCCAGGTTCCGATCATTCTTTTCAAGTAAAGGCTTAATCAGTAAGTTTCATCCTATTGTCGCCATTTCGTAATTCCTGTAAGTAATATGTTAAACAAATATAACTGGTAAGTGCTTACATCTCAAGAGAAAATGTTTGTAACTACTTTTTATAAAACAATTTGATTTAGTTTTCCTTGCTGTAGTCAGAAGTAAAAGGCAAACAAAAAAAGTTTGTGTTCGGGGCTGCTTGTGGCCATTGTCCGTAGTGCTGAAATTTCACATACACAACAGTCTGTTCTCACTCTTTCAAAAATGAACATTCTGTTAGACAACAGAAGTTGAAGGACACAATTTGCTGATGTTTCTCAGAGTAAGGCATTAACTCAATGTCCGAGCTCAATATTATAACCCTGAACTTCTAACTTGTAATATTCCAGTTATGCTCAGTACTGCTCATTTTACTTCCAGCCTGTGATTAGGGTGGTATTGTTTCAGATCAGGAATTATGGCAGTCCAGTCCCTTACTTACACTTTTAAGGTTGATTATGAATCTTTTGCTTTAGATTTATTATTATTTTTACTATTATTATTATTTTCAGAGCCCCTTCATTCATTACATAAAGGCGACATACCCCACCTTTACCGTATCTTCACTGTTCTGTCCACCTGTTGTTGTTTATTTCATTTTAGTACTTTTTCAAAATATTTTTTTGTAATTGGATGCTTAATATAAAAAAATCAATCACTTCAGATAATTCAATATGACTTAATGTACTATTTTATGTAGTCAGGGAAGTGCTGTGCAAGCATATATTTGCGCAAGATAAAAATGAATATGGATTATTTTCACACTGAAAAAATAAAAAGTCAGTGGCACTCAGTTTTGTCTGTATAGCCTTCACATTGATCACCTTATTAATGTTATACAGACAAAAATATTGCGTCTCAATCCATTTTTTTATTGTATATGTAGTGCATTCTATCCTTGGTAGCTGTTCAGGCTTTTGAGAAGATAAAGTAATGAACAATCACTAAGAATGTGTCTGATTTGAATCCAAAGAATGTCACTATACATAACTTAATAACCCTGAATGGTGGTTTCACCATTTAATTGTGCAAGAAACACCAACTCAGAAACTTTCTTTCAAATTGGTCTTACAGTCTGGAAAGATTTTTTCACTTGGTTTTTGTATTGCATATTTACTTTTAGCTGATGATAATTTTATCTTAATAAATTACATGCTCCCATTTATTGGTCTGGTGAATTGTGCTGTATTTGGTTTTGTGTATATTTTAGCATATTTTCAACAAATTAGCCTCCCTTTTTAGATTTAATGTCCTCTGCGTTTTCTCTTCTCTTTGTTCTTAGCTTTATTATAATTTATTTCACTGGTGCCATTATTCTTATAAGACTGGGCTACATTGTAATGGTTTACAGTTTTTGTGTTTTGTTTTTTTTTTTCCTTGCATGAAATACATTGGGTCACACAGTGAGGGAGCTGAACTAAAACATTTTGGTTTAAATTCTAGTGTCCTGGCCACTACACTACGCCACTTGTGTCAGACTCATTCTATTTCTGCACAAACTGCAATAAGCACATTCAGAGATGAATTGGCAGATTAATGCTGTGGTTTATTACTAATCTAAATTAGTTTAGGGCGAGATGTGGCACTAATTGGTCAGTCTCAAAAAAAGAGCAGAGGTAGAAAGGAAGGCGGAAAAAAACAGAGACGGCTTGGGAGAAGCAACAGAAGTGTGGCTGTTTAGGCTAGGGAGGGTTAAGGCCTTCTCACATTACACGAATTTTCCAGCAATTTTTACTGATAGACGACAACCAATGAGCACCCACCTGGAAGTGCAGAGCATATAATGCAGCCACAAGAAATAAGGAACACAGGTTTTTTTGTTTTGTTTTTTTTGACCTGATATACAGAAGGGAGACCCACCATAACAGAATGGAAAAAAGGAAAAAAAACAAGGGCAGAGTTTGCAGCTGAATTTGCTGTACCTGTAAAGCATTTGCGCAATCATTAGCTCAGTGAGACAGCACGGTATTGGCTCTCAGAAAAAGGGACGCGCTCATGATACTTAGGAAGTGCATTATGAAGTTGTATAATATGACATCTACAAAATCAGCAACTGTTTTTGTAAGTGACACCCTACAGCCGATGTCATATTTCATGATTTTTAGTCAGGAAGGATGTCAACCTTGAAGGCAGGAGTCATGTCACATTACATGACTTTTAGTCAAAGAGGATGTCAAGCTTGATGACAGCAGTCATGTCACATTACATGAGTTTTCCAGTGATTTTCAGTCACAAACATCCATTACTTTGTCTTAGCAAGTCTGAGGCTCTTCCCGTGACCACCAGTCATATAGTCTGATATGCCCAGAGACTCTGTGAGTTTTCCTGACAAAAGTGATTTTGTCTTAAATCATAGGAATGAGCTTGTGTGTATGCACCAACGTGGAATAAGGAACGTGGGTATTTTGGACATATAGAAGAGAAGCTTGTCTATCTGATGTTTTATGTTTTACATACCACAACAGAATGGAAAAAAGAATAAAGGACAAACATTTCACTAAAATTTGTCATACCTGGAAATCATTCATACAACACCAGCTCTGTCAGGCAACATGTCATTGGCTATTAGAAAAAACGGTGAGCTTATGATACTTTGGAAATGTGAAACTGTGCTGGAAAGTTGTCACAGAGTCATCTCCTACAATTTCTAGTCGTGAAAATTGACATACTCGGGCAACAAGACCAGCAAAGGCAGTCGTCAAGTTTGACATTCCCCTGCTCCGGCTAGAAGTTGTGTAATGTGACGCTGACTTATGATTTCACATTAGATACTCTCATGAGAGTAATCAATCTAAACGCCTACAAATCTATGGCTTAAGCCTACATATGCCATTACAGAGTGGTGATAAGCTAGTGCTTCTCCTGGAAACGTCAGATGTAAGGCAGCAACATAACCAGCCTCGGATGTGACGCTGGTCCATTACAGGGCATGCTAAAGCACTGACAAGGCTTCATTCACAATGAGCCGAATTAAACTCACCAGAAAAAGCAACCTGCACCTGTGAATTGGGCGAGAAGGAGAAGCCAGCAAAAAGCTGAGGCAGCCGTAGAGAGGAGATGCAAAGTTCATGTAAACATTAGTGAGTGAGTCGAGATTTGTTATGCAGTAATGCTAACCAGTATGTTGCTGCGTGACATTTTTGTGTTAATTTTGTTGTAAATCCTACAATTTTAATAGAGTTATTTATTCTCTTTTAATTCCACACCATTAGATCAATTAAACAAGCTTTATTGCATATGTCACTATTCTACAGTAAATCCATGCAGAGTGCCCTGCACAGTATAACTGTCTCCATTTATTAGGACAGATGGCTTTGAGATCTCATACTGAGCTGTGGACTAAACCCGTGCCCTCAGCCGCTTGATCACACTGCATGGACTGAGCCCTCCTGGTTTTTTTTTTGTTGTGTGTTTTCCCCAACTTGTGACAAGAGATGTTACCTTGCTTATCTCAGCATGCCTCCCTGTCCCTGAGACCCTTAACCTGTGAGATTACTGTCGGTCATGGGTGAGGTCCTCGGGAACTGGGTGACACGCTTCACATCCTCACCAACTGTGGCAAACTCCAGTGGTCTCCTGGGCTCTTCAAAGTTAGCTTCTGGAAATATGTGAATTGGTACCGGCAAGAAGAAATATTCCATGGACTCTAGCCAGATGACTTTGTACAGGCTGTGGCAGGGTTATACAATGGAAAGGCAGATCCAGAAACAGCCATGTGGCTAAGAAGAACTCCTTCTGTTTTATTTTTGAAGTGATTTTTCTTAAATTTCATAATTAGGAAGAAGTGGCCTCATAACCACATTTACTTTTACCCCATGCTGACCTGATTACCTTGATCACCTACCCTTGCAAACCCTAGACACTGACAGATTAAACGTACTTCTCCAATGTGTTGACCTCCGAGGGAAAATATGTCGTTAGCGTGACTGTGACTTGACCCATCATGCAAGTAGAACATTTTGTTGTCTTAGAACTACTTTATGAGACTCTTCACTGCTCTCTTTCAAATTCAGAACCAGGCGGTGTCATGATTAGGCTTTTCATAACCAGTACTTGGGGATATCTGAATGAGAAGAAACTGATGAGAAGAAACAAGCTGCATGCGGTGTCCAGGCTTTCAGAAGTCCACCGTGCTACATCTGGGGGCAGGCTGGATTGGTTGTCTTTGTGCTTTGTTAAATCTGGAAGACTCCAAAGGTCATGACCCCACTAAGTTTTCATCTTGAAGGAAACCGTCTTTACAGGAAACACCAAGGAACTAATACACAGCGTGCTGGCCATGTTTGGTTTGCAGGAGATACTGACTGGACATACGTTAAGTAAGTGAGGGGCACAGAATGCAAAGGGTGTCCCATATTAAGAGTAACACGACAGCAAAAAAAAAGGTTTGAGACCTGCCAGTTGTGAACATCACCTGAGGAGCCGAGGTTGTAAAACTAGTGCTTTAAAGATCTCATCCCCAGGCTGTGGATGAGTGTTGTACAAAAAGAAACCAAAAAGGATTACTGAAATGTTAGTATGTGGATTCTAACCACACTTTGTAGAAGGTCTCATCGTGTCTTTACATCCAGGGTCTGAATGAAAGTCCAGTGATACATCAATCTGAGTCGTCTCTTATTTTATAGTGAGCAGTATTACCAAATGATTACATTACAATGGGAAATATTAAGACATTTATTTTCCTGTAAATGCCTTTAGTCCAATTCACTGTGTATTTATTAAGATATATTTGAGTTCACATTTAGTCTGAGCAATGGTGGTGATCATAGCTAAATTGTGTCCGATTCTATTAATAGCCAAAGTGCTAAAAATCATTTATTTAATTTCTTCCCCTACAAGGTTCTGAATCTCCTGGGAGCTCTTAAAGTGCAGCTAGCACTCGGCCAGAATTCAAAAAAGTTATTAGTCACAAATCTGTCCTCTCATGTGAAAGCAAGCAATCAAACTAATAATGTGTAATATTTCCAATTAGGCAGCAGATTCACAAGAATCAAATGTGTTACCCCAAATCAGCCCAGAGGAAGTCACTGCCACTGAATTAATACGTTGAATTGTTTTCATAAGAGATAGATAGATAGATAGATAGATAGATAGATAGATAGATAGATAGATAGATAGATAGATAGATAGATAGATAGATAGATAGATAGATAGATAGATACTTTATTAAACCCAAGGGGACATTCACATACTCCAGCAGCAGCATACTGATAAAAAACAATATTAAATTAAAGAGTGATAACAATGCAGGTATAACAGACAGTAACTTTATATAACGTTAGAGTTTAGTATAAGAGCTGTGCTGGGTGGGCCTGTTGTTGGAACAGATGTGGCTGGGAATTTCCTTTATTTGCTGCAAAGCGTTAATTTATGTTAAACTTTACTCAGCAGTAGCAATTCTGGAACCATAAGAGATTAAGCCTTCACAAATTATACAGTGTTGCATAGACAGTGAGATGTCTCAAAATGTGACAAATCACTTAGAAGACTTGACCAGTTTGATTTTAAAAATATCACCAGCGTGGTTCAGTTGCTGCCTCACAGGTCCAACAGCCTTTCCACCTGCACTTCAGGACAGGAATATGTTTTTTTTGGCCTGGAAGTACTTGGATGGGAGAGCATCTTGGAAAAGCTTGGGTTGCTTCTGGAGTGCTTCAGTTGGAGAAATGATCTGATGTTCATACCAGCCGGGCTTGCAGCGCCGAGGTGATCACACCTGTAATACCCATGGTGATATGTATTTGGTTACATTTTGGAACCTCTGAATTCTGGTAATTAGCTTCATGCACATCTTATAATACCTCACACCTTTTTAATGGCTCGATCCTCCAGTGGCATCAGTCTATGCTTTTACTGGATTTTTGCTGCGGTACTCATTTGCACCTCCCCGCTCTGTCCATCTCACCTTCTCCGCTTTACTACTATCAGGTAAGAATTACTCAGTACTGTCCTGAAATAATCTCATGATAAACTCCTGGATATTAAACAGTTTGTCCAGTTTGCCAATGGTCAGACTTGAATGTCCTAAAAGACACTGGCGGCACCCAAAATATCGGGTCAGGTCGCCAACACCAGCGGGCTGCGAATGGAAAGCATTTGTTCAGCAACACGCCATCCTACGCCTAAGAGATGTTGGTGAGGCCAGCAGGGGGCGCTTACCCTGTGCTGTGTGTCAGCATCCCAATGGCCCAGTGCAGCGAAGGGGTCACAGTGCTGTTGTCCTTCTGATGAGACATAAAACCGAGGTCCTGACTCTCTGTGCTCATTAATGACCCCTGGGCATTTTTGCCAACGTATTAATTGAGCAGGGTGTATTGCTTATTATTTGGCTGAAGCCTTTATCCAAAACTTGAGAGATACGGTTCTTTTATTTTTTTTCTTGCTTAAACTCACACAGTGTAAATAGCAGGACTTGAACCCACAACCTCAGCAGTTGATGTCCGAAGCCTTAACCACCACACCACCCTGCCTGTACCCAGATGTTCTGTCTAAACTGTCCATGCACAGCCACATCCATTATGACCCGTACTGGCGTACCTCCTCTCCCACCCCTAATAGCTAATGTTCGGTGAATGCACCAGCGTCTGTACAAATGGCCTCATCCGGATGGATGCTGCACATTGGCTGGTAGTTGAAGTGGCTCCCTTACCGCCTATGTAAAGTGCTTTGAGCGGGTGACAAATGACTATGCAATGGAGGAAAAGTCCTGTAAGGTGACATGACTTCAGTCGTCGAGCTTGACATCCTCTCTGACTAAAAGTCCTGTAAGGTGACATCGACTTTAGGGTGCCACTTAAAAAACAGTAAAAGGGGAATGTCAAACCTAACAACTGCAGTTGCTGATTTTGTAGATGTCATATTACACGACTTCATAACAAATTTCCAGCACAGTTTCATATTTCCAAATGTTATCAGTTCCGTTATGCAGTCTGCTTGTTCCCGCAGTGTCTGAATTGTATGAGAGCTGATTAAAACACACTCATTCTCTTTAAGACGTGTTATTTTTTTTTCTTTATGGGTGATATGGTGGTATTGCATGGGTTCAAGGATCAATGTCAATGTGTACTTTGCATGTTTTCCCTGTGCACATTAGGTGCACAATGGTGACTCATTATTGGTGGTCTCCAACAGCGTCTCCTATCCCATGTTGGATGCTGGTGCTGCCTTTACACAACCCTTGCAAAGCAAAATGGGATTCAAATTGGTTAAAAACATCTAATCACGAGGAAACAACCTTATTTCAATTTGGCTTCTGATGTTTGGAGGTATACTGTGGGCCTATGCCTCCACGTGACAATGGAGGTCATTTGTCCCAGGATGGCAGACAGTAACTTGACAGTCGTTCTCCAGACAGCACCTTCCAAGGTAAGTCATTGACCAGTGGAAACCATGCAAATGTGACAGGAGCTGACAATAATTAGCCCCTGGAAGAGTGAATGTAGGCAAGTGTGTGAGGCCGCGTTAGACAGTTGTCTTGTCCATAGTTCTGTTAATCAAATTATCCATCCATCCATCGTCAAACCCACAGGGTTACAGGCGGCTGGAGCCTATGCCAGCAAGCAGTGGGCACAAGGTAGGAAAAAACCTCTGAACAGGGTGCCAGTCTACCACAAGAGGCACACACACACAGTGCCAAGTGCAGCATCACCAGTGCGCCCAACCAGCATGTCTTTGGATTGTGGGAAGAAACCAGCACACGGGGAGAACACACAAACTACTAAACAAATTATTAAAGGTCTAAATTATGCGCAAGAACTAAGAAATATGACAAACGAGAGGAGACCATTCAGTCCACCAGGCTCGTTTGTTCAGCTAATAGCTAAACTGTCCCGCTATCTCATCCTGACACTTGATAAAGGTTTCTGCTTCCACTACAAGGCTCACTGGCTTGTTTCAGATTCCCACAGCTCTGTATAAAGAAGTGCTTCCTGGCATCATTCTCAAATGCACTTCCCTTTAATTTCCAAATACTACTCCTTTAATATTTCCCATGGCCCTGAAATTGAATTAAGCAGGGTCTGTGAATGGAAGCCCAGTGGCGCAGTGATTAGTGTGGTGCTGCCTCACAGTTTCAAAGCCCTGGAGGACTTAGTGTGGAGTCTCCCGAGTATACAGAAGTGCATACATCATCATGACTCGGGATGACTAAATGTGGATGGGTGTGTGTCTGCCACTGCCCTGTGAGAGAAAGGCACCCCTAGTCATGGTGGGTAAACCCTCCACCCAGTACTGCCAAGATGGGCACAGGCTCCCCAAGACCCTGAAATGGACAAGCAGGCTAAAAACTACATAGATACGTGGGTGGATGGGTGGGATCAGTAAATGCATGGATATTAAAAAAACATTTGAGTCGAATTAACTGCGCAACGGTAAGAGTATAATTAAAAGAAGTCTTAAACGTTTTTCTGTCACAAAGAATCCGATTATTTTATCAAAATGTGTTGAAACAAAGAGGTCATTTAAGGATACTAAGTGAACACAATACCGTAACTTCTGTGAAGCCCCACGTCTATCCCCGAGAAAACGTCAGGCCTGGGAAAATAAAGATTGACGGGAAAATGTGAGAAATGGACTACGAAGCATCGCCGGCAGCCCTGCCTGTTCGCCGTGTGCGGATCTCAAGCGAGTGTGGCGCTGATGACGAAAAAAAAGGCAACTTGGGAGGTTTCTAGCAAGACAAGGAGCTCCGGCTGCGGGAGACAGTCGATACGGCTGATGCGTTCGTTCTCTGGCGTTTTATACCTTTGCCGATATTCAAGAAGAAGAAAAGAAACAACGCGCGATCGGGTATTCAACAATAGATTAGCGAACTGAGGAAAGACACTTGTGACACTGTTAGACAAGTCATGTCCCCTTAAACGCAACCCCCCACCACCGCCCCCCAAAAGACAAGACGACTTGGAATGAAGCGAATGGAGAACGTGCCAACGAGCAGCCCGCCTGAGCACCGACAGCAGCGCTGCATCGTCGCCAAGACACCGGCAGTCAGCTGGGAGGTCCCTAGCGCAGCCTTGGCGTTGCTCTCCAGCCGCTCTTCAGTTCATGACCCTGTCTGGCTGGAATGCCCCAGAGGTCACCGACTAAATTAAAAGGAGCAGGCAGTGTGTTCGGCAGCAGCGATGTGGTTAAAAGCTTCAGCGGGTCTCTTGCCTGCAGACAGAAGCAGTCTTTTGCGCATTATTGATTCAGCTGTCTGTTCGTAGACAGATTAATGCATTAACACCCCTCTATTCTCCACCGCTAAAAATATATTAATTCACTGCATCAGCCGACCCGTCTGGTTTCCATGACAACAGCAAGAAAGGCGCGGGGGAGGGAAAGAGGGAGGGGGTGATTAGCGCTCTCTCTCTCTCTCTCTCTCTCTCTCTCTCTCTCTCTCTCGGTCTCTCTCCCTCTCCCTCTCTCTCCCTCCCCCTCCACCATCTCTTTTCCCCGCTGCATCGTTCTCTCCGTCCCTTTCCCGATTCTTTCCGTTTTCGCATTTTTTCTCTTTTTGATTTTTTGATTTTTTTTGCCTTTTTCTGTCTGTCGCTGTCCCTTTTTTGTCTGTCATATTTCTTTAACCCTTTGCGTCCACCACTAGACGCTTTGAAGCCTCCACTCACGTGTTCAATGTATTTTCGTTGTTCTCGTTTAATTATTTCATATATCCCTGTTTATGTCAGTCATATATTTTGAGCTGCATCGTTTTTTTTTTTGCCTACTTTTTGCATTGCGCATTGCTTTCAGTTTTTAATTTTGTATCCCTTATTTTAAGTGTTACTCAGGCTTTGTTCGCGCGCATATTTTTATTCCGTTTGGTCGGACATGGTTAAGCTTTCTTTCTTTCTTTGTTTCTTATCCAATTTTCCAGTTGTACATTTTAATAATCTTTTCTTTTTAACTTTTAAACTTAAACAGTATTTCTACACTATTTCTGATTCTTCGTTTTAGTCTTTATTTTCCTTTTAATTTTCATTTTTTCATTTCTATAACTTGTCTTTTTTATTTTCAAACCAGTTTTCTACAAAAATGCATTTGTGTACATCTTTCTTTCTTTCTTTCTCTTTATTTCTTTCTTCTCATACATCACCTTTACATTCTTTTCCAATCATTACCAATATTACTTTGACTTCGTTGTGCACGAGATTAATTTTTAAAACCTTTTTCTCTCTTGAATTTGGTTGTCTCTCCATCTTTATATTGTGAATACTGTCGTGCTTTTTTTTACTTTCTCTCCCTCCGCTGTTCCTTTTTTATTTTTTGTCTGCTCACCTACTCCTCTCCTCTTCCTTTGTCTCGCTCTCTTTTCTCTATCCTCCTCTTCTTTTGTCTCTCTTTCTCGCTCGTGCGCACTCTGCAGTGAAAGTACCGCAATGAGGACAGCGAGAAACTCGGTCGCCAGGGGAAAGAATCTCAACTTTTTCATTTAAAGGAAAATGAGATTGTGTTTCTTTATTTGAATTAAGTGAAACATTTTATATTTTAGTTTTCTTTAATAAGAAACAATTGAGAAGTATTGGGAAAGATGTCATTTATGTTTATAAGTAAGATATAACAGTAGATAGATAGATAGATAGATAGATAGATAGATAGATAGATAGATAGATAGATAGATAGATAGATAGATAGATAGATAGATAGATAGATTTGTAAGGCACTATATAACAGACAGATATATAGAAAGATTGAAGTATATGAAAGGCACTATATAAAATGTATGGGCGGTAATAATGGGTAGGGTTTTAGAGATGTTATATAGATATACAGATGTTATTATTTGGCTCTCACTTTACAAACAATAGATAGGCAAATTTTCATAATATATATGCATGTGTCTAACAGTCTTTAGTTACATATAGTTGACATATGAAAAAGATCATTAATAAATGAATAAAGTTTATGTCAGTATCTAATAAGTATAAGAAAGATTGTTTTATATGTAGCTGTGGCTATCGGGCTTTACACATGGCTGGTGAAGATGCTTCTGTATGTGTCTTTCAAACATTTTCCGATAGTTAGATATTAAAGGCGCTATATACAGTACTAGGTAAACAGAAGAATAATTAAACAGGCTTTCACTACAATAGTCAAACGCATTCTCTGTCTCTGCTGTATCCCTTTGCGTGGCCTTTGTGTTTTAGAATCCAGCCAGTTTTCAGACTTCATGTGCCAGAACGACACATTGCGTAAATCGGAGTTTTATTTGCCTTCATCCCCTTTGACGTTAGGTCTAATAAAACAATGAAAAATAAATAATTGATGTATACAGAAAATGTGTTAAAGTGGTGCAGTAGTGATGAGATCAGGTGTTAATGTCGGTCAGGTATGAGACAGGAAGATGTGTTATGCTGCGACCGTGTGATGACGTGTAATAAAAAATAAGTTACAAGAAACGTAGTTGGGACAATTAATACAGTTGAATATTGGGCAAAATAGAATTCTTGTGACAAATGTCGTTCATATGTGTTGGGGACGTCCACTAACAGACCCCCTGCTCTACTGAGATTTTGACCGGACCCTCCCCATCTCACCGTAGGACTGCCGAGTCAGTGAGCCACGCAGGGCTCCACGTTAACCGAACTCTTCGAGGCGGGGGCTCGTTTACAGCCCACTATGCGGAAGGTGTGACCTGAAAAGATGCGGCCATTTGTATTCTCGTTTGATTTTGGCTCTCCTTTCATTTACCTCTTGATTGCATCCTAGTTTTTCTTTCTGCTGTTCGCAGTAGACTGCCCGATCACCAGGTCGATTTTTTCCGTCTGGTCGGTGTGCAGTCACCGCTGAGTACGAGTGGACAGGCAGTGATGGCCGGCACAGCGAATCGGCTCGCTGTAAACTGCATTGCATTGCATTTAACAGCTTTGCTGGTGTCAACTGTAAACCATTGCTTGCGTGAAGGAGTTCAATCCACAAGACCTTAAAAGAAAACGGCTAAGTGGAGACTAAATTAAATCACTTAAACCTGTAAGCACAGCTCTTAATTTCAGTCGGCCCCGGAGACTTGACGAGAATGTGATCGCGGGAGCGGCGCGACGTGTAATGGCAGTCAATCGGCTCTTTTAGGTGCCACTCGGGGATCATTCCCTGATGGACCACAATGTCCATTGTGTAGGATGGTTCTTTAAAGAAAGAAACCGTTCTCGAGTCAAACTATATCTAGAATTTGATTATGTTAACTTTCGAACCCGCTACTTTTAGAATAATTACGTTTGATTTTGTTTGCCAAAGAAAATCAGAACAGTCGTCCTCTAAAACTGCCAACCCGATGGAGCGACAAGTTTCCAAGTGAGTTAAGTGTTCACTAGCAGTGTGATACGTGCTCTGAAATATGACATCTTGTCACTGACGCCATCCTTTATCCGTTCTGGAGCACGACACTCTCTAGTCTATCATATTTCACCCGTCAGGTCGTGGTGGCCCGTAGCGAAGCCATCAGACTGGAAGCCATTGCGATGCCCTTTGGTCGCATGCACTCTCAAGCACTGCAGGGCTCACGTCATGAACACGGATCTTTATGTAATTCAATGTAGTAGGCGTACAAGGCGCTACATAAACCGAGTCTTTACTGACAAGACTTCACTTCACACAAAATAAATTAATTCCGTGACTTGTCTCGAGGGGCCCTACAGGATTACAATACCCTGGTAAGTCTTCAGGAGGTGTTCCCTCAGATCACTAAAGGCTGCCTTCTTGTCAGTCCACGTCTGGACTTTCACTTGACAAAGCAGATTATTTTGCAGGCTGTTTAGAGAATTCCGGAACAGCGGCTGGGTGTGAAAGATACTGTTCCATTAATCCACTTATATCACTTGAAGATTAGGATTCAGCATTTCACTGGAAGATCTGAATGCGCTTTGATGGTGAAACATAAAGGAATAACCGTTATTGTACAAACTCTCTCTTTACTTTCAAGTAGTAAATTAATCGTTAGAATATTTAGTACAGCATGAAATACAACATATAACATTACGTGGCACAAGGTAAAAGCAATTCAGAATGTATGTCATTTTCAAATGGATTGCAATTTGATTAAACAATTTTAAATCACTAAATATGCTAAGGAGACCCTGAATTTGGAGGAATATGTCGGACAAAATTAAATAAAAAACTAAGGAAATAAATAAAAGTACCGTCAAATGTTACATGAAATGCGAGTATAAATAATTAAATGTGTCATGAAATATGTCGATTGTGATTTTTTTATGAAGATCATTTCTTTATTTTTTTATTGTGCAGAATGAAATAAACCCTGAAATGCAATGAAAACTGTCACTTTCCACTCGTCAAAGTTGACAGGGAGGGTTCTGGCGAGTACTGTTTCCTGATTGGTGAACTGTCGGTAGATTGGACGTATGAGCGTTGCTTGAGTGGTGAATCTTGCGCATGCTCAAAGTTGTGACGGTGTGCGTCGGAGCGGAGTGTAAATTGTTGGGCGGCGAGTTTATTTCAGGAAACTCCGAGTTAATCGTTAGAAGTTTGCATCTGAAGTGTCTGCTGTGAACGTGGCCTTTGATGGCCGAAGGTTTATATCCACGCTACTGACGAATCACCAATCAGAGCACAGTATTCGCTAGAGCCCGCCCTCTCAACTTTGAGGAGATAAAATGTGACAGGGTTTATTTCATGTTGCGTGTGATGTCACTGAAATAAATAAATGAAGAAATAATCAGAGAAATAGGCAACAAAAATATATTTTGCAACACATTTAATTACAGTTGATAACCAAAAGTTTTGCTTCCTGAAAAAATATTGGTGATTAAGATGAACACAAATATTCAAATTGACTGTATCATGCTGGAATTCGGGGAAACATAAAGTTACTTTTTATTGGATTAGCATGTTTAATCACATAATGATGCTGACACATTGTGTTAATTCAACAGAGCTAAGAAAGTTTGGCCGCTGATTTTTGTTTTGTACTCTGCATCTGGTGCCTCACATTGCAGTATCCAACAATAGGTGGTCAGCATCGATGGATTCCACTTGGCCTGATTCAGCTTTTCTTCACCAAGACTATCAGGGAAGCTATTTAATAGGTTCATCTCTGGAGGTGCAGTCATTGGTGTAGAGAGAAAACTAAAGGAGACATAACGCCACCAGAGGGGGCGCTGTGCTCAGGGTCAGCAGCCTTGACGGCTATTCACCCACCTTCACAGTCTGATGTCTGCTTCTTAGAAAGCCGGAGAGCCAGAGACATGAGGTACAGTCCAGATTCATACTGAGAAGTTTGCTGAGGAGAAGCTCTGGTATGATTGTGTTAAACACAGAGCTGAAATACACAAATAACATCTTGGCATAGGTAGATAAAATGTCTAAATGCTGCAAGATGTAGTGGAGAGCCATGTTTACTGCATCATCTACTCACCTGTTGGCACAGCGGGCAAACTGGAGTGGGCTTAAGCAGAGAATCTCTCTAAGGCTTAAGATGCTGAAGAATCAGACATTCAAATGTCTTCATTATTGCAGAGCTCAGTGCCACTGGTCTGTAATTTTTTTAGACTGGAAATATTTTGCCTCTTGGACACAGCAATGATTGTGGATTCTTTGAAACAGGTAGGCACAGCAAAATGTCTTCATGTGAAGGGAGAAATGTCATCTGGACCTGGAGCTTTAGGATATTTCTGTCTCTGGATGAGCTGAATTCATTTAACAGGGGCATGCCAGTATGGTGTCTCAGGCCACAGGGACCAGTAGCGTGCGATCAAGCAGCATGTGGATGAAGTGGTCTGCTAGAAATCCAAATTCAGGTTTTACGGAAAGGATGTGGTCAACTTGTGTTTTTGCTGTTGTCTCCTTCTTATGTATTGTTAGCTTGACTCCTCACGAGGTTAGCCGTAGAGTTTTATGGAAACCCAAATTGGTAATATTTTAAAAGGTATACTCTGATATAAGTCATTAAACCTGATCATCCATCCATTATCCAGCCCACTATATCCTAACACAGGGTCACGGCGGTCAGCTGGAGCCAATCCCAGCCAGCACAGGGCGCAAGGCAGGAACCAATCCTGGGCAGGGCACCAGCCCACCGCAGGGCACACACACCCAGCACACACTAGGGACAATTTAGGATCGCCAATGCACCTAACCTGCATGTCTTTGGACTGTGGGAGGAAACCCACGCAGACACGGGGAGAACATGCAAACTCCACGCAGGGAGGACCCGGGAAGTGAACCCGGGTCTCCTAACTGTGAGGCAGCAGTGATACCACTGCGGCACCATGCTGCCCAACCTGATCAATAACTCATATTTTAATTGACTTATGCTCAGCCAAATGCAGGAGTTCATTGGAAAACCTGATGTCTATTACAATGGACAAGACGAACCACGACGTGTTATGGGCGCCCTAAGTGATTAAATCACGTTTGGCCGCTTTTATTTTCATGAGTGTTCAATAAAAGAGGACTTCTGTGCTGATTTAAAAAGAGATATACTGTGTATGTCTCGAGAGAGAGAGACTGGATGGATTGGAGGATTTAATAAAGAAGTCAGCTATAGAAAAATCTGCTGTGATTCTGGCAAATAAGCCTTATATTTTGCATAAATTAGGCTAATATTTTAATGACTCGATGTGTTGATGCCCTTTCATCTTCTACATAACCTCGAAAATTTGTTTTTCCTTTCAAATAATATGTATATTTTGACTGCCAAAGTGTATGTTGATCACATATTTTTAATGAATTGTATTCATGCATACACACATAATAGGGTGCCCTGAACTCACCTTGTGTGCTCCAAACCAGTCATTTCATCTAAAAGCCCACCGACTATAGAAACAGAGAAGCGATTGATGTGGTTTATGATGAAAGGCACTATATACAACAAAGCCTCTTAAAAATAACAGTTCTGTAATGGCACTTTACTGAGTTGTGTGGTTTCTCATAGATCCACTGCTTAACAAAGAGCCATTTCATTCTCCAACTCCAGCACTATACAGCCCTGTGCTGACTAAAGTACATTCATAAAGCGAAAAGATGTCACCTGTCACAATGTAGGTGGACAAAATGATCACCTTTCAGGTAAATCACACTCTCATTTACAATGGGAGGTGAGGCTGGGGAAAGAGTCAATGGTTTTAAATACCTACAGCAGGGATCTCCAACATGTCGCTCGCAAACTACCGGTAGCTCGCAACCCCATTCCAAGTAACTCGCCAAAGGGTTAATGAATCCTACATAAATTTGAAAACTTGATTAGTCAAATTAGGTGTGAGCGATCTTTCCAAAAAATCACATCACGACCCACAATCTGATTTGTAATCTATCTTTTCAATGTGGCATACACTTAAGAGAATATCCGGACTCAAACTCATCAGGACCTAAGTAACACTTCATTTTAAGTGTTTATCTATCTATCTATCTATCTATCTATCTATCTATCTATCTATCTATCTATCTATCTATCTATCTATCTATCTATCTATCTATCTATCTATCTATCTGTTATATAGTACCTTTCATCTATCTATCTATCTATCTATCTATCTATCTATCTATCTATCTATCTATCTATCTATCTATCTATCTATCTATCTATCTATAGTACCTTTCATATCTATCTATCTATCTATCTATCTATCTATCTATCTATCTATCTATCTATCTATAGTACCTTTCATATCTATCTATCTATCTATCTATCTATCTATCTATCTATCTATCTATCTATCTATCTATCTATCTATCTATCTATCTATCTATCTGTTATATAGTGCCTTTCATATCTATCTATCTATCTATCTATCTATCTATCTATCTATCTATCTATCTATCTATCTATCTATCTATCTGTTATATAGTACCTTTCATATCTATCTATCTATCTATCTATCTATCTATCTATCTATCTATCTATCTATCTGTTATATAGTGCCTTTCATATCTATCTATCTATCTATCTATCTATCTATCTATCTATCTATCTATCTATCTATCTATCTATCTATCTGTTATATAGTGCCTTTCATATCTATCTATCTATCTATCTATCTATCTATCTATCTATCTATCTATCTATCTATCTATCTATCTATCTATCTATCTATCTATCTATCTGTTATATAGTACCTTTCATATATCTATCTATCTATCTATCTATCTATCTATCTATCTATCTATCTATCTATCTATCTATCTATCTATCTGTTATATAGTGCCTTTCATATCTATCTATCTATCTATCTATCTATCTATCTATCTATCTATCTATCTATCTATCTATCTATCTGTTATATAGTGCCTTTCATATCTATCTATCTATCTATCTATCTATCTATCTATCTATCTATCTATCTATCTATCTATCTGTTATATAGTGCCTTTCATATCTATCTATCTATCTATCTATCTATCTATCTATCTATCTATCTATCTATCTATCTATCTATCTATCTATCTGTTATATAGTGCCTTTCATATCTGTCTATCTATCTATCTATCTATCTATCTATCTATCTATCTATCTATCTATCTATCTATCTATCTGTTATATAGTGCCTTTCATATCTATCTATCTATCTATCTATCTATCTATCTATCTATCTATCTATCTATCTATCTATCTATCTATCTATCTATCTGTTATATAGTGCCTTTCATATCTATCTATCTATCTATCTATCTATCTATCTATCTATCTATCTATCTATCTATCTATCTATCTATCTATCTATCTGTTATATAGTGCCTTTCATATCTATCTATCTATCTATCTATCTATCTATCTATCTATCTATCTATCTATCTATCTATCTATCTATCTATCTATCTGTTATATAGTACCTTTCATATCTATCTATCTATCTATCTATCTATCTATCTATCTATCTATCTATCTATCTATCTATCTGTTATATAGTGCCTTTCATATCTATCTATCTATCTATCTATCTATCTATCTATCTATCTATCTATCTATCTATCTATCTATCTATCTGTTATATAGTACCTTTCATATCTATCTATCTATCTATCTATCTATCTATCTATCTATCTATCTATCTATCTATCTATAGTACCTTTCATATCTATCTATCTATCTATCTATCTATCTATCTATCTATCTATCTATCTATAGTACCTTTCATATCTATCTATCTATCTATCTATCTATCTATCTATCTATCTATCTATCTATCTATCTATCTATCTATCTATCTATCTATCTATCTGTTATATAGTGCCTTTCATATCTATCTATCTATCTATCTATCTATCTATCTATCTATCTATCTATCTATCTATCTATCTATCTATCTATCTATCTATCTGTTATATACTGCCTTTCATATCTGTCTATCTATCTATCTATCTATCTATCTATCTATCTATCTATCTATCTATCTGTTATATAGTGCCTTTCATATCTATCTATCTATCTATCTATCTATCTATCTATCTATCTATCTATCTATCTATCTATCTATCTGTTATATAGTGCCTTTCATATCTATCTATCTATCTATCTATCTATCTATCTATCTATCTATCTATCTATCTATCTATCTATCTATCTATCTATCTGTTATATAGTACCTTTCATATCTATCTATCTATCTATCTATCTATCTATCTATCTATCTATCTATCTATCTATCTATCTATCTATCTGTTATATAGTGCCTTTCATATCTATCTATCTATCTATCTATCTATCTATCTATCTATCTATCTATCTATCTATCTATCTATCTATCTATCTATCTATCTATCTATCTGTTATATAGTGCCTTTCATATCTATCTATCTATCTATCTATCTATCTATCTATCTATCTATCTATCTATCTATCTATCTATCTATCTATCTATCTATCTGTTATATAGTACCTTTCATATCTATCTATCTATCTATCTATCTATCTATCTATCTATCTATCTATCTATCTATCTATCTATCTGTTATATAGTGCCTTTCATATCTATCTATCTATCTATCTATCTATCTATCTATCTATCTATCTATCTATCTATCTATCTATCTATCTATCTGTTATATAGTACCTTTCATATCTATCTATCTATCTATCTATCTATCTATCTATCTATCTATCTATCTATCTATCTATCTATCTATCTATCTATCTGTTATATAGTGCCTTTCATATCTATCTATCTATCTATCTATCTATCTATCTATCTATCTATCTATCTATCTATCTATCTATCTATCTATCTGTTATATAGTGCCTTTCATATCTATCTATCTATCTATCTATCTATCTATCTATCTATCTATCTATCTATCTATCTATCTATCTGTTATATAGTGCCTTTCATATCTATCTATCTATCTATCTATCTATCTATCTATCTATCTATCTATCTATCTATCTATCTATCTATCTGTTATATAGTACCTTTCATATCTATCTATCTATCTATCTGTTATATAGTGCCTTTCATATCTATCTATCTATCTATCTATCTATCTATCTATCTATCTATCTATCTATCTATCTATCTATCTGTTATATAGTGCCTTTCATATCTATCTATCTATCTATCTATCTATCTATCTATCTATCTATCTATCTATCTATCTATCTGTTATATAGTGCCTTTCATATCTATCTATCTATCTATCTATCTATCTATCTATCTATCTATCTATCTATCTATCTATCTATCTGTTATATAGTGCCTTTCATATCTATCTATCTATCTATCTATCTATCTATCTATCTATCTATCTGTTATATAGTACCTTTCATATCTATCTATCTATCTATCTATCTATCTATCTATCTATCTATCTATCTATCTATCTATCTATCTATCTATCTATCTGTTATATAGTGCCTTTCATATCTATCTATCTATCTATCTATCTATCTATCTATCTATCTATCTATCTATCTATCTATCTATCTATCTATCTATCTATCTATCTGTTATATAGTGCCTTTCATATCTATCTATCTATCTATCTATCTATCTATCTATCTATCTATCTATCTATCTATCTATCTGTTATATAGTGCCTTTCATATCTGTCTATCTATCTATCTATCTATCTATCTATCTATCTATCTATCTATCTATCTATCTATCTATCTATCTATCTATCTGTTATATAGTGCCTTTCATATCTATCTATCTATCTATCTATCTATCTATCTATCTATCTATCTATCTATCTATCTATCTATCTATCTATCTATCTGTTATATAGTGCCTTTCATATCTATCTATCTATCTATCTATCTATCTATCTATCTATCTATCTATCTATCTATCTATCTATCTATCTGTTATATAGTGCCTTTCATATCTATCTATCTATCTATCTATCTATCTATCTATCTATCTATCTATCTATCTATCTATCTATCTGTTATATAGTACCTTTCATATCTATCTATCTATCTATCTATCTATCTATCTATCTATCTATCTATCTATCTATCTATCTATCTATCTATCTATCTATCTGTTATATAGTGCCTTTCATATCTATCTATCTATCTATCTATCTATCTATCTATCTATCTATCTATCTATCTATCTATCTATCTATCTATCTATCTGTTATATAGTACCTTTCATATCTATCTATCTATCTATCTATCTATCTATCTATCTATCTATCTATCTATCTATCTATCTATCTATAGTACCTTTCATATCTATCTATCTATCTATCTATCTATCTATCTATCTATCTATCTATCTATCTATAGTACCTTTCATATCTATCTATCTATCTATCTATCTATCTATCTATCTATCTATCTATCTATCTATCTATCTATCTATCTATCTATCTATCTGTTATATAGTACCTTTCATATCTATCTATCTATCTATCTATCTATCTATCTATCTATCTATCTATCTATCTATCTATCTATCTATCTATCTATCTATCTGTTATATACTGCCTTTCATATCTGTCTATCTATCTATCTATCTATCTATCTATCTATCTATCTATCTATCTATCTATCTATCTATCTATCTATCTATCTGTTATATAGTGCCTTTCATATATCTATCTATCTATCTATCTATCTATCTATCTATCTATCTATCTATCTATCTATCTATCTATCTATCTATCTATCTGTTATATAGTGCCTTTCATATCTATCTATCTATCTATCTATCTATCTATCTATCTATCTATCTATCTATCTATCTATCTATCTATCTATCTATCTATCTATCTATCTGTTATATAGTACCTTTCATATCTATCTATCTATCTATCTATCTATCTATCTATCTATCTATCTATCTATCTATCTATCTATCTATCTATCTATCTGTTATATAGTGCCTTTCATATCTATCTATCTATCTATCTATCTATCTATCTATCTATCTATCTATCTATCTATCTATCTATCTATCTATCTATCTGTTATATAGTACCTTTCATATCTATCTATCTATCTATCTATCTATCTATCTATCTATCTATCTATCTATCTATCTATCTATCTATCTATCTATCTGTTATATAGTGCCTTTCATATCTATCTATCTATCTATCTATCTATCTATCTATCTATCTATCTATCTATCTATCTATCTATCTATCTATCTATCTATCTATCTATCTATCTGTTATATAGTGCCTTTCATATCTATCTATCTATCTATCTATCTATCTATCTATCTATCTATCTATCTATCTATCTATCTATCTATCTATCTATCTATCTATCTGTTATATAGTGCCTTTCATATCTATCTATCTATCTATCTATCTATCTATCTATCTATCTATCTATCTATCTATCTATCTATCTATCTATCTATCTGTTATATAGTACCTTTCATATCTATCTATCTATCTATCTATCTATCTATCTATCTATCTATCTATCTATCTATCTATCTATCTATCTATCTATCTATCTGTTATATAGTGCCTTTCATATCTATCTATCTATCTATCTATCTATCTATCTATCTATCTATCTATCTATCTATCTATCTATCTATCTGTTATATAGTGCCTTTCATATCTGTCTATCTATCTATCTATCTATCTATCTATCTATCTATCTATCTATCTATCTATCTATCTATCTATCTATCTATCTATCTGTTATATAGTGCCTTTCATATCTATCTATCTATCTATCTATCTATCTATCTATCTATCTATCTATCTATCTATCTATCTATCTATCTATCTATCTATCTATCTGTTATATAGTGCCTTTCATATCTATCTATCTATCTATCTATCTATCTATCTATCTATCTATCTATCTATCTATCTATCTATCTATCTATCTATCTGTTATATAGTACCTTTCATATCTATCTATCTATCTATCTATCTATCTATCTATCTATCTATCTATCTATCTATCTATCTATCTATCTATCTGTTATATAGTGCCTTTCATATCTATCTATCTATCTATCTATCTATCTATCTATCTATCTATCTATCTATCTATCTATCTATCTATCTATCTATCTATCTATCTATCTGTTATATAGTACCTTTCATATCTATCTATCTATCTATCTATCTATCTATCTATCTATCTATCTATCTATCTATCTATCTATCTATCTATCTATCTGTTATATAGTGCCTTTCATATCTATCTATCTATCTATCTATCTATCTATCTATCTATCTATCTATCTATCTGTTATATAGTACCTTTCATATCTATCTATCTATCTATCTATCTATCTATCTATCTATCTATCTATCTATCTATCTATCTATCTATCTATCTATCTATCTATCTATCTGTTATATAGTGCCTTTCATATCTATCTATCTATCTATCTATCTATCTATCTATCTATCTATCTATCTATCTATCTATCTATCTATCTATCTATCTGTTATATAGTGCCTTTCATATCTATCTATCTATCTATCTATCTATCTATCTATCTATCTATCTATCTATCTATCTATCTATCTGTTATATAGTACCTTTCATATCTATCTATCTATCTATCTATCTATCTATCTATCTATCTATCTGTTATATAGTGCCTTTCATATCTATCTATCTATCTATCTATCTATCTATCTATCTATCTATCTATCTATCTATCTATCTATCTATCTATCTATCTGTTATATAGTGCCTTTCATATCTATCTATCTATCTATCTATCTATCTATCTATCTATCTATCTATCTATCTATCTATCTATCTATCTATCTATCTATCTGTTATATAGTACCTTTCATATCTATCTATCTATCTATCTATCTATCTATCTATCTATCTATCTATCTATCTATCTATCTATCTATCTATCTATCTATCTGTTATATAGTGCCTTTCATATCTATCTATCTATCTATCTATCTATCTATCTATCTATCTATCTATCTATCTATCTATCTATCTATCTATCTATCTATCTATCTGTTATATAGTGCCTTTCATATCTATCTATCTATCTATCTATCTATCTATCTATCTATCTATCTATCTATCTATCTATCTATCTATCTATCTATCTATCTTTCTATCTATCTATCTATCTATCTATCTGTTATATAGTGCCTTTCATATCTATCTATCTATCTATCTATCTATCTATCTATCTATCTATCTATCTATCTATCTATCTATCTATCTATCTATCTGTTATATAGTGCCTTTCATATCTATCTATCTATCTATCTATCTATCTATCTATCTATCTATCTATCTATCTATCTATCTATCTATCTATCTGTTATATAGTGCCTTTCATATCTATCTATCTATCTATCTATCTATCTATCTATCTATCTATCTATCTATCTATCTATCTATCTATCTATCTGTTATATAGTACCTTTCATATCTATCTATCTATCTATCTATCTATCTATCTATCTATCTATCTATCTATCTATCTATCTATCTATCTATCTATCTATCTATCTGTTATATAGTACCTTTCATATCTATCTATCTATCTATCTATCTATCTATCTATCTATCTATCTATCTATCTGTTATATAGTGCCTTTCATATCTATCTATCTATCTATCTATCTATCTATCTATCTATCTATCTATCTATCTATCTATCTGTTATATAGTGCCTTTCATATCTATCTATCTATCTATCTATCTATCTATCTATCTATCTATCTATCTATCTATCTATCTATCTATCTATCTGTTATATAGTGCCTTTCATATCTATCTATCTATCTATCTATCTATCTATCTATCTGTTATATAGTGCCTTTCATATCTATCTATCTATCTATCTATCTATCTATCTATCTATCTATCTATCTATCTATCTATCTATCTATCTATCTATCTATCTATCTGTTATATAGTACCTTTCATATCTATCTATCTATCTATCTATCTATCTATCTATCTATCTATCTATCTATCTATCTATCTATCTATCTATCTATCTGTTATATAGTGCCTTTCATATCTATCTATCTATCTATCTATCTATCTATCTATCTATCTATCTATCTATCTATCTATCTATCTATCTATCTATCTATCTGTTATATAGTGCCTTTCATATCTATCTATCTATCTATCTATCTATCTATCTGTTATATAGTGCCTTTCATATCTATCTATCTATCTATCTATCTATCTATCTATCTATCTATCTATCTATCTATCTATCTATCTATCTATCTATCTATCTATCTATCTGTTATATAGTACCTTTCATATCTATCTATCTATCTATCTATCTATCTATCTATCTATCTATCTATCTATCTATCTATCTATCTGTTATATAGTGCCTTTCATATCTATCTATCTATCTATCTATCTATCTATCTATCTATCTATCTATCTATCTATCTATCTATCTATCTATCTATCTGTTATATAGTGCCTTTTATATCTATCTATCTATCTATCTATCTATCTATCTATCTATCTATCTATCTATCTATCTATCTATCTATCTATCTATCTATCTATCTGTTATATAGTACCTTTCATATCTATCTATCTATCTATCTATCTATCTATCTATCTATCTATCTATCTATCTATCTATCTATCTATCTATCTGTTATATAGTGCCTTTCATATCTATCTATCTATCTATCTATCTATCTATCTATCTATCTATCTATCTATCTATCTATCTATCTATCTATCTATCTATCTATCTATCTGTTATATAGTGCCTTTCATATCTATCTATCTATCTATCT